>NC_091993.1:94684176-95286387 GCF_044704955.1 Pristiophorus japonicus | reverse complement strand
ACTCCGCCCCCTTTGCAATAAAGGCCAAGATTCCATTGGCCTTTTTGATCAATTGCTGTACCTGCATACTAACCTTTTGTGTTTCATGCACCAGGACCCCCAGGTTCCGTTGTACTGCAGCACTTTGTAATTTTTCTCCAGTTAAATAATAACTTGCTCTTTTTGATTTTTTTTTTCTGCCAAAGTGCATAACCTCACACTTTCCAATGTTATACTCCATTGGGCAAATATTTGGCAGTTCACTTAGCCTGTCTATGTCCTTTTGCAGGTGTGTTGTGTCCTCCTCACACATTGTTTTTCCTCCCATCTTTGTATCGTCAGCAAGCTTGGCTATGTTACACTCGGTCCCTTCCTCCAAGTCATTAATATAAATTGTAAATAGTTGGGGTCCCAGCACTGATCCCTGTGGCACCCCACTATTTACTGATTGCCAACCCGATAATGAACCATTTATCCCGACTCTCTGTTTTCTGTTAGTTAGCCAATCCTCTATCTATGCTTATATATTACCCCCAACCCCATGAACTTTTATCGTGCAGTAGCCTTTTAAATGGCACCTTGTCAAATGCCTTCTGGAAGTCCAAATACGCCACATCAACTGGTTCCCCTTTACCCACCCTGTTCATTGCATCCTCAAAGAATTCCAGCAAATTTGTCAAACATGACTTCCCCTTCATAAATCCATGCTGATTCTGCCTGACTGGATTATGCTTTTCCAAATGTCCTGCTACTGCTTCTTTAATAATGGACTCCAACATTTTCCCAACCACAGATGTTAGGCTAACTAGTCTGTAGTTTCCTGATTTTTGCCTCCTTTTGTAAATAGGGGCGTTACATTTGTGGTTTTCCAATCTGCTGGGACCTCTCCAGAATACAGGGAACTTTGGTAGATTACAACCAATGCATCCACTACTTCTCTTAAGACCATCTTCGGATGCAAGTCATCAGGTCCAGGGGTTTTATCTGCCTTTAATCCCATTACCCTACTGAGTACCACCTCCTTAGTCATTGTGATTGTGTGGTAAGTTCCTCCCCCCTATAGCCCCTTGACTATCCACAGTTGGGATATTTTTAGTGTCCTCTACCGTAAAGACTGATGCAAAATATTTGTTCAGAGTTTCTGCCATCTCCATATTCCCTTGTTACTAAGGATGCCATTGGCTAGTAACCAAATACATATTGGTATTCCTCTTCTGAAACCAGATGGCTTCCTTAACAACCGAGCAGCTTGGTTGCTTAGCAATTCTGCATTCCAACTTGATAATGCTGGATGGTGCATTAGCATAACCTGCATTGTGATACTTTATGGAGACAAGGGAAATGTGACTTGTTCAAAGCAATATATTTAAATTGTCCACTGCTAAAGTGACATTTTAGTGCAGGGCACAAAAATGATGGAATGGAATCCAAATTTGAATCTCCACTTTCTTTTTTCCCCCCTTTGGATCTCCAAAGGTTTCTAATTGAGTTTGGAGTGACTAGAATTTCACACCTGCGCAGCGCTCTGCCCTCTTTCCCAGAACTTGGGAATTGTTGATTGCAAGTGTGCTCCATCATAAAACTGAGTAGTTTGTGTAAAATAATTTTCTAGTTAATTCAGGCATAACATTGCATTAATACAGAATGTCTTTTATAGACCTCCAAGACTCTGGTAGAATGATTATACAGCAATTCATTGTGCTCTCATTTACGGGATGCCTTCACCAAGCTTGGCACATTTACTGTATAATGCAAGTTTTTTTTTTCCTGTCGTTGTCTTTTGTGAGTTAGATTTCCAGCTTTTTTTCTTGGGTCATACACTAAATGTGGCTGATCAGGTGTCCAACTCCAAAATCTTTGCTAACGTTGCTTCCAGCCTGGTGTTAGAAGACATAAGAACATAAGAAATGAGAACATAAGACACCTGATGTTGGCTTGGAGCGACATTGTAAAATGTGACTTTTCTTCCTCTTGTGTATGGGGAGTCTTCCAGATGCTGCTGGGCACTTTCCCACAGCAACATGACTTGAGATGAGGAACTTGGCAGAGTGGGAGATGAAATCTGCATCTTACCACTGGGTAAAAGAAAATCGGAAAAGGTATATTGACAGGCTAAGTGAGTGGGCAAAAATTTGGCAGATGGAGTATAACGTGGGAAGATGTGAGGTTATCCACTTTGACAGAAAAAATAGAAAAGCAAATTATAATTTAAATGGAGAAAAATTGCAAAGTGCAGCAGTTTAGAGGAACCTGGGGGTCCTTGTGCATGAAACATAAACGTTTAGTATGCAGGTACAGCAAGTAATCAGGAAGGCAAATGGAATGTTGGCCTTTATTGCAAGGGAGATAGAGTATAAAAGCAGAGAAATCCTGCTACAACTGTACTTTTGGTAAGGCCACACCTAGAGTACTGTGTACAGTTTTGGTCTCTGTATTTAAGGAAGGATATACTTGCATTGGAAGCTGTTCAGAGAAGGTTCACTAGGTTGATTCCAGGGTTGACTTATGAAGATAGGTTGAGTAGGTTGGGCCTCTACTCATTTGAATTCAGAAGAATGGTGATCTTATCGAAACATATAAGATAATGAGGGGGTTCAACAAGGTGGATGCAGAGAGGATATTTCCACTCATGGGGGAAAGTAAAACTAGGGGACATAGTCTCAGAATAAGGGGCCATCCATTTAAAACTGAGACGAGGAAGAATTTCTTCTGAGGGTTGTGGGTCTATGGAATTCTGTGCTCCAGATAGCTGTAGAGGCTGGGTCGTTGAATATATTTAAGACGGAGATAGACAGATTTATGAGCGATTAAAGGAGTAAAGGATTATGGGGAGCGGGCAGGGAAGTGGAGCTGAGTCCATCAGATCATCCATGATATTAAATGGCGGAGCAGGCTCGAGGGGCCAAATGGCCTACTCCTGCTCCTAGTTTTATGTTCTTGTGTATTGGTGTGGATTGATTCTCAAATGCATTGTGCCTCAATTTACATTTTCATACCTTTTTTTATAATCTAGAAAATAATAACCAGAGTCCAGTGCCATTGAATGGTAGGGCACAGGATTGATTTCTTCCTGACTTCCTCAGCTTTGCTACTGTAGTGGGGAGCACTGAATAAAGGCTCCAGTTACAAAACTACAATTTTCAGCAACTTTATGCAATTTCTCAATCCAGAATAACTCCACTTGCTTGTTAGAAGTTTCACAACTCCCTAAACTAAATGATTGGGTTTGGATCTCCAGATTAAATTCACTGGACAGAAGTATAGCGGGGGATGTGTATTGGAGCTAGGTGAGCCAGTTTATGAAATGGTGCCTCTGCATACTACTTCATTTTCCTGTGGACCATTGTATTAGAATGGTTTATTCATTCTTACTCAGCAAAAGGCAGCTTATAGGACCCCCACCATTGTGGTGGGGGGAGAGGGGGATGGTTGTCGCTGAATGTTGCAAGTCCTACAACAACAACTTGTATTTATATAGTGCCTTTTTAATGCAGCAAAATGTCCCAAGGTGCTTCACAGGAGCGTTATAAAACAAAATTGGACACCAAGCCACATAAGGAGATATTAGGGCAGATAACAAAAAGCTTGGTCAAAGAGGTAGGTTTTAAGAAGCATCTTAAAGGAGGAAAGAGAGGTAGAGAGGTTTAGGATCCAACTGGCCAATTCCTGGATAAAGAGAACTGGGAGAAGGTCAGAGCTCAATCTGCTGACTTCCTGTCTAGGTAAGAAAGCAAGAACAGGAGAGCACATGATCTAGTCAGTTGTGTAACACTTGGTATAGGAGACACAAAGAACGGCAAGCCTTCCTCTTTTTCGATCAAGCCAGTCAGGATTGGTAGCATTATTGATCACTAGAGAGATATTTAGCCCACTAATGAAAGCAGTGTGGTGTATTTTGTTATTTCTCTTTGAGGAGTGATACTGAATTAAATCAAAGAATGTTGAGATTTACTATAATTGTTACTCTACTCGTTCATTTTATAATTGCAAAATAAACCAATTTGTTACATTCGGCCTTGTCTCACCAAAATGTTAGCTTGCCTTTCGGAAGATGGGAGATGTGCATGTGGAGGCATATAAGGAAGAGAGGGTCTACTTATAGGAGTGACCAGTGACTGGGCAGACCCAGAATTTGTAACCGTGCTATTTTATGATGCATACCCAAAAGTCACTGTGCAAAGGAATCATAGAACCATCATATGCAGTCCCTCAAAATCGAGGAAGACTTGCTTCCACTCTGAAAGTGAGTTCTCAGGTGACTGTACAGTCTAATGTGGGAATTACAGTCTCTGTAGCAGGTGGAGCAGACAGTAGTTGAAGGAAGGGGTGGGTAGGGAGTCTAGTTTGCCGCACGCTCCTGCTGCTGTCTGCGCTTGATTTCTGCATGCTCTTGGCGACGAGACTCGAGGTGCTTGATGCCCTCCCAGATGCTCTTCCTCCACTTTGGGCGGTCTTGGGCCAGGGATTCCCAGGTGCCAGTGGGGATGTTGCACTTTAACAAGGAGACTTTGAGGGTGTCCTTGAAACGTTTCGTCTGACCACATGGGACTCGCTTGCCGTGTAGGAGTTCCGAGTAGAGCGCTTGCTTTGGGAGTCTCGTGTCGGGCATGCAGACGATGTGGCCCTCTCAATGGAGCTGGTCGAATGTGGTCGGTGCCTTGATGCTGGGGATGTTGGCCTGAGCGAGAACACTGACGTTGGTGCGTCCATCCTCCCAGTGGATTTGCAAGATCTTGTGGAGGCAGCGCTGGTGGTACTTTTCCAGTGCTTTTAGGTGTCTACTGTATATCGTCCACTATATACTATAGCTAACTATGGAACCAATGGGAACCTGTTCAACCTTCGTCGCCTCCAGGCTAGATCCAAGGTCGTCCCATCCTCTGTCATCGAACTACAGTACGTGAACGATGCTTACATCTGTGGCCTTGGACAATGTGGACCATTTTCCATACCTTGGGAGCCTACTACCAGCAAGGGCAGACATCGATGACAAGATCCAACACTGCCTCCAGTGTGCCAGCGCAGCCTCCGGTCACCTGAGGAAGAGTGTGTTTGAAGACCAGGACCTCAAATCTGGCACCAAGCTTATGGTCTACAGGGCAGTAGTGATACCCACCCTCCTATATGGCTCAGAGAATCATAGAATAATACAGCACAAAAGAAGGCCATTTGGCCCATTGCGTCTGCACCGGCTCCTCCGAAGAGCAATCCACTCAGTCCCACTGCCCCGCTCTCTCCCCATATCCCTGCAATTTTTTTTCTCCAAGTATTTATCCAATTTCCCTTCTGAAATCTACTATTGAATTTGTATCCAGCACCCTATCAGGCAGTTGCCATGTAGCCTTAATATAAAACTTTCAGAGGTTTTAGTCATATTTTACTCAACAACGACCAAGATTCTTGGTCTCATTAATTGTGCAAAGTGAGCATGTTTTAAATTTTGCAGCTAAAAGATTTAATTTAACGCAAATGGAGCAAGTTAATATCCAGCAGAGTGTAGGCAGAATCGGGGATTCTATTGGCTTTGTGGAATGAGCTGTTCCTGTTGCTTTTTCTGAATCTGATTTCTTCCATGACACCTGCTAAGTGACGCCCTTTAAGTTTCCCAACTGAAATAAGCGTGGGCCGTGTCCATCCATTTCACATTGGACATGAGCCTGTAAAATCAAAACTAGAAGCAATTCATTGCTTACTTGCCATGTTCATCAGGGAATCTAAGGCCCCAAGTTTCGTGCCGCGGCGAAAACGGCGCACCTCCGAGCTGGGTGCCTGATTTTCGCGCCGAAAACTGCGCCTTAAAAAAAAGTCCGATATTCAAGGAGCTCGATGTCTGCTTGGCGCGGCGCGCTCTTCGCAGCAGGGGGCGGAGCCTAACACTCGCGCCGATTTTCTAAGTAGCAGGGGGCGGGTACAATTTAAATTAGCCTTCGTGGTGCCGGCAACCCTGCGCGTGCGCGTTGGAGCGTGCGCGCACGCGCAGTCTCACACAAACATTGGCACTCGGCCATTTTTTAAAATACTGCAGAAAAAGTGAAGATTTGTTTCTTGGACCCCTGCAAAGGCTTGTAATTTAATTTTTTTTAATATTTCTGTGTGTGAGGGAGTGCTTTTAGCAGCACTGCTGAATAAATCACCTGCTGAAATCAGTGAGTTCAGCTTTTCACTGCTAAACTTGCAGAACCGGTGCTGCATTGGTGCATGCAAATTAAGGACTGTGTGTTTGGAGAAATAAGAGTGCCAATTCAACTTTGCAATAATACGTGGTGATGACAATGCAGCACCCATTCTGCAAATTTAAATATAAAACTGTCGATGTGGCTGCCTCTCCCTGTCCAAATGGCCTCCGTCCCCCTCACAGCTCGAAGGCTGCTGCTGTATCTTTGGCTGCCGGCCAGCCACTGATGCCGCTGATATCCTATGGTCGAATGGCCTCACGTCGGTCCGCTGCTGATTCTTCGGCTGCCGGCCAGCCACTGACCCCGCTGATATATCATGGCCGAATGGCCTCGGGTCCGTCCGGTGCTGCTTCTTCGCGGCCAGCCACGAAGAGAATGAAGGCCTGCCTCAAGCACTGCAGCTCAGCTCGAAGCTTGCTGCCGCTGCCGTCGAGACACTGACGCCAGACCCCTGCCTGTCTCCAACATGAAAGGCCTGCCTGAAGCACTTTCACACAGGTAGGAACATGGTTTATTTAATCTTTTCTTTGCTTATAAATTTTTATTCAGGTTGGATTTATTTGTATAATATTTGTATAAGTATAACTAAGGATTGATTGTAGAATTTAATGAATTCCCTTCTCCCCCCCCCCCCCCCCACCTCGTTCCCTACGCCTAATTTGTAACCTACGCCTGATTTTCTAAAGTGTAGACAAGGTTTTTTCGAGCGTACAAAAATCTTCACTTACTCCATTCTAAGTTAGTTTGGAGTAAGTTTTCACTCACGAAACTTTGAAATCAGGCTTAAGTGGCCGGACACACCCCCTTTTGAAAAAAAAATTCTGTTCCAAAGTGAAACTGTTCTAACTGACTAGAACTGGAGCAAACTAAATGTGGAGAATTCCGATTTCTAAGATACTCCGTTCTACACCAGTTGCTCCTAAAAATCAGGAGCAAATCATGTGGAAACTTGGGGCCTAAGAGTGGAGAATATAGGCAAGTGGTGCTGTCGGACCGATGGTAACATTGTAGGGCTGTGCTATATAGTATCTGACTTTAGTGCCCAGGGTTGTAATTGGATGGAAAGAAGTTTTGTCTTCTGTGATTCAGAAAGAACAGAGATTCCTGTTTAAGTTTAAATTAACAGGAGGCGGATTCTCATAAATTGGCCACGGTTGGTGAAGACTCTTCAAATTGAGCAATTTCTGTCAGTCTTGTGGAGGAATGTTAATCAATAGTATGGTTACGAGTTGGATGTGTTTTTATAGTGCAGTTAAATACATTTAAAACACCACACATGCTCACAGCTGGAATAGTGAGTCATTGGATGTTTCCCAGGAAATGATGCAATGCTTTAAACAGCTTCCATTTGTTTGCAATTAATTCATCCTAACTCACATACCTGATAATGTGAGTGTATTATGATCCATCTTGGACAGTGGAATTTGTGGACACATCACTTTAATGAGCCTCCTTTTTAACAGAATAGGCAGTCACTGCTGTAACAGTACTTTTCAAGATTTTTACCATCTATCTCAGTGAAATATTTTGTGCAATAAATATTTCCTCGACTGCTCCAAAAAGTCTCTTCTGTTATGAGAAAACTTTATAACTTCTGTGTCAATTTCTGATTGCAATCTTGCAATGCTTAATAAGCAAGAACAAAACTGGTACTAATGCTTCCTTTTTTATTTATAAAACCAGAATAATTAATTGTGACTTCTGTAAGGAAAGGTCCTATAAGAAGTATTCCACATCATTGTTTTTTTATGTAGGAATTGCAAGTTTTTTCTATACTCCAAATATATATATTTAAAGTTATATCTTTAATTTAACTGATATCTCCAAACTAATTGCAAGCCCATGAACATGATATTATCATTTCAGTCTGTTGCATGAGCTTATAATCTGTAACGGTCAAAAGTGTATCGAAATATATGCAGCGTGGGAGTTGGATTTTCCATTCCACTTGTGGAAATGCATGAAACCACTTTGGTGTATTTTACAGTTAAATGGAAAGATCCCAATAGAGTGGCTTTACAGAAGGAAATGCTGTACAAACAGTTACTGTTGTTTTGTCTACCAGCATCTGCAATGTTTTAGTTATGTGTAATATCTGCAAACATCTCTGTAAAATTAACCGATTCTATTTATAACGTAAAATCATAGAAATATAAGGAATCACAGAACCTTTCTTAATTCGGCTCAGAAAACTTGTGCACTTTTTGTTGATGTGCTCAGAAATCCTCCAGTAGTTCAAGTGGAGTCTGCTTGTACAGTTTACCTTGTTTACGTGTATATATATATAGATTTTGTTTTTGAGTTTGTTCCTACAGTTTTTTGTATGTTATTTTAAAGTCACCTTTTCCCAGTTTTCTCTCTCGTCCTTAAGACACCGATTTTTGATTGTGATCCAGCACCATGAGTATGAACAGCCCTTCAGTATCTCACCTAAGCGCCCATTCTTTACATGTGAACCTAGACTTTGAATGTTGGCAGGCTATTTGACTGTGGAGGATTCACTAATGAACCTGGTCTTGATATCTTAGTACAAGCACTTTCCAGCATTAGTCACTGGAGAGAATTGGGTGGGGAATCTTGGCTTAAATTCCTTATAGACAGCAGTCACAAGAGACATTCATCCCATCAGTCTGGGCTGGATTTGAACCCAGGTCTTGAGATGAAAGATCAATGTCTAACCCTTTCCCAACAGAACCTTTCTTAAATTAACTCATTCTTTGCATGAACTGAAAAGTATATTCTTGGGTGAGTTAGGTGTGGCAGCAGCGTCTGGACTGTGCCAAGCAGTTGGGGGATTCCAATCCCCTCCAGTCTGTGGCTGAATCTGTCCCACTTCCTAATTTTACATGGCCCATTGACTCTGCTTGATTGATCCCTCCTAGAAGTAGTCAAGAATAAAATTCTCTGTGACTGTGACCATGGTGTTATCACTCCTTGGCCTCCTTAACTTCTATGCAGCATTTACATCTTTGACCAAGGAAAGGAAAGGGGCAATGCAGATACTGCTATCGAGGAGGAGTGTGATATTCTGGATGAAATAAATATAGTGAGAGAGGAAGTATTAAGGGGTTTAGCAGCTTTGAAAGTAGATAACTTCCAAGGCCCAGATAAAATACATCCCAGGCTGTTAAGCGAAGTAAAAGAGGAAATAGCAGCGGCCTTGACCATCATTTTCCAGTCCTCTTTGGATTTGGGCATGGTGCCGGAGGATTGGAGGACTGCTAATGTAGTACCCTTGTTTAAGAAGGGAAAAAGGGATAGGCCGAATAATTACAGGCCTGTCAGCCTAACCTCAGTGGTGGAAAAATTATTGGAAAAAATCTTGAAAGTCAACATAAATCTACATTTGGAAAGGCAAGGATTACTTGGGGACAGTCAGCACGGATTTGTTAAGAGAAGATTGTGTTTGACTAACCCGATTGAATTTTTTGAGGAGGTAACCAAGAGGATCGATGAGGGTAGTGCGTACGATGTAGCGTATATGGATTTTAGCAAAGCTTTTGATAAGGTCCCACATGGTAGACTGGTCACGAAGGTTAAAAGCCCATGGGATCCAGGGCAAAGTGGCAAGTTGAATCCAAAATTGGTTTGGAGTTAGGAAACAAAGGGTAATGGTTAATGGATGTTTTTGTGACTGGAAGGATGTTTCCAGTGGGGTTCCGCAGGGTTCCGTACTGGGTCCCTTGCTTTTTGTGGTATATATCAACGATTTAGATTTGAATATAGGGAGTCTGATTAAGAAGTTTGCAGATGACACTAAAATTGGCTGTGTGGTTGATAATGAAGAGGAAAGTCATGGGCTGCAGGCGGATATCAATCTACTGGTCAGGTGGGCAGAGCGGTGGCAAATGGAATTTTTATTCAGAGAAGTGTGAAGTAATGCACTTTGGGAGGGCTAATAATGAAAGGGTATACACATTAAGCAATAGGCCACATAATAGTGTAGATGAACAAAGGGACCTTGGAGTGCTTGTCCACAGATCCCTGAAAGTAGCAGGCCAGGTGGATAAGGTGGTTAAGAAGGCATTCGGAATGCTTGCCTTTATTGGCCGAAGCGTAGAATATAAGAGCAGGGAGGTTATGCTTAAATTGTATAATACTTTGGTTAGGCCACAGCTGGAGTACTGCGTACAGTTCTGGTTGCCGTATTATAGGAAGGACGTGATTGCACTAGAGAGGGTGCAGAGGAGATTTACCAGAATGTTGCCTGGAATGGAGAATCTTAGTTATGAGGACAGATTGGATAGGCTGGGTTTGTTCGCGTTGGAACAGAGGAGGTTGAGAGGAGACCTCATTGAGGTGTGCAAAATATTGAGGGGCCTGGAAATAGTGGATAGTAAGGGCCTATTTCCATTGGTGAATAGGTCTATTATGAGGGGGCATAGTTTTAAGGTGGTTGGTGGAAGGTTTAAATGGGATTTGGGGGGGGGGGCTTCTTTACGCAGAGGGTTGTGGGGATCTGGAATTCACTGCCTGGAAGAGTGGTGGATGTAGAAACCCTCACCGCTTTTAAGAGATGGTTGGATGGGCACTCTAAAGTGCTGTAACCTGCAGGGTTACGGAACTAGAGCTGGTATTTGGGGTTAGACTGGATAATCTTTTGTTAATGGTAAGTACTGCAGGGAATCAGATACAGCCAGAGTGATCTGGACAAGTTTCGATCGCCTGGATGGGTCGGAGAGGAATTTTCCCAGATTTTTTTTTTCTCCCTAAATTGGCCTGGGTTTTTATCTGGTTTTTGCCTCTCCTAGGAGATCACATGGCTCAGGTTGGGGTGGAGTGTAGAATATTTCAGTATTACGGGTGTCGCAGTTGTGTCAGGCAGACATGTTAGGCTGGGTGCTCTTTGCCTCTCCGCCATTGTTCATTGTTCGTAGGTTTATATGTAACCGTCAGGCCTGCTGACCAAGGGCCGTGTGGCTCTCTGTCGGCCGGCGTGGACATGGTGGGCCGTAATGGCCTCCTCCTGTGCTGTAAATTTCTCTGTTTCTATGACCACTCCAATGCCTCTGCTCCATTAACCAACTCCTTGTTGGTTCACCTCCTGCCTGTCCCAGCGCAGCCAGCACATCTCCAGAAATGACTTCTCTTTCTGCCCCCTTGCCATCGCCACTGGAGTCCATCAAGGATTTATCCTTCTCCCCTTCTTCCTAATCTATATTGTGATAAATCATCCTCGGGTGCAGTGTCACCTTACATTTTTCTCCTGATGACCATAGCTTTACCTCTCCACCATTCTAACTGAATATTGGCAAGACTGAATCCATAGTTTTCAACCTGCCACATATTCTGTTATTTTGACACCAACTCCATCCCGTTTCACCGGCCACTCCAAGGTGAATCAGACCATAAAAAAACCGTGGCATGTTTCATTTTGATCTAAGCTTCATATGTTGCGTCGTATCCATCACCAACATCACTTATTTCCAACTCATTGTCTGCCTCTGCTCCATCTGAGGCTGTCCATCATTGAAACCATTGCCTGTGCTTTTGTTACTTCTTGGCTCAGTTTTTCTTTATTATACAAGATGCATTCACACTTCTGCAGACATGGCATTCTGCTCATTTTAAAATGTAAACCAAGTGACCTAGAGTAAACTTACAGCATCATAGATGCATAAATATGGATCATTGGGTTGCAGGCACCAATTAAAAATGAATACGGGGAATCGGTCCCATGTCTGTGGTTAATAGTGGAACCTAACAGCAAGAGAGGGACTGGCTCTGCTAAACAGAATGTAAAAAGACAGGGTGACATATGGAGGTCACGCTCTTGGGGGAAAAAAGATTAAAAATAAATTATAAAAGTACCTCAGAAGTGTTGCATTGTTGTACACTTCCATACTCATTCCCTTCATAGCAGTGTTAAAATTAAGCGCTTGTCCCAGTTTGCCATTAAAAGTGTCGTTAACACTAATTAGCAATGGTAGTACAGAAATATGAAAAGATCCTGTTCCAGATAGGTAAAGGAAACACAGTATTTTTTGTTATGCTCTGTGTATTACAATGTGGATCTGCTGTGCTGTCCAGCTGAATCCGATAAATCTACAATCAATTTGGCAAGTAGCATTCTGCTTGGACATGGTTCCTACCAACTCCAGATAATAATAGCTGGCTTTGAGATTCCGATACCACCATCTATGTATTTATTCAGTAATTTATTCTTAAATAATATTCTTAAATAATTAAGATTAAATAATATCTTAAATATAAATTTAGAAAACCTTATTTGCTTAAAAGCGATTGGACTTTGAAAATGTGCTTTTGTTGAAATTTGTCTTTTATACTAAATGTTTTAACTCTCGAGACCTGGGAATATTTTATGTTGGATCATATTTAAAGAAGATTGCCATTTGATTAGGAATGGAAGTACCTTCAATGTACACTACATATAACTCTTCCTTTCTAGTGACAATGGCATCCTACTGCCTCTCCTCCTGATTAATTTTCAGTTGGGTGCCAGTTGCACTGGGCTCTGCTGTGCAGTGCAGGGTCTAATTGCTAAGTGTAGAGTTTAGAGAAAACCAGGGAGAGGAAGGTCTGTCAGGAACTGGTGGTCCGAGTCTGACAGATCCATCTTTTCATACATGTCGAACACCGAGACCTAGGCAAAAGTTGACCAATAGCTTAACAAATGAAGCTGACAATTCAAGAATGGCCCTGATTATAAGTCCTATGACATGTGAAAACAAGTAGTAGCATGGACTTTGTAACTTAATCTGTAGGTATAGCCAACATTCCTTCACTTGTTTTGGAGAAAAAACATCTACATGAAGGGGAAATCGAAATCTTGAAAGCACAAGATTGGTGGTACATTTTCTAGGTGGTCTAGAGGCATGCTCCATGAAAATTTTTGAATTTTACATTAAAAATGATGCATACAGGTTAATTTTAAGCATCTTTATCTACTTATTGATTTATTTTTTTCTTTTTAAAAAAAACGTGACATTGATCATACCAACCAGATCATTATTTCCCCAAAAGTTATCTGAACAGTTGCCCCCCTCGCATTCTGCTCCTCTGCTCCCGTTCACATAGCCACTGCACCCCTGCTGGCATAGTATGCAGAGATACTGTACTCCACCCAACTCTCCACCCATTCACAATGACACTGCCTGCTCTTGCAGCCATACTGGCGCTTTTCTCTCTCCTCACTTCAGCCTGGTACTCTTCTCCTACACGCTGTTTCCACCCCCCCCCCCCCCATTCACGCTGTTGCTCCTCTCCCCTCTCCTCCCTTAGTTCATGCTGGCACTCTAGTTACCTTCTGCGGTTACCCCATCCTTCATCTTCCAATTTTCCTTCATTGCCACCCATTTTCACCTTCTCCCCCTCTCCTCAGTGTCATTCTTAACTGAGTTTTGCCGCTCCATACTGTAGGTGGCAGCTCCTGTCCTCGTGACAATTCCTGCCTACAGTATGCAGTGGTGGCAATCTCTTTCTCTCATTAACAACAGGAGCCTAAGGGAACCAGATCACTCTCAATTTGTTCAAGAAATGCTGACCGAGCCCTCAAAACACTGAAACATTCTGTCTTACCTCAGAGTGGTGGCATATGATAAATATTCTGCTTAGGAATTCTGTACCATCGGTGTGATTTCTCCTTGGATTAGGAATGCATTTTTTTTGCAGTTGACTCTGTCTCATTGCTATGTACACTACTGATAGACGTGCTTTATCTGGGATGCATTCATCTATACTGGATGAGTGGCTATTGTGATCCCAGTAAATCTTAAGTGATTAACCATAATGAACTAATCTAACTGTGCCATATTACATTTTACTGTGACGATAAGAAGCAACTTTTTTTTAAACATTCATTAAGTTTCTTAATTTATGTGGATCAAACCTTGAACCTGGTTAGATTACATACATACATTTCTGAGAATACTTTTTGTATGCAACAGAAACTGTATTTTGGCGCACTATTTTTGAAAACCTTTTACATGAGAATTTGTTTTCAAAGTTAGTTTATATTTTTTTTAAATCACATTTATGAATGGAGGTTGCTAAATGTGAACTATTTACATTGGAACCTTATTTTTTAAATTGCTTTCTTTGTTTTTGTTTTGTTAAAGAAAGTGCCAACTGATGCACATCTCATGGAATTCTGTGGCCATTTGCCTGACAGCTCTGGTTTGAGATCTGGCAGTGCGTAACATTCCAACTCTCTGACCGGCATGTGTGGTTAAGTTCTTTGTCCATTCTCTATCAAGCCAATTGGTAAAGTAACTCTCCTCCCTTCACCCCCCCCTCCCCCGGCAACTGTTTGCTCATGCACGAACCACAAGCCACAGTGGAATCTGTGACCTCGGTGACTAACGTCCAGGCCTAGAAAAGGGATGGGTTTGAAAGAGTTTGCAAAGTGAAGTTGATGGTTGCAAGTTCCTTGCTCATGAAAATAGTCATAATATTTATATGGTTGTACATTTTTTCCCTTTTACTTTTAAGCAAAATCCTTCATATAGTATTTGCGCACCATCTTTAATAGAAATTAAATGTGATGCACAGAAGAGCCATTACTCTTTGTTTCTCTTTCATTTTCTATCTGTTTCCTTAGTGTAACATCTCCAAACTTTTATGTAAAGTGGAATGCTGTTGTTTGTAGGTTGGAGATTGGGGATTTCTTAATTGTAAAGTTTTATATATCCCACAATTTTCTGAGAAATGAATTGCTGAAAGGCTGTTCTGCAGCTCTGGTGTTTGAGGTAGATTAATTATCTTGGTCTAGACCATAAACTCAATGTAGACTACTGGTGGTTTATGACACGTGGGGGTGAAATTGCCACTTTGGGAAAGGCCCTTTAGCACCTCCAAGAAGCACTAATAGGGCGCTAATTTTTTATTGCCTAGGCACGGCGGCCAGAGCGGCCCCCAGAATTGCCCTCGGAATTCTGCGTTGAAAACGGATTTATGCCGCGCCCTGTACTTTTCGCCCCAGGTGAGAAGTTTTCGGAGCTGGGGTGCCCCGGCTGCTGTTAAAGGGGAGGTGCGGCGCCGCCATCTTTGTTTTGTCGGCCAACTGACGACCACTAGTTCGGCCAGGTTAGCAACTTTCCAAGAGGGGGTGCCGGGCTGCTGGCCTGGCCAAAACCCCTCCTGGTGGCCCAGTGGGTGCCACGAAAGTGACTGCAGAGTTTGCAGCAGCCCTCCTCTCTAAAAGCGTCGCACTCTGCTTCCGCCCCGCTAATGCCCCGACAGCGCCCCACGGAGGCCAATCCCGTCTCCGATACAGCCCCGCAACTTTTTCTCTTTCTAAGTGTCCATTTCAGCAAGATTTAGCAGCACATTTCGCCGGGTGCTAATTCTTCAATTAATTGAAATTGTGCGCCCCTTTAGCCCTCATGGTTTGTAAAAATTCTCCACTTTTTTAAACAGATATCCAAAATTGAGTTTCAATATAGTGAAACTGTTTCCAGTGTCAGGAGGGTCAGTAACTAGAGGCCATAAGTTTAAGATAATTGGCAAAAAAGCCAGAGGCGCGATGAAGAGAATTTTTTTAACACAGCGAGTTACGTTCTAGAATTCACTGCCTGAAAGGGTGATGGAAGCAAATTCAGTAGTAACTGTCAAATGGGAATTGAATACATTCTTGGAAAAACAGAAATTTGCAGGGGCATGGTGAACGAGCAGGGAAGTGGGATTAATTGTGGGGGGGGGGGGGCGGCGGGTAGCTCTTCAAAGAGCTGGGACAGACACGATGGGCCATTGGCATTCTTCTGTGCTGTATGATTCTATGATGTGGGCAATGCTCGCAAGCAATGTTGCCTCTACTTAATTTGTTGGGTGTGCGGCCTCTTTGAAAAAGCCAATCCCGGGCTGCACGGGACCAGCAGAGAAATGCATGGCCGCGCAGCTTAGAGGGAACATTGCTGAAAAGGTGGCCCATCCCTAGTAGCCTTGCTGGTGGAAATCAAACAGTTGTCCAGTTAAAATGAGGCCAGTCACTTGCCACCTCTGATCTCCTGCCTCCCCGCCGTGTCCTGATCTTAACCTGCTGTTTTAAGCAGGTCACCTGCAAGAAGACAGTGGGGTCCTTCTTTTAAATATGCAGATCGGGTCGGATGATGTAATCGGGAACAGATCTGCAATTTTAGTTGAAGGTCAAAGCGGGGGACCACTACCCTGTCAGGCCGGACTTGTTGGGTTGAGAATCGTGGGCCACAAGAGGTCGAGCAGATATGATCTGGCCGGATTCGAGCGGGTCTTCGGGAACATTTATTTAAATGGCTCGCACGCACGCACCGTACCCGTCCTCCCTTTAAAATCGGGGCCCAAGAGTCAACCACGTGGTTTGGGACAGAATTCGCGTGTCGCGCAAGGTAGGATAAGGATGGCAGGTTCCCTTCCCTGAAGGGAATTTTTGTTATCCTTGTAGTGATTATTGACAGGTGAAGGAAAAAGCTGCAGAATGCAGGAGGTGATGAATATGTTTACTGTTCACACAAATCCCCTTTAGTAATATTTCTCCATTACCCTGATCACTTAATTTGTTATCTTGGTAAGATTTCTGGATGGAAGTACACAGCAGCAACTATGTGTTCTAAAAATAGAAGTTTAAAAAAGTGTTGATTTGCACATACTCAGTTTTCATACCTTGTTTCTTTTCCAGAAATCTGGTGGTGCAGGAGGAACGAAGCCCAGAGGTAGACCCAAAAAACTGGTAGGCTAAATATTTGTTTCTAATATTATACATAGTGCTGGGTTAGACAGTCACTACATGTCCAAATGTTAACATTGCTGATTGTGACCTCAAGGAAATTGGCAGCAGTATCTGGATAGCAAAATTGTGCAGTCACTGGCATAAAATTTCTCGTAGCATTTTCACATTATGCCTATCTTTCACTGACCTATGGTGACCTGATCCATTCATAGCAAACATTAGGAGTGCAGTTAACCCATCACTAATCGTATAGAAATTTTACTTTAAGGTGATGTGTAATATGCCAAGCTTATCTATAGTTTTGGTGTGAAAATCTTCAGATGTGATATTCGTAAGATTAAATTGGCCTGTCTTGAGGCCAATGAAATGCTTGCTGTATATTAGATGTTGTGATGTGTAATTACATATGGGGAGTGGAGCAGGGCAAGAACCGATATTAGACTTTCATACTCGTATTCTGCCTTTAGGTCTAGGGAAATTCCTGTCTACCTATGCCAATCTATTTAAAAAAAAAAAAAAAAAAAATTTTTTTAGCTCATGCATTGTGATGCTGGAAGTAACACTAATATGTAATAAAGCCACCCTAACATCAGGGATAGGTTTTATTATTGTGATATCGATTCTTGAGACTAAATTATACACTTAACATTTTTTTAATTTAAAATTATATTTTAACACTAATTTTATTTGCCCTACTCACTCTCCATCTTTCCAATTTTTGACTTAAATTTTACTATTTTAACCTATCCTTTTTTCCCTAACATTTTCTCCCTTTGAAGAAATAAAGTTTAAATTCTTTCAGTTTCCTTGTTTCTTCTTTCCTCTTGCTTCTATTCTCCATTTTGGAGATGGGAGTAAGTTTTTAAAAAGGTGTTTTCAGTGGCTAATTACAACTTTAAAGACTGCTTTTCAGGTCAGTCAAAAATCCCAGATGTGAATACTAACATTGTGGCATTATATGTGCAACTCGGATCTATCTTTCTATTTTACGTTCTTGCTGATGTCCTTCTCTCCCTTTCCTCTTCTCTTGAAGGTGTTGACTGCTTGCTGGCAAACAGTACAACAACAGCAACTTGTATTTATATAACGCCTTTAACGTAGTAGCACGTCCCAAGGCGCCTCACAGGAGTATTATAAGACAAAAACCTTGACACCGAGCCACACAAGGAGAAATGATCCAAATGGCCATTATTCACATGAACTTTGACACTGCGTGTAGGCTGACTATTTGACTGGGGAGAATGGGACCTCGTCCACATGTGCATTTCAAGCAAGGGTCACTGGATAGTGACCAAGAGTGCTAACCCATACTGGCTCAGGAGCACTGAGGCCAGTTGTCTCACTACTGCCATAACCTGGCTAGGAATCAGCTAATTCAGCATGTAGCGTGGGTCTAACCTCGGACTTCCCTGACTTGTATGGTTCACTAGGAAAACTCGCTGAGCTATTGGGCAGCCCCAGGTCAATCTTTGGCATTTCTATTTTCAAACCAAGATAAGTATGAGTGTATTTCTGGTGGATTCTGCAGCCAGACAGTATCTGGACGAGGAAACTCATCTGCAGTGCTAGAAGAATTAAAATTTGATTTCATTTTTGGTGCATCTACATCGACTGTCTACACAATGTTCCCATGAAGATCATAAACTTGCACTGAATAGTTTCCATCAATGTACTATCTCTGAAGAGCATAAACATCATTTGAGCACAATCTCTTCTGTTATAAAAACGGAAGAATCATTGTACTGGGGGCAGTAATTTTCAAGCTTTTAGTTGAATTGTTTGCTGCGCTCCACTACTTGTAATAAGAAAAAAGCTGTTCCCTGGTCGTACCTTTTCCTCCTGCAGTTATCCATAATTTTTGAGATGTATATTCTTGGAGATTTCAGAAAAGTGTTTGTGTGGTTCATAATTTACTGAACTAATAAAATAACCAACCACCTCTGTAGCAGATTATTAATCCAGTTGCAGTTTTTCCACCACCTTTCTGTTTTTGCGGACTAGTTTTACTTTGCTCTTGTGCACAGGTGTGCTACCTTCCATCAATAAACCCGTCTGTCTCTTAGTTAAACTAATTCCACAGAAGACGATGGATTCTGTGTAATTAGGGTTTCTGGTTTCTGGGTTATTTTCCCCTCCTGCTCAAATAATTCTGGATTACGGTTTATGAACCACAGCAACAATAAAACAACCAGAACTCTACTACTTTCACAATTCTGGACTTCGTGCAACTGAAAATGGCTAAAATAAACAATGAAACGTGAAAAGAAATAAACACAAAGCAAGAAATCCTATGTATAATGTGTGGTAGCTGATCTGTATCTATATACGTACTTTTGAATGACTTTTTAAGAATAGATCCTCTTCACTAATATTTTTCAAAGAGTGTACTCCACACTGTAATGGAAGCCATCTTCTGGTCACTCCATTTGCTTGAATTTCACCAGAAAAGTGGTAGATGCACATCCCCAAATTATGGCTATGTGGCATTAATTCTTTTATATTTTGAAGTTATACTGTTTCCCCATTTTTAGATTGCCTACACTACTTACTCTTTTCAATCTTAAGAAACATGGACACCATCTGCTACCAGTCCCACTGTATAATCCATATATAACTAGCTGTTGGAAGCGCATGAAAGCGACGAGTTGACTTGCCTTTCCCCCGCATCCATTCTATGAGAAGCATCCTGCCTTTGCTTAATGCCACAACAGGAACTCGCAGCTTGAGGAATTGTGGGGACACTCTCATCTCTTTTAGACTGATTCAATGTTTTACCACTATGGTAGTTGTAAGACTCAATGGGCCGGATTTTTGAGAAGTTTGCGACCGGGTTTTCGCCGCGATTCAACCCACCCCGGCAAAAACCCGTTCGCAAAGCCCGGGCGGGATCCTTGGGTACCTGTTTGCGGTGGCGATGGGATGTACCGCCAGGGAGAGGAGTGCCGAATTGCAACGATGCCGATTGCATTTGCGTCCAATTTTCGGCTCTTTCACGACCCATACGCCGCGCCCAGAATACCGACAGGTCAAACCTGATGGTACAGCCCTGCCAGCAGCGGTACTTATGAAAACCAGCAAAAAAGGTAAGTTAAAGTTTTAATTTTTTAATTCTTTTTTAGCGATTTGCTAGCTAAGGGTTTTGTGAATGTTTTTGGAATGTCTTCTGCAATTCTCCCCGCCCCCCCAAAGGAACCTCTCGCAGCGCTCCTGGTCTGGACTAAATTTGGCGAAACTCGCTTTTTTGCGCTGCGAATCCTCGTGCAACACCCGAAAGTTCAGCCTGAAAACGGTAAGTTTTACATATCGCTATCGCTTTTGCCGACAAAACCCGAAAGCCGAAAATCCGGGCCATAGTGAGTGGAGTGACAGTGCCACATTTGCGATTGATAGCCATAATATTGGGCCCAAGTTTCAGGCCGCGCCTAAAACGGCGCAGCCCGGACCTGGAAGCCCGTTTTTCGCGCCACAAAGTGCGCCTAAAAAGAAACTTACCTATTCTCCGGCTCCCTGCAGATCCTTTGGTGCTGGGCGCGGCGTAGCACGAGCTGTGGGGGGCGGAGCCAGGTCCCTGCGCTGAAAACAGTGCCGGGACCTCTGCACATGCGCGCTACAGTGGGCACGCAAGTGCAGTAGCTCCCAGACGCCCAAAACTGTGGGAGGGGCCCGAAGCACGCAGCCCCTAGCCCTGGCCGAATGGCCTCACTGGGGCTGCGTGGATAAGGCTCCTCCCACCCGACCGGACCCGACACGACCCCCCCCCCCCCCCCCCAGGCGACTCAACCTCTGCTTTCCCCCGCCCCGGCGACCCGACCTCCGCTCCCCCCCCACCCCGGACCTCAGCGACTCTCCCCCCCCGCCCCCCCCCCCCGAGACCTGATGCCACCTACCTGTAAAACCTGTCTTGGGCCCGGCCGTTCAGCCTCCTTCTCTCCCTTCCCTCCCTCCCTCCCTCCCTCCTTCCCCCTCTCCCTCCCTCCCTCCTTCCCCCTCTCCTTCCCTCCCTCTCTCCTTCCCGCCCTCCTTTCCTCCTCTCTCCTTCCCGCCCTCCATTCCTCCTCTCTCCTTCCCTCCCTCCGTTCCTCCTCTCTCCTTCCCTCCCTCCTCTCTCCTTCCCTCCCTCCTCTCTCCTTCCCTCTCTCCCTCCTTTCCTCCTCTCTCCTTCCCTCCCTCCCTCCTTTCCTCCTCTCTCCTTCCCTCCCTCCCTCCCTCCTTTCCTCCTCTCTCCCCCCTCTTCTCCCCCCCTTGTCCTCTTCCCCAACCTTGTCCTCTTTTTTTCCCCCCCCCCCTTCTCCTCGCCCCTCGCCCCTCCCCCCTCCTCCTCTTCCCCCCCCCCACCCCTTCTCCCCCTCTTCTCCCCCTCCCCTCGCTGTCAGAAACACACACTGACAGACAGAGAGTGAGAGACACACACACAGACAGACAGAGAGATAGAGACACTGACAGAAACACACTGGGGGAGCCGTCCCAGCATGCTGTTGGAGGACTCCCGGTGCTGCAGTCGGTAAGTAGAAAATGTTTTATTTATTGATTATTGATTTTTTTTTTTTTGATTGATTCATTGGTTGATTTATTGATGTATTTATCATTTTATTATTGATGATAGCTCTTTATTTGCAAAACTGAAGTGTTTAATGTTTGTAAACTTCCCTTTAAACCTCCCACCCCCGCCCCCATTTCCTACACCTAATTTGTAACCTATGCCTGATTTTCTAAAGTGTAGATAAGGTTTTTTCGAACGTACAAAAATCTTCACTTCCTCCATTCTAAGTTAGTTTGGAGTAAGCTTTCACTGCCTAAACTTTGAAAACAGGTGTAAGTGGCCGGACACGCCCCCTTTTGAAAAAAAATTCTGTTCCAAAGTGAAACTGTTCTAACTGACTAGAACTGGAGCAAACTAAATGCCGAGAAATCAAATTTCTAAGAACTCCATTCTAAACCAGTTGCTCCAAAAAAACAGGAGCAACTCAGGCCAAAACTTGGCCCCATGATGGTTAGGATCATTGTGAAGTACAATTAAGAGTTTTGGGGAAAATGCAGCTTTAAAACCAGAGCATCTGCTAACCGTGTCTATTCAGCAATAACAAAACCTGCATTCCTTGTGGTATTGATTTTTTTGAATTGGGTATGAACAGAAGATTTGTGTCTCCGTATGCCCTGCATGCTGCAATGGACTGCATGAAAAAGACCACACGGCATTGCCCTAGTGAGCTACACTTCTACCAATACAAACATTTTTTTTGCTTTCTTTGTTTTCTCTCCTGCTGTCCTGAAGTTACGGACTCCCACTGGGCATGGTTCCATGGCCATCAGAAATCCTCTGGCACCCTGTCTCAGTGGACGTTCTTCATGTCTGAGCCCTGGCAGTGATTGTTTGCATGTTGCTTAACCATGGGGGACATCACAACTGAGTCTGATCATGTCCTTGTCCAACATTCGTACCTGTTCATTTTCCATCAGGGTGACTGGATAGTAATCAGGAGTCGGATCCCTGCTTTGATATTATCCCCTTCCTAGCACAAGGGCATTGAGGCAAATTGTGCCCTACCACCATTTCAGCTAACCTGAAGTAACTGGCATTAAACCCAGAACCTTTTGTGGTCTGTGTGGCTCAACAAAACAGCAGATTGTACATTTATCCATCGAGTCATTGGGAGGAACTGCATGTTTAAGTGATGTTTGTTTTTTAAAACTTGGGTAGGGAAGATGAGAAAAATGGGGAGTAATTGTTGAAGAACTAAGATAGGCAAGCCTAGTTTTTAGATTGGCTGAATAACTGCACACCGGTTCAGTAGGAATTGGACTAGATTTGTCTGCCCGATCATGGTCCCTGGATGGAGAATCCAGCCCTGTTGCAATCTCACAGTGCAAGAGCTAACTGAACAAGTATGCAAACTTACAAAAATGTTGACTAAGGTTTTGGTGGCCAAGAGTCTAACAACACTTGATCCTAATTCGCATGAGTCCCACCAGACCTTTTCAGAAATCTACATTGTCGACGATAATGTATAGGTTTTTTTGGTCAGTTTGTGTAATCCTGTGTCAAAACGTTCCATTTCTGGAGTTTCTCTCTTAATGTCCCTCATTAAAATATGAGTATTACAACTCTTAGCCCTCGGTTAAGAGCTCCGGTTGAGATTTTAAAAAAAATGTCCAATGTGTATGTGTAGTAATCATTATTGAAGGAATTTTATGTTTGATTAAAGCTTCATAGTAGCATTTATGAACCAGGTGACTGGAGTCTACAAATTCCTCATTGTTCGGTGTATCTTTTAATAGCAACCAAGCATATGAATTCAATCAAATTGAAATTTCGTTAACTCTATGGTATTTTAATAGTAGGCTATACAAACATGTCTGCTAATACCTTGCTGTTCTAAAAACACTTTTAGTAAAATGAGTAGAAATTTTGTAAGCACCTTTCGTCTGTGTATATTTTCAAATTTGTTACAATTTTGTTGCTTTGGGGAATATTTGAGATTGGCACTATTTTGTTGTTTTCTGAGCTTTGCAAGTAAAACGTAGGTTTTGCAAGAATATAGTAAAGCAGTCAGAAATTCCATTCAAATATATGACTTTTTTGGTGCTGTAGTAGGGAACAGATATCTTGAGGAGAGCTTCTTGGTTTGGGAAAGCGCTGTCTTTCATGACCAGGGAGAGAAATAAAAAGCTGACTTGATCTATCCTCTTCCCTCCCCAAAAATCTGGCAGTGAAGTAAATGCAGTTTCCAATTACAACGTGCAGTCCTAGGTGATGCAAATAATAAAAGGTATTGCTGCCATTGAGAGGACAGGGCAACACGAACACTAGCCAGATGTGAGATCCCTTTCTTTGCCCCCCTCCATCCCCCAAAATATCAAAGTTAGCTTACAGAACTGAAGGAACAGATTGCTCATGTCGTCTGGCTGGAGGTCTTCAAATGGGTGGCGGGCAGGATAATAGCACTGCCTCCACGTCAAGCCAGCAGCAATGCCCAGAGATCCAGCAGAACACTTAATCCCAATGCCCCTCCCCGCCCTCCCTCCCCATAGGAGCAACACCGCCAGCCCCTTGATAGGTTTCACTGTTATTACACACATTCTTGACATTCTGTTACTCTTAATACAGTTAGCACATGGATTACTTGTATTCATAGTATTATAGAAATTTACAGCATGGAAGGAGGCCATTTCGGCCCATCGTGTCCGTGCCGACTGACCAAGAGCTATCCAGCTTAATCCCACTTGGTAGCTCTTGGTCCATAGCCCAAAGGTTACGGCACTTTAAGTGCACATCCAAGTATTTTTTAAATGTGGTGAGGATTTCTGCTTCTATCACCCTTTCAGGCAGTGAGTTCCAGACCCCCACCACCCTCTGTGTAAAAACATTTCCCCTCGAATCTCCTCCATACCTCCCCCAATTATTTTAAATCTATGCCCCCTGGTTGTTGACCCCTCTGCCAAGGGAAACCGGTCCTTCCTATCCACTCTATCCAGGCCCCTCATAATTTTATACACCTTAATCAGGTCTCCCCTCAACCTCCTCTGTTCCAAAGAAAACAGACCCAGCTTCTCCAATCTTTCCTCATAACCAAAATTCTCCAGTCCAGGCAACATTTTTGTAAATCTCCTCTGCACCCTTTCCAGTGCAATCACATCTTTCCTGTAATGTGGTGACCAGAACGGCACACCGTACTCCAGCTGCAACCTAACCAGTGTTTTATACAGTTCAAGCGTATCGTCCTTGCTCTTGCATTCCATGCCTCGACTAATAAAGGCAAGTATTCCATATGCCTTCTTAATCACCTTATTTCCCTGGCCTGCTACCTTCATGTATTCATGTGATGGCAGATACTGTCCAAATGTTTGGCAAATGAAAACCTTAAGTATGTCTGCTGTGACAGTGGTTCTGTTCAAGATTAGTTAAGTTTGTCTGTGATATATTGGGTTAATTTTCTTTCTTCTAATAGATGGCCCCTAAGAAATTGCTGTCCTTTACCTTGAAGCCATTGGGGAGCAAAATGAATCACTGTATCGACCCCAGTAGCACTCTCTACTCTAATTCCTCTGATCTGGAGACGCCTCCTAGACGAAGAAGGAGACGAACAGAAAATGATTTGGCTGAAGATGTCCCCATGACAATCCAAGAGAGAGACCATGTTTCCCCTATAGATGGCATGAGTAGGATAGAGAGGCGCCTTCAAGAACTCCAGGGAGATGTGATGAGGGAATTGGAAGGGATACAAAGGGCTATTAAAGCCCTAGAAGACACTGTTAATACTGCCCTGTTGGATATCCATCAGGTTATCCAAGAAACCTGAACCAGGCAACATTGGCACTGGCAAGAAAGGCTGGGAGGTATTGCTGCCAGCTGGCATTCTGAACAGACCAGGTCCTTCTGAAATTGTTTGAAGGCACAAGGCCTGTAACTGCCACCAACAATTTTTTTAAACTGCAGGCCAACATGACTTTACTTCCTATAAGTTATTTGCTTTTATATTTATATTCTTCACCCCTCTTTCTAGGTTATTAGAATTTGTTAATGTAATGTTGGATTATACAAAATCATCATTGTATTCTTAATTTGTGGCGAGTTTAAAAAAAAAAATTATTTGCGAGACAGGGAAATAAACACTTTGTAAATTTAAACTGTGTCTTTGATTCTTTTTCTGCCCTCTTCTTTCTCCTCCGATTAACTGCAAAACATTCGTATTTTTGAACTTATTTTGTGACCAAAATTGTTTGGAATAACTTACCACCATATCGCTCAAGTGTGTTTCTGTTTCACAATAAATGGCCCGAAGTATGTGGCATCCTTTGAAAAGAGACTGTCCGAATTGGTGGAAACAACAAAGAGCAACCATTTAAGGGGCTAAAGTACTTTCACTGTCCCCCACCTGTCAGTTGGTGTGTAATTGAGTGTGGACTGAGTCCTGTGCGTTTTCCAGACGAGCTTCACCACCACCTTCTCGAGGGCAATTTGGGATGGGCAATAAATGCTGGCATTACCAGTGATGCCTACGTCACATGAATGAATAAAACCAGATTCAGCACTATGTGATGCTGAGTACTCTGTATCTTTCCACAAAAGCATCCTACACTTTACTTAACCAGCATATAGCTCTTTTCTATATCTTTCTAGAAATCCTTTTTAAAGATCACCTTATGGATGCTAGCTTTGGTCTGCTTATCAAAGCAGACGTTTTGCAGAACTTCTCATCAATCCAAGCCTGAATGTCCCCAAGGATGCTAGGTTCTCTTTTGAAATACTATCATCCTTATCCTTTTCTTCCCATTTGAGTCCAGTCTAGTGTTGCTCCCTTTGCTGCTGTGCTGTTCTGTGTTTTGGTTGCAATTCACTCAGTTCTTGACTCTTAAATATCCTCTGTGAATGAGTTAAAATAGGATAAACTTGTTTTGTTATATTGCTATAATTTCCAGGCTTATGATGGGAACAGTTTGAAAATGACATTGAGATGAAATAAGACCGTTGCAACCCAACATTTTTTTCACGAGGCTTTACAAAGTGATAAATTAGTGATGGATTAAAACTATGCCCATTATCTTAAATAAAACACTACTACTGTGATCCTTGTGCTGCCTGACTTTTAGAATAATAAATAAAATATTAAATGATGAAAGGAAACAGAAGTAGCAGTAACAAATATAGACACTTTAATTGACACTAACATGAAAGCTTTGAAGTTATCTATAAATCAAACACTATCCCTACTGTACTTTAACCCTACTATTTACTTACGGTAATACCAATTTCAACACATGGGCTTTGGGATGCGCTGAGGACATAATGTAACTTCCTCTAACGCCTTTAACAGAATTAAAGGTCCCAAGCCGCTTCATAGGATGTTATCAAACAAAATTTGACATTGAGTCACATAAGGAGTTATTAGGACAGATGACCTTGGTCAAAAAGGTAGGTTTTAAGGAGTATCTTAAAGGAGGGGAGAGAGCTGTTTAGGGAAGGAATTCCAGAGCTTAGGGCCTAGGCAGCTGAAAGCATGGTCGCCAATGGTGGGGTGATTAAAACTGGAGATGCACAAGAGGCCAGAATTGGAGGAGCACAAAGGTCACAGAGGGTTGTCGGACTAGAGGAGGTTATAGAGTAGGGAGGGGCGAAGCCATTCAATGATTTGAAAACAAAGATGAGAATTTTAAAATCAAAGGCGTTGCCAGACTGGGAGCCAATGTAGGTCAGTGAGCACAGTGGGGATGGGTGAATGCGATGGTGCCAGTTAGGATAGAGGCAGCAGATGTTTGGATGAAGCTCAAGTTTAGACCCAGCCAGGAGAGCATTGGAATAGTCGAGTCTAGATGTAATAAAATGCACGATGAGGATTTCAGCAGCAGGTGAGCTGAGGCAGGGGTGAAGACGGGTGGTATTACAGAGATGGAAGTAGGCGATCTTAGTGATGGAAGCTCATTTTAGGTTCAAATAGGACACCAAGGTTGCGAACGATCTGGTTCAGCCTCCGACAGTGACCAGTGAAGAGGGATGGAGATGATGGCTAAGGAACAGAGTTTGTGGTGAGGACTGAAGACCATGGCTTCATTCTTCCTAATATATAGTTGGGGGAAATTTCTGCTCAACCAGCATGGATATTGAACAAGCAGCGTGACAAATCAAAGACAGTAGAGGTGGTGATGAGATAGAGCTGGATGCCATTAGTATACATGCAAAAGCCGATTGTGTTTTTGGATGATGTCACCGAGTGACAGCATGTAGATGAGAAATAGGAGCGGGTGGAGGACCCCAGAGGTAAATGTGCAATATAAATGCAAGCTCATTATTTTTCTTACCCTTGTGCCCGGAATCCAAGCTTATTGCTTTGTCATGTCTGGTGAAAACATATTGTTAAAGAGTAGGGGCTAGCTATTGTACAGCGTAATGGCTTTTACCTGGTTTTCCTGCAGTAGCACAAGCTGCATGATGTGGAATGTCCTAGGGGGAGTATTTGCTAGTGCTGTTGGGGAGGGGTTAAACTAATATGGCAGGGGGATGGGAACCTATGCAGGGAGACAGAGGGAAATAAAATGGGGGCAGAAACAAAAGATAGAAAGAAGAAAAGTAAAAGTGGAGAGCAGAGAAACCCAAGGCAAAAATCAAAAAGGGTCACACTACAGCAAAATTCTAAAGGGACAAAGTGTGTTAAAAAGACAAGCCTGAAGCCTCTGTGCCTCAATGTGAGGAGTAATCGTAATAAGGTGGACAAATTAACTGCGCAGGCAGCTATTAACGAATACTATATAATTGGGATTACGGAGACATGGCTCCAGGGTGACCAAGGTTGGGAACGCAACATCCAGGGGTATTCAACATTCAGGAAGGATAGACAGAAAGGAAAAGGAGATGGGGTAGTGTTGCTGGTTAAAGAGAAAATTAACGCAATAGTAAGGAAGGACATTAGCTTGGATGATGTGGAGTCTGTATGGGTAGAGCTGCGGAATACCAAAGGGCAGAAAACGCTAGTGGGAGTTGTGTACAGACCACCAAACAGTAGTAGTGAGGTTGGGGACAGCATCAAACAAGAAATTAGGGATGCATGCAATAAAGGTACAGCAGTTATCATGGGCGACTTTAATCTACATATAGATTGGGCTAACCAAACTGGTAGCAATACGGTGGAGGAGGATTTCCTGGAGTGTATTAGGGATGTTTTTCTAAACCAATATGTTGAGGAACCAACTAGAGGGCTGGCCATCCTAGACTGGGTGATCTGTGATGAGGAAGGACTAATTAGCAAACTTGTTTTGCGAGGCTCCTTGGGAAAGAGTGACCATAATATGGTAGAATTCTTTATTAAGATGGAGAGTGACACAGTTAATTCAGAGACTGGAGTCCTGGACTTAAGGAAAGGTAACTTCGATGGTATGAGACATGAATTGGCTAGAATAGACTGGCGAATGATACTTAAAGGGTTGATGGCGGTCATTTAAAGATCACATGGATGAACTTCAACAATTGTACATCCCTGTCTGGAGTAAAAATAAAATGGGGAAGGTGGCTTAACCGTGGCTAACAAGGGAAATTCGGGATTGTGTTAAATCCAAGGAAGAGGCATATAAATTGGCCAGAAAAAGCAGCAAACCTGAGGACTGGGAGAAATTTAGAATTCAGCAGAGGAGGAAAAGGGGTTTAATTAGGAGGGGGAAAATAGAGTATAAGAGGAAGCTTGCTGGGAACATAAAAACTGACTGCAAAAGCTTCTATAGATATGTGAAGAGAAAAAGATTAGTGAAGACAAACGTAGGTCTGTTGCAGTCAGAATCAGGTGAATTTATAATGGGGAACAAAGAAATGGCAGACCAATTGAACAAATACTTTGGTTCTGTCTTCACGAAGGAACACACAAATAACCTTCCAGAAATACTAGGGGACCGAGGGTCTAGCAAGAAGGAGGAACTGAAGGAAATCCTCATTAGTCAGGAAATTGTATTAGGGAAATTGATGGGATTGAAGGCCGATAAATCCCCAGGGCCTGATAGTTTGCATCCCAGAGTACTTAAGGAAATGGCCCTAGAAATAGTGGATGCATGGTGATCATTTTCCAATAGTCTATCGATTCTGGATCAGTTCCGATGGACTGGAGGGTAGCTAATGTAACACCACTTTTTAAAAGAGGAGGGAGAGAGAAAACGGGTAATTATAGACCGATTAGCTTGACATCGGTATTGGGGAAAATGTTGGAATCAATATTAAAGATGAAGTAGCAGCGCATTTGCAAAGCAGTGACAGGATCGGTCCAAGTCAGCATGGCTTTATGAAAGGGAAATTATGCTTGACGAATCTTCTAGAATTTTTTGAGGATGTTACTAGTAGAGTGGACAAGGGAGAACCAGTGGATGTGGCGTATTTGGACTTTCAAAAGTCTGTTGACCAGGTCCCACACGAGATTAGTGTGCAAAATTAAAGCACATGGTATTGGGGGCAATGTATTGACGTGGATAGAGAACTGGTTGGCAGACAGGAAGCAGAGAGTCGGGATAAACGGGTCCTTTTCAGAATGGCAGACAGTGACTAGTGGGGTGCCACAGGGCTCAGTGCTGGGACCCCAACTAGTTACAATATAAATCAATGAATTGGATGAATGAATTGAGTGTAATATCTCCAAGTTTGCAGATCACTCTAAGCTGGGTGGCGGTGTGAGCTGTGAGGAGGATGCTAAGAGGCTGCAGGGAGACTTGGACAGGTTGGGTGAGTAGGCAAATGAATGTCAGATGCAGTATAATGTGGATAAATGTGACGTTATCCACTTTGGTGGCAAAAACGTGAAGCAGAATATTATCTGAATGGCAGAGGTGCAACGAGACCTGGGTGTCATGGTACATCAGTCATTAAACGTTGGCATGCAGGTACAGAAGACGGTGAAGAAGGCAAATGGCATGTTGGCCTTCATAGCTAGGGGATTTGAGTATAGGAGCATGGAGGTCTTACTGCAGTTGTATAAGACCTTGGTGAGGCCTCACCTGGAATATTGTGTTCAGTTTTGGTCTCCTAACCTGAGGAAGGATGTTCTTGCTTTTGAGAGAGTGCAGCGAAGGTTCACCAGACTGATTCCCAGGATGACAGGACTGACATATGAGGAGAGACTGGATCAACTGGGCCTGTATTCACTGGAGTTTAGAAGAATGAGAGGGGATCTCATAGAAACATATAAAATTCTGACGGGATTGGACAGGTTAGATGCAGGAAGAATGTTCCCGATACTGGGGAAGTCCAGAACCAGGGGTCACAGTATAAGGATAAGGGGTAAGCCATTTAGGACTGAGATGAGGAGAAACTTCTTCACTCAGAGAGTTGTGTACCTCTGTAATTCTCTTCCACAAAAAGTTGTTGAGGTCAGTTCGTTAGATATATTCAAGAGGGTGTTGGATATGGCCCTTACGGCTAAAGGGATCGAGGGGTATGGAGAGAAAGCAGGAAAGGGGTACTGAAGTTGCATGATCAGCCATGATCTTATTGAATGGTGGTGCAGGTTGAAGGGCCGAATGGCCTACTCCTGCACCTAATTTCTATGTTTCTATGCTTGGCCTGACTTTCTCACTCGTGGTTTCTAATGACCTCTAGTTTGGTAGTTGGTCTGATGAGCAAGGCTGCTCTTTGTATGTGTGTGAGGAAATGGAGTCTGATGCAGTGATTCTTTCAAGAAGTATCAAAGTGCTTGACTTTTCTTTTCAGAGAACCACAACAGCCATTTTATAATCGATATAATTCCTTTTCTTTCTTCCGGCTGTCTAATCCATATACGGCAGTAATTTGGTGTTAAATTCGAATTTGGGATCTCCCAGCATGCTCTGAATCAATTTAGCAGGAGGAAGTAGTATTAATCATCTCACACCAGAGTATTTCTTATTATCTCACTAATTACCCTTTCAGCACCTGTCCAGTACAGAAACAGAATCTGTCAAGAATGACAATTACAAATGCCATTTAGAACATAGTGAACATTTCTAAAATCAGCTCCAAGTTCTGAAAGCTCTTTCTACAATACTGTCTGCAGTCTATTTCTCTTCATTGATGCATGCTTTTCACTGACATGATTAAATGTAAAAAATGAAATAATGTGTATTTTAATATGTAGCGTACTCTTGTTATTTATTACCTCCCCTTCAATGGTGATCAACAGAGCTTGCTGTTTGTTTATCAAAAGTAGAATTGCATCAAGTTTGGAGGTTTATTTCTGCTGTGACTATTTTCTAATTCGGACTATTACTTATTATATACACTCAAAAGGCATGGACTGTATCGAGCATTTGTTTCTTCCAGGCTCCACGATGGCCTAACCCTTTCACTCTACGTGGAACTGTCGGTCTGTTACAAGCTGCTAAGGAAACAACTCATTGCGTGAATGTGACCCTTAAAATGGTCTAGACATTTTGAACCAATTAACTGAGAAATGTGAGAATTCTGCTACTAATGATACTGCCATGGAAACTATTTTTGAGCAGCATGGAGGCCTATTTACTGGATTGGAATTGGTAATTTTATGAAAGGAAATTGCAGGGAGGCAGTATTATCTGACACCGATTTGATGGGTGAACAACATTTAGATATGTTGGATTGTATATGTTGGAAACTGGGTTACATCAAAGATTAAATGATCATCTTTTGAAACTTTCTGAAAATTAAGAAGGGTACCAGTAAACATTAATGTTGCTCATTGAATTTTAAATGGCTTTAATAAGAATATAATTAAATAGGATAATGGCTAATAACTCAATAAGGTCAGAGATGAACTTCAAAGACAATGGACTGAATTATATCAGAGTGATTAACTTTTTAGAGGTCACATCCCTTGTAAGATAAATGTTGTGGTCAAGATGTCTGATAATTTATTTTTTTCACACAGGATATAACGTTGTAATGATTGTTTTGTTATCTTAATCCCACTAGTGACCCACACTGATAACCCACAAAAAGCTGCCTTGTGGGTGGGTTTTCATGCCTGTGGTTTTCAATGAAACAAATATTAACCAATTTTATGTTGACTTTTGTACCACACACAAATAGAAATAAAGAAAATCTTGACCTTTTAGGACAAATACAATGACTGCATTACAAAAATTTGTTTATTAAATTGGTTTGAAGTAGGAATGATCAAATTGGCCTTGGTTCAAATGTTCATATCAGTTAAGTGGAACACTCTTTCAAAGAGCTAGTAGGGACACAGTGGGCCAAATGGGTTCCTTCTGTGCTGTAAAATTCACTGATTTTACACCTTTTTGTCTATGTGCTTATGAGAGGGTTTTTATTTTTATTTCCTAAATTTGCTTTGTTCATAACGTTTTTATTTGCCCTGGTTCAATTTATATTTGTCTGCTTTATTTCATTTAACGACCTTATATTATGCAGACTCCATTGTAAATTTAAATTTTAACTTTAGCCAGTGATCAGGAGGTTGGCCGGGGTTTCGCCAACGGAGGCGAGTTCGATGCAGGTGGCATTGGTATAGCTTGGGAAACCCGCTCCGAAGTGCAGCCCACCCTCTCCCTTCAATCTTCCGTGGCTGGGGCTGGTTAAGCCCACTCTGCGGGCTTCCCGGCCAATTAACTGTAAGCGGGTCTGCTGACGCATCATCAGCCGGACCATGCCCAACTTTTTTTTGACAGTTCATCTGTCAGTGTTCTACAGCATTGAGGTGCTGCAAACATTGGCGAGCACTGCACAAAGACTCTCCCATGACTCACTCCAGACGCTTATGGAGGGAGTCACACCATGCAGGGAGGTTTGCTTCCCTTCCAATGGACGGAAGAGACCTCCCCAGGAGACCAACGCAGCCTGGTTGCACATTGCATAGGAGGGCTCAAACAGGGATGTCGTCTGGAGGAAATGGCTGCCATGGCACAAACCTTTCAATGGTCTCCGTTGATCACAAAATGTCACTGCAAAGCCACACTCCACCTTGCTGTGCCACTCATCACATCCCCATCATTCTGCATTCCATACCCTACTCCTACACATCCTTACTCACACCAACTTACCTTGTACCTCCAACCATCCGTCTCTCTCTTTCTACATCATCACTTCCCTATCTCACTAGCCATCCCTCACATGCACCATCATTCCTTGTCCAATCATACAAAACTAACAGCACGCAAGGATAGGCATTTGGGTTTCAGCCAATGTTCATGTACAGTATCTGCTAATGTGTTGTCAAAAATTGAAATCTTTATTTTGAACACTTTGTGTTCTTGGACAGATTTATGTGAGTAAATATAACCATGATGAGGCCATCTCTGGCCTCCCAGGTAGGAATGTGGTCGGGTGCTGTTGTCCTGTATCCTGTGCAGAATCAGATGATTGCAGAGAAGGTTGGTGTTGTTGCTGGTGTGCCTGGTGATGTTGGTGTTGGGGCTGATCGTGGTGGGATTATGAGGACCGCGGTGAGTCTTTTTCCAGGACACCGATGCTTCTGGAATAGATGGCAGGTGAGGTTGAAATGACAGAAGTGATCTGTCAGTGGTGAGAGAGTTGCTCCAAGGAGGTGACAATGAATAGACAGTTCACTGCAAAGACTACTAACCTGCATATAGCTCAATATTTCCTTCCAAATCCTGAAGGCTTCAAGCTTCTGACATTGGAAAGTGAACAGCTTTGAAATGGTAGCTTTTATACCACTTTTTCAGCTGTCAACTTGCCAAAGGAATAGAAAGTCACTGATCCCAACTCCACTTACCTGACGAATTCCATAGGGATGGGAAACCCAACAAAAAGATGTTAAAATTTTAAGTGCCTGCTTTTAATCCTCTTAAATACCACCAAACTATCTGTTAGTACCTTAATGAAGTGGCCCGCCGCTTGGTGTCGGGACTGCAATCCACACAGTTTTAGAGCGGGATCCCAACCCACTGTCAATCAAAGCCATCCAGACCCATACTCGCAGGGCTGGGAAGATTCCGGCCATTAATCTGGGTTTTTTGTGCTTTGCTATTCTACGTGTTGAGACACAGCAAATTACATTAATTCTGAAGAAATAGCATTTAATAAACTTATATTATGTCCAGTAAAAACACTGCCTATGAGTAAAGCGCAATAACTATTTTGCTCTTGTCTCTGCACTGGCTGTATGGCTGCCTGGCAATCGTGCATTCTGCTGTAGGTGAGCACATTAGTATGAGATGTTATATTAGTGCAAATAGTTGTTGAATCGCTTGCCAAATCAGATGTGCTGCAGATTTGATGCTGAGCAAAGCCTCCTCAATGGTATGAATCTCATCCTTAGATGACTAATCGTTTGTGAATATTTTTATTTCTCACACTAGAGATTTGCCTTTTTTCAGTAGGAACAGGGTTGGCTTACATAAATTGTTAGTTCGGGATCATTGTAGATGGCGGAAAGAGGAGACATTTATCCCATCAGTCTGGGCTGGATTCAAACTCCAAGGAATATTAGTTTCACAGGCACCAGCAATCTGCCAGTATCTTGTCCTACACAACATCATGTGTAAGCCTAGACATTGAGTGTTGACAGGCAGTTTGACTGAAGAGCATCAAAACTGTGCCTAACCCGACATCCGCAAACAAACATTTCCCAACAGAGGTCAACTGATAGCAACCAGAAGTGGGAAACCTTGCTGATTATTTTTCTTTCGTCCAGCCTAAGGGTATAGAAGTCAATAAAAGCACTCCAGTTGCTGCCCAGTTGAGGTTAGCTAACTCAGCATAGACTGAGGCCGGGACTTTCCTAACCTCGGCAGGTCCATGGCAGGCGATGTCGGTTGCAGGTTGCGGCCCTGCTGTTTGCTCCAACCCACTCTGTGAAATTAATTTCTGTTAATAGGGCTTGTTAAGTCCGCCCTGTGTGTTTCCTGGTCCAATTGGAGAAAGTGGGTCTGGTGACGTCATTTGATGACAGGTCACCAGCCGATTTCAACATCCCCCCCCTTCGCTTAAAGGCCACCAGGGTGGCGTAGGGTCGAGGCTGGAGCCCCGGAACCCACACGGATCATAGTGGATATTTATAATAGTCAGTGCAATGACACCAACATTGTTATAGCTCAACTTAGCTAACTTTAACAAAGAGCATTGCTCAGATGTGTCGTATGCATATTTTTTTCTTGTTGCAAAAAATATTTAACAATTTCAGATTCAACAAGACCCATCATTGAAGTAATTTGCCAGGAAGGAGCAGAATACATTTTAGTAAATGGTAGAAAGTATTGAATTGTTACAAATAATATTTGACTGATGTTGGTTGAATTATAATTGCATCAAAATGCAGTATTCATTTACAGAATGCATTTATTATAAATATACCTTTCGATCACTGGCCTAGAATTTTCATAACTGCATCTGTAAAATCTTGTGAAGATTTCCACTTGAGAATATTTATGTGGTCGTGTATCACTATTTAAAAATTATATGCATTTTAAAGTATATTTTCATTGTTGTAAATTAGTCTTGTGCAGTCCTCTTTAGACTTAAAGTCAGCCACTTTACATGGCTGGGTTCATCAAATCTAGGGAATGGAAATACATTCTGTGGTTCTTTGTGTGGTTATTGTGGTCAGTTTTCCGTGCTAGGATTTCTGTTCCTGGATTTTTGTCATGGTTGGTCAGCATCATCACAGAACCATACTGGCCCCACTGTGTAACTTGGAATTTAATACTGAGTAAAATGAAAATGATGTTTTGCTATAAATATACAAATTTAAATAATTCTGGAGAGAGAAGAAAAGAGTAGATACAGAATTGTACAAGATATGACTGTTTGAAAATTATATTTTGTATTTAGAAATTATTTTATACTGTGACTAACTAGATTAGCCTTGAGGATGCATTTGATCTATGACAGCAGTCTCTGACTGTAAATGTTTCATTCTTTGACCTTTCACGAGTCTGTTCCTGCATAGATGGAGGACTAACTCAAAGTTCGGAGTGTTGTGTCTGTTAATTGTTGATGATCTCTACCAAATTACATTATATAATTTATGGAATGTTGCACAGTTGTGAAATATAATTGTGCTCCATTTTTGGTTTAAACAGAAATATAAAGTAGGCCAGGCAGCTTCTATGGAGAGAGAAACAAAGTTAACGTTTCAGGTCGATGATCTTTCATCAGACTGGAAAAGGTTAGAGCAAGTACAGAGGCGGGGGAGGAATGAACAAAAGACAAGGTCTGTGATAGAGTGGAAGGCAGGAGAGATTAAATGACAAAAAGGATGATTGTACAAGGCGAAAGGAGATGGTAATCGGACAAGTAAAGAAATAAACGATGGGTCTAGAAGAGGTGTAAATGGGAATCTTGGAGTCATCAGCAACAGCTGCCGTCTGAAAGAATGGGGGCAGAGGTTATGATCTGAAATTGTTGAACACTCTGTTTTGTTTGTAAACTTAAAACCTGTTGCATCTCTAACCCTTTCCAATTCTGACGAAAGGTCATCGACCGGAAACATTAACTCCATTTCTCTCACCACAGATGCTCCCTGACCTGCTGAATATTCAGCATTTTCTGTTTTATTTCAGATTTCTAGCATCCACAGTATTTTGCTTTTGTAATAGATAGTAGGTGATTAGTGCACGTTGTTCAAATGTACATTCAGATTTCATTCTACTCCTGTTAATTCACAGCTGTTTTCTGTTTTTTTTAAATTGAATTATCCAGTAATTTGAATGAAGCCATGGAAATAAAATAGGCATTTTGTATTTGAAAATTAATTAACAGATCATTTGAATGAAGAGACTTTGAATTAAGAGTAGACTGTGTATAAAGGAATGAATCAGTTTGCTGTATCAGTTAAAGTAAATCACTTCAAGCCTTTTTGGTCTAGTCCACTACATTGTATCAAATCCACAATCTACAGCAAAAGGTGGTTTAAAAGCACTGGTTATTACATTGGTGGATGTAGCATTTATAACATTTGCAGCTACATTTGTCTATTTTTAAATAGCTACTAAGGATTGTTTGCATTAAAAGGTGATTTTGATCTTTCACTTCACACACCTCAATCAATTCAACCCAGGAATATCTTTACAGAGTTCTTTCTAAAGTGAGGCTTTTGAAAATGTTACTTTAAAGGGCTGTGCTTGTATTTCCAGTATGTGTTCCTGGTGTACAAAGCTGCCACTGGGAGCCACAAACTTGCAAAATAACCCTTCAAGTGTGAGCAGGCTATTTTGTCATGAGAGAATTCATGGCCGAACCCAATCTCACCTTTAGGTAAGTATACAAGTGCGCACATATTTTAACAGGAGTCACTGGTTAGCAATTGGGAGTGCGAAGCCTGGCTGATTTCTCCCTCGCTCTGCCCAATAAAAAGGCACTGATACCCATCTTAGTGCCCAACCATTGCCATGGCAAAGGTTAGATAACTGTACATAGACCAGTGATTGAATCTGGGTGCTTCTGCTTTCTGTGGCTCCATTCTACACTGGACTTCCCAACTGAATCATTAAGGAATCCTTGCAGATTTTTTAAAGGAACATTCTGTAGTAGTAATGATTATAATGTTGCAAAACTCTACCACCCTTTCTTTTGGTGAGGGACAGGTGGCGGTGGGGGAATCAAAGAACTCAAGCTTATAGATTTCTGTATGTCCCCAGCCTGACTCTATTTTCAATACTTTGCTTGGACCAAAGATTGATATACAAAATCTACTTACTACTTTATTTGTCTTGGTATCCAACTGGACAATTGTGGATGCAAGTGGCACAGATAATTTTAAGGGTACACATTCTAATAATATCATACACTAATTGTTAAATATTTGCTAAAGGTCTCGTTTGCACAATTTACTGACTTATTAGGCACTATAAATGTTAGAATATTTGGACCATTTAGGCTAATTCCAACTTTAACACAATGTCCTTCTATTTGTATTCCATTCCAGGATATGTTCACTGTTTTAGCTTAACATCTCTACCATTACTCCCTTTTTGATTCCCTTCAATCTGGCTTTAGTCCAGCCCCAACACTGAAACTACCCTAGGCAAAGATCCTTTATGACTGTGATCGTGAAGTCTTATGCCTCCTCATTGTCCTCAACCATTCCACAGTCTTTGATGTGGTTGCTCACTCCATCCTGTTTTGTTTCCTCGCCTCTGTGATGCAACTTTAGGGAAATGCCTTTTCAAAATTTCATTGCTACCTGTCCCAGTGTACCCAGCACAGGTCTGACAATGAATTTCCCTTTCATGCCCGCAGGCTCTGGTAAGGCTCAAGGTCCCAGCCTTCTCCCCGTCCACGACACGCAGCCCCAATTTCATTGCTCTACTCAAATTTGATCATGTGCAACTACGGTACTTTCCTTAACAAGGAGCTGAGTTTCAAAGCTCACATCCATTCCATTGCTAAGACCACCTATTTCCATCTCTGAAACATTACCTCCTCAGTCTCTACTTTGCCCTGGCACTGACATCTTTTTGTCACTCAAGGATTGACTTTTCTGACACCTTCCTAGCTGACTTCTAAAGTCCCATCCTATGTAAACTCCAAAACTTCACAATTTGCAACCTGGCCCATATGAAATCATACTAATAAATCAGCTATGAACTCAGCAACCTCTACTGCCTCCCATTCCAAATGTATTCATTTAAAAATCATCATCCTCATTTACAAATTTATCCATGGTCTTACTGCACTCTACGTCCTCCTACGACCCTATTTCCGAGCTTGCATCCTCCATTCTACTGAATCTGGACTACTATCCATTTGCTTTCCCTGCACTGGTGATAGAGCCTTCACTATCATGGGTCCGACATTGGAATTCTGTTCTTGAACCCCTCCTCCATGCTGTGTCTTTTCCCATTTACAAAAGCCTCCTCAGATTTCCATCTTTGGTCACCTTCCCTAACCTTCTCGCAGTTGCTGGATGCTTTGTGAAGCAACTAGGCTTTTTTTGCTACATTAAAGCCGCTGTATAAATGCAAGTTATTTTTGTCATAACTCTGCGAAAAATGAAGGTTGGTAAACCAGAGTCATACCATCATTGGTTTGCATGCTAACTATATTTTCCATGGAATTCCAGAAAGCTGAAACCTCAGGAGCAAAAAGACCCAGAGGTAGACCAAGAAAAAGGGTAAGCAGTTTGTTTTCTAACGTAAAATCACTTCTTCACTAACAGTGCTTGTTATTGTTTCCATTTTAAACCTTGCTTTAACTCTGCTTTAGTGGTGTAGTTTTCTCAAAGCCATGTAAATCTATGTTACACCTCCAAAAAGTTTATTTTCTATTACATCAAAGCGTGCAGTATATTTCCTGGTATTCTGCATAAGTACAAATCTCATAATGCAACGCTACCCATCATGCAAAGCCAAATTTGTTTAGGAATGAACGTTAATATCTTTTTGCATGTCTTTATGCCATGTCTACCATGCTTATCACACACTGCCACATAACTCGAAGAAAAGGTGAAAGCAGCCATAAAATTATCAGAACAGTTATACTTGAATTATACATTACCAGGAATAACCAATGGCTGGCAATGAATGTAAGGCAACTAATTTACTTTGCTCAATCTTTCTTCTGGCTCAGTCTGTTTTAATTTTATCTACTAACTTACTGGAAGCCTCTATTATCTTAAATGTAACTATATTTGTTTTCTTGAATACATTGGGCCCGAACTTGATGAAAGCTAAGGCCTGCCCAAGGGACCACCGAGAGACCTGGCACTACTTGGGCAGGGAGATTCCGCAAAAAGATCTACAAAGACCGCCCGGCGGCAAAAAAATGACTTACGCCCTGAATGTGGGCTGCGGGCGGAAGCTCCCAATCTCGGTGGCAAATGCAATCTTCGCCAAAGTGCCACCGAGGATTGAGTCGGGCCCTTTGGGGGGAACACACAAAAATAAAAATTTACACAAAAAAAACCACTGGAAAACCTTCAGGAGACCCTATCCATCTGAATCACTGTTTAAAAAAAAATAAAAGAAGTTTACTAAACTTTTTTTTGCAGGTCTTCATACTTACCGTTGCGGTTAGACTTGCCTTCACCCTGCTGCCGCCGACTCCCGCCCGGGGCAATCTAGCAGCTCAGCGGGTGAGAGGACATTTACGTGCCTTACGTGCTAGTGGATGTCAGCGGGCGGTTCCCAGAGGTCCTCCCCTCCCACCGGCGGGAGGCCTAGAGGAAACTGTCACCATGGGGAGACCGCCCAAAAAACTCGGCGGCAGCCAGTGGTAAGGCCACCGTTCGGGCCAACTGACTTTTGTACAAAGGGTTCATTAAGTCACATCTCATGGGGGTTAAATCTGTTCCTGCCAATAAATCATTTTTAAAGCTGTGGCTGAATGAAAACTAAGAGCTGCTGGAGCATAGTTTATCTACAATAGGTTACTAAGCATTCTCAGAGTCTGGAGCCACTACAAATTCTAATGACAGTTATTATTGCTACTCATTTAGGAGCTTGCATCACTCCTAACCAGTTGAAATTAAACCTTAGGTTAATTAATTTTTTATCCTCTTTAATGAACATGCTTTTAGTCCAAATCATTTACTTTTACACTATACTATGGTAGATCTCAAAGGCACATATGTGAGGATTGCTTCAAAATGTAATGATAGGAGGCACAATGTATTGTTATCAATCATGTGCCTTGTGTTTAGTAAAGGAGATGAGTTTAGCAGGAAAATAGAATTTTAAACATGGTGCAAAAGTGATAATGAGATTAAAGAGCAACTGAAACTGCTGTGGGACAGAAAGGCCTGGTATAGGAGGGAGCTCACCAGAGTGAGAGCTATGAGATATGAGGAACATTGAAGCAGCAATTGAAAACTAGATGGGGGAGGGGAGAGGATGTAGAAAGGAAATTATATCCCACACAACAATGATCTAAGAGCAGATGGTAACAAACATGGTATTGTTGCTAACTGTCAACCTGTCGCACAGTCAGCTTTTCCAGCCCTGTTCGTGCAGGGCCTGACAAAACATCTCATTACTAAAGTCACCCTGTGCGTGAGACATTATACACCCCACTCGATTTACCTTTCCATTACCTCAAAATTGAAATACGGATCTGTTTCACAGTTGAGATTCAGGGACCGAAATTCACCGTTCCAGAAGGGACAGTTCCCGCGGGGTTTGGGCGACCAATTGAAATCTGCGGTCAGGTGATTCTCCCTCCCCAAGCCATATTCCGCTCGGGGGAGGGGGGGGAGTGGTTTTAGCGGTGCTCACTTCTGCCGGAAACGGTGGCATGAAGCCGCTGTGAAGATAAGTTTCCAGCATTGAGCTCAGCAGCGTGCGGGTGACTAAAAAGCAGCCAGAACAGGGATTTTCAGCTGCAAAAAGGTAGGACTTCTTCAGGCAGTGCCCCCGCGAGGTATTCGCTGGAGTGTTGCCGCAATCGAGGCCCTTTGGTAGGGAAATAGTTTTATTAATTTTAGTGTTTTTATTTCAGATTCCGTCATCCGCAGTATTTAGCTTTTCATATAGTTTTATTAATTATTAGTGTTTTTATGTCATATCCCATCATCTGCAGTATTTAGTTTTTCATATAGTTTTATTCATTGTTTTGGCTCCATTAAACCTGCTGAGTGCTGCTCAGAGGTTGGCATGTACCTTTATACACCTTTCAGGTCTGACTTTTTAGTGGAGGCTGCAGAGACCTGCTTGGCAGGATTCACCCTGAGGATGGGAGGAGTGTTGGGAGGGTGACACCTAGTCAGAAGCAGGGTGGCACACGAGAAGGCGTCACCATTAGCACCGTGCAGACGGGCAGCGGGCAGGGGATGCAGCAGCCATAATTTGTTCATTCGGCACCAGACCAGTGTGGCCGCCGTCTTCTCCGGCCCGAATCAGGATTGTGGTTGGCTGCTTGGGGACAAGGGATATTCCCTGTCCACTTGGCGGCTCACTCCACTACGGAACCCCTGGACAGCGCCAGAGCGTGCATACAATGCTGCTCATTGTGCCACTAGGTGCATCACCGAACAGTGCATAGACATCTCTAAGCAGAGGTTCTAGTGCCTGGACCGCACCTTGCAGTAATAGTTGTGGTCTGCTGCATGCTGCACAACCTGGTCATCATGAGACGACAGCCACTGGAGGTGGAGCCAGCAGTACCACCTGAGGAGGAGGAGGCGCAGGAGGAGGAGGAGGATCCCTGTTGCCCTAGAGCTTGGAGGCATCGACCCATCACCACCCTGGAAGGGCCGGGTGCAGACTGGCCAGCACCCTCCTGGATATATAGAGGTGCCTGACACCTCCCCTGCAATCTCCCTCCATGCATTATGTACTGGCGGTCTGCCAGGTCTCCCCACATCAGGACACAGTATTCTTCTTCTGTCTTCCACACAGTCCATCGGTGCCTCCAGCTCCATATCAGTAAAACTGTTGGCTCTCCTTGCACCTCTTACACCAGCCATCCTTCCAAACTCCTTTCCCTCTCAGGGCCTTGCTGCAAACCTTGGCCTTTAAAAAGGCCAGGGAGCAGCTGGCTCATTAGAAACCCTTACCTGCATGCTGAATTTCTCAGTGGTGATAGCGCTCAAATTAAGACAGCCACACCGCTGAAAAATCCACTTTGGAAGGGTTCATTAGCGCTGGAACCCATTTATTCACTTCTGGAGCCCAGCCACTCAAAACTTTCCATCACAAAAATATGGGGGGAGCACCAGCTTTCCAGCGGTACTGAATTTCAGGCCCTCAGCCTCTTTCTTTGTCATGAATTTCAGGGTATTTTTTCACATATTTGGAATGCAAAAACCTTGGAGTTGGAAGAGACAATACAAGCGAATGCCGGCTGCCGGTAGTATCGAGTATTGTGGAGGTGCTTATTGGAAAATCACCTTCCCTATACTGTGAACTGACTCGATGACAAACTTTATTGATCTCTACTCACTTCGAAACTAAACCTTCTCCCTCACTTTATACAATGACCACTTCGTCAGACGGAGTGTTGTAATCAATGAATTAGAGGATCCTTGTCAGATATACTGTCGGTAGTTGAGGTGAAAAAGCTAGGTAAAGATGAGTAGAAGGAAAGGAGAGACAGAGAAATGCAAACTAGTATTTGATTAATGAAAAAGTAACAACTGAGAGACTCACAGAAGATCTCGGGCTAGAAATTCGGCTCGATAATGCCCAATTTTTTGTTTTGTGGCGAAAATGGCGTCCACGCGGCGCACACTTCTGGTGCATGCTGTACCAGATGCTAGCTTGGTGAGGGCAGTAAGGCAGGCGTTTACGTGTGCCAGAAGTATGTAGAATAGGCAGATTGTGACATTAGTCAGCGTGCAATGCTGATTTTTAATTGTCCTCAATGCTGGAGCTGCTAATGAGTCTTACCCTCGCACAGCTGAACATGCATTCAGCAGCAGCAAGGACCCCCCATTAGTGATATTTAAAGGGATCAGCAACTACTCTAAGGTTAGCAATCTCCGCGCCCGTTTTTGGGTTCTAAAAAATTTCTAGGCCCTCTTCTTAAAACCGCTTCATTCAGATACAGCTACTTTGGGGGATTATTTTGGACTATGGATGAAAACAGGCGCTAAATGGGTGTTAGACTAGCCTGTTTGAAAGTCTGGATTTGGCGCACAATTTTGGTTCTAATTGCTGATTATCACAGTTTGAATTTGCCCAGAGGTGCTAACCCAGAAATCTGCAGGTTTAGTACTCGAACAGTATCTGTGGGCTCCTCGCACCCACTTCTACTGAAGGTGTGGAGTGCTCTGGCTGGCACACAGCGGCACATTGCAGGATGGCTCAGGGACCGAGGGAGAGAGGCAAAGGCTCAGGGACACAGCACTGGAGATCGTGATGGATGAGGTCCAGCGGAGCAGGGATGTCCTGAACCCGTGGGGGGTGGGGGGGGGGGAAAAGGATGCCATCTTTGCTCTCCTTGCCCTTCTGCCCCTCACTCTTGCAGCAGCTGGTGCTGCTCTGCCTGGCCTCATGTCCTCCTCCCATTCCTCATCCAGACCAAGGGGGGCCCTTACCAAGACGCCCATGACCAAGCACTCCCTTTCCCTTGGTGACTCCTATAAGGTGGAGTAGCACAGCACTTGCTCTTTTTAGGTGAAGTCCTCAGAGAATAAATGTTGCTCGAAGTCTTGACAAAGTGTCCCAGAAAGTCTCCCGATGTGTTTCAGAGGTCGTCTTCACAGCTCCAGCAACAATGTACCTGAAATGGTGAGTAGCCATTTAAGTAGCGCATGAAATCGACATCAACAACAATGTACCTGAAATGGTGAGTAGCCATTTAAGTAGCGCATGAAATCGACATCAACGCCTTGTTTACTCGCAAACAGCTGGTTGCTGTTAGGAGAGGGCATTAGTTCAAGTGCTAGTCATCAAAATGCAATTAATGAGTGCTAACGGGCATTTTAAGTAGCAATCAGCTGTTTAACGAGCCTTCAGGTGGCCATTCCTAGCGCTGGCTTTACCAAGATGACATCTTGCGCTAAACACGGGCTAAACTGGCGTTTCAGCTCAAAATCCACCTTGGTCAGCTCGGAGAATCCTTAGTGCCTGAATGCACTGCCGAAAATTGTCCCCTAATGTCTTGTTTTTTAATAGCTTCCCTCAGCTTTAACAAAAACCAGTAAGAAAAACCATGGACTTCTTTATCACCCAGTTAGAGACTATCCATTCAACTGCCCCTGCTGCTTCACTCCTTCCCCTTGCTTCCAGCCAGAGTTAAATAATTCCAGATTTATTTATTTAATTAATTGAATTTAAATTCCCCAGCTGCTGTGGTGGGATTTGAACTTGTGTCTTTGGATCATTAGTCCAAGCTTCTGGATTACTAATCCAGTAAAATAACACATACGCTACCGTACCATACTGTACGGCAGCATAGTGCCTATGGCGAAGGTAACTGAATAAATTACATTTCTTTTGCACCTCTAGCCAAGCTGTTCCTGTACAGCTACAACACTGGCATCTATCCGACAATGTGGAAAACTACCCGGGTATATCCTGTCCACAAAAAGCAAGACAAATCCAATCCGGCCAATTACCAACCAGTCTACTCTCAATCATCCGCAAAGTGATGGAAGGTGTTGTCGACAGTGCCATCAAGCGGCACTTACTCACTAATAACCTGCTAACCAATGCTCAATTTAGGTTCCACTAGGACCACTCTGCTCCAGACCTCATTACAGCCTTGGTCCAAACATGGACAAAAGAGTTGAATCCAGAGGTGAGATGAGAGTGACTGCCCTTGACATCAAGGTGGCATTTGACCGAGTGTGGCATCAAGAAGCCCCAATAAAATTGTTTTGGTTGTTGGAGGCCAATCAAAACCCCAGGACATCGCTGCAGGAGTTCCTCGGGGCAGTGTCCTAGACCCATCTTCAGCTGCTTCATCAATGACTTTCCCACCATCATAAGGTCAGAAGTGGGGATGTTGGCTGATGATTGCAGTGTTCAGTTCCATTCACAACTCCTCAGATAATGTAGCAGTCCATGCCTGCATGCAAGAAGACCTGGACAACATTCAGGCTTGGGTGGATAAATGGCATTCGTGCCACATAAATGGCAGATAATGACTATTTCCAATAAGAGAGAGAGTCTAAGCACTGCCCCTTGACATTCAACAGCATCACCGAATCTCCCACCATCAACATCGGGGAGGTGGGGGTGGTCACCATTGACCAGAAACTTAACTGGACCTGCAACATAAATACTGTGGCTACAACAGTAGTTCAGAATCTGGATATTCTGCACCATAGAAACCTGTGTCGGTTGTCTGAAAATACACTTTTCCCACACAAAGCGTATTAGCAATCTGGAACTCTTTCTCTAAAAGGTAAGTGCTAGGACAATTGGAGCTTTCAAGATTTAGCTTGATAGATTTTTGTTGGGTAAGGGTATCAGGAGCTATGGAGCAATGGTGGGTAAATGGAGTTGAGGTGGAGATCAGCCATGATTGAATGGCATCGCAGGCTTGAAGGATTGAATGACATCGCAGGCTCGAAGGGCTGAATGGCCTAATTTTGTTTCTAATGCACCTCTGTTCCTAGTTCCATCTGCAAATGATTATTCATCCTGTACCCACAGTCTTCCTTGCAGTGTAGCTGCTTACATCATCATTGTGATCAGGAAATTCCTCGGATCTGCTCCCGCTTCACTGGCATTACTTCGCCAGATGTTTGGAGATCCCCCACCTTTCCGGCAAAGTAACGCTAATGAAGTAGGAGCAGATCTGAGGAATTTCCTGGCCGGTTAATTCTAATGATTATGATTAGACTTAATAAAAGTTAAAAGTGTTAGGGAGCAGAAATAAAACAGCTGCAGTAACAAAACTGCTGAAGTATTTTGGGTTACCAGCTATATCTGCACCAGCATTAATTATGTAAAAATACTGTCTCTTAGAAACAGGGGGCACACATAAGACATCAATTTTTGAAAGATCGTCAAAAAAAAGTTTGGAAACCTCTGTATTAGAGCAAGAACAAAGTAGGGTATCCTTATTCTTAACTGTCCTTTACAGCCAGCATTCCTTGTAATTTAAAAATATATCCAAATTCCTGTTCTGCTATTGTTTATAAACCCAAATAGTCTTAGTTCTCAATGCAAAGTTTTCATCCACCTTCAAACCAATGAACGACCACAAAATTGCTAGGAATGTTTTTTAGGAAGCAGCTGAATTATAAATCCTTCGGCAACTCAGCCTGTGGCCACTATGGTGTATTGATGTGGGGTCCTCATAATTTCAGGATGAGTACACCTGTAGAGTATAATCAGCTATAATTCAGAAAACATGTTGAAACAGCCAGAGGGAACAATTTAGCTGCATGTCCTGTGGATAAATGTGGGCAGATTCTGACCAATTGTTTGATGTTGTTACAGCATTTTATATGGTGGTGCTCCACCTGCAACTATGAGGGCCACCAATCAAGCGATTTAAATTCCCTGAGTTGGGGGACAGAGAGCCAATGTAGGTCAGCAAGGAATCATGGAATTATAGAATTTTACAGCACAGAAGGAGGCTGTTTGGCCCATCGTATATACACAGAGCAGTGGAAATAATTTATCCTTATTTACTGTATGATTTTGAACACCTCTCTCTGATCTCTTAACCGTCTTTGATCTGATGAAAAGAGCCCCAGACGCTCCTCATAACTAAAGCACCAATAACTCCATAGTCTTATCCCAAATCCATCTCTTCTCCAGCTGCTCATCAGGCAGTACTAGATGTGTGATCATGAGCCCAAGCTTCAAACCCTATATTCTAGCCACTTCCAGGAATGCTTACTTCCATCTCCACAACATTGCCCACTTAATTCATCCCCACTTCCGCTGAAATCATTCTCTAATGCCCCCCTCACCAGCTTCGTGAACTCTACTCTGCATCAACCTCAGTTCATCCATAATACCGCTGTCCGCGCCCTATCCCACACCAAGTTCTGTTCACCCATCACCACATGTTTGCCAACCTTCGGTTCCCTGTCCCCCCAATTTAAAATCCTAGTCCTAGACTTGTTTTCTCCTACCTCAGCAACCTCCTCCGCCCTCAAGTGCCAGCCCGCATCTTGTCGGTCTCCCAATTTTGTCCCTCTGTTCATCCCCCTCCATTGGTGTCACAGTCTTTAGCCATCTCGGCCCTTCTCTCTGGAGCCTCCTTCCTAAACCTCTTCACATTGCTGCTTTATTCTCAGGTTTTTTTTTAAGTCTCCTTACAAACTATCATTTTGACCGTGCTGCCGATCATTTCTTTTTACTCTTGCATTACTGTTCAGTTGTCACGCTATGCTGCTCAAAACATCTTGGGCCATGTCATTATATTAAAGGCATTGTAAAAATATTCACGGTGTTATAAAAATGTAAAATATTGTTGGTTCGACTGGAGTCTAGAGATTAGGCCAGAATAAAGATGGTAATGCAAAGCATCGTGAACAGCTGTCGTATTCTATCTGCCTGCGGTCTCTGGAATTGAAAAGAGTTGTTTGTTATTACCTGTTGGTATGTGTCCAACAACTCCAATGTAAAATTTTGAAATCCAGTTCTCATGATCTGGAAGGCAGATTATTATCTGAATGGTGATAGAGTAGTAAAAGGGGAGGTGCAACGAGACCACGATGTCATAGTACATCAGTCACTGAAAGTTGGAATACAGGTACAGCAGGCGGTGAAGAAGGCAAATGGCATGTTGTGTCTTCATAGCTATAGGATTTGAGTATAGGAGCATGGAGGTCTTACTGCAGTTGTACAGGGCATTGGTGAGGCCACACCTTGAATATTGTGTTCAGTTTTGGTCTCCTAATCTGAGGAAGGACATTCTTGTTATTGAGGGAGTGCAGCAAAGGTTCACCAGACTGATTCCCGGGATGGCAGGACTGACATATGAGGAGAGACTAGATCGACTAGGCTTATATTCAATGTAATTTAGATGAATGAGAGGGGATCTCATAGAAACATATAAAATTCTGACGGGATTGGACAGGTGAGATGCAGGAAGAATGTTTCCGATGTTGGGGAAGTCCAGAACCAGGGGTCACATTCTAAGGATAAGGGGTAAGTCATTTAGGACCAAGATGAGGAGAAACTTCTTCACTCAGAGAGTTGTTAACCTGTGGAATTCTCTACCGCAGAGTTGTTGAGGCCAGTTCATTGGATATATTCAAGAGGGAGTTAAATGTGGCCCTTCCGGCTAAAGGGACCAAGGGGTATGGAGAGAAAGCAGGAAAGGGGTACTGAGTTGAATGATCAGCCATGATCTTATTGAATGGCGGTGCAGGCTCAAAGGGCCGAATGGCCTACTCCTGCACCTATTTTCTGTTTCTGTTTCTGTTTCTGATCTCTACTATCTCTACTATGTCACAGAAAATTGTGCTGCTGTTATTGCAAACCAGATGGGCCATCCCTAAGTAGACAGAAATAGCTGAAGTTAACAATCCAGCATAAAGGATGTGACTAATACAGAAACTGAGAGTTATTGCATAAAAGATACAGCGATATTACAGTATATGGGATCATTCTTTTGTTTATTTTGGCCTAGAAATTTGAGAGGGCCAGACACCTGGCGGTAACCTGCAGGCAGCTGAAGCTAATGGCCACCTGCAAAAGAGCACAGGCAGCATTGGTATTTTGGCAATTTACATGCGCAAAGTGGAGAATCTGTGGTGCAACACGCTCGTTCTGGCGATAACCTCAGCAGCAGGCTGAAGTTCCCATCTGAAGGCTCGGTGCGGCGTTCTCATGCAACGTGCTGTGTCGGAACATTTTGTGACGGCTTCTGGGTTTTGCTGTCGAACCGCTGATGGCCCTTGTAGGGTTGGAGCATTGTCCACTGTGGCACATCACCATTCACAAGGCATTTGTTTGTCCATGGCTCCCCTTACTTTCGCAGACATTTTTCTGGGTCTTTTGTGGGGCCCACAAATGGGTGGCAGACTGCCTGGTACTCCCACCTTCGCTGGCTGCCATTGCACCACAGATCTTTCAACCCAGATGGTTGTTATGTGGAGGCTTGTGCTCTGCCATGGTGCTGGAGGGGGAAGGGTAATGGGGATGCAGCTAGCTGTGACAGTACACTAGCATGCAGATCGCATAGGCCATTCACTCCCTGATGAGTGGCTCATAAAGCACAGGCTCAGATCTGGAGGGACTCCTGTAAACATCACTTAAAGACTGCGGCCATAAATTCCCTACCTTTATCACCACCCGTAAGTGCAGTGTAATGTGGAGAAAATGGCAGCTGCTGCTCTTCCGCCAGCTGATGACAGGTCCCATGACGTCCTCCATTTTCATGGTTATGGTTTGCGCTGCCGACAAGTAGTATCGCCTGTGGTACATGCTGAGGTACGGCCCGGGCCAAAGGACTCTGCACCTGATTCGGGGTCGTCTAACCACGGATGTCTAAGGGGACCCGAGGACGTGGAACCGGCTGAAGGGACTCTGAGGCCAGCGCTCAATCCGCCAAAAGGACTCCAAGGCCGGCGTTGAACCGGCTGAAGGGACCGAGGCGTGGCGTCGTCTTATACCCCCAACCAACTTTTAATTAATTTTTAAACTTTTAACCAACTTTTAAACTTATTAAATCTGGGAGAACTTTTAAAACTTACATTTTAGACTCTCAATCGAAATACTATTAAATATCTATTATTAATCTACATCTTTGATTTTTAACAACTTTTAGAAACTTTTTAAATTGGGGAAACTTTTATAATCTATTATTGGTTTACATCTTAGAATTTTAACAACTCTTAGAAACTTTTAAAAACTTTTTAACAACCCTTAGAAACTCTTGAAATAATTTGGGAATCTTTATCAACTTTTAACTTTTAAAATAACTTTGGAAGTCACCTTCCTAAAGCTTGCCTCCCAACCTATCCTCGGGCTATCTAACATCAATGGTGCTACCCGGCGGCGAGCTTGCGGCCAACACTTCGCCATAGGCAATTAGGCTTATAGAGCTGTGCCCGGTCTCCAGTTGTCTTGGACCCCCTTGCCACTGGACCAAGACCTTGTTCAGCTAAGCCCGTGTGGTGGCCGGTGTGCAGCGGCCACCCCACGTTAAAAGAACCCACGCACAGGCATCTTCCACTTCGTCAGTATGAAGTTCGGGACCTAGAACATCAGGACCCGCATGGACAATCCCAACAGCAACAGGCCGGAATGCCGCACCGCCATAGTTGCCCGGGTACTCAGACGTTTTGACATTGACATCGCCGCCCTAAGCGAGACCCGGCGGGCAGGGGAAGGCCAGTTGAAGGAACATGGTGGAGGTTACACCCTTTCTGGAAAGGGAAACCAGAGGCAGAACGCCGCTTTCATGGCGTCGGCTTTGCCGTCAAGAATGAGCTGGTCGACCACCTCAAAGACTCCCCCTGTGGGGTTAACGAATGTCTCATGACTCTCCATATCATCCTATCTCGGAACCAATGTACCGCAGTCATTAGTGCGTACGCTCCTACACTCGATGCAATGGATGAGGCTAAGGAGGGATTTTATTCCAACCTCGAGACATCCTTGTCCCGCGTCCCCACGGGTGACAAATTGATCCTCCTGGGTGATTTTAATGCCGGGTTGGTAAAGACACAGCCCTCTGGGGAGGCGTGATTGGCAGAGAGGGGGTAGGGAAAGCCAACTTCAGCAGTACCCTACTCCTGACAAAATGTCTAGAACATGAACTCCTCATCACCAACACCCTGTTCAGCCAGAGGGACAAATACAAGGCATCATGGCAACATCCTCGCTCCAAACACTGGCACCTGCTTGACTACGTCATCATCTGAGCAAGGGATCACAAGGATGTGCGCATCACCCATGCCATGACAGGAGCTGACGACTGCTGGACGGACCACCGCCTAATCAGATCCATCATCAACATTAACATTGCCCCAAAACAGAGAGGACAGCAGAAGCAGTTCCACAAAAAAGTTAATGCCGGGGCACTTAGAGACCCAGCTAAGAGAACCCTATACGGCCAGCACCTCGCATCCAATCTGGCGTGCCTTGATGACCCTGAGATGTTGAATCCCCAAAGCGCTTGGTCTGCCCTCCAGACCTCTATAACCAGTGCATATGAAGAGACACTTGGTCACTCAACCAGAAAACACCAGGACTGGTTTGATGAAAATGATCAGGAGATCGAAGAACTAATAGATCACAAGCGCAAAGCATTTCTGAGCCTCAAGCAACAGCCCAACTCAGGAGCTGCAAAACAACATTACAGACAGCTCAAGACTCAGGTCCAACAAAAAACTCAGGACCTAAAGAATAGGTAGTGGATGGAGAAAGCACAGGAGATACAACAACTGGTCGACAGCCACGATATGCGAGGATTCTTCGCTGCAGTCAAGGCCACCTATGGTCCAAACTCCCAAGGCCCTACCCCACTCCTGGCCAAGAATGGGGAAATACTCATCAAGGACACCGAGGCTGTCAGGGCCCGATGGAAGGAGCTCCTCAACCGAGACTCTGCCTTTGACTCGACTGTTCTCGATTCCATCCCGCAGCATGCGACCCGCCATCAACTCAGTGAAACACCAACGTTGCTTGAGGTAGGCAAAGCCATAAAACAGCTTCAGAATAACAAGGCTACGGGTGCGGATGGAATCCCTGCTGAGGCGCTAAAATATGGCGGAGAGACGCTGCTGGCACGGATACATGACCTCATCTCTCTCATCTGTAGGGAGGAGAGCATGCCGGGAGATCTCAGAGGTGCAGTGATTGTGACCATTTTTTAAAAGGGGGACAAGTCCGACTGCGGCAACTACAGGGGAATCTCCCTGCTTTCAGCCACTGGGAAAGTTGTCGCTCGAGTTCTCCTCAATCGTCTTCTCCCTGTGGCCGAGGAGCTCCTCTCGGAATCACAATGTAGATTGGGCTAGCCAAACTGGAAGCAATACGGTGGAGGATGATTTCCTGGAGTGCATAAGGGATGGTTTTCTAGACCAATATGTCGAGGAACCAACTAGGGGGGAGGCCATCTTAGACTGGGTGTTGTGTAATGAGAGAGGATTAATTAACAATCTCATTGTGCGAGGCCCCTTGGGGAAGAGTGACCATAATATGGTGGAATTCTGCATTAGGATGGAGAATGAAACAGTTAATTCAGAGACCATGGTCCAGAACTTAAAGAAGGGTAACTTTGAAGGTATGAGGCGTGAATTGGCTAAGATAGATTGGCGAATGATACTTAAGGGGTTGACTGGATGGGCAATGGCAGACATTTAGAGACCGCATGGATGAATTACAACAATTGTACATTCCTGTCTGGCGTAAAAATAAAAAAGGGAAGGTGGCTCAACCGTGGCTATCTAGGGAAATCAGGGATAGTATTAAAGCCAAGGAAGTGGCATACAAATTGGCCAGAAATAGCAGCGAACCTGGGGACTGGGAGAAATTTAGAACTCAGCAGAGGAGGACAAAGGGTTTGATTAGGGCAGGGAAAATGGAGTACGAGAAGAAGCTTGCAGGGAACATTAAGGCGGATTGCAAAAGTTTCTATAGGTATGTAAAGAGAAAAAGGTTAGTAAAGACAAACGTAGGTCCCCTGCAGTCAGAATCAGGGGAAGTCATAACGGGGAACAAAGAAATGGCAGACCAATTGAACAAGTACTTTGGTTCAGTATTCACTAAGGAGGACACAAACAACCTTCCGGATATAAAAGGGGTCAGAGGGTCTAGTAAGGAGGAGGAACTGAGGGAAATCTTTATTAGTCGGGAAATTGTGTTGGGGAAATTGATGGGATTGAAGGCCGATAAATCCCCAGGGCCTGATGGACTGCATCCCAGAGTACTTAAGGAGGTGGCCTTGGAAATAGCGGATGCATTGACAGTCATTTTCCAACATTCCATTGACTCTGGATCAGTTCCTATCGAGTGGAGGGTAGCCAATGTAACCCCACTTTTTAAAAAAGGAGGGAGAGAGAAAGCAGGGAATTATAGACCGGTCAGCCTGACCTCAGTAGTGGGTAAAATGATGGAATCAATTATTAAGGATGTCATAGCAGCGCATTTGGAAAATGGTGACATGATAGGTCCAAGTCAGCATGGATTTGTGAAAGGGAGATCATGCTTGACAAATCTTCTGGAATTTTTTGAGGATGTTTCCAGTAAAGTGGACAAAGGAGAACCAGTTGATGTGGTATATTTGGACTTTCAGAAGGCTTTCGACAAGGTCCCACACAGGAGATTAATGTGCAAAGTTAAAGCACATGGGATTGGGGGTAGTGTGCTGACATGGATTGAGAACTGGTTGTCAGACAGGAAGCAAAGAGTAGGAGTAAATGGGTTCTTTTCAGAATGGCAGGCAGTGACTAGTGGGGTACCGCAAGGTTCTGTGCTGGGGCCCCAGCTGTTTACATTGTACATTAATGATTTAGACGAGGGGATTAAATGTAGTATCTCCAAATTTGCGGATGACACTAAGTTGGGTGGCAGTGTGAGCTGCGAGGAGGATACTATGAGGCTGCAGAGTGACTTGGATAGGTTAGGTGAGTGGGCAAATGCGTGGCAGATGAAGTATAATGTGGATAAATGTGAGGTTATCCACTTTGGTGGTAAAAACAGAGAGACAGATTATTATCTGAATGGTGACAGATTAGGAAGGGGGAAGGTGCAGCGAGACCTGGGTGTCATGGTACATCAGTCATTGAAGGTTGGCATGCAAGTACAGCAGGCGGTTAAGAAAGCAAATGGCATGTTGGCCTTCATAGCGAGGGGATTTGAGTACAGGGGCAGGGAGGTGTTGCTACAGTTGTATAGGGCCTTGGTGAGGCCACACCTGGAGTATTGTGTACAGTTTTGGTCTCCTAACTTGAGGAAGGACGTTCTTGCTATTGAGGGAGTGCAGCGAAGATTCACCAGACTGATTCCCGGGATGGTGGGACTGACCTATCAAGAAAGACTGGATCAACTGGGCTTGTATTCACTGGAGTTCAGAAGAGTGAGAGGGGACCTCATAGAAACGTTTAAAATTCTGACGGGTTTGGACAGGTTGGATGCAGGAAGAATGTTCCCAATGTTGGGGAAGTCCAGAACCAGGGGTCACAGTCTAAGGATAAGGGGTAAGCCATTTAGGACCGAGATGAGGAGAAACTTCTTCACCCAGAGAGTGGTGAACCTGTGGAATTCTCTACCACAGAAAGTAGTTGAGGCCAATTCACTAAATATATTCAAAAGGGAGTTAGATGAAGTCCTTACTACTCGGGGGATCAAGGCGTATGGCGAGAAAGCAGGAAGGGGGTACTGAAGTTTCATGTTCAGCCATGAACTCATTGAATGGCGGTGCAGGCTAGAAGGGCTGAATGGCCTGCTCCTGCACCTATTTTCTATGTTTCTATGTTTCTATGTTTCTATGTCCCCTACGGGGCACAACAGACATGATCTTTGTAGCGCGCCAGTTGTAGGAAAAAATGCAGGGAGCAGCGCCAGCCCTTATACATGGCCTTTTTCAATCTTACAAAAGCCTTTGACACTGTCAACCGTGAGGGTCTATGGAGCGTCCTCCTCCATTTTGGATGCCTCCAAAAGTTTGTCAACATCCTTCGCCTGCTTCACGATGACATGCAGGCCGTGATCCTTACCAACAGATCTATTACAGACCCAATCCACGTCCGGACCGCGGTCAAACAGGGCTGCGTTATTGCTCCAACCCTCTTCTCAATCTTCCTTACCGCCATGCTCCACCTCAATCAACAAGCTCCCCGCAGGAGTGGAACTAAACTACAGAAGTAGTGGGAAGCTGTTTAACCTACACCGCCTCCAGCCAGATCCACGATCACCCCAACCTCTATCGTTGAGCTGCAGTATGCGGACGACGCCTGCGTTTGTGCACATTCAGAGGTTGAACTCCAGGATATAGTCAATGTATTCACTGAGGCATATGAAAGCATGGGCCTTATGCTTAACATCTGTAAGACAAAGGTCCTCCACCAGCCTGTAACTACCGCACAGCACTGCCCTCCAATCATCAAGATCCACAACGCGGCCCTGGACAACGTGGACCATTTCTTATATCTCGGGAGCCTCCTATCAACAAAGGCAGACATTGATGCGGAGATTCAACATCGTCTCCAGTGCGCCAGTGCAGCCTTCGGCCGTCTGAGGAAAAGAGTGTTTGAAGACCAGGCCCTCAAATCTACCACCAAACTCATGGCCTTCAGGGCTGTAGTAATACCCGCCCTCCTGTATGGGTCTGAGGCATGGACGATGTATAGAAGGCACCTCAAGTCGCTGGAGATATATCACCAATGATGTCTTCGCAAGATCCTGCAAATCCCTTGGGAGGACAGGCGCACCAACATCAGTGTCCTCGACCAGGCTCACATCCCCAGAATTGAAGCACTGACCACACACGATCAGCTTCGCTGGGCAGGCCACATAGTATGCATGCCAGATACGAGACTCCCTAAGCAAATGCTTTATGCGGAGCTCCTTCATGGTAAATGACCTAAAGGAGGACAGCGGAAATGTTATAAGGACGCCCTCAAAGCCTTCCTGGTAAAGTGCGACATCACCACTGACACCTGGGAGACCCTGGCCACAGACCGCCCGAGGTGGAGAAAGTCCATCCGGGAGGGCGTTGAGACATGAAGAGGTCAAGCGCAGGCAGTGGAAGGAGTGCGCAGCAAACCAGCCCCACCTATCCCTTCCCTTGACGAATGTCTGTCCCACCTGTAACAGGGTCTGTGGCTCTCGTATCGGACTGTTCAGCCATCAAAGAACTTACTTTGGGAGTGGAAGCAAGTCCTCCTCGATTCCGAGGGACTGCCTATGATGATGACATGCTGACTTAACATTACCACGGCGAAATTTGACCCTAGCGCCAAGTCCTAAGCACACCAGGTAAACCCAGCATGAAAGCAGACTGACAGAGGTGCTGTCAGCATCTCTAAAAAGGGACAAGCAAATCTTTCAGGTAAGTTTGCATTTAAGCTTTGGACTGTTTTTTAAATTTTATTGAAGTAGTGGTTTGCTGCAATGCATGTAAAGTTTTTTTTAAGTGTCAAGGGAGTGCTGCTGGACGCTTGTAAGGCCTCAGATGGTAAAAGAAGGTCTCTGAGAAGATAAAAAATGCTGCAAATACTCAGCAGGTCAGGCAACATCCGTGGAGAGAAACAGAGTTCACGTCTCAGGTGACCAGCTGATTATTTCCAGCATTTCATGCTGTCATTTCAGGTATGCAGCATCCACTCGCGGAGGGAAGAGGAAGGCATCAAGGAGGAGGAAGCCGAAGAGGGGGAAGCAGAAGGAAGGTTACAACCCAGACAGCCCCTTTCTGGTCAGGATATCCGGAATGGGATCATTCGCCTGGGGTATAACCCCAATTCCCCTTTCAACAATAGCCCCACACCTTCCCTTCTCTTCCCTCTGTTACTGACCACAATGCTGAAATGAAAGCCATCACAAATCAAACTTTCCAATCCAACTTTATAGATCTATCCATCGAATACGACATCAAGAAATCAACTCATCACCCTTATGCATTCCTTATGCATTCCCTTAGTGACTGTCTTGTGTGTGCCTTTGCCTATCCTAGTGATGCCACACAGTGCTACCCCAGTGGTCGACCTTGGTGGTGGCTGGGAGTGTCAAATTGAGCAATGGTATTGTTTCTTCTTCACTCTCCTCTCCCTCTTCTTTTGGGCAGGCTGCATTTTTTTGTTGTGTGAAATGAGGGAGGCACAAGGGTGGAGTTGTGGTGAGGGGAGGGCAGGAAAGCAAGTAATGCATGCCAGAAGGAGGTAGCGTATGAGGATACCAGCATCTTGTATCCTTTCTGCCCCACTGCTGGCCAAGGGCTCAGCCATGCCCCTGCCAAGAATGGGCAGGTCTCCTCCAAGTGGGTGAGGTAAGGCTAGGAATAGGAGATGTGCCTCAGGATTGGTGCAGGTAGTTGGTAGGTGAGTGATGGAGGGTGGGTGGGGAGGGGTGGGGGGGGCTGGGGTGGAGTCCTGCATTGAGCAGTGTGTGAGGCTATTGATTCAGTTGATAGGAGACGGCTTTTGAAGATGTATTCGCTGACATTGACTGATGGTGGTCTGATACATGAAGCTTCTTTGGGCACTGGAGCCAAGTAGTGAGAGTGACACTGCTGGCAGTGATGGCCTCGGTGATGTGGTCCCACATCGTTCTTTCTGGAGGGCCTCCTGGCCCCTGAGGGTAGAGAACCTCTCTAGCACCGTTGACCCCCTGCACAAAGCTGGAGTGCTGCGAGTGAGATCCTGGGTGCCCCTTCCCGAGCCTGTTGAGCCATTTGTGTTTAGTGCTGAAACACCTTTACCCTTTTTTGAGGTTTAGAAGTGAATTCAGCTTTAAGTGCTAAAGACTCCTATTTGGGAATTATTTTTAATGTTAATTTTTTTTTGAAAGGCAGTAAGGGCTGAAAAATAAATTTTTTCACTTGTTTTTGACTTTTATTGGTTCTGAATGCATTGCACCTTTAATTCATAGCCATTATAATTACCCACAATTTGTTGCAAACTTCACAACCTTGTTCCCAGAGGCTGTAAAAAGTTGCAACTCCGCTCCTGGATGGGAATTTCGAGTCGGATGCCTCCACCAACACCATCAGGAGGGCGTTACGCTGTAGGTTAGTGCTAAAAATGCTCAGTAGCGCTGCGACCATTTTCAGCGGCCTAGACTCAAGTCCGCAGTGATACTGGCAGGTTTTTATCGCTTCCTGGGCCTGTGACATAGATGTCCTTAAACTGTTGCATGAGACATCAATGGAAAGAAATTTTAAAAGAGGGGAACATAAACTCTTGGGGCCTGAAATTTAAGAACTTACTGCCAACTGCCGTCCATTGCCGCCGACATTCCTCTGCAACATCCGCCTAGTGCCACTTTCGATGTGGCCTGGAGCAGGCGGGAGGAGAAGGCCACCTGGAAGCGCCCACCGACGTCAGCGAACGGCCAAGTCGCGCAGCTGACCTCCCTCCCGCCCGCCGAGCTGCGATATTCATGCAGGCGGGAATTGGTGGCAGAACCAGGGTAGACTGGAGGCTGGAGGCTGGTCTATCCCCGACGGTAGGTAGCAAGATGATGGAAAAAAAGGTTAGTACACTTTTTGTCATTTTGTTCTTTAGAGGGACTTACCTGGATGGAGTCCCCTGATGGTCTTCAGATGTATTTTTTTAAATGCTTTTGCTTTTCAGCTCTTTGACCCTCCGTGGGCCCGACTCTATCCTCGGCGGCACTTGGGCGACAAGCGCCTTTGCCGCCGAGAATGGGAGCTCCCGCCGGCTGCCGCCCAGATTGGCAACATAAGTCCCTCATTTGCCGCCCGCTGACCTTCGAGGGACCTCTCCGATGAAAATCCCGCTGAAAGTACAGTTAGGTACCTCGGCGGCCATTAGCAGTCTTTTGAGCGGCACTTGGGCGGGCGGAGGCCTACATCAATTTTGGGCCCCTGGTCAGGAATTTACTGGTGTAGAAGTCAGTTCAATTCCATTTTTAATAACAGCAGACATTTGAAGAACTCTCGGTGAGAATATGCTATCAAGCCTTTTCAAAGCAGACTTCCAAACTTTGCATATCATTTTATCAGGTCCTAAACTAGAAAACTCTAACGTATAAAATTTAAGGAAATGCAACTTTGATATTTTTTCCTGACATTACTACAACTGTAATACAGTTTATTTTAAAACTACCTCCTTTACTATTTGACTAACCAGGTGGGAGATTTGATGCAGCTCAGTGGAAGCAATTTTCACTCCAATAGCTCTCATAGTTAACAGTTATCCCAGCAGCTGTTTATAGCATGGGTTCTAGCTCATTGCTACTTCCTCGGGCATGCTTTGGAGAGAGCAGTAAGAAGAACAGCGAGTTCCAAAATGGATGAGCGTGCGTCAATTTGGCGTTGCACGTTGATTGACGTCACGCTCCTACTATTTAAACACTTTCCGCGAGCACAGGCAACAGCAGCGCTGCTGACCTGCCAGTTGCCGCGGGACCCACTGGAAGTGGGCGGAACTGAGGCGGTCACCATTTTTTCCACCAAAACGGGCCTTAACGGCCAGTGCTAACATCTCAATTTCTAGCCAAAGTGTTTTGTGAACATGCAATTTTCTCCTCCACATTTAGGATTGAATTCTCAATGAAACTAAGAATCCTGAGAAAGACATTAGGAAATTATGGCCTCGATATTAAACCCCCCCCGTCCCCTCCTGACAGGTGGGAGACGGTCGGTGGGGAGCAGAGGAGGGGGGGCTTTAAATTGTCAAATAAGCGAAATGCGACCCCAATCAGTCATTCATGCGTCCGTTGCCTTTTTTATGGCGCCGAGTATTGTAATATCTGGCGGACATTTCATTAACATATTTAAATCGAAAGTGCCTTCTCCAGCACTCCTTGTAGGCCAGGAGCAGCATGACTGCTCCACCAGGCCCCTCAACAAAGCCTTCCGCCTCTTCTGATCGCATGCTCTTTCTTTCCCTCCCCCACCCCCGCGATCGTCAACCTTCCCCCCGCACCCAACCGCACCTCCCCATCAGCTGCGTTCTTCTCTTTTACCCCGCCATGATGTCCTTTCTTCCCCCACCCCCACCCCCATCCACCAATTCATGATTGCCGATCTTGCCCTCGCCCAGCTCCGAACACCAAACTTTTGGCTGCGGCCTCCGACTGCTGGTTCTCCCTCCCGGCCGTCGGCTTGGCTGTCAATTTAGCCAGCGGCCGGGCAGGAAACGCATTGAAAAAATACTAATGAGGTCCTGCCGTTAAGCTCAGCAGGATCTCCGCGGCCTGGTCTTGCGGGGTCCTTCGGCCACTTTCATCCTCCCCGCCTCCCCATAAATATTGGGACCTATGTTTCAGTCTGTAGCAGCTCTGTACAAATAGATTGTACCAAAGAAACTTCATTTTATTATTTACTATGGCTTTCCTTTTTAAAAGATATTAAGAAACCAGATAGAGTAGATAAATGCAACATGTGCTTTGGGACATGCAGCCCAAGGAACTCCCAAAGTTCAGTCCTTGGCCTGTGCTCAGTATGCAGACCTCAGCTGAGACAACTATCTTTTGCATTGTTGGCAAGAAAAGGTTTAAAAAAAAGAGTGAAGGTTTCTGCTGCTGACGGTTTTGCTGTGTATAGAAGTTGAGTGAGGTTGGAATTGAGGGTGACTGAAATGCCCTCCTAATGAACGATCTTGCTGATGTTCATTATCTCGACTCGCAGATGAAAAAAAGACCATTTGGGTGAGTTACGTGTGGGTTCTTGAAATCTGTGGAACTGTAACCTCAGCATCAGTCATGACCTGCAAAAGAGGGACAAAATGGGTGGGGGGCATGGAAGCACGAGTTTTATTTATATGAATACGTGGAGTCTAACATCTTGTGTAGCTGAAACCTGTCATACAGTATTAACGTGCTACAATTGGCTTCTGCTCACCATTCATCTGCAGATTTGCTGTGCCAGCTTTGAAATTTACAGTGACTTGAAAGTTGCCTCAGTGCATTTGCGCAGCCAAAAGACAGCATGTAAGAACCATGATTTCCCCGCCCCCGTTAGACGGTATAAACTGTGTTTGAGAGTACATCTTTCGCCTCACTTTCGAAGATTGTCATGGATAACCGCACTGCAAACATACAAGACAAGCATGAATTGGTTGAATCTCAAACATTTTCACAAAATAGCTTGTGTGTTAGAGAAGTAAAAGGTTACTTTATTCTTGGTGTAGCTGGAATATTTTCCCATCTTGGAAGTTTTGCATTAGAAGTGCACGATCTGCTATTCACTCTTGCTCATCAGGGTTATCGAATTTTTGAGCTGGTAGTCAACATTGTGGTGTGAGTCTGATCTCAATCAGCATTTCTTCCTGTTTCCTGTGAGAGTCAGCCATTAGTCATAAGGGTTCCCATTTCCTCAAACTCGCCACAAAATAAACAGGGTGTCTTACTCACACTGAACTGTAGGCAGTGATCCAGAAGCTCTTTGCGAGTTCTGTATCGGTAGCATTGCTTCCCACATTTGGCACAGAACATATCTCCTTTTTTTATGTTGTTTGAATTAACAGAAAAAAAAATCCCCACATAAAATGAGACTGTACAATCAGAACTTTTCTTTCTTTTCTGTTGACCAGTGTTTACAGAAGAAAGGTTAGAATTATTTTAATTAAAAAGTAGGAGTTTTATTATTTGAAATGAAAAGTTGAAGAAGCTGGGGCTGAAATTGCCCACGCTGGAAACGGGGCACACCTGCCCTGTTTCTCGTGTTCTTACCAGCGCGGTGGATGCAGTGGCCTCTTGAGCGAAATTCTGCTCTTTGACTTTTCTTTTTCCGGCGGACTGGAAGTCGGTCATAATGGGGGCGGAAGTGCAGCGGTAAGTGGAAGTTCGCACACTAGAGGGGTGGACGTGGGGGCGGGCGGAGTGGCCGCCACTGTTGGTCATCAGCGTAGCGCTGATGACATCATCACAGTGCCGCATCACCTCGGCTCTCCCCTTCACTTAAAGTGGAGAGCCTGTGCAATTGTTTAAGTTCAGTCCACTTCGGCCAGGGCAATGGCCTGGCACCCAAGAGAGGGTAACAGGCTTCCTGTTGGCAGCCCGGCCGAACCCAGCGGCATAATTGTCGGCCCGACATGGCAGTCGTCCGACCAAAAAAATATGACGGCAGCGGCAGCAGGTCCTTCCCTTTAATGGGAGCCACACTGCCATTTTACAAGGACTACAGCCTCACTGCACCGGCAGACAAAAGCAGCTTTCGGCACTGTGCGGCGGGAGCAACATCCTTTTGGCAGAATTTTGCCATTGGGGGAGGAGGACATCGGCGGTGCACGCTCTTAATGACTCACTTAGGACAGATCGGCAGCAGCGGAGCGGTAGGGAGTGGAGCGGGTCACCGCAGGAACGGAATTTAAAAATGGCGGCCATTACACGAAGATTCGGCGGCCATTGCACTCTGCAACGTGGCCGCCGATTTCTGGCGGTAACACGCCTTAAGGGAAGGGCAATTTCGGCCCCGCTATCTCTTAGCTTCATGTCAACCCAGAAAACTTGCAGAAGCTGAGTGTGGTGGGACCTGAACTTGTTATAACTTAAGCCACATGTGTATCCAATATTACACCACTTCTATTATAGGTAAAACTGCATTTTTTTGCAATGGCAGATTTAGAAATGACTGCAGATGAACGTTAGCACTGAAGGTGCTAAATGCATTTCCTGGAGGAACTGGGGTATGCTGACACTAGGAAATTTAGATTTTTGACACTTGGTGAATTTTTGGCATTCTGGAGTTGGCTGTAATTCTGTCTTTGAAACCAAACATGATAGTGAGCAGAGTGATCTAAATCTCCAGGTGAGTTCACCAGCAACACAGTATTATCGGTGGAAAGAAGAAATGGCCAGAACAGACACATAGAGATAATCGCTTACAATGCTATACATTACAGTATTAATGAATACGTCAAATAAGATGGCTGGAAGTGAACAACAATGCTTCGCTCTTCTATTCTCTTAGAGGTAGATTTAGTGAGTTTCCCATCTAACATTACATGGAGCTGGAATACACACACGCCCTCCTGTATGGCTCAGAGATGTGGACTATATACAATAGACACCTCAAATCACGAGAAATACCACCAACGATGTCTCCGCAAGATCCTGCAAATCTCCTGGGAGGACAGATGCACTAACGTTAGCGTTCTCGATCAGGCCAACATCCCATCATCGAATTACTGACCACATTCGACCAGCTCCGTTGGGCGAGCCACATTGTTTGCATGCCTGATATAAGGCTCCCAAAGAAGCGCTCTACCCTGAACTCCTACACGACAAGCGAGCCCCAGGTGGGCAGAGGAAACTTTTCAAGGACACCCTCAAAGCCTCCTTGATAAAGTGCTGCATCCCCACTGACACCTGGGAGTCCCTGGCCAAAGACCGCCCTAAGTGGAGGAAGAGCATTCGGGATGGCGCTGAGCACCTCGAGTCTTGTCGGTGAGAACACTGAGGGATTGACTTTTTGATCGCTGCTTGGCCTGCTATGTACGACATCAGCATGGGGTGCCGCTTATACTTTTTTAATAAATTTGTTAATGGGATGTGGGCGTCGCTGGGAAGGCCAGCATTTATTGCCCATCCCTAATTCCCTTGAGAAGGTGGTGGTGAGCCGCCGCCTTCAACCGCTACAGTCCGTGTGGTGAAGGTTCTCCCACAGTGCTATTAGGGAGGGAGTTCTGAGATTTTGACCCAGCGACGATGAAGGAACGGCGATATGCTTCCAAGTCAGCATGGTGTATGACTTGGAGGGGAACGTGGAGGTGGTGGTGTTCCCATGCGCCTGCTGCCTTTGACCTTTTAGGTGGTAGAGGTCGCGGGTTTGGGAGGTGCTGCCGAAGAAGCCTTGGCGAGTTGCTGCAGTGCATATTGTAGATGGTACACTCTGCAGTCACAGTACGTCAGTGGTGGAGGGAGTGAATGTTGAAGGTGGTGGATGGGGTACCAATCAAGCGGGTTGCTTTGTCCTGGATGGTGTTGAGCTTCTTGAGTGTTGTTGGAGCTGCACTCATCCAGGCAAGTGGAGAGTATTCCATCACACTACTGACTTGTGCCTTGTAGATGGTGGAAAGACTTTGGGGAGTCTGGAAGTGTAACACTCGCCACAGAATACCCAGCCTCTGACCTGTTCTTGTTGCTACAGTATTTATGTGGCTGGTCCAGTTAAGTTTCTGGTCAATGGCGTCTCACTTTGGTGCTCAGAATTAGACCAAGGTGAGCCCCAGCACTAAGAACACCAGCCCTACCAGCAGCAGCACCCACACCAGCCTTCTCAACGACCTGATGCTCCACAGGAGAGCAGGGATTAGCACAGGGCTGCACCGCACTGGAGGCGATACCCCCAACACAGGATATACAGGCAGAGGAGGAGCTTCCTCAACATGACTGTGCAGCAGTGCCAAAGGAGGCCCAAGCTATTGTGCCAGATCATCGCAGACATCTGCAGCTTACTGGAACCAGACTTGCAGCCCAGAGAACCTGGTGGACACGCCTTACCAATGGCTGTCAAGGTCACCATTTTCCTCAACCTCTTCACCTTAGGCTCCTTCAAGGAATCTGCAGCAGACATTTGCGGCATCTCGCGGTCGGCCGCCCCCAGATGCATCACCCAGGTGACCGATGCCATGTTTAACCAGGCAGCCAATTATGTGAATTTTGCCACTGATGAATCCAGTGTTGCTAAGCGGGCGCTCGGCTTTGCAGCTCTGACTGGCTTCCCACGGCTGCAGGGCATCATCGACTGCACACATGTGGCCATCAGGACATCCCCACATCATCTAGGAGTGTTTGTGAGCCGCAAGGGATTTCACTCCCTCAATGTGCAGCTCATCTGCAACCATAGGATGATGATCCTGCATGTGTGTGCCAGATTCCCTGGCAGCTGTCATGACTCTTGTGCTGCGCCAGTCCACCCTCCCTCAGCTCCTCACACCTCCAAACACGCTTATGGGCTGGCTGCTTGGAGACAAGGGCTATCCACTAAAGACGTGGCTCATGACATCCTTGAGGAGGCCAAGTAATAAGGTCGAGGAGCATTATAATGAAAGCCACATGTCCACCAGATGTACCACAGAGCAAACAACAGGCATGCTCAAGATGTGATTCGGATGCCTTAACAGATCTGGCGGAGCCCTTCAGTGTGAACCAGCCAGCGTCACCAGAATCGCCGTTGCTTGCTGCATGCTGCTTAATATAGCACAACAGCGAGGATTGGAGCTGCATGAGGAGCAAGGCACACAGCTTTTTCTTCGGAGAGGAAGAATAACAGCTGGAAGACGAGGAGGAGGTGGAGCAGGAACCGAAGGTGGAGATGGCACCAGCAGCGGCGCACATTGCCACCCAGGAGGCCAGGGATAGCTTCATCATAGCCAGATTTACGTGCACCCATATGGCTGCCACATGCCGTGCTAAGTCCCCACCCCCCGCACCATAAAGCATCCCTACAATGTCCAACCCATTCCCTTCACCCAAATCCTCATTGCTCGAGGTCACACGATGTCTTACCATTCACTCCAAGTGACAAAGTCACTTCCAAGGTAGCAGGAAAAAATGGGCAAGACCGGAAAGTAGTGAAAATATTGCCTTTTATATGTGTCATAACAATAACGGAACCTTAACAGTAACATTGCCTTATACACCCATATGCATACCCTGGTGCATCTAGGATTGTGTCATTTTTCTTTTACACGTGCTTCTACGAAGTGCAACCCCTGTGGCTTTAGCCGAGGTAATCATTATTATAGGCAGTCCCTCAAAATTGAGGAAGACTTGCTTCCACTCAAAAAGGGAGTTCTCAGTTGACTGTACAGTCCAATATGGGAATTACAGTCTCTGTCACAGGTGGGACAGACAGTGGTTAAAGGAAGGGGAGTCTAGTTTGCCGCACGCTCCTTCCGCTGCCTGTTTTCTGCATACTCTCGACAAGACTCGAGGTGCTCAGCATCCTCCTGGATGCTCTTCCTCCACTTAGGGTGGTCTTGGGCCAGGGATTCCCAGATGCCAGTGGGGATATTGCACTTATCAAGGAGGCTTTGAGGGTGTCCTTGAAACGTTTCCTCTGCCCACCTGGGGCTCGCTAGCCGTGTAGGAGTTCCGAGTAGATCGCTTGCTTTGGGAGTCTCGTGTTGGGCATGCTGACTTTGTGGCCCGTCCAATGGAGCTGGTCGATTGTGGCCAGTGCTTCGATGCTGGGGATGTTGGCCTGAGCAAGAACACTGACGTTGGTGCGTCTATCCTCCCAGAGGATTTGCAGGATCTTGCGGAGTCAGCGTTGGTGGTACTTCTCCAGCGCTTGAGGTATCTACTGTATATGGTCCACAGCTCTGAGCCATACAGGAGGGCGTGTATCACTACAGCCCTGTAGACCATAAGCTTGAGGTCCTGGTCTTCAAACACTCCCTTCCTCAGGCGACTAAAGTCTGCGCAGGCACACTGGAGGCGGTGTTGAACCTCGTCATCGATATCTGCCCTTGCTGATAGTGGGCTCCCGAGGTATGGAAAATGGTCCACGTTGTCCAAGGCCGCACTGTGGATTTTGATGACCGGGGAGCAGTGCTGTGTGGTGGGGTCAGGTTGGTGGAGGACCTTTGTCTTACGGATATTTAATGTAAGGCCCATACTTTCGTACGCCTCGGTGAAGATGTTGACGATGGCTTGGAGTTCGGCTTCTGAATGTCCGCAGATGCAAGAACATAAGAATTAGGAACAGGAGTAGGCCATCTAGCCCCTCGAGTCTGCACCGCCATTCAACAAGATCATGACTGATCTGGCCGTGGACTCAGCTCCATTTACCCGCCCGCTCCCCGTAACCCTTAATTCCCTTATTGGTTAAAAATCTATCTATCTGTGACTTGAATACATTCAATGAGCTAGCCTCAACTGCTTCCTTGGGCAGAGAATTCCACAGATTCACAACCCTCTGGGAGAAGAAATTCCTTCTCAACTCGGTTTTAAATTGGCTCCCCCATATTTTGAGGCTGTGCCCCCTAGTTCTAGTCTCCCCGACCAGTGGAAACAACCTTTCTGCCTCTATCTTGTTATTTCCCTTTCATTATTTTAAATGTTTCTATAAGATCACCCCTCATCCTTCTGAACTCCCAACGAGTAAAGACCCAGTCTACTCAATCTATCATCATAAGGTAGCCCCCTCATCTCCGGAATCAGCCTAGTGAATCGTCTCTGTACCCCCTCCAAAGCTAGTATATCCTTCCTTAATAAGGTGACCAAAACTGTATGCAGTACTCCAGGTGCGGCCTCACCTATACCCTATACAGTTGCAGCAGGATCTCCCTGCTTTTGTATTCCATCCCTCTCGCAATGAAGGCCAACATTCCATTTGCCTTCCTGATTACCTGCAAACTAACTTTTTGGGATTCATGCACAAGGACCCCCAGGTCCCTCTGCACCGCAGCATGTTGTAATTTCTCCCCATTCAAATAATATTCCCTTTTACTGTTTTTTTTTCCCAAGGTGGATGACCTCACACTTTCCGACATTGTATTCCATCTGCCAAACCTTAGCCCATTCGCTTAACCTATCTAAATCTGTTTGCAGCCTCTCTGTGTCCTCTACACATCCCGCTTTCCCACTAATCTTTGTGTCATCTGCAAATTTTGTTACACTACACTCTGTCCCCTCTTCCAGGTCATCTATGTATATTGTAAACAGTTGTGGTCCCAGCACCGATCCCTGTGGCACACCACTAACCACCGATTTCCAACCCGATAAGGACCCATTTATCCTGACTCTCTGCTTTCTGTTAGCCAGCCAATTCTCTATCCATGCTAATACATTTCCTTTGACTCCGCGTACTTTTATCTTCTGCAGTAACCTTTTGTGTGGCACCTTATCGAATGCCTTTTGGAAATCTAAATACACCACATCCATCGGTATACCTCTATCCACCATGCTCATTATATCCTCAAAGAATTCCAGTAAATTAGTTAAACATGATTTCCCCTTCATGAATCCATGCTGCGTCTGCTTGATTGCACTATTCCTATCTGGATGTCCCGCTATTTCTTCCTTAATGATAATTTCAAGCATTTTCCCCGCTACAGATGTTAAACTTAGCGGCCTTTTGTCTGCCCCCTTTTTTAAACAGAGTCATTACATTAGCTGCTTTCCAATCCACTGGTACCTCCCCAGAGTCCAGAGAATTTTGGTAGATTATAACGAATGCATCTGCTATAACTTCCGCCATCTCTTTTAATACCCTGGGATGCATTTCATCAGGACCAGGGGACTTGTCTACCTTGAGTCCCATTAGCCTGTCCAGCACTACCCCCTGAGTGATAGTGATTGTCTCAAGGTCCTCCCCACATTCCTGTGACCAGCAATTTTTGGCATGGTTTTTGTGTCTTCCACTGTGAAGACCGAAGCAAAATAATTGTTTAAGGTCTCAGCCATTTCCACATTTCCCATTATTAAATCCCTCTTCTCATCTTCTAAGGGACCAACATTTACTTTAGTCACTCTTTTCCGTTTTATATATCTGTAAAAGCTTTTACTATCTGTTTTTATGTTTTGCGCAAGTTTACCTTCGTTATCTATCTTTCCTTTCTTTATTGCTTTCTTAGTCATTCTTTGCTGTCGTCCGCGTATTGTAGTTCGATGACAGAGGATGGGACAACCTTGGATCTAGCCTGGAGGCAACGTAGGTTGAACAGGTTCCCATTGGTTCTATAGTTTAGTTCCACTCCAGCGGGGAACTTGTTGAGAGTAAGATGGAGCATTGCAGCAAGAAAGATCGAGAAGAGCATTGGTACAATGACGCAGCCCTGCTTGCCCCCGGTCCAGATGTGGATTGGGTCTGTGGTGGATCCGTTGGTCAGGATCACGGCTTGCATGTCGTCATTGAGCAGGTGGAGGATGGTGACAAACTTTTGGGGGGCCGTCGAAACGGAGGAGGACGCTCCATAGTCCTTCATGGTTGACAGTGTCAAAAGCCTTGGTGAGGTCGAAGAAGGCCATGTACAGGGGCTGGTGCTGTTCCTTGTAGTTCTCTTGTAGTTGACGCATGGTGAATATCATGTTCGTTGTACCCCTTAGTGGACGGAATCCGCATTGTAACTCTGGGAGGAGCTCTTAAGCCACAGGGAGAAGACGGTTGAGGAAGCTTCTTGCGATGACTTTCCCAGTGGGCAGAGATAATTGCAGGCTGCTCACTTCCCTGCTGTGACTGCTTAGACACTTTTGCCGGACGTCCTCTGGGTTTTGGAGCCTGTGAGGGCCCTGCAGAAGACTGCACCTACTGCGACTGTGCAGGGGCAGACTCTGCATTTGGGATCTGAGGAAGCAAATGGGGCTCTGACTGATGAAGAGGCAATGGGGAAGAAGTGGGAGCATTTTGGGAAGAACCCCCACTTCCATGTCCCCTCTCACCATCATCCCTCTCAGGGGCCACCTGCACTTCCCTGCTAGCAAGGAACTGGAGAGCACCTTGGTGCACAACAGTGGGGCCATGAGGGCCCAAGTCTACATTTAAATCCCTCTTAGAGCGGTGGCTATGAGCCTCTGGCATCTGTCGTCCATAGCAAGCATGTGCTCATGTGAGTGATGCGTTAGCTGCTCCATGCAGGTGGCCATCCTTTCCATGGAACAGCACATCGTCGCCATTACCAGCGACATGATGGTGCTCATGTTGGAGATGGACTCTTCCATTCTCTGCATATAATTAGCTATCGCAGCTGCAAAACCTGGATTTCTTGCTGCCCAATCCAAGATCACCCTCTTTCTGGATGGCCCTCGAGGCTCAGTGTCTGCATGCAGCTGAGCAGAGCTTGGGAGCATCCTGCATGCTTCAGCGAGGAGCCTCCACTGCTGTCCCTGTCAACACTATCCTCTCTTGCTCATTTGTGAAGTGTAAAGAGACACCAGGTGACAACACTACTCTATCTCGCACAGAACCATTAAGATGTGCGTATCTGCGCTGGCGTTGGCTGTGCTTGGGTCTGCTGACGGTGCACCCTCTGAGGCTGGAGGCTCCTCTGAGGAGTTGTCTTCCTCCCCTGGCTGGACAGTGGCAGAGACTCTTGATGAACCTGTGGGAGAGTGAAAGGATTTAGAAATGGTATATTAAGAATGGGTAACGATACTATTATGCACATGATAAACATTCACTGGCTGTTGACATCAGTCACAATATGAGTGACTGTCGTATGCCATGTGAGTGTACGAGATTAATTCTGTCATAAGGTTGCTGAGAGATCCCCATCTCTCTGTCTCCCACCGCCAGAAGCTCTGCAACTCTCGACACCTCCAGGGCCCCCTCCTCTGCTGCAGTCAAATGACTGAAGACTGGAGGGTCACCTCCAGTTCTCTGTGCCCCTTTTATTTTGGGCTTTTTTCTTCTAGAAGGAGGAAAACAAGAGAAGTTTAAATGAGATTGATGGAATGAGTGTAAGGAATGTATGGGATACGTCTGTAGAGGGTGACAATGAGGGAGTGGGGTGACATTGCCAAATGGCCTCCTTCTGTGGTGTTACTTGCTGTGATTGCTTTAGGATGAAGGTGAGTGTGAGGGGTGGTTAGTCAGATGGAAATGTGAGTATGTCCATAGAGAGGGATGGATGGACCTGGAAATTCATGTGAGGAATGATATGAAGGAGTAGGCTTGGGCAAGCAGAGTGATGGGGATGTGGTGACATGAACATCAGGATGAAGGTGAGGGTGGCTTGGCACTCACCTTTCGTTACTTCATCAGCTCATTGAATCTCTTCCTGCACTGGATCCGGGTCCTCCTCCACTAATTTCAAGCCAGGTCCTTTTTGTATCTTGGGGAGGTCTCTTGCGCCCACCTGCTCGGAAGAGGACCTCCCTGCGTGCTCATACTCCCTCCACCAGAATATGCATCTGTAAAGCGGGGTGCAGCCCTCTGATTTGGGTATTCATGTTTTTATCTTTGCAAAATAAATCCAATCTTTACACTGATACTTACACACTCCTTTACCAACCTTCAAATGACTTGTGTGCAAAGCTGCTTTAAATATGGGCGCTGGAAATGAGTCATCGATGATGTCAATCAGATCCGCACCCTTTAATAGGGCTGGGAAACGTGCACGGCTGGTTTAATTGGGGCCATTATGTTAGAGTTGCACTGAGGAGCGGGCCAATCAACATATTGCGTTCCCGACCCACTGCACTGCCTGCATACACCCGACCCGACTCTGAAGTGAGAATTCCGGCCATAAACAGGTTTTGGGAAAGGCTAAAGCAGGATGTGTGGCCTCCTACCTGGAAGGAGGTGTTTTCATAGTGGAATTTCCCTCCTGTGGAGAACTAACTATTTCTTTGCATCCAGTACAGACTCTCTTAAGAGTTAAGTCACGGGGTGACTTATGTGGAGTTAAGGCATTTGGGAGTCAGTGCTTTCGATCATACTGTTATTACACAACATTTTGCCAACTCGGGTACATCTGTACTCATCTCAAGTTAAAGCCTAATGAAGCTATTCCGAAAAGCACATAATTGAAGCGGCTCTGTGTATGAGCAATGATACAAAATGGCAGATCTTCATAGGAGAGACGATTACATAGAGTTGACAGCACAGAAACAGGCTATCCGGCCCAACTGATCTATGTCGATATTTATGCTCCATACAAAATGTGTCACTAAAATGTTTCAAATAGCACCACCTTAAATAATACATGAGAAAGTACTTTGCATTGAAAATACTGTCCTTAGGTTTTGTCTGCCCTTTAACTAAATTATAAAAATTTAAGTGTACATTCGTTTCAGAGGAGTTTTGGGCATGTAACCTATAAAGTTGAAAAATAGTAATGCCCTGAATAACAACTATTCTGCATGTATGTCGTGTATAAAATGCCTCAGATTAGCAAACATTCAAATCAGCAATAATGAGGGGGAGTTCTGTCACCATGCAGCTGCAAAGTACCAGTCTCTCCCTCTCTGATGGTCAGAGATGCAGAGATGCCACTGATCTGCATGGCCTCTTCCTCTGCAGCTGTCAGCTGTCAGCTGCACAATTTGTGGCAGGCCTCTCCCTTGTGTTTTGTGCTCTCATGTGCAACAGGGGAAAGAACAGACCTATGGGTGACTGTAAGGGCATGTGTTCGTCCGATGAATGCAGTGCATGCAGTGAGGGTGACTATCAGGCAGATGCATCACATTGCATAAGGATCAGGGTGTGTGGCAGTGGCGGATGGACAACTGGAGATGCGAGGAAGCGCATAGAAAGTGAAAGAGTGCTCTTTTAAATCTAAGTGGGTGTGAGGAGTGATGTGATGTGATGGAGTATGTTTGACAAGACAGAGGGGGAGGGGTGATGTGCACAGCAGGATGTAGGTGAATCTGCAACTCTACTCGCTTTTCCTGACCTAGTTAGATCATTAAAGTTCTTCCTGCACTAGATCTAGGAACAGGCTACAGTGCTCCTGCTCCTGGGCCACATCCAACTACGCATTCTTGATGTCGGCAGCAGGTTTCTGCCTCCCGTTGCTGGGGACGATGATCTTCTGGCTTCTCACTGCATCCAATAATACATCAAGTGATGCGTCGTTATACGGGGAAGGGTCCTTGACTGTCCTGAGTCCATCTTTAAACTTCGCTGTCTTATTGCACAAACTCCTTACTCCTCCAAATGCCATCTTTGAATTGGCTCTTTAAATAGTGGAATTGAGATGTGTCATGCAGGTGCACACCACCCTCGCTGTTGTGCTTTGGAGATGCGAAACCCGAAGTACAATTATAATTAGATAGCCATGTTAAAATCGGACATTCCGAAGCGCCGAAAAATCTCCCGGGTTTCATGCCCGCTCTCGGCCCCTCGCTCAGAACCCACCTCTGGGTTATTACCGGCCTAATGATATAAGAAAGAAAACTAGGCCTGGTGAGCCTGTTTATTCCCATCACTGAAGTTTACATTGTGGACCTAAACATGCTATGTTGTGTCCCTTCTGCTTCAGTGCATTCTTTTCCTTGTTGAATTAAGAATCTTTTGATTGAATCTTCATTTATTAACACTTGACACTTTGTTCAGTCAGTTTGATTCATTTTCTGTAGCCCCAATTAAATTATTTAAGAGCCCTGCAGAAAACCGGAGGGTCTGTTAAGAGATGAATAATTTATTAATTATGTCTGTAATGTGCCTTCCGTCAGCTGTGGCTCAGTGGGTAGCACTCCCACCTTCTGAGTCAGAAGGTTGTGGGTTCAAGTCTCACTCCAGGAACTTGAGCACACAAATCTAGGCTGACACTGTTGGAGGTGTGCCGTCTTTCAGATGAAACGTTAAACCGAGGTCCCGTCTGCTCTCTCGGGTGGATGTAAAAGATCCCTTGGCATTATTTCGAAGAAGAGCAGAAGAGTTATCCTCAGTGTCTTGGCCAATATTTATCCCTCAATCAATTTAACAAAAACAGTTTATCTGGTCATTATCACATTGCTGTTTGTGGGAGTTTGCTGTGCGTAAGTTGGCTGCTGCATTTCCCACATTACAACAGTGACTACACTCCAAAAGTACTTCATTGGCTGTAAAGCTCTTTGAGACGTCCCGTGGTCATGAAAGATGCTATATAAATGCAAGTCTTTTCCAAATGAGCAGTGCTCATCGCTAGTTCTATAACATGTTTTGTGCTAGAATTTTGGGAGAGTATACTAGGAATCAGTGCTTGCTTTGTTTCTCTTTCACTTTTCTCTTTTTTTATTTTGTTTTTCTTCTTGCTGCTTTTGTTTACCGAATGTGTCTCTGCCACAGCCTCTAACGGTTGAAAGAGACTCACTGTCCCATTAGTGGAGGCAGAGTGTACCCGTAGCTTCGAGAGAGTATCATTGCTCTATAACCACTGTACTGCTCAGTGCAAGCCAAAAGCTTCCTCACTTTCAATTGTATAGCTAGTTTTATTTTATGGTGCAGTGTTTATATGGAGTTATACGGCCTCATTTACATCATAAGAACATAAGAACATAAGAATTGGGAACAGGAGTAGACCATCTAGCCCCTCGAGCCTGCTCCGCCATTCAAAAAGATCATGGCTGATCTGGCCATGGACTCAGCTCCTCTTACCCGCCCGCTCCCCATAACCCTTAATTCCCTTATTGGTTAAAAATCTATCTATCTGTGATTTGAATACATTCAATGAACTAGCCTCAACTGCTTCCTTGGGCAGAGAATTCCACAAATTCACAACCCACTGGGAGAAGAAATTCCTTCTCAACTCGGTTTTAAATTGGCTCCCCCGTGTTTTGAGGTTGTGCCCCCTAGTTCTGGTCTCCCCGACCAGTGGAAACAACCTCTCTGCCTCTATCTTGTCTATCCCTTTCATTATTTTAAATGTTTCTATAAGATCACCCTTCATCAATGAAAGTTATCGTTTTTAAGTGTCAATCGTCTAGTATACACTACTCACAACAATACTCTAATCTAATACAAACTCTGTTTAACCAAAGAAATTTGATTAAACAGCAGTGCTCCAATATAGCTTTCACCATGAACTGAAAACAGAAAATGCTGGAAATACTCAGCAGGTCAGGCAGCATCTGTGGAGCGAGAAACAGCATTAACGTTTCAGGTCGATGACCTTTTGTCAGAACTGGCGAAAGGTCATCGACCTATTTCTCGCCCCACAGCTGCTGCCTAATCTGAATATTTCCAGCATTTTCTGTTTCTATTTCAGATTTCCAGCATCCGCAGCATTTTGCTTTTGTTTTCACTATGAGCTGCTCTTTCTATGGATCTAAAGGGAATTGTTTCTTTGTCAACTATATTTTATGCTGAGACAAAAACACTTGCCATGTTGATGACGTTATCGCGCTGGCGCGTCACAATGTCCCTCCCCTTCAGTTAAAGGGGCGGGCCGCTGCGAACTCTGCAGACACTTCAGTGGTAAACACTTAGCCACCAGGGAGGATTTTGGCCGGGTCAGCGGCCTGGCACCCAAGAGGGAGTGCCAGGCTGACTGTTGGCAGCCCGGCCGAATCTGCGGCCATAATTGTCGGCCCGACCTGGCAGTCGGCTGACACAAAAAAAATAACATGGAGTCGCTGGCAGCGCCACCTCCCCTTTAAGGCCACAGAAAGGGCACCGACAGAAAAAGCTGTCGGGGGCACCAACCGGCAGCGGCGACGCTCCCGCGAGGCAGTTTATGAATCAGTGTCCCTTCTGGGAAGGTGCTGGGATGAGCCTACGCACTTCTTCACTGGGAGTGAAACTTGTTGAAGGCATCACCTGAGGGAGTTACTGTGCACCTTCTAGCGACTAGCACAGGAGTCGCTTTGGCAGATGCCCGACAGTTGTCCCTTCTCTGGACAAAGGGCCAGGGGAGCAAAGAGAGGGAATAAATGAATTTTAAAAATAGAGCCACGAGGTCCCACTTTCTGACAGGAACCCTGACAAAGTTAGGAGGTAACTGCGGAAGTTCTGGTATTCTATACAGTCCTTCAACCTTTATCTTGCAATGTGTTATTAATATTTTTAGAAATCATTCTTACAGATGTTAGGTGATTTAAAACATGCATATTTTGAAAACTACAAAAGAAATTCAATAGGCAAAATATTTAAAGTTTAAGGTTCCTTTGCATAACTTCCTGCTAGCGATAAGCTGTTGGGAGAAAAATGTTCTGACAGATGTACAATCTTACTGGTGAGCAGATGTGCTTGAAGTGCCTTAGGCTTTCTTCCAATATGCTCGTGCTGATGGTGTTGAGCCAGCAGACTGCACATTTTTGGAGAGTCTGTGTTCAATGGATTTCATTGAGAAGGAAGAAAAGATTCAAGTTTGTGCTCATATTCATAAGTATTTTGTGACTGCTGAAGCTATTGCATAAACAATATCAAAAATAAGATATCTCTTAAAGATAGGATGTATTGATCCAACCTTTTGGTTTTACATAGGATGAGAGCGGAGAAAATATAAATTTACAATATCTTGGGGCCGAAATTGGTCGTTGGTAAGGCCCGCCGATTTCTCAGCGGTTCCCAGGCGGCACCTACCTTTTTGCCGCCCGCAGCCGCCGGGTCCCATCAGGAGCCACTTTTGGCACATTGTGTGGACGGCAGCGGGAGTCGGCGGGCAGCAGCGGGCGGGAGCTGCCAGCGTCATCATGGTGCGGCAGTTGCAGGCCTCTCCAGTCGGGATCTTCGGAGGCCCTCCAATGTGCATGCGCGAGAGTTGGCAATTTTCTTTGTGTCGTTTTTTTTATCCTACATCACGTTATTTTGGCCACGTTTGAGGCTGCTGGGTCTTCTGCGCTTGCACATAAAGGCACATCACTGTGAGTGTGAGAGGGGAGAGTTTGAGGTGGAGATTGGAGAGGAGAGAGTTGGAGATTCAAGAGCAGAGAATTTGCATTTGAGAGGACAGAGTTGGAGGTTGGAGTGCGACGGGAGGGGGACCAACAGAGGTGGTTGAATTGAGCAGCCTGGAGGAGCGTGTGTTGGCATTGGTGGGTGATCGCCGCCGTGCAACCACAAAGGCTGATGCAGATCCTATGCCACAGCATGGTAAGGTTATACTAATCTCCAGTGTGAGCGACGCTCATGGCATGAAAGGACATGCAATATTAAGGCACTCGCAATTTGCCACACACTTTGTTGCCCATTGGTATGCCCATGTAAAGATGGAACTTGCTGGCAGAATGTGAGATGGCATGGATCACATCTCAGCTTGATCATCTCCCCCCACCCCACCTCCCCTCCCCCCCCCACAGACTGAAATATTGTCCTCTATTTGCAGATGATGACTCGGGACAGCATGGATCAAGGCAAACCATCAACCTCTGGTCTTCAGAGAAGCCGTCAGACCCCAACGTCTCCCAGCCTGACGTTGCCCCCAGCCCAAGACAGCGGATATTTCCTCCAACCCCCCCCACCCTATATCACCCATTTCCACTGCTCCCACCTCCGCCTCCCAGAGCCACGAAGAAGAGAGAGAGGAGGGAGAAGGGCCCGTCTTTGTGGCCCTTGAGCTCGAGGAGCCGGAACAGGATGTCAGCAGCCTCCTGCCATGTGAGCCAGCTGTCCGCAGAACCGTGGCGCCGGGCTCCGAGTTCCTGGCGTTTGGAACGGACGCCACACTGGCAAGCTCTTCCAAGCGCAGAGGGCGTGGCGCGAAGGCAAGCAAGGTGCCAGAACCCACCAGGAGCGAGCATCCACCTGAGGATGCAGCACGGCTCTCTGCAATTCAGGAGATGGTCTAGCTATCATGGATGAGCGTGGAGATAGCTCGTTATATGCTCCAGACCATGGCTGGGATAGCTGGCAGCATTGCCATCTTCATTCAGCAGCATAATGACGGGATGGACCGTGGATTGTGTTGGAGCACACAACCGAGACCGTTGAGGCAATGAGGCAAGAGATGGCTTCTGGGCGCATAGTGCAAGCCCCTGACCCAACCCCCTCAAGGTAAACAGATCCAAAGGAGCAGGAGATCCTGGCACCTTTGGTCACGCCCCATGCCTTCTCACCAAGACGCACATGTCTGCAGACATCCCTCTGCCCTCCTGCACAACCTCGTCAAGCAGAGGCAGTGAGGGGCAGGGGAGCAGCACGCCGTGGTGTAGGCGGGGCGAGGAAGAGGAGCTGGCGCATCGCTTCAACGGTGGGGAAGCGAGGTGGTGGTGCTGGGTACAAGGGTGGTTGTTGTGTAAATGTTTGTAAATGTAATAATATGTAACCTTTGTTATTGTGCACTTGTAAATACACTCACATTGTTGACCCACTTTTGTTGAGTGTCTGATTTTAATATCATGTGTGGTGTCTTTTGAGAAACACACATCTGTCCCTCAGGTCATCTGCTTTACCAGGAACCACATATGACTGCACTGTATAATGGATCCTGTCATCAGGCTATCGCAACACAACAAGGAAGGGTCACCAATGCAGGAAGGCTGCCATTCAATTACTCTCAGTTTACCTACTTGCAGGGCAGACCTTAAGGCTTGCACTTCAACCCTCTTTTTCCGAGTCCAAACATGGCGGAGTGCCGGCCACTGAATCACTGCGGCGCTTGTCTCTTGCTGTGTTCTATTGACCGTAGTCCTTCCTCAGTTTACTCTGTAATCACGCTGCCCCTAAAGTCAAATAGCTGTAACTTTATACTCTTTTCCACCCATACAAATGTTGTCAGAGTCTGCAGCTGTCTCAGGCTTACAATAGATCATTCTAACCCTAACCCTCTCATCCTCTATGTTATATGTAGTGTTTCCCTGAGAACATCTTGAAGGACTGTGTCACAGAATTAATTAATCAGCTTGGCTGGACAAAATGTGACATGCTGAAGACTTTTCACTTATTCATAATTATTTTGCCTTCGCCATTGGGCTTCTGGATGAAGGTCTTTCAGCAAGGGGTCAAAGAAAAATGTTTCCATCAGCCTAGTCACATTTCAGTCGCTTTTATCACATCCAAATTAAACCAGACCATCAGCAATAAAGGAAAGCATCATCCACCGAACTTTTTTCCAGCAGCCCCACTCATGCTGGTCCAGCATCTGCAGCATAGCCGCGATGTGCAGCGCTGCAGCACTCAGAGCCCATCCCTCTGCCGCCCGACTCACGGTCAGCTCACACCTTTTTGTGAGCAGTCCTTCTGGCGGGCGGCAGGTCGATCAGAGGCCAGCGTCCCTGACTAAAATGGGCGATTTGCAGCATCCGGCATGGGTGGGTGGCATGACGTCACGCCGGCGGATGCCTCCGTGACCAAACTACATTTCCAGCGGAACCTCGGCGGCTGCGGGCACAACTTCCACCAATTTCGGCCCCCATGTTTCTGGAATGGAACCTCACCCGTTGGGAGCTTGTAAAATGAATTGACAGAAAATTGTGGGGGGTATGTGCCCCGATTCACAATACATCCTCCCAGCAGGTCAGCACTTGAAGCCTAATTTTTATAAAATTATTCTTGTATTGCTGCTGTCCTCCCCCAAACTATATTTTTAATAAACAGTGGAGGTGGTCTGCTTATTTAAACAAAGGGCAGGTATTAGAACATAAGAACATAAGAAATAGGAACAGGAGTAGGCCATACGGCCCCTCGAGCCTGCTCCGCCATTTAATATGATCATGGCTGATCCGATCATGGACTGAGGTGCACTTCCCTGCCCGCTCCCCATAACCCCTTATTTACTTATCGGTTAAGAAACTGTCTATCTCTGTATTAAATTTATTCAATGACCCAGCTTCCACAGCTCTCTGAAGCAGCGAATTTCACAGATTTACAATGCGCTGAGAGAAGAATTTTCTCCTCATCTCAGTTTTAAGAAACATCCTCTCTGCATTCACCTTGTCAAGCCCCCTCATAATCTTATGTGTTTCGATAAGATCACCTCTCATTCATCTAAATTCCAATGAGTAGAGGCCCAACCTACTCAACCTTTCCTCATAAGTCAATCACCTCATCTCCAGAATCAAGCTAGTGAACTTTCTCTGAACAGCCTCCCAAGCAAGTATATCCTTTTTTAAATATGGAAACCAAAACTGTACGCAGTATTCCAGGTGTGGTCTCACCAATACCCTGTATAACTGTAGCAAGACTTCCCAGCTTTTATACTCCATCCCCTTTGCAATAAAGGCCAAGATTCTATTGGCCTTCCTGATCACTTGCTGTACTTGCAAGCTAACCTTTTATGTTTCATGCACCAGAACCCCCAGGTCCTGTGCAACACTTTGCAATTTTTCTCCATTTAAATAATAACTTGCTCTCCGATTTTTTTTTCTGCCAAAGTGCATAACCTCACACTCTCCAACAATATAATCCATCTGCCAAATTTTTGCCTACTCACTTAACCTGTTTATGTACTTTTGCAGGTTTTTTGTGTCCTCATACATTGCTTTTCCTTCCATCTTTATATCGTCAGCAGACTTGGCTACGTTACACTCATCCAAGGTGTTAATATAAATTGTAAATAGTTGGGGTCCCAGCACTGATCCCTGTGGCACCCCACTAGTCACTGATTGCCAAGCCGAGAATGAACCATTTATCCCGACTCTCTGTTTTCTGTTAGTTAGCCAATCCTCTATCCCTGCTAATATATTACCCCCAATCCCATGAACTATTATCTTGTGGCACCTTGTCAAATGCCTTCTGGAAGTCCAATTACACCACATCCACTGGTTCCCCTTTATTCACCCTATTTGTTACATCCTCAAAGAATTCCAGCAAATTTGTCAAACATGACTTCCCCCTTCATAAATCCATGCTAACTCTGCCTGACTGAATTATGCTTTTCCAAATGTCCTGCTACTGCTTCTTTAATAATGGACTCCAACATTTTCCCAACCACTGATGTTAGACTAACTGGTCTATAGTTTCCTGCTTTTTGTCTGCCTCCTTTTTTGAATAGGAGCGATATATTTGCAGTTTTCTAATCTGCTGGGACCTCCCCAGAATCCAGGGAATTTTGGTAAATTACAACCTATGCATCCACTATCTCCGCCATTACTTCTCTTAAGACCCTAGAATGCAAGCCATCAGGTCCAGGGGATTTATCCACCTTTAATCCCATTATCTTACTGAGTACGACCTCCTTAGTGATTGTGATTGTGTTAAGTTCCTCCCCTCCTATAGCCCCTTGACTGTCCACTGTTGGGATATTTTTAGTGTCTTCTACCGTAAAGACTGATGCAAAATATTTGTTCAGAGTTTCTGCCAGCTCCATGTTCCCCATCACTAATTCCCCGGTCTCGTCCTCTAAGAGACCAACATTTACTTTAGCCACTCTTTTCCTTTTTATATACTTGTAGAAACTCTTGCTATCTGTTTTTATATTTCGTGCTATTTTACTTTCATAGTCTTATCTTCCCTTTCTTAATCATTTTTTTAGTCATTCTTTGTTGGCTTTTAAAAGCTTCCCAACCTTCTGTCCTCCCATTAGTTTTGGCCACTTTGTATGCCCTTGTTTTTAATTGGATCCTATCCTTTATTTCTTTTACACCCTTTCTTCCTCACTGGAATATATTTTTCTTGAGAGTTCTGAAATATCTCCTTTAAAAGTATGCCACTGTTCATCAACCGCCCTACATTTTAATCTACTTTCCCAGTCCACTTTAGCCAACTCTGCCCTCATACTTGCTTTGGAGGCAGTTCAGAGAAGGTTCACTAGGTTGATTCTGGGGATGAGGGGGTTGACTTATGAGGAAAGGTTGAGTAGGTTGGGCCTCTACTCATTGGAATTCAGAAGAATGAGAGGTGATTTTATCGAAACATATAAGATTATGAGGGGTTTTGACAGGGTGGATGCAGAGAGGATGTTTCCACTGATGGGGGAGACTGGAACTAGAGAGCATGATCTTAGAATAAGGGACCGTTTGTTTAAAACAGAGATGAGGAGGAATTTCTTCTCTGAGGGTTGTAAATCTGTGGAATTCACTGCCTCAGAGAGCTATGGAAGCTGGGTCATTGAATAAATTTAAGACAGAAATAGACAGTTTCTTAAACAATAAGGGGATATGGGGTTATGGGGAGCGGGTGGGGAAGTGGAGCTGAGTCCCTGATCAGATCAGCCATGATCGTATTGAATGGCGAAGCAAGCTCGAGGGGCCGTATGGCCTACTCCTGTTACTATTCCTTATGTTCTTATACCTTTGTAGTCTCCTTTATTTAAGCTTAGGACGCTGGTTTGAGATCCAACTTTCTCGCCCTCCATCTGAATTTGAAATTCAACCCTGCTATGATCACTCATTCCAAGGGGATCCTTTACTAGGAGATTGTTTATTAATCCTATCTCATTACACAGGATCAGATCTAAGATAGCCTGCCCCCTGGTTGGTTCCGTTACATACTGCTCAAGGAACCCGTCCCTTATGCACTCTATGAAATCTTCCTCAAGGCTACCCTGACCAATTTGATTTGTCCAATCAATATGGAGATTAAAATCACCCATGATTATTGCTGTTTCCTTTTTATGAGCCCCACTATTTCTTGGTTTATACTCTGACCACAGAGTTGCTATTGTTAGGGGGCCTATAGACTACGCCCACCAGTGACTTTTTCCCCTTATTATTCCTTATCTCCACCCAAACTGTTTCAACATCCTGATCATTTGAGCCAATATCGTTTCTCACTATTGCAGTGATTCCATCCTTTATCAACAGAGCTACTCCACCTCCTTTTCCTTTCTGTCTGTCCTCCCGAATTGTCAAGTACCCCTGAATGTTTATTTCCCAGTACTGGCCACCTTGCAACCACATCTCTGTTATGGCGACCAGATCATACCCATTTGTAACTATTTGTGCCGACGGCTCATCTAATTTCTTACGAATGCTGCGCGCATTCAGATAAAGAGCTTTTAAATGTGTTTTCTTACCATTTTCTCCTGCTATGGCCCCAGTTTCTAATACACTCTTATGTTTATAAATTCTGTCCCTTCCTGTCACGCTCTGGTTTTCGTTTCCCCCAATGCTACCCTGCTCTATTGCCTTCACCTTGTTCTTTGAGCTTTTAGGTTTAGCTCACCTGAACCCTCCCCCCACTAATTAGTTTAACGCTCTCTCTACAGCCCTAATATTCAGGTCGCCAGGAGCCTAGCCCCAGCACGATCCAAGTAGAGTCCATCCCGACGGAACGGCTCCCTCTTAGCCCAGTACTGGTGCCAGTGCCCCAGGAACCAAAACCCATTTCTCCCACACCAGTCTTTGAGCCATGAGTTTAGCTCTCTGATCTTATTTAACCTATGTAAATTTGCTCGTGGCTCGGGTAGTAATCCAGATTGTGGTTCTGCTTTTTAATTTGGCCCCTAGCTGCTCATAATCCCTTAGCAGAATCTTCTTGTCTGTCCTATCTATGTCATTGGTACCCAAGTGGACCACGACAACTGGATCTACCCCCTCGCAATCCAAGTTCCTCTTAAGCAGCAGGATTCTAGTTTTTAGTTCAAGTTTTGTGCGAAGTAATAATAATTTGAGGCCCTAGCCAATTATTTTGAATGTACACCCAGCTTTTAAAAGCAACATGTGTGTTGCTTTCCAGAATATTAAGTCAGGACAGTATTCATGTGTAAAATGCTCCGATATCAAAGTTGCTCTAGTGTGTGGGAACCAACTGAAATGTATCCAAAAATTCTGCAGTAAGTTCTTTGGCCTGGAAATTGCCATGTGCGATTGCTCCTGCAGCATCCCGGTTCTGAATTTCGGTTCCGCCCCCTGTAGCATTGCCGGGCGGAAACACCGGCAGCTGCAGGAGGCGTTGATCGTGAGGCCGGGCGCTTCGCAGGTGAAATTTAAAGGGGAAGTGGCCGAGGTAAGTGGAACTATTTTTAAATTGCTGTTTTTCAATTTTTTGGAATCCTCTTCGGCCACGATCCATCAGCCCGGCACTCTGCTGCAGAGCATCGGGCTGTTCGGGCCGGATCACGGTTGCTGTCGGGGACCAGCTCATTGGTCCCAATGCAGAGCCTGCAGCGATGGCCCTTCCCATTGAGGGAGGAATGCAGCGCAGAACGGCCCATTGTGCAGCACTGCACAACCAGCGCCCTGCCTGCATCTGCTGCACTCCAGGAAGGAAGTAGAGCGCTTGATCGCTCCTCCCTGGACACAAACACTGAGGGGGCGAAATTGCCCTGTGCCCTGTTTGGAGGAGGGAACCTTCTTTTATAACCTACTTTTATAGTTGTGTCCTGGGGAGATTATTGTGTTGGTGTGTTGATGCACTGAGAAAGTCTAAGGCGTGCAGTATTTTTGTAACATTGCATTATGGATGCCTGATATTGTTGTAATGAGGTGCTGGAGAAGTATGAGGCTTTTAGCATTGCTGCAATGGTTGGCTGGGAGATTTTACACTGATTACAATGTGGTGTATTTGGAAGGTACGTGGTGCAGAGCTATGTGCAGTAACTGTTGGGTTCTGGTTGAGAGTGATGCATGTCGGGGACACTGCAACAGTAACAGCAGACATTGCAACTCTACAATAAAATCAACCCTGATTAGATTCTCATAGGAGAGCAGAAATGGAGCATTAGGAGAGGAAGAGAATAATAACTTTTATTTATATAGCGCCTTTAACGTAGTTAGATATTGACCATTGAGGGAAAGAGAGAAAAAGCATGAGAAGGAAGTGTAATAAGAGGTTAAAGGCTCGGGTCCAAAGCGGCAGCCAAAATGCGCATGAAGAGAGACACCGGCGGAAAAACAAAAAAAAAAAGGATGAGATATTCAGAAAATCTGAGTACAAAGAGGAGGTAGTAAGGATAGGTTGGGTGAAAGATAACATTATGTTTTAAACGTTGCGGTTTTACTAGATATTTGCTTGTGGTTTAGTGTTTTTGAGCTGCTTGTTTTGGTGGATAGGAAACTGATTGTGGTCTTGTTGTGTACCTGGAGCATTATACAAATTAAACATAGTGCCAAGTAAACAGCATGGCTCTTCCCCAGAGACTGGCTGTGGCATAACACTAATGCCTGCGCTGTTCCTCTGCTATTTTGAAAGTAAAATAGATTCATGATTGTTACCGAATATTTAAACAATTGTGTTGGCACCCGCTGCAGTATATTATTCTGTTCTGTATTTATACCCAACAAACACACGCAGTGATTCCGAATAAAAGTTTCCTTTTTTCAGTGGCCTTGCTTTGTATTTTGAAGTATGTTTTGAGTGCACATGAAATTATTTCCAAACATACCTTTGACAGTTAGATTACTGGGGCTGTGGTTCACTAGTTGGCAGTTTGTCGTGAATAATTTGAACATATTAACCAGAAGCATCAGGACTCCATGATTTAATTCCTCCAGTTTGCAGAATGCAGTCAATTAATTTCTCTGCTTTTTTCTGCTCTGCAGGCTGGTACCCAGTGCACTCCATACTTTCTGGTCTCTACACAGATTACATCAATTTCGAATGTTATACCTGCCACATTTTTCTTTGCCTGCCTCTTGATCTATTACCATCAATTCCCCAGACAGCAGCTATCTCAACAACTGTCCTTGTGAGTCCTGAATAACGAGTCCATCACTTCTCTCTCTTCTCATCCTAGTTCAAGGACCTTCTCAATAATCATTCATCTTGTTCAACTAATTTGCCACATAGGTTGTAACACCATAATTCAAATGCCTCCAGTCTTCTTACTTTAGTGTTCAAGGTCTAGTTTTCACATCTATACAATGCTGTCAACCACATTTAAGCATTCTACTTCTTAGTCAAGCTCTAATTTTTTTTTCTCTTTTGGCAAACCAATCTTCAGAGAAAGTTATGTTGTCCTGACGAGACTGCATTAAAGGAGTCATTGTACGGAGATATTCACTTGCAAATCAGAAATTCCGACTGAGAGTTCTTGTCAGTCTTTGATGTGACTAAGCTGACCAGCTTTTTACCCAGTGCAAAAGGAGAATGGGTACTTAAAAAAAAACGGCTTCATCAAATGGGGCTGATCACACTTACGCCAATACAAAATGGGCTTGTTTCATATTTGCACATAACACGGGTGTCCCGTTTTACACATGCACAGTGGGCCCCATTTTGTGGTTCATTTTTAAAATCCAGCATTGGAAAAACTAGAAGTTTTCTAAGAAGTTTGTAAGTATGATAATTATAGTGCAGCTACCCTCCAGAACTAGATGTAGGGGCAGAAATTGGTATGCGTTCCAACTATTTTTAAGGGTATAAAACGGGCGCAAAGCTTACGAATTTAGCAGTTGGGACATCCTGTGCCCAATCTGCGTAGGCATTAGCCCCACTTCTAAACTGTGTGGCCCATTTTTTTTAGGCGTTCCAGGAAACTGCCTAAAATAGGCATTGGGCACGTTGTACATGTTAATTAGGGGCCTAACATCTGTTGAACGAGTGAAGCCGAGCTCGGTCCTGCCCTGCTCAAGATTCATTACATTCAAAAGCAAGTTATTAATTTTTGTGGAGCCAGTCGGAACAGAAGCTTTCTCTGACTTTACAGTGTTTGCGATTTTCGTTGACTCCTTATACAATCACTCTTTTGTTTTTACAGTTCGAATTTGAGAGTGGAGCGCCCACTGCCCCCTCCCCCAGTAATTTTGATAATTGAAAACTTGACAGTAAAAATTGTGGCATACCCAGCTATAGCACTAGATAAAGTATGCTGGCCTCCAGCTTTAGGGAGGGAAGAATGAGCAGGATGTTCCCGTTCCTGATTACTATTCTGTGCTGGAAAGTGAACCAGTGAATATCGGGACAAGATTACACAGCTGTGTCGAGACTCTCACATGAAAAAATGCCTCCCTTTACCTATTTAGCTGTACCCCAATATGAGCCATCAAACGAGAAGAGGGCTGATTATTTGGGAAGAGGGACAGGAGGAAGAAATGGCTAAAATGCTAGAGCATTAGAAGTTAATTCCAAGATTGACATCACAAACCCTTTGAATGCACCTACACTGTACGATTAGTAACAGTGTCGCTGAATGCCATCATCAGTGTTGGTAGACAAAAACTGCACTCATTATTATGCTCTGTTTTAAGTTCCCATTGGCGTAGTGTCATCCAACTCTATTCTGTTCTTTTGTTGAATTTTATGTAGCTTTTGTAAAATACATTTTATTTTCTTAAACACAGCAATTGTCCTTTCCTTCGTGTTGACATGTGTTGCAACAGATCAACACCTTAACAAGTGTTATAAGGAAACAAACACTAATGCTCACTTGAATCAAGGCCTTTTCAAATGCAGGAATTTTCACACAATGTCAAGTATGTTTTCATTAGTCCAGAATCCTCTGCCACCCACCACTCACTATTTCACAAGTGCTAAACAAACCAAACAATACATCCAAACAGCACGGATGTCCCATTCATCTATCCTAAAAGAATTTAAGATCTGTTGGGTGTTGATATTTTCACATGAAATTGTTTAGTAGTAAACTCCCTTTCTCTTTTCCTACTCAAAGAAAAAAAAAGGAAAAAATATAGTCAGGCTTCCACTGTCTTATATCTAATTTGTCTTACCACCCTTCCTAAGTACTCATTTCATCCTAATGTTCCCTCTTCCCACACCCCCCCCACCCCCCACCCCCAAAGCAGGATTCCCTCGACCTACAGGCACACTCAGTGAATAACATGCTTTGATTAAACCTGTTCCCGCTCAGCTTCCAACACCTGACTAACATCAACACTGTCACTGTCCTTCTGTGATGCTAATTGGGTCGAACTATCTGTATATCTCCATATGGACGAATGTGTGTCATCTTTATTTGTACACCCTGTAGACGGACTTTTCTTTTTAAAAATAAAAAAGCTTAACATGAAATAAATTTCAAACCTATCTCATTACTGGTAAAGTAAGTTACTTTGAAAATACTCATCAATCATTCAGTTATATAATTGTGACGTATTAACCAATTTAAAGAAGTTAATTTGTTCAGAGAATGAATGTCTAAAGTGGATTAATTCCATTTCCACTAAATGACCTAGCATAATCTGTCTTTGATCTCTTTTTAATTTTAAATACAGGAGCTACGCATCAGGCTTAATTTCAGTCGTCAAACCTTTCAACTGTGGACCTGAATTTTGGGGTCTATGGACTCAAAATTGGCCCACCCCTTTTTTCGGTGCACTCCCCAGAGCTGCGGCGACTTTGTGGGCTGAAACGAGCGCCGAAAAAATGTCCCCGATTCTGGCCACTGTGTTGCCTCCCCCGGGGCTTAGTGCGGCGTGGCCAGTCGATTGGGGGGGGCGGAGCTAGGGCCCTGCGCCAGAAACTGCCGGCAGCTCTCCACATGCGCATTGGAGTGTGCGCGCATGCGCAGTAGCTCCTGCCCCCAGCCTGTGTTTGCTTGTACTGCAGCGTGGGACCTGATGCGTCCTGTCCCTATCCCGGGCCTAGTGGCCTCCCGCACAGGCCGCTGCCTTCCCGGGCTAGAAGGCCACAACAAGCAGGTTGGTGCAGGGCCCAAGCCGGGGCGGCGGGAATGGGGGTTGGGGGAATTCCAAACCGCAGGGTGGGTTCGATCACCGACCCCATGGGGGTGGGGGGTTCCGATCCTTTGGGCGGTCCGATCCCTGACCTCTAGGGAAGATCTGATCCCCAGACATGTCCGATCTCTGACCCCAGGTGCTGTTCAGATCCTGGAGGGCCTGATCCCCGACCCCGGGAGGTAGGGTTGTTTGTAAGGGGCGGGCTGATGGTGGGTGAGCTTAGGCGGCTGGGAAAACATAAGAACATAAGAATTACGAGCAGGAGGTACTTCTATTTTTTAATTTGGACATTTTGAAAAAATTATGTAAATATGTTTTGTCTCTTTCCTTTTATTTTTGTAGTTTAAGCTTCCATGAATGCTTCTGTTGTATAGTAAATTAACTTTGCGAAGTTTGTCATATGATGTCCTATATCGCTGTTTGATCCTATTCATATTCTTTAGTCAAGTCATTAAGTTCTGCTGTCCTCCGATGTACCTACCTGCGCTGATTTCTTAACTTTCCGCAAGGGTTTTCTGTGCGGCCACAAGTGGCCACATACGCTGGCCTAAGTTAGTTTGGAGTAACAATTAGCTGTCCAAAGTGGCCTAAATGGTCAAAACGAGTATAGGTGGCTGATAACGCTTTCTTTTGAAAAAAACTAAACTAAACTTTAAAAAATCCTAATTAACTCACTTACACTGGCGCAAATTGAATGTGCAAAATGGGGATTTTTAAGATAATCCAGAAAAATCAAGTTGCTCCAAAAAAAAATGGAGCAACTCCTGGGCAATTGTGAGCCCTTTGTATCTAAATACAATCTGCAAGTAACATCCTGAGGGTGGGGAGTTTTTTTTAAGCAAAAGAAAGCCAATAATTTCTTGTTGGTTTCTTGCGATTTACAATTTAGAAAATTCTCTAAGTGCCTGTGATTGGCCTCAGAATATGCCTATTTAGGGAGTGAGGCTGTGACATTCAGATTGTTATTTTATTCCCCGGACATCCATATAATTTTGATGTACTTTTGGACGTTGGCCTCATTTTTTTATAGATTCCAGGACTGGTGCTTTAATTAGCAGTCATCTATTCGGGCCTTATTCTGTCACAGCAGGAATTTATTTGTGAAAAGCAGCTAGAGACAAATGCTGCGGTTTTCATGTGAGTTGATTGATTTTAGATGGTAATCCATTCAGTGAAGCTGAATTAAATACGAGGGTGAGACGTTAAAATCTGAGACTTTGAGGGACTGGGAGCCAATGTAGGACAGCAAGGGCAGGGGTGATATGAAAGTGAAGAAATCTGTATTTAACAACAATGTGTTTGTGGGTTGATTTAGACTAGTGTACAGAGAAAAGTATCTGGGATACTGTTGTATTCAGATATAAGGCAACGGTAACCACTATATTATTAGATTTTTAAAAAACGAATGCACGTCCAAATGTCAGGTGGACTTGAATCAGGCCGATTGGGCAAACCCTACTCAGTGGGGCTATTACCAATATTGGAAGAAAAATGGAATGCTTTTAAAATCATCATCATAGGCAGTCCCTCGGAATCGAGGAAGACTTGCTTCCACTCTTAACATGTGTTCTTAGGTGGTTGTAAAGTCCAATACGAGAACCACAGTCTCTGTCCCAGGTGGGGGAAGAGGTGGGTGGGACTGGTTTGCCGCACGCACTTTCCGCTGCCTGCGCTTGATTTCTGCATGCTCTCGGTGACAAGACTCGAGGTGCTCAGCACCCTCCCGGATGCGCTTCCTCCACTTAGGGTGGTCTTTCGCCAGGGTCTCCCAGGTGTCAGTGGGGATGTTGCACTTTTTCAGGAAGGCTTTGAGGGTATCCTTGTAACGTTTCCGCTGCCCACCTTTGGCTCTTTTGCCATGAAGGAGTTCCGAGTAGAGCACTTGCTTTGGGAGTCTCGTGTCTGGCATGCGAACTATGTGGCCTGCCCAGCGGAGCTAATCAAGTGTGGTCAGTGCTTCGATGCTGGGGATGTTGGCCTGGTCGAAGACGATAATGTTGGTGCGTCTATCCTCCTAGGAGATTTGTAGGATCTTGCGGAGACATCGTTTGTGGTATTTCTCCAGCAACTTGAAGTGTCTACTGTACATGGTCCATGTTTCTGAACCATACAGGAGGGCGGGTATTACTACAGCCCTGTAGACCATGAGCGTGGTGGCAGTTTTGAGGGCCTGGTCTTCAAACACTCTTTTCCTGCTGCATAAGGAAGGTGACTGAGACTTTATATTCCAGGAGGTGAACAACCACCATCTGCTACCATCCGGCAACTTTCCACCCTCAGCCTTTCCCCTCCCACTGTCTAAACTTCCCCTAGCCCTAATAGACCTTAATTGGGGGTCTTAAACACTTAAACCCCTACACTGAACCCAACCCTGCGAATCCGACAAGATCGGGCCTACCTCAGGCTTCCCACCACACCACCCATCAACGACGACGACCGGGGGATCCTCAATCCATGACGACGCCCGGCGAGCAGGTGAGCCTCCGACCAGGCGACCGGGCCATCACTCCTCCAGCGGAGGAACTTCACCCCACCAGCGGCAACGGGCCTTCACCCCTCCAGCGGCAACGGGACTTCACTCCTCCAGCGGCGACCAGGCCTCTCCTCAACGGCGGCTGGACCTCTCCTTTCCAACAGATGACCTCCTCCTTCAGCGACGACAGGAGCTTTTCCAATCCTCCTCCAGCATGTGGCTGTGACCCCTCTGACCCCCCACTCTGAACCGCAGTGGGCCACTGACCCTCCTAATGCCTGCCCCCAGCCAAGCCTTGGACCAACTCCCATCAAGGGCGCTACTCAGTGCCGAGCCTGCGGCCAACATCTCGCCGGAGGCAACTAGGCCCCTATAGCAGTGCCTAGTCTCCAGTCGTCTTGGACCCCCTTGCCACTGGATCAAGACCTTGCTCAGTTAAGCCTGTGTGGTAGCCGGTGTGCAATGGCCATCCCACGCTAAAAGAACTCACGCACAGGTATCTTCCACTCCTCTTTTAAAATAACACTAATGCAAACAGATGTATTTGCCCACAGTCTAAAGAAGGGCATGTGGGTAAAACAATGATTAATCGGTCATGTACACGGACTAAAAGACTTCAACAAAAATACTTTTACAGACTAAAGGAAAATCATTCTCACGAGAACAGGGATAGATATTGAGTTCAGTGAAAGCAACAAAAGCTGCCATCGGAGCAGCCAAGAAGGTCATTGGAGAAGAAGGCAGGATAGCCTAGCTGGCAATCGTAAAATCTTTTTTTTAAGCGATTAACATCTGCTGCAATAGGGCTGTTGAAGGATTCATTTAGGCAGATTCAAATAGAACCCCAGGATATAGCAGAGGTTTTAAATGGCTTCATTGCATCATTCTTTACTCTGGCAGACGATGCCAAGCTATCAATAACGCAGTGTGGAGTTGACTCTAAAGTTGTAACTGTCGGATGGAGAAAGAGGGTTTGGAAATTCGGTCTGTTGCCGCCTCTGCTCGCGCCCCAGAGGGTACGGCAATGGTGGTAATGATTTCCTGGCGAGCAGCCAGCTTCCAGTGCCCCGCCAAGACATTTGGTGCCGGTTTTGTGGGGACGCAAAGCGGTACCGCCCGGGAGAGTCGAGCTGGTGTGCAATCCCCCGGTTGCGACACCGTTCTGAAATTTGGCTGCAGTGGGCCCGTAGTGCGCCCTAATGGGACCACCTGGGAAAGAGGGCGGTCCAAGCTGTTTCAGCCGTGATGAGAGAAGGAATGAATACATGAGGCAAGTGTGATTGTTTTTTTGCGATATATGTTTATGTGGGGTGAGCAAGGTATTGGGAATGTTTTTTGTGGTTATTTTTGCCAATTTTTCTTTTTCACAGGGCTCTATGAGGCTGGCTCTTTAGCTCGGGATTTTCAGTTGCTCAACCGGCCTAGTGCCATAAAATTCATCAGCTGGGCCCTGAGTGTGGAGCCCCGATCTGGCTGATATCAATGCTAAAGCTGGCGGGGTCCTATCGAAATATGTATATCCGATGATGTCCATGATATTATATTTGAGTTGGATAGGTCAGGGAGAACTAGGGAACATGTATATAAGTTACATAAGCTTAGACCTAGGTCAGATGTCAGGAGGTTTTTCATTTTGAAAAGGGTCATTGACCTTAGGAACATGTTGATGGCTCGTGGAATGTGTGAGGATTCACCCGCTTCCAAAGTTCCCAGCTGTGGCTGATATCATAGTATACAAAAGGCTAGGTAGGGTAATGGGCAATATGTTTCATGGTCATTTTGGTCTCCTGGAATATATTTTGTTCCCCTTTTGGGTTGGAGAGCAATTGCCCAGATTGTCTTCCCTGAATCGACCTCCTTTTTCTCTTTTGCCTCTCCCAGGAAATTAGCTGGCTGATGGTGGGGTGTAGATGATGGGGGTCATGATGCCAGTCGCACCATGATGGTATGGGGCCGGCTTGATCGACCAGCTGATCATTTCCTGTACGTTATTTTAGTATGTTTGCATATGTGTTTTTGTTACCGATTTTCTTATTCGCTGAAAAGAAATAGACGATGTATGGTGTTTAAATAAATGCTGGAAGTTTATTGTAGACATCTGCAGAAACTGTGTGATGTTTTCTCAATCTTATTATTATTACACTCTATTATTATTATTAGTATAAACTCTCTGACTGTAACAGAACTTCTCTCAAAAGCAGTTATGTATAGGGTGAGGAAAATATAAAATACCTTAACTGTTTCCAAACATATGATTAAATTGCGGTGGCATGGTATCTGCAATTTGAAGACCAGAGTGATGAGGTACAGTACAAAGCTCAGTTCTGAGCCTTTACTGTTTATTTTTATCAATAAATTGTATTGAATTTAGCAAATTATGATCTTACATTAAAACGGTTCAGCAGGCAGGGACATACACATGAAAAATAGAGGGCTATATATACACTAACATGAAACTCACTTTATTTAACAGGCAATTTAATCAAAAACTACATCAGAATGCAGAAAAGTACAGCACAGAACTAAGAAATTAGCATTCTTTCTGGCGCAAGCTAACAAAGATTATCAGCTGGCGTCCAGCTGAAGCTCTCTGTTCGGCCTGTTTATAACAGTGAGGACGGAAATGTTGGCCTGCTATAGGTCCTGTTCTTACTCAGTGAATTTTCTGCATCTGATTCTTTCAACCATTGTGCCAAAGAGGAAATGGCAATGCTGACTCACAGTCACATTTCAGATTGACTCATCTGTTTTCCACATAGCTGTAGTTTGGAACAAGCAGCCTTGTCAAGCACTGCAATATTTTACTATAGAAATCTGCTTAATAAATCTTTCTGGCAAGGGAAATATTATGAGGAGCCAATGATCACATGTAGGCTTCCCTTCAGGTTAAGTGCCATAAACTGAAATCTGACATTTCTAAAGTGCTTAGATTGTACAAATAGTATTTTTTTCCAAAATACCTGCTATTGCAGTGAATGACTAAATCCTGTTATATATTCTACATCTCTGTATGGACAGTGTGTATTTGTAAACTCGGATTATGGCTTGTATCTTTACCATCAATTGATCGATGTGGGTGGGGAAATCCTTGCATATGAGCAACATTGTTCAAGAGTTATTTCCTGTCCCACTGAAGGCCTGAAATTAATCATAGCAGTCAACTGGACTTGAGGGAATGCTGAAAATAGTTTCTCTGCTGAAGTAGGATCTCACAACGAATTAAAAAAGCCACAGTTCAAATTCACTGTTCCAGCTCCAGTGATCTGCTTGTGCTGTGTCAACTCTGCTGGCGATCCCACGCTCCTCCTAACTCACTACGCAAGGTAGCGGCGTATCAATAAAGCGAGGATGCTCGGGTATTCCAAATTGCAGTCATAAGCACATTTTTAAGCTGTATCCAGCCCATCTCAGGTGCAGTTGCATTTCTACTGTCACTGAACCTGTGTATCCCTTTCTTTAGCTGCTTGTTGGTAACAAGATTAAGCGTTCGTGTTTTTTTTAAGAATGTGCTACATAATGGAACCTATATAAGGCAGAATTCATCCAAGCTGAGGTAAACTACCTACATGGTTTCATCTAGTGAATATCACTGCGTCCTTTCTGAGGCCTTAACGTCCTTTCCAAAGTATGGTGCTACAATTGGACACTATAAAAGAATAAAAGAAAGACTTGCATTTCATGACCACCGGACGTTTCAAAGCGCTTTACAGCCAACGAAGTACTTTTTGGAGTGTAGTCACTGTTGTAATGTGGGAAATATATTCCAATGTATTCCTATATTCCAAGTGCAGCCTAACCAGTAATTTGTATAGGCTTAGCATAACCTCTTATGTATAAGAACCTCTCCAGTCTGGGCTACCAAGCCTCTATAACAGTGGTCTGTGATGTTCCAGGAGCTGCCACACATTCCATGGTGCATGCTGCTAGTGGACTCCTCTGCCCAAGCTACCATCGGAAATGGTCTTCAATGCCTGATCGCCCACTTAATGCAGTGCCAGCATTATCCTTTCAAAGGCAGGAGCTGTGAGATTCTGATCAATAGGCTCTTCAACCAAGAGGCAATGTGCTTCCAATCCTCCTGTGAGCAATGTCTTCTTGCTCTTATTCGCTTGCAATCTGTGTGTCACCCCATGCATTTTCCTCTGCCTCATTATAACTTCCTTCAAGGCGATTGTGTCTCAGCTGGTGCTCAGTAGAGAGAGTGTGCTTGTATTGTGCAAAGTGCCAAGTGCTGAGAGTCTGCCTCTTCCTCTTGTTGCACATCTAGAGGACAAAAAGAGGAGTTAGAATGATTTCCTGAGGAGCATACTTGTCACTTTCAGTAGAAAGAATGATGTGAGAGTTTCATGATATGATTCATTAACACCATTTCCTCCCAGCCATCTCCTCTACTGCCCCTGAGCAGCTCTCCTTTTTCTCTGTTCCAAAGAGGGCTGACTTTCTTGGCATAACTTCCTGTAGCAACACTGTACCATCTGAATCTGCAAACTAAGGGACTCTGTATCCTTCAACACATCTTTCTGACATTTGGAGGATAATAAATTGGGTTCATGCACTAAAAATGACCCTTGAAGCTGCTGCAGGCCTTAAATCCTGCATCTGCACACTACTTCCCATCCCCCAGTGGCCACGATCCCAATCACAGGCATTTCCACCGTCAGCAGGCCCTAATTATTCAAGTGGACTGCGACTCATCGTACATGCATGAGCAGATCCGCAACGATGTGCAACCTGCAGCACAGGAGCTGAAGGGGAGGTTCAAAAGAATGCATTTACACAGCGGGTGGCTAGGAGGTGGAATTCTCTGCCACAAACCATTATTGAAGCAGTAAGTACTGTAGAAAGGGAATTAGTTGCTTGGACAGGGGAAATATTAAGGGATATTGGAAGTGATAGCAGAGTAGGATTAAACAATGTGGCTCACATGGGAAAAAGCAGCGGCACAGACTTGATGGATCATGTGGCTGTTTCCATTCTGTAACATTCCATAATTCTAGAATTGTTGCATCTCTACTGCCACCCTAGTTGAGATCAGCTAGCTCAACACAAGACTAGATAAAATACTTTTCCTTTGAGTATAGAAGTTTGAAGGATGACAAATTGAGCTGTTTAAAATGACAAAGGATTCAATAGGGTAGGTACAATGGGCTCTATTTTCCCCAATTATTTGCGGCGTTTTTTTGGAGCAGGCTGCTTTTTTTGGCCTAAGTTTTTTAAAAAAAACAGTTTCCCTAATCAATTTGCACCAGCATAACTCGGTTAGTTACGATTTTTTTAGATACTTTTTTTTCAGCCAAAGGGGGCGTAACCTGCCACCCGCGCCAATTCTGTCCATTTAGGCAAGTTTGGCCGGCTGAGAGTTACTCCAGTTCTTCTTAGGCCAGCGTATGTGGCCTCTGCAGAAAAACCTTCTGGAGAGTTAAAGAAATCGGCGCAGGTAAGTGCAGCAGATGCCCGGACAGCAGCAGCAGGAAAGGTAAGAGAGAGGGGGGGGGAAGCCTTTCGGGGTGGTTAGGTGCAGGGACTGGGAGGGCGCAGGCCATTTGGCCTGGGCCTCGGGCGGGACTGGCAAGGCACTTGGGGTTGGGTGGGGGGTGTGGGACTGGCAAAGTACTCGGGGATGGGGGAGCTGGAGCTGGACTGGCACCGGCAAGGAGTTCAAGACTGGCTAGGAAAGCAGACCGGGAGGCCCTTCGGCCTGGGATAGGGGCAGGGATCGGCACCAGCATCGGGAGGAGGGTGGGAACTTTAATAATTTGAGGTAAGTTGTTGCAATATATTTTAATGTGTTTTTAAGTTGATGCAATGTGTTTTAATGTGTTGCGAGTTGGCTGTATGTTTCACTTTCCTGCCTCCGCTCACATTGTGTCCCTGGTTACCGTGGCAACCCGATCTTTTTGGTGTAGATCAAGGCTCCACCCCCAAAACTAAAGAACAGGTTAGGCTGTGCCAAAATGAAGAAATCCAACAGGGAAACTTAGAACATTATTTTTGGCATATTTGGGCCCCAAAAAAACAGGCGTAACTCTTCAAGAACGTCAAAAAAAAGCTTTGGGAAAAATTGAGCCCAGAGAAACTATTTCTTCTAGGGGGAAATCTTGAACATAGGGGCACAATCTTCAAACTAGAGGTAGGCCATTCAGGTGTGAAATCGGGAAGCATGTTTTCTCCCAAAGGACAGTGAGAATCTAGAACTCGCTCCCCCAAAATGTTGGATGCTGGATCAGTTGAAATTTTCAAGACGGAGATCAATAGATTTTTGTAAGGTAAAGGTATCAAGGAATATGGATTAAAGACGGATGAATGGAATTGAGATACAGGTCAGCCATCATCTGATTGAATGGTGCAACACTCGAGGGGCTGAATGGCCTACTCCTGTTCCTATGTCCTAATGTTTCTATTGAGAATATGGGAAGATACTAAGCCAGAAAAGGAGAACGTTCCATTTTTATTGTTTTACATCTTTAAGTACATGATGGGGTGAGGGGTGGGTTAGACCCATTACAAATTTGCAATCCAGCAAAACTTCTTCAAACTTGATCCACCAGCACCAGACAGTGAGTAAATGTTACTCATACAAGATTGGCCTCTTTTTCTAATATTGCAGCTTAGGACCTTTATGTCTGCCTGTAATAGTCACATCTCTGTGCCTCAAGGGCTAAGCATTTACCCACATCTAGACAACTTTCTAGTAAGGGTATATTTCAGGACAGAATGTTCCCCATTCACTCTCCATTTTTGACACGCTAGTCCATTTAGTGAACTTGGAGAAGTTGAAATAGGAATCAGGTTCCTGATGCAATTTAATCTGCCTGGAGAATGGTTTTTGGGGATAGTCAGATTATCCTTTACATTATTTCATAGATTCACAACTAAGGCCTAGCTCAGATATTTAGATAAGTCACAGTAGCCATCTTGGTTATTCTGCAAGGCAGACGTTTCGTGATGACCCTTCACCTGACTCTGTGGGCACATTAATCACACTTTCTCTTACTTCTCAATTGATGGGAAAACACTTGGGGCAACGTATGGACTCAGTGCGAGGATTGACTCCTGTTGTCTCCCTCATATCCCAGTACGCCAAATCTTCCAAGTGAAGTTTTACAGTTGAGCTGCTTCTTCAGGAAGATGTCGGTATACAATAAAAGCACAATGTAATTGCCCGCAGAGCTTTTTTAAATGTAAAATTTGTAATTTATGCAGAGTAAGAGAATTCCATGAAAAAGTTATACTAGGGGTAATTATTATCCCTTGCTCAGTGCAGATTGTGCAAATGCATTGTTTTTTAAATGAAGTATTCCCAACTCCCTTAGACTCTTCCAGGGTTTATCTTTCATGGTATTTTACTTTTTTTTTATTTGCTCTGGTATGTGGGCATAGCTGGCAAGGCCAGTATTTATTGTCTATCCCTAATTGTCCTTGAGACGATGATGGTGAGTTGCATTCTTGACTCGCTGCAGTTCTTGTGGTGAAGGTACTCCCACAGTACTATTAGGGAAGGAGTTCCAGGATTTTGAGCCAGTGGCGAGAAGGAATGACGTTATATTTCCAAGTCAGGATGGTGTGTAACTTGAAGGGGAACATGGAGGTGATGGTGTTCCCATACACCTGCTGCCCTTGTCCTTCTAGGTGGGAGAGGTTGCGGGCTTGGGAAGTGCTTCCGAAGAAACCTTGGCGAGTTGCTGCAGTGCATCTTATAGATGGTACACACTACAGCCATGGTACACTGGTGGTGGAGGGAGTGAATGTTTAAGGTGGTGGATGCGGTGCCAATCAAGTGGGCTGATTTGTCCTGAATGCTGTCAAGCTTCTTGAGTGTTGTTGGAGCTGCACTCATCCAGGCAAGTGGAGAGTATTCCATCACACTCCTGACTTGTGTCTTGTAGATGATGGAAAGGCTTTGGTGAGTCAGGAGGTGAGTCACTTGCCGCAAAATACCCAGCCTCTGACCACAGTATTTATGTGGCTGGTCCAGTTAAGTTTGTGGTCAATGGTGACCCCCAGGATGTTGAATGTCAAGGGGGGGGTGGTTGGACTCTTGCTTGTTGGAGATAGTCATTGCCTGGCACTTGCCACTTATCGGTCTAAGCTTGAATATCGTCTAGGTCTTGCTGCATGCGGGCATGGACAGCTTGATTTTCTGAGGAGTTGGGAATGGAAATGAACACTGTGTAGTAATCAGCGAACATCCCCACTTCTGACCTGATGATGGAGGGAAGGTCATTGATGAAGCAGCTGAAGATGGTTACGTATAGGAGACTGCCCAGAGGACCTCCCGCAGTGATGTTCTGGGGCTGAGATGATTGACCTCCAACAACCACAACCATCTTCCTTTGTGCTCGGTATGACTCCAGCCAATGAATAGTTTTCAACCTGATTCCCATTGACTTCAATTTTACCATGGCTCCTTAATGCTACACTCGGTCAAATGCTGCCTTGATGTCAAGGGCAGTCACTCTCGCCTCTCTTCTGGAATTCAGCTCTTTTTTTCCATGTGTGCACCTAGGCTGTAATGAGGTCTGGAGCTGAGTGGTCCTGGCGGAATCCAAGCTGAGTATCTGTAGCTGTACTGGGACAGCTTGGCTAGAGGTGCGGCTAATTCTGGAGCACAAATCTTCGGCAGGGATGTTTTTGGGGCCCATAGCCTTTGCTGTATCCAGTGCGTTCAGCTGTTTCTTGATAACATGTGGAGTGAATCGAATTGGCTGAAGATTGGCTTCTGTGATGGTGGGAACCTCAGGAGTAGGCTGATAGGGATCATCCACTCAGCACTTCTGGCTGAAGATGGTTGTAAACACTTCAGCATTGTCTTTTGCACTCGCATGCTGGGCTCCATCATCATTGTGGATGGGGATATTCATAGAGCCTCCTCCTCCCGTTAGTTGTTTAATTGTCCACCACTATTCACGACTGGATGTGGCAGGTCTACAGAGCTTTGATGTGATCCATTGGTTGTGAGATTACTTAGCGGTGTTTATGCTGCTTCTGCTGTTTAGGTACGTCTGGTGCTGCTCCTAGCATGCTCTTTTGCATTCCTCATTGATTCAGGTTTAATCCCCTGGTTTGATGGTAATGGTAGAGTGAGAGACATGCCGGGCCATGAGATTACAGATTATGATGGAATACAATTCTGCTGCTGCTGATGGCCCACAACGCCTCATGCATGCCCAGTTTTGAGCTTCTAGATCTGTTCTGAATCTATCCTATTTAGCACGGTGGTAGTGCCACACAACATGATGGATGGTGTCCTCAGTGTGAAGACGGGACTTCATCTCCACAAGGACTGTGCTGTGGTCACAACTACAATGCTGTCATGGACAGATGCATCTGCAACAGGTAGATTGGTGAAGACGAGGGCAAGTAGGCTTTTCCCTCATGTTGGTTCCCTCACCACCTGCCGCAGGCCCAGACTGGCAGCTAAGTCCTTCAGGACTCGGCCAACTTGGTCAGTAGTAGTGCTACTGAGCCACTCTTGGTGATGGACATTGAAGTCCCCCACATTCTGTGACCTTGCTACCCTCAGTGCATCCTCCAAGTGGTGTTCAACATGGAGGCGTACTGATTCATCAGCTGAGGGAGGGCAGTAGGTGGTAATCCGCAGGAGGTTTCATTGCCTATGCTTGACCTGAAGCCATGAGACTTCATGGTGTCCGGAGTCCCTCCCGACTGGATACCAATGTGCCACCACCTTTGGTCAATCTGTCCTGCTGGTTGGACAGGACATACCCAGGGATGGTGATGGAGGAGTCTTGGACATTGGCGGAAATTATGATTCTGTGAGTATGACTATATCAGGCTATTGCTTGACTAGTCAGTGGGACAGTTCTCTCAATTTTGGCACAAATCCCCAGATGTTAGCGAGGAAGATTTTGCAGGGTCGACTGGGTGTGCCATTGTTGTGTCCGAATCCGGTGCCTAGGTCAATGCTGGGTGGTCCGTCCAGTCATATTTTTCTTATTATTTCCTGCAGCGGTTTGTTACAACTGAGTGGTTTACTAGGCTATTTCAGAAGGCAGTTAAGAGTCAACCATATTGCTGTAGGTCTGTAGTCACATATAGGCCAGACTAGATAAGGTCAGCAGATTTCCTTCCAAGGTGGCCTTGGAAATAGCGGATGCATTGACAGTCATTTTCCAACATTCCATAGACTCTGGATCAGTTCCTATGAAGTGGAGGGTAGCCAATTTAACCCCACTTTTTAAAAAAGGAAGGAGAGAAAACACGGAATTATAGACCGATCAGCCTGATATCCGTAGTGGGTAAAATGATGGAATCAGTTATTAAGGATGTAATAACAGCGCATTTGGAAAGAGGTGACATGATAGGTCCAAGTCAGCATGGATTTGTGAAAGGGAAATCATGCTTGACAAATCTTCTGGAATTTTTTGAGAATGTTTCCAGTAAAGTGGACAAGGGAGAACCAGTTGATGTGGTGTATTTGGACTTTCAGAAGGCTTTCGACAAGGTCCCACACAAGAGATTAATGTGCAAAGTTAAAGCACATGGGATTGGGGGTAGTGTGCTGACATGGATTGAGAACTGGTTGGCAGACAGGAAGCAAAGAGTAGGAGTAAATGGGTACTTTTCAGAATGGCAGGCAGTGACTAGTGGGATACCACAAGGTTCTGTGCTGGGGACCCAGCTGTTTACACTGTACATTAATGATTTAGACGACGGGATTAAATGTAGTATCTCCAAATTTGCGGATGACACTAAGTTGGGTGGCAATGTGAGCTGCGAGGAGGATGATATGAGGCTGCAGAGTGACTTGGATAGGTTAGGTGAGTGAGCAAATGCATGGCAGATGAAGTATAATGTGGATAAATGTGAGGTTATCCACTTTGGTGGTAAAAACAGAGAGACAGACTATTATCTGAATGGTGACAGATTAGGAAAAGGGGAGGTGCAACAAGACCTGGGTGTCATGGTACATCAGTCATTGAAGGTTGGCATGCAGGTACTGCAGGCGGTTAAGAAAGCAAATGGCATGTTGGCCTTAATAGCGAGGGGATTTGAGTACAGGGGCAGGGAGGTGTTGCTACAATTGTACAGGGCCTTGGTGAGACCACACCTGGAGTATTGTATACAGTTTTGGTCTCCTAACTTGAGGAAGGACATTCTTGCTATTGAAGGTTCACCAGACTGATTCCCGGGATGGCGGGACTGACATATCAAGAAAGACTGGATCAACTGGGCTTGTATTCACTGGTGTTCAGAAGAATGAGAGGGGATCTCATAGAAACGTTTAAAATTCAGACAGGTTTAGACAGGTTAGATGCAGGAAGAATGTTCCCAATGTTGGGGAAGTCCAGAACTTGGAGTCACAGTCCAAGGATAATGGGTAAGCCATTTAGGACCGAGATGAGGAGAAACTTCTTCACCCAGAGAGTGGTGAACCTGTGGAATTCTCTACCACAGAAAGTTGTTGAGGCCAATTCACTAAATATATTCAAAAAGGAGTTAGACGTAGTCCTTACTACTAGGGGGATCAAGGGATATGGCGAGAAAGCAGGAATGGGGTACTGAAGTTGCATGTTCAGCCATGAACTCATTGAATGGCGGTGCAGGCTCGAAGGGCCGAATGGCCTACTCCTGCACCTATTTTCTATGTTTCTATGTTTGCCTAAAGGACATTAGTGAACTAGATGGATTTTTACAACATTCTGATAGTTTCATCGCCATCATTACTGATATTAGCTTTTTCCTCCTTTTAGCTTTTTGTTCCAGATTTATTTAATTGAATGTAAACTCCCCAGCTGCCATGCTGGGATTCAAACTCGCATCTCCTGATTCTGAGTTCAGGCCTCTGGATTACTGGTCCATTAACAACCACTATGCTACCATTCCTTTGACTTGGTACACACCTCATTCCCATTCAAATGTCTCCGTTCAATTTTTTTGTTAGCTTTTTGTTTTATCTATTTTTCTTCCTTTTTGCTAATCAGTCTTACTTCCTTTCACTTTTATTTCATAGCTACACCATGGCCTTGCAGACTGGCCTGGGTTCTACAGTGCAAAAGACAAGTGTGAGGGAAATGCCCTTGGAAGCCCAAATCAACTAGGTTCATAGGGAAATTGTTTTTTTTTTACAAACTCTATCCAAGATCTTTGATTGTAATTCTCATTTTTATTTTGCAGGAAAAGGTGGAGGAGGAAGAAGAGGAGCATGCTTCCCAAGAATCCTCGGAAGAAGATCAGTAAATCTGTAAGACTGGCACTACCTCATTCAACAGATGGCTCCTGTCAATAGCTGGACTAAAAACCCGATCACACTGTTTTCATCATAGTCTTAACAGAGGACTACAACAGCACTGGAACACTACAGTACTTTTTTCTTTTAGTACAGTTCAAGGTATTTCAAAGAAATTAACATTTACAAAAGGGCAAAGTCTTACCTTTTGAGCTCACATACCATATTTCTTTTTCATTCTGGTAAGCTTCTAAGCATTGGTTCTCAAGTTAAACCAGTTAATAGGACCATGCCAGCGAGCATTTTAGTTCTATGAAATATATGACAAATAGGGATCTGTTCTGTTGCTGATGGTTCACGTAGAAAATGTACATCACATGTCGGAGGTGATGACTTCGGCAAACATGAAGATAATTGCAGTGGCTGTTATAATGCAACATCAGAAAGCAACTCTTCAAACTTGCCATTGTAATAGCATGTCAACCCAAACTCCTCATTAAAATTCCATGCTAGATTGTAGAATGATTAGTGCCCACAAATCAAAATGGTTACCACATTCACGGATGCAAAACTATCCACTTTGTATTTACTTTTCTTTCATGAATCATTTTTTTCTTGTTTTTGGCATGGCTTAGAATCGTGAAAGTGAACCTATGTTAGTCTTTGAAATAGATTATGATCTCTTATTTTGTAGACTTGTCTTTCTGAATTTAGGAGGACTAGGCATTTCTCTAGGCTCTATATAATAGTTAACTGTTTGCCTGGAGCTAGTAATTTTTATACTACATTATCAATTAACTTTTATGTTAATATACACCATACTTTAAGTGACATGCAAATACATTTAAGTGATATCTGAAACTTAAAAGAGTAACATTTTATTAAAATACTTTTGCCCAGTTACCTTTTTCTTATTTTGAGTGCATGTATAATTTTTCTGAAATATGAAGCAGCAAAATCTTTTTTGCCCAAGGGAAAGGCATTTGACCACAGAATCTCTGAACTGCAAGTAAGTGGATTAGGATTTGGTTTGTCGGTAAACACACATACAGTACAGTAATGTGCCTTTGACAGAGAAGAAGTGTTTGTGGCCAGGCAAAGATTATTTTCCCTCTTCTGTAATGGTCTTTAGTCCAGAAGAACTTGTAGTTTGCATGAAGCAAAGTGTCAGTAAATGAATTGCTCCATTTCAAACCTACAATTATAGTGTAAATGAACAGGTAAAATAAGATAACGGGTCCTGCAAAATAAAACTTATTCTTATGGAAACCAATCCACTTAATAAGAATTTGATTTCTAAACATTTATCTTAAACTCCTACATTGAAAGCACTATTGTTTTTACATAGAAATTATCATACCAGTGACATACAGAATTCCAAACTTTTTGCCTGGCCTGGAACAGTTACACCAACAGTAGTACATTATTGTCAGCTTGTGATTTAACTGACTTCCCTATGCGCTACTGACTAATATGTATTCAAATACACAAAGTGTATTCATTGGCCCAGTTAAATGAAAGACCACAATTGCTGCATCTCTTTTAGCCCATCAGTAATATAAAGATTTATACTCTGGCAACACGGTTTAATTATTTGTTATTATTATTCATGTAAGAGAAAGTATCCCTTTTGCTGGGCCGTAGAGGCTGTGTTTAACAAATTGCGTATATACACATACATATATATATTATATATAGATATATAAAATCCATTGGATACTCCTGGAGAAAGATTGTATGATGCTGAAAATTAAGCCATGTTGGAGTGGATATTGGATCAAGGCTTAATAAAGGGATAAAAGTGCATAAAAAGATATGAATTCTAATTTGATTTTTAATTTTCTTGCATGTCTAGGTCCTAGTTTCTGACATACTGAACTTTGAAACTGAATTATGTAGAGACTGATGGTAAAATGGCATCAGTAACTGCATATAGAATACAGTACTTGAGGTATTAATTGACAAAGTGCTTTATAAAGTACCTAAATAAATAGATTAATACCTCTCACCAGCTACAACCAAGTTATATTACTCAATATTGCTTTACCGTAACAAACACCAAAGACTAGATAAGCTATAATTCTACTTTATCCATGTTTGGAGATGGCAAGTTGTGCTTGGTTCATCAATTTATTCAAATGATGCATAGATATCATGCACAGTTGAACTTAAAGAGGATCAAGTTATTTCTTGTTATCTTATTTTCTGGATTACATATTCTGGAAGCAAAGCTATGGTCATCACTTACCAAGCACATACTTTTACATATTTGGGGAAAGAAAATGTTCCATACAAATTTCTGAGGGAGTGATTCTCACCTGATATGGATTTAAAACATTGTACTAAATCAGAATCAAAGAAATGAATGCCTAGTCACTTTAAGTTTCTTTTTAAAATAACATTGTGCACAGATAGCGATAGCTTCATTATATAAGTAATTTCAATGGCTTTGCATAAATGTCATAACAGATTATTCCATGGCCCATGATCTTTTATTTAATTTATAATTAAATATTGTACACATTATTGTAAATGTAGTTTTAATATGCCAGCCAATATCGACCAACCAACAGATGTTGTATAACAAAAGTATTTTTACACAGGGACTTAAAATATCAGAATTTTGAATCTATGAAGCCCACTTTTATAAAGTATTTGGGCTATTGAATTGAACAGTTTGAGTTTTGTGTCCTTTTAACAGCATTTGAACAAATACGGAGAATGTTTTGCATTGAACAAAAATAGCTGCCAAATTTCAGTGGTCCTATTAGCAATTGCTGCGTTTTTCTAAATATTTAACCAAAAACACACTGAAATAAATTGGAGCTTGAGAATGGAGAATATTGGTGCTGTTTGGTAATTATTAAGTATCCAGTCTAAGGACAAGCAAATGGGATCTTTCTTCTTAAGTGACAATAGATGTAATGAGGCAAAAAAAATAATGGCAACTTAACATACCATGTTGCTGAATATGAAATACTGGCAAAGTACAACTTAATTTACTACTTGGAGTGAAATCTGCCTAAAGATTTTTCAGCAGGAGTCAATTCATTACTCAGTTTCACATAATTTTGCAGTGTTAATACTGTACTGAACAGATGCAATTCTTTGGTTTCTTAATCACAACTACCTCTTTTTAGTTTCATAGTCTCCTTGGTTGGTTGCTGCTGTACACAAAATACGATTCATTTGTGCACCTCCTCAACTACAGTGATTACCTACAGTGAACAATATTGTTTTTGAATTAATGTCTGCAGGTTTCATGTACAATTCCAGATTGAGAGAAAAAAAAATGTAAAAACAGTTCTGAATTTGCTGCTTACCATATTGCAAAAAACAATAAGTTGGTAAAAGGAGGGAGAGAAAGAAAGGGAATTTACAATGTAAATGCTGTGTTAATGTTAAAGAAATGTTCTAGATGTACATCTGCAATTCACCTGAAGGGCACTGGAGGCATCTTCAGGATTGGCACCAAAACATATTGAGAGCTTTTTTTAAATGCTTTGATTTCATATATGTAAATTCAATCTAGCAGTTAAAATAAAAGATTACACCTGTTATTACAAACTAATAGTGGATATGGGGCGATGACGTTCCCAGGATGGTTAATGGCTGATAGATGCTCATATGTCAATAATTGGATTGCAAATTTGGTAAATGTGACAAGTGCAAATTTAAATATATATATATATCTATAAAATACTTTTTGAAAAGCAAAAAGGCTCTTTCCTATCCCTAAATGTTCTCCCTTCCACTCTGGAAGACCTGTGTTACATACACTTTACAGCTGCCACCAGCTCTCTTGTCCCTGCTCTGAATGGATATGCTCTGTGTGTAAGCCTAGGCTGTTAAGTATTGGCAAGCTTTTTGACCACAGGGGGCCATCACTGGTCTCGTGTTCATAAGAACATAAGAACATAAGAACATAAGAATTAGGAACAGGAGTAGGCCATCTAGCCCCTCGAGCCTGCTCCACCATTCAACAAGATCATGGCTGATCTGGCCGTGGACTCAGCTCCACTTACCCGCCCGCTCCCCGTAACCCTTAATTCCCTTATTGGTTAAAAATCTATCTATCTGTAATTTGAATACATTCAATGAGCTAGTCTCAACTGCTTCCTTGGTCAGAGAATTCCACAGATTCACAATCCTCTGGGAGAAGAAATTCCTTCTCCACTCGGTTTTAAATTGGCTCCCCCATATTTTGAGGCTGTGCCCCCTAGTTCTAGTCTCCCCGACCAGTGGAAACAACCTCTCTGCCTCTATCTTGTCTATCCCTTTCATGATTTTAAATGTTTCTATAAGATCACCCCTCATCCTTCTGAACTCCAACGAGTAAAGACCCAGTCTACTCAATCTATCATCATAAGGTAACCCTCTCATCTCCGGAATCAGCCTAGTGAATCGTCTCTGTACCCCCTCCAAAGCTAGTATATCCTTCCTTAAGTAAGGTGACCAAAACTGCACGCAGTACTCCAGGTGCGGCCTTACTAATACCCTATACAGTTGCAGCAGGACCTCCCTGCTTTTGTACTCCATCCCTCTCGCAATGAAGGCCAACATTCCATTTGCCTTCCTGATTACCTGCTGCACCTACAAACTAACTTTTTGGGATTCATGCACAAGGACGCCCAGGTCCCTCTGCACCGCAGCATGTTGTAATTTCTCCCCATTCAAATAATATTCCCTTTTACTGTTTTTTTTCCAAGGTGGATGACCTCACATTTTCCGACATTGTATTCCATCTGCCAAACCTTAGCCCATTCGCTTAACCTATCTAAATCTGTTTGCAGCCTCTCTGTGTCCTCTACACAACCCGCTTTCCCACTAATCTTTGTGTCATCTGCAAATTTTGTTACACTACACTCTGTCCCCTCTTCCAGGTCATCTATGTATACTGTAAACAGTTGTGGTCCCAGCACCGATCCCTGTGGCACACCACTAACCACCGATTTCCAACCTGAAAAGGACCCATTTATCCCGACTCTCTGCTTTCTGTTAGCCAGCCAATTCTCGATCCATGCTAATACATTTCCTCTGACTCCGCGTACCTTTTATCTTCTGCAGTAACCTTTTGTGTGGCACCTTATCGAATGCCTTTTGGAAATCTAAATACACCACATCCATCGGTACACCTCTATCCACCATGCTCGTTATATCCTCAAAGAATTCCAGTAAATTAGTTAAACATGATTTCCCCTTCATGAATCCATGTTGCGTCTGCTTGATTGCACTATTCCTATCTAGATATCCCGCTATTTTTTCCTTAATGATAGCTTCAAGCATTTTACCCACTACAGATGTTAAACTAACCGGCCTATTGTTACCTGCCTTTTGTCTGCCTCCTTTTTTAAACAGAGGCATTACATTAGCTGCTTTCCAATCCGCTGGTACCTCCCCAGAGTCCAGAGAATGTTGGTAGATTATAACGAATGCATCTGCTATAACTTCCGCCATCTCTTTTAATACCCTGGGATGCATTTCATCCGGACCAGGGGACTTGTCTACCTTGAGTCCCATTAGCCTATCCAGCACTAACGTAATTTTAATCAGGGAACACTGGATTGGGATAAGGAGAATAAAACCTGGCTGATTTTGTTCTCCCAATGCTCAATTGTAGCACTTCACCATGAGATGAGCAAACTCAGAACAGGGATCAAACCTAGGACATCGATGGTCTGTATAGCTCGGTACCATGTTGTGTGATGCATTTGAATGGTCAGGAGAACCTTGTGTCTGGATTCATATCACCTCCTGAGGGTATAGCGATGAGAGCTAACACTTTTTGTTACAGTAGAGTTAGCATTGACAGAATAGATAAAGAGAGAAAATTGCCTAGTATGTAAGTTATCCCCATTTATCCACGTCTTTGTAAATCTCCTTACATCCATGCCATGTTGGCATTCTGGCACTGGAGAGCACAATTGAATCAACTAGTATCAAAAGGTGCTTCGAGCAGTAATTACAGCCACAGCTCATATTAACCTATTGGTGGGAAATGACTGATTATTACACTGCTTAGCAACCACATAGACTACCATGGTACAAAATGCATGCAAAACATTCCAGAAGTATGGAACATCGATGCATTAAACCTGTAACCCTGGAGGAAGATTTTTTTGTGCAATCTGTGGAAGGAAATTTATAAAGGCTGATAATTTTGTTGCACATATCATTCAGAGAATATCTTCCCTTCTCCCTGACCATGTCAGAACCAGTAGATTCAATGCCAAGATCTATAGCATCTGTTCTGGTGTTCGCTTGGATTTTGTGCTGTGTTTCACTCAGCCAGAGGGGACAGGGAGATACACAAGAGGGAATGAGATGGCAGACGTGTTGTATGATTTTACCAACTCACTGTTTGAATTTGTGGAATTCCTGATGTTATGCATCTTATAAGTTGGTGGCAATTTGAATATTAGTGATGTGCTCATGGCTTTCTTAAAATAAAGCAAAATTCTTGTAGGATATTGATCAGTTTTTTTTTTAAATCACTTGTTATCCAAAGGAGAAATGGCATAGATTTGGATTGTACCTCAGTTAAATAAAAATCCTCACTATGTTTAAGGCGAATCACACATTTACGAAAGCCTACCTCAGGACAAATGTTGGTGATCCTGCTGACTTAACACATGCATAGTTTAGAAAGTTTTACTGAAAACTCATTTTTACTGAATGATGCAAAGCGCAAATGTCTTGGAAACATTTTATATGCATAGAAGAAACTTGAAGCAATGCTTGTGAAAAATTGAGATTTTAGATTAATGTGTGCAATTAAGGACACAACAATTATACAATGTTATAAGTTAAATATTTTCCCATCAGAAATATTTTGCATTCCAGTCATTTTTAAATCTAATCTCTTGGCACTCTGGGAGTTTGGTACTTTAACATGTATACCGGTTAATAAAATTTGGCAGATAGTTTGTACATGAATACCCTAATTGTGTTTAATTGCTAAAATTCTTAGTACATCAGGATTTTATTTTTTTTTGGAGGGTATTTGGTGCAACAATAAAGTTAAAACTTCAATAAACCGGTATGGTGTTGTGCACTTTTAAACCAATATCACACCTGGAGCACCATCTGCTGGATTAGTCGTGACATTGCAAGCTATTTCCAAAGCAGATGCTTGAAAACCTCCCCAAAAGCTTCGTAAATTGAGCAGAATGTTGCAGAACCAAGTGGCCTAGAGTTTTAATAAGAAAGAAAATAACCTGACAAATGTTGCATTTTGAATAACTAATTTATAAAATGTATTTGAATTTTCTGATCAATCAAGCGCAGATTTCTTGATAAAACTTCCATAGCACTTTACTCATGAAAACACCTCAGCACTTTACGCAATGAATTACTTGTGGGGTGCAGTGACTGTTGTTATGTATGGTAATTATGTTCTGATAGTGAAACACTCATTCATTTTCACTGTCATTCACTGCCAACAGAACAACTAATAAAAATTGATTAAAACCCACCTTAAAATTGAAAGTATGTATTAAATATTAAACAGTTACTTCAAAGAAACAATTTGATCTCAAGCTCAGGCGACCGTTATGAACTACTCAAGCTTAATTGTCAGTGTTATCATCATCATCATCATAAGCAGTCCTTTGAAATGAGGATGACTTGCTTCCATGCCAAATATGACATCCTTATAACTATGGAATTAGAATTCTTCACTGGTCTGAAGATGACCAATTATTTAGTGCAGCGCTTCATAAAATCTAACAACATAGCATGAGGCCATTTGGCCCATCATGCCTGTGGCAACTCTTTGAAAGAGCTGTCCAATTTAGTCCCACACCCTAGCTTTCTCCCTATAACCTTGCAAATTTGTCCCATTCAAATACATGTCCAATTGCCTTTTGAAAGTTTCTATGGAAGCTGATTGCACCAACCTCTCAGGTAGTGCATTCCAGATCAGAACCATCTGTGTGAAATAATTTCTCCTCATTTCCCGACTAGTCATTTTGCCAATTATTTTAAGTCCATGACCTCTGGCTATCAACCCATTTGTCAGAGGAAATCATTTCTCCCTACTTGCTCTATCCAAACCCCTCATAATTTTGAATGCCTTTATTAGGTCTCCCTTTAACCTTCTCTGCTCGAAGGAGAAAAATCCCAGATTCTCCAATCTCTCCACATAACTCATGTCCCTCATCCCTGGTATCATCCTGGTAAACCTCCTCGGCAGCCTCTCCAAGTCCTTGACATCCTTCCTAAAGTGTGGTGCCCAGAATTGCACACAGTACTCCAGTTGAGGCCTAACCAGTGATTTGTAAAGCTTTAGCATGACTTCCTTGTTTTTGCATTCAGTGCCTCGATATATAAAGCCAAACATCCCACACCCTTTTTTAACTGCCTTATCAACCTACCCTGCCACCTTCAAGTATTTGTGAATATGCACCCCCAGGTCCTGCTGCTCTTGCACCCCCTCAAAATAGTACCATTTAGATTATACTGCCTCTCCATGTAGTTTCTCCCAAAGTGCATCATTTCACACTTGCTCCAATAAATTGCATCTGCCATGTGTCTGCCCAGTCTGTCTATGTGTTCCTGAAGTCTGCTATTATCCTGCTCACTATTTATTACATTGCCAGTCAGGTTAGTCAAACACGATTTGCTTTTAAGAATTCTCTAGTATTAACACCACTGACTTTAGACTGATTGGCCTGTAATTACCAGGTTTAGCCCTCTCCCTTTTTTGAACAGGGGTGTAACATTTACAATACTCCATTCCTCTGGCACCACTCCCATATCCATATCCCATATTGAAATATTGTGGTCAGAGCTTCTGCTATCTCCCTCCTAGCTTCCCTCAGTAACCTAGGATACATCCCATCTGGACTGGCTGACTTGATAATTTTGAGCATTGCCAATCTATCACCTTTCTATCTTTTTAAAAATCCTATCCAATATCTCTATTATCCCTTCCTCCACTGCAACATTAACTTCTTCCTCTTTTGTGAAGACAAATGCAAAGTACTCATTCAGTACCTCATTCATACCCTCTGTCTCCATGAGAAGATTGACTTTCTTGTCCCTAATCGGTCCTACCATTACTTTAACTATCCTTTTAGTTTCTATATTTATAAAGATTTTTGGGTTCCCTTTCATTTTACCTGCTAATCTTTTCTCATATTCTCACTTTGCCCTTCTTATATCCTTTTTCAATTTCACCCTGCGCTCTGTATTCTGCCTGATTTTCTATTGTATTCTGTACCTGACATTTGACATAAACCTCCATTTTCTGCTTTTATTTTAATCTCTATTTCCTTTGCCAGCCAGGGAGCTCTAGCTTTGGATATCCCATCTTTCCTCTTTATGGGAATATACTCGGTTTGTACCTGAATCATCGCCACCATTGCTCATTAGTATTAGTCCTCCAACTGCTGCTAAGAACACTTGTTATGTCTATTAACAAAGTTGCTTTGAGATTGTTTTCTCAGTATATATTGTGTTCTAAAATGCATTTTCACCTTGTGCTAAATTAAAAATTGATACAAATCAATAAAAAAAAATTCTAACCCAATTTTCATAGACACTTTATCATGCACAATTTCTCTACCCATGCCATTTCTTGAACTATGCATATACAGGTTGAGCGTCTGAAATCTGGAGTTCCAAAATTCGGATTGTTCTGGAATCCGGACACCGGAAAATGTTCCGGAATTCGGAAACCCTGCTAAACCGATTACCGCCGCAAGCTGGGCCCAGGGAAAATCAAAACAACACAAACTCCAACCCACCTCTTCTTCCAGTTCTTCACACCCACAGGCACTGCTGCAATGCAGGCCCACCGGGCATCGTCCCTCAGCCAGAACATGGGCGTGCCAAAACTGCAAAGCACGGCAACCGTGGCACCCCCAGCCTTGCATGCCAGAAAGACGTTCCGAAATCCAGAAATACCCGAACCTCGGCTCAGACGTTGCGAAATCCGGAAATACCTGGAATCCGTAACGACCTCGGTCCTGAGGTTTCCAGATTTCGAACGCTCCACCTGTACCATCTTGAACCAGCTGCTGGAAGACCCATGAAAGTGGGATGTATTGATTTCTCTTCAAATTTTCCATCCTTTCAAATGCTAAAGTGCCTCTTCCCCTCAATAATACAGCTGGAATAAGGAACTAAAAATCTGGGAAACTCCATGTGAATTAGCAGTTTTTAACTCAGGTTCTCATGTCAAGGCATTCTAGTGCGTGGTTTGATTTTATTTTGTATGCATTTCAAAGTGAAATTGATTCTTGCATTACATGGATTTTAAAGAATTTAACTCGCCTTTCCTGTATTAATTGAAATTTCAAAGCCCTATTTCATGAAATGGAACTTTTTCACAACCTCAGTGACACAAATCCTGTGCAAGACTCCTTGCCAAAAGCATGGTATTGGATAATGACCCCAAAATATAAGCTATATTTTTCTCTCTAGTTTTCTCCCATTCTGTCCTATAGGTGTTAATTAATTTATGGGGTAAAGTTCTGCAAGCACCAGGGCCCCAGTGACACATGTCCCAAGTGGTGTTTATTGATGTGTGGTCTTGACAGCAGGCTATTTGACTGCAGCAGGCATCACAGCTGAGCCAGCTCCTATTGTCGTCTGAAATCCACACTTCCAGTAAGGGATGCTAGATAGTAATCAGAGCCAGGGATCAAACCTAGGACCTGTATTGCTCAGCTACTGACCGAATAAAGTCACTCAGCTAATGGGAAAGCTGTCTGAAATATTTTAACTTTATTAAATTACAAACATCAACTTATGGTGACCCTGAACATGACTGTAGTGTATGTTATGCTGAAATGTTTCACCTTGAGAAGATTAAAGGTGTCTTAATGTACTCAGTTTTTTGCTTTGATTTATACATGCTGTTACATTGAAAAGTATTTCATACATCTCCATCTAGACGGCTTAGGTAACCACATCCCATGATTTGTGATCCCACTTAGAGTAATATGCTCTTTCATGATCAATACTTGAAACTTGCACAGATTTTGTTTAAAAAAAAGTCGTGCACATCTTTAAAATCATTTTTCCAAATATAATCAATAGTGAAATGTATGCTTGCAGTACCAAAACATGAAGAAATGTAACCTGTCACACCCTAGCCTGACATAAAGAAAAAAGACTTATATTTATATAGTGCCTTTCACGACCACCTGACGTCTCAAAGCGCTTTACAGCCAATGAAGTACTTTTTAGAGTGTAGTTACTGTTGTAATGTGGGAAACACGGCAGCCAATTTGCGCACAAGCAAGCTCCCACAAACAGCAATGTAATAATGACCAGATAATCTGTTTTTTTGTTATGTTGATTGAGGGATAAATATTGGCTAGGACATAACAGAAAAGCACATCCAAACATTTGCTGAATGGTTTTAGAGTCTCTAGAGAGATAGAACTAAAAGTCCATTGCTCCGCTTGGCGCTCTCAAATCTAAACTGCAATAGCTTTGTTCAGGTGTTGCAGGATATATATATTTGAATGTGTCAGTGCAAGCTGCCACCAGTATTTTCTGTTTAGGTGAAAACGTTTGGGACTTGAAATTACACTGTGCAAAGATTAGTGTTCACAGTATTAACCTGTTAATTTGGAGTTCCTTTGGCCACTATTTCAATTAAATTGTTTATTTATTTGATAGATTAACATTTCCTTTAAAATAGTGGGCAAATGAATTATCGATGAATATATTCATGTGCGAATCTTTGCACAGCAGTTATTTCAAGGCCATAGAATGTCAGCTGGAGTAGAAATATTCCTTCTGCCATCAAATGGTGCACATTGAGATTCATCTTTTCATTCCAAAAAGAATTTAAAAATTCAGATACTGGAAAGTGTATGTCCAGCAGTGAAATGCAAAACTGTTTTTTATTTCACCCAATAACACATCAGGTAATATTTAAATAATAACCTTGAACCTTGCCAACTATTCATCTTGTGATAGTTATGAGGTGTGATTTTACATTAATGCACACTCCTTCAGAGCCTTTTTGGTGCCATTTATTATTTAAGATATTTCATCAAGTCCAGAATAAAGTTTTTTTCCCAGCTATGAATCGGGTAACATTTTCTTCTCTGCTCCATTGAAGATAATGGTATAATTGTATTCTTAATAACATGTTAGTGATTTTGATTGAGCAGGATTTGAAGTCTTCACTGTTAACTATGTTTTCCATATCATTTGCACAGTCTCATTTACCATAATGTTTATTCCAGTTAAAACAGCTGCTTCTCTGGGCTAGTTCCATCAAAGCCACAATAACTGGTCGCAGTGAAACTGATGACCAAAAGTTTTTGACCAAAAGTTGTCGACCAAAGCAAACACACGTTTGTAAACGTCCCTGTCTCAGTGCTTGGCAGAATAAAATGGTTGACTCATTTTTATTGTAAATGAATTTATCTATCGACTTATTATTAACAACTGCTATAAAGGTGTACGTGACAAGTCTCTTTCTGTATGTATAACTGCCTAGTGTCAGGTCTGGTATTTCATTTTCATTTTGTTCCAAATACTATTCATATAGCAATCTTATTAAATGCTATAACTTATCTTGCGAGTATCATTTACACAGTGCTCTATCTTGTTAGGAATATAAAGCGAAGCAAAAGTGCCAAAGCTGAACTTTTTAAACAGTTCCTTAACGGATTTCAGTAAAAACTTGCATTTATATAGCGCCTTTACGACCACTGGATGCCCCAAAGCGCTTTTCAACCAATTGAAGTACTTTTGGAGTGTAATCACTGTTGTAATGTAGGAAACGTGGCAGCCAATTTGCGCACAGCAAGCTCTCACAAACAGCACTGTGATAATCTGTTTTAGTGATGTTGATTGAGGGATAACTATCGGCCAGTAACCAGTTTTATACCTAAATCTATCGAAAGTGATTGCTTTAGGAAAGGTGGCATTGTAACAAAAACCTTTTTTATTTTAACATGCATCAGAGGACAATCTTTACAATATGTATTTTTATTATAGCAAGCTTGCCCTGCCAGAAAATGTGACACTTGCACTGCTTCAGAAAAGGTTGGAGTGTATAGACAATCCCATTGTACCAACAACCGAGAGAGAAAGCATCAGCTATAAAGATTGGTTTAAAGCATAGTCTTATGTCAATAAAACTCAGCTTGCAAGACCATTTCATAACATAGCTTAACTCAGAACTTTGTCATCTACCATGAATGCAACCTATCAAACCAGTAATATCTCATCTATGTTTTCAGTTTTCTTAATGTAGTAGAATCATTGTCCGTGCTCTATTACCTCCTATACTTTACATGTGTGCTCATACCTGGGGGTTTAACATGCAATTTTCACAGAAAGCAGCAGTTTAAAATGACACACATTTCAGCAGCTGTTCCCTGCTTTTGTTATTGGTGTAATGTCTATTCTCAGGATTTATGCAAAGGGCACTGTTTTGTCGCGCCGTTTTCCTTCAAAATCCACTTTAAAAAAATCTTCTTCTTTACTAGGTAAAGTGAAAATCCATACCGAGCCATTTTGAATTAAATGCTCGTAAAAGTGAGATTTGAAAGAAAGCTTTCTTTCACAGCTTTTTCTTCCTTCTTTCACAGAGATGAGCGAGATTACAAAATATTTTGTGACAACGCGACATTCTGATACACGGAACCTTGTACCAAAGGTTACAACTCCTTTTTAAAATCTCTAAATAACATTTCTGACAAAATGAATGATACAGAAGTCAAATAAAGCAGAGTATTCAGTCAAGTTGGCAAGTTTCTGAAATTTATACTCAAAATAGCAATATGACAATGAAATGACGATTGTGATACTTAGACCCAGGTATTAGTTGAGGATGGGGAAAAGATCATAATCATCCATACCCTCAATATTTGTAACTTAGTTTAAGTATTGCTTATAGGTATGCCATAAATGTTTAGTTTTACTTTTTATTCCTAATAATGCTTCAACAGTCAGTAAAGTTGTTGGATTGTACATTTGATTTATGAAAAGCAAGCGTGGTCAATTTCTTAAATTAACTGGCCTGCCGCATATTCATTGCTAGGACAAATTCAGACGGCTCATGCAACACACAGGCTGGTTTCTCCTGTGTTTGGCATCCTCTGAGGGAATAAAAACATTTTAAAGCAATTCAGTTTATCAAGTTGGCTCTTTGCATAAAACCTTTCCCTTGTGTTTACTTGTTTTTCTCTTTATAGAACTTTGTAAGCTTTGAAAATGTATCCACTGTGTTGTCTGTGAACAATGTTGTTGGGTGACTCTGAAATGCTTGCTCATGTGCTGTGAACGGAAGGTTACAAATAAACGTCCCTTTGCTCTGCAGCTTGTAATGTTGTCAGTTTTATTTTTTCAAAAATTCTCTCAATTTTTCAGGTTCCATGGTTGAATATGAGCAACCTAATTCAAGTAGGAGGACTTTTTTTTGTGGGTGTGAATTTTGTGCTCAAGGTGAGGAATTTTGTGCTGTGGAATGCCACATGTTGCACTTCGGGTAAACCGTGTCCGCATTGAGCATTTCTAGGTCCGGTACAGCATGATTAGATACAAAGTGAAAGTCTTTCCACACTGCCTCAACAATGTGCCTCAGACTAACACCAAAGAGCGCCCCCTGCTGCACCAGAGTGATATTTCCCTCTGAGTGAGATTGGCAGTTAACTGTTGAATTAGAAATAGATTTGGGCTACAAGCCCATGCCCACTAGGAACTGGATTGCACAAACTCATTTCATGTAGGATGCTTATAGCTGTCCGAATTTCATCCCATTAATCCGGGGTGGGATGCAAACCTAGATCGTGCAGGTGAATGACTAACTGTAGGGATACGTTTTATTTTTTGCTCCTGTAGTAACTTTGCACAGCATTCTTTCACAAAGATGTGTCTGCAGTAACTGAAAAAAACCATTCCTCTCAGTTATAAAGTGGCACACAGAATAGGTGTGATATAAGCCTTTGAATGGCATTTTATAAAAACAATAAACACTGACCCTTTAATTCACTGAAACCAACAATAGCTAACGTCCTCCTCCCTTTTCAACCTTTCCAAATGTCAGATGACAAATGAAGTAAAATCTCAGGTAGAGATCCATTTTGTTTCTCACATTTCCAGAATTCAACACTGGTTATTAGTTCTGCAACTTTATATCTAACCAGATCTAAAATATCCTGCACATTATTTTCTGCTGTGTCAATTAAGTATGCTGTTCCCTTAATGATAAGGTAACTTTCTTTCAGAACATTGCCAATAATTCAGAGTCTAAATCTTCCCATCTCATCAATTTGGGTCGGAATCTAATAATTATCTACCTCTTGGAGGCAATGTATTTCCAGAAGAGACATCAATGTCATTAATCAGTCATGCATCTTTTTTTGAGTATTTATCCTAAGCTTCCTATGGTTAATTCAAGTTACAATGGGAGAAAGTCTTATGGTCTAACTGTATAAATACATCTTTATCACATCAGCACAGCCAGTGATTTAAAAAAAAATCCTGCAAGCTTGTGAGCAATTTAAATGAGAGAATTGTGCTATCGTGAGGCTCTGTAATATTTAAAGAAAACTTTTTTTTGCTAATGTAAGGAAAGAGTTAATCAGACTGTCCTGAAATGTATCCATTTTGTATTACTATTGATTTTTCTTTATGTTGTAGTAATATTAACCTTTAGGGCTGGATTTTAGGCTTTTATGTTTTTGGGACGAAAATGGTGGCGGGGCAGAAAAGTTAGAGGCTGGGAATAGTTTGCGCTTTTGTACTTAAGTTTGGGCATCTGGGCCCTTCATCAGGGGGCGCAGCGCTAAGGGAGGTGTTGTACACCTCTCTTGGTCGCTAGGATGGGAAACTCCCAAGCTAAAGAGCTGGGCGGGAGCTCTCCGAGAGATGCCTGGGGGGTGGGGGGAGTGGAGAACTTTAAAAAATTTTTTTAAAACATTACCAAAACATTGCCCACACTGCTGAAAAAATGAAAAGAAGAAACAATCACACTTACCTTAGGAGTTCATTACTGACCTCTTCGCTGATGGGATCGAAGGACCGCTCTGATTTCCCAGGTGATGGTTGCGGACGGACCTGTCGGGCAGGAGCTGAAACTCGCGCCGGTGTCGTAACCAGGGGCGTTGCACACTGGGCGCTGCTCTGCGGGGCGGTGCTGCTTACCACTGCCGCAAAACCAGCTGCAGGGCACTGACCGCTGCTATTACCGCTGCTATTGCCGCCGCTCCGGGGCAAAACGCTGAGTGCAGTAGACTGGAAAATCCAGCCCATAGGTTTTGCCTGTTAAGCTGCGAAGTATAAGCCAATTTAGATGCAGTGACCAGTGAACTGTTGAACTAAGACTGACCTTAAAAGGAGGAGTAAAAAAAAACATTGTAGTAGTAGGGGACAGTATCATTAGGGGGATAGATACAGTTCTCTGCAGCCATGAGCATGAGTCCCTGTATTGCCTGCCACAGTGCCAGTGTTAAGGACATCTATTCAGGGCTGGAGGGAAACTTGGAGTGGGAGGGGGTAGATCCAGTTGTCGTGGTCCACGTAGGTACCAACGACATAGATACGACAGACGAGAAGGTCCTGCTAAGGGATTATGTGCAGCTAGGGGCCAAATTAAAAAGCAGAACCACAAAGGTAATAATCTCTGGATTACTACTTGAGCCACGAGCAAATTTACATAGGTTAAATAAGATCAGAGAGTTAAACTCGTGGCTCAAAGACTGGTGTGGGAGAAAATGGGTTTTGGTTCCTGGGGCACTGGCACCAGTACTGGGCTAAGAGGGAGCTGTTCCGTCGGGACGGACTCCACTTGGAACGTGCTGGGGCTAGGCTCCTGGCGAACCGAATAGCTAGGGCTGTAGAGAGAGCTTTAAACTAATTAGTGGGGGGAGGGTTCAGGTGAGCTGAAACCTAAAAGCTCAAAGGACAAGGTGAAGGCAATAGAGCAGGGTAGCATTGGGGGAAACGAAAACCAGAGCGTGACAGAAAGGGACAGAATCTATAAACATAAAAGTGTATCAGAAACTGGGGCCATAGCAGGAGAAAATGGTAAGAAAACACATTTAAAAGCTCTTTATCTGAATGCATGTAGCATTAGTAACAAATTAGATGAGCTGTTGACACAAATTGTTACAAATGGGTATGATCTGGTTGGCATAACAAAGATGTGGTTGCAAGGTGACCAGGACTGGGAACTAAACATTCAGGGGTACTTGACAATCCGGAAGGACAGACAGAAAGGAAAAGGAGGTGGGGTAGCTCTGTTGACAAAGGATGGAATCACTGCAATAATGAGAAATGATATTGGCTCAAATGATCAGGATGTTGAAACAGTTTAGGTGGAGATAAGGAATAATAAGGGGAAAAAGTCACTGGTGGGCATAGTCTATAGGCCCCCTAACAATAGCAACTCTGTTGGTCGGAGTATAAACCAAGAAATAGTGGGGCTTGCAAAAAGGGAACAGCAATAATCATGGGTGATTTTAACCTCCATATTATTTGGACAAATCAAAGTGGTCAGGGTAGACTTGAGGAAGAGTTCATAGAATGCATAGGGATGGGTTCCTTGAGCAGTATGTAATGAAACCAACCAGGGGGCAGGCTATCTTAGATCTGGTGTTGTGTAATGGGACAGGATTAATAAACAATCTCCTAGTAAAGGATCCCCTTGGAATGAATGACCATAGCATGGATGAATTTCAAATTCAGATCGAGGGCGAGAAAGTTGGATCTCAAACCAGCATACTAAGCTTAAATAAAGGAGACTACAAAGGTATGAGGGCAGAGTTGGCTAAAGTGGACTGGGAAAATAGATTAAAGTGTAGGAAGGTTGATGAACAATGGTGTATATTTAAGGAGATATTTCATAACTCCCAAGAAAAATATATTCCAGTGAGGAGGAAAGGGTGTAAAAGAAAAGGTAGCCATCCGTGGCTAACTAAAGAAATAAAGGATGTAATCCAATTAAAAACAAGGGCATACAAAGTGGCCAAAACTAATGGGAGGACAGAAGCTTGAGAAGCTTTTAAAAGCCAGCAAAGAATGACTAAAAAAAATGATTAAGAAAGGGAAGATAGACACTGAAAGTAAACTAGCATGAAATATAAAAGATAGCGAGGGTTTCTACAGGTATATAAAAAGGAAAAGAGTGGCTAAAGTAAATGTTGGTCCCTTAGAGGACGAGACCAAGGAATTAGTGATGGGGAACATGGAGATGGCGTAAACTCTGAACAAATATTTTGTATCAGTCTTTACAGTAGAGGACACTAAAAATATCCCAACAGTGAAGGGGCTATAGGGTGGGGAGAAACTTAACGCAATCACAATCACTAAGGAGGTCATGCTCAGTAAGATAATGAGACTAAAGGCAGATAAATCCCCTGGACCTGCATTCTAGGGTCTACAGAGAAGTAGTGGCAGGGATAGTGGTTCATTGGTTGTAATTTACCAAAATGCTCTGGATTCTGGGGAGGTCCCAGCAGATTGTAAAACTGCAAATGTAACGCCCCTATTTAAAAAAGGAGGCAGACAAAAAGCAGCAAACTATAGACCAGTTAGCCTAACATCTGTAATTGGGAAAATGTTGGAGTCCATTATTAAAGAAGCAGTAGCAGGACATTTGGAAAAGCATAATTCAGTCAGGCAGAGTCAGCATAAATTTATGAAGGGGAAGTCACGTTTGACAAATTTGCTGGAATTCTTTGAGGATGTAACGAACAGGGTGGATAAAGGGGTGTAAATTCCTGGATTCTTTTACCTCAATCTGGTTCAGTAAAATTACTGAGTCGAATACCTCTTGTGCTTTGAACAAAGCAGTCTTTATTACCGGCCAGTAAGACCTATCAGACAGAAGATATACTCTCTGGATAGAGCGTACACACTCCCTACGGATAGGTGAAGTTACATCGTAAAGCGTTAACAGTTATACAGTTTTGAAATCAGATAACAAAATACAAATGGATTGACAGTCTAACTCAGCCACTCATTAGTCAATCTATATGAGATGTTCTTCTTGAAAGCTCAAGCATTGCCTCTAAATGTTTCAATCTAATGGTGTGACTACTAATTGAGACCTTGCAATTCTGCAGATTTATTTTATGTTACAATTAGATGTTATTGGCAGGAGTAGTGACTTGAAACCTTGAGACAGACTGTTAGCTATGCTGATGTTGCACTATTTGCAATCTGACATTCTCCCAGCTATTCTTCCATGGCTTATACATTTTCATATATCCCGTTTACCTTACTGTCCTTAATTCCATATATTCCGTTCAGATATCCACATCCCCCCTTTTATCATTCTATGATAACATTTAGGATCATTCTAGGAGTATTGCATTGTTGAGTAGTTCTCTAGTTTGTTGGATCATAACCCGGGAACCACAAGAGGGTCTGCTAACCTTGTCATCATTACTTTACAGCAGAGGTTAAGGCAGAGGTTAAGGCAACCAACAATCAAACAGCAGGTAATTATTATTACGATGAGAACAATTGCCCCATGTATTAGATAGGATCTCCAAGATCCACCCAGAAACCAATCAAACCTGCTAAGTTCTTTTGCTGGTGTGGATAACTTCTTCACCTCCCTCCTTATGTGATCGGCAAGGTGGGTTATGTTTTCTGAACTATTAGGAATGTAAGTGCAACATTCAGATCCTATCAGGGCACACGTTCCCCCTTTCTCAGCTAACAGGTAATCGAGGGCCATTCGGTTTTGTAATGCTACGGTCCTTATCGCTACCATTTCAGCTGTGATGCCCTCCAGAGCCTCAGCAGTGCGGTTCGCTACCTGTTCCAATATCGTTTCTTTGAATCCATCTAACAGTCTCAGTTAGGGTCAGGGGAACGGTGCGCAAAGGAATTCCCCCTTTGGAATGTATAGGGATATGTGAACACACCCAGCATCTAGTGAAGCGCCCTTTTTCTGCATAAACGTAAGACATATACAAAAAGGTGTTTACATGGAGCTCTCGCCTTTGTCTTCCTTCCCGTGCGCCAAAACTGTCATATCAACACTATTATGCAGACAGTGGCATACAGACACAGTCTCATCTTATAAATAGTCCAATTATTTAGCTGATAAAAAGAGTTCTGTTTTCCCGTTTCCCTTCTTCAGGTCTCCGTCAGTGTATTTGGCTGTCTTACGGGTAAAAGTTCAAACTGATCTTCCTTCAACTGCCTTGTTCAGCTATGGGGAAGAGGAGATCTGGAACAGAAACAGGAATTAGACTAACCAGCAAAATTTGTTTAAATGGTGATGAGCTTGCAGTGGTGCAGGTGAACCCAGGCACTTTTCCCCTCAACCTTGGCTGCAGTGGCGGTAGTGAGTGACACCTGAAAAGGCCCCTCCCATTGTGGCTCTAATCCCTTCCGAATCCATACTTCCCTGGTGCCACGAGGGACAATTCGGGTAAAACTGGGAGGTCGAGGTGAGCATCTTGAACCTGGTTGTGAACTAGTCGCAGAGCCTGAGTCAGAGAAAGAACATAGGTGGTCATCAGTCTAGCTGAGATCTCATATCTAGGAACAATTTCCCTCATTAACACCTTAACAACAGTCTGAGTCTTATTGTCCAGGTTAGGGTAGGCTTCAATCCATCTGCTAAACACATCTACTATTACTAACACATATTTGTAACACTGAACTTTTTGCAACTCAATGTAGTCCAACTGAAATGTCTCAAAGGGACCTTCGGGTAGGGGCATTTTACCCCAATCACAAGGGACTCCCTTCCCTGGATTATGTTGCTGGCCAACCAGGCAACGACTACTAATGTTCTGGGTGAGCGCCTGGAGTCTAGGGTGCCCCCAAGTAGCCAAAAGCGTATCACTTGTTGCCCTTGCTCCACAATGAGTAGCAAAATGCAGACATTCTATAACCCATGAGGCCAACTCGTCAGACACGCAAGTCTGTTCCGCGGGAGTGGTCCAGAGTTTAGAAACATTGTCATAAGTACATGCATAATATTTCCACAACAATTTATCTTTTTCAGGAGCGTCCTCCTGTGCTTTTATAACATCTTGGATGGTTGGCATTGGTTTTTCCGAGGCTAACTTATCCTTCGCAGGATTTTTAGTCTGACTCATAATTTTGGGCACTACCATATGTTGGTCACGAGAGGCCTGTTTGGCCTCTTGGTCAGGACAACGATTCCCTATATCAACCAGAGAATTTCCGGTAGTATGGGCGGTACATTTAACAATGGCAATGCGTTTGGGGAACATGAGGGCTTGCAACAAATCAGATACTAACTGTTTATGAGATATCTCATTCCCCTGTGAGGTTAGGAATCCTCTATTTTTCCATAATTGTCCGAAATCATGGACCACCCCAAAGACATACCTAGAGTCGGTATAGACATTGACTTTGAGATCTTTGGCCAAGATACAGGCTCGGATGAGGGCGAATAGTTCAGCTTGTTGAGCAGAATAGGCGGTTTCAAAAGCGGCAGATTCCAAGACCTGATTCTCCTGGTTTACTATGGCGTATCCTGAGATTCGTGTATCTTCTGGATTAATAGAAGTACTTCCGTCAACATACATAAACAATCATGACTGGGTTCTTCCTCATCTTGGGTTGGCTCAGTAAGAATACAGTCTGGATCTTCCATTGGTACATCAACTAAATCTTCCCTGACTGATGTGGCCTCTTAAATTAAAGATAAGCAATCATGACTGGGTTCTTCCTCATCTTGGGGTGGCTCAGTAAGAATACAGGCCGGATTAATTGCAGTACAGTGCCGAAAGGTCAGTTTAGGATTGCCTGTGATTTCAGTGGGTTCTGTCGGATAGAGGGCCAGTCCACATTGCCCTGCACTGGGATCTCAATCGGATCAATGGGAGTATAACCCACTTGGGAGGGGTTCTCTGCCCACACACGAGGATCCACATAGTCAGGTATGCCGGAGCCAGTATGATGCTGTAGAGTCCTTAAGACCTTCTCGGGGTCCCCATGAAATTGGACTGTTCGGCCATGTTTTACGATTTGCACATCCCGGCTGGTAGGGTCAGCCTCATCTATGGCCTTGCGTACCATAACTCCCAAATCTTTAGCATGGTGAGGGGCTAATACTTCACGAGAAATATGCGGTGCCACTGTTAGGGGCTGTTTCCACAGATTCTTATCCACTTCCACAAAATCTGCCTCTCCTTCCGGTCCAGTCACTCCAGCCCTTAATAGAATTCCCTTCACTTCCCCTTCGTGATCCTGATAAAAGTTCTGTAGGTCCCGATTCTTTCCACTAGGATCGTATGCTAGGGTCACGTGATAGGGTGCCTGCGGCAGGTCCAGAGACCACCACTGAGGGGTTCTAGTGGTATAATACTGCCGCTTAAGGGTTTTCTGTTTTACAATAATCCCATCATCTCCACACTCCAAATGCAACTGGAATTTGCAGAGGAGGTCTCTAGCCATCAAGTTACAGTCCAGATTGGTAGTGATGACAAATCGATGTTCTACCAATTCTTCTTGGTAACCCACTTTAACTAGTTCTGACACCGGGAATGTCGAGATTTGTCCCAAGAATCCCGAAAGTTCCTGTGTTTCAGTAGAGGCAGGGAGTTTAAGCTTTGATTGTACAGAAGACATGAAGGCTCCCGTATCTATCAAAAAGGGTTGTCATTCATTCAGAATTTTTAACGATATCATTGGTTCGTCGTCCGGGGAGGATCCCTGTACAATCAAGCTGCGTAGTCAATTGGGGGACAATTGACCAAAGGGGTTGTTCTGGGAGAAGTTAGTGTAAGATCCTCCTCTCCCCCCCTTGCCCCCCTCCTCTTCCTCCTCTTCCTTTTCCATGCTGACGGTAGGGGCAATTTTTATTCCAATGTCCTTCCTGCCCACAATTAAAACAGTCAATTCCTCTTACCCAGTCCCGGCCTCTTCCCATACCATGCCGGGGACAATAGGGAGGTTTATTAGCAGGGCTCGGCCCGTTTGGTTGTTTAGTATAACCGTATCCTTGCTTATCCATCCAATCCTGTATGCAACACTATGGCTCTTCCTTTCTAGTCACGTATTCAGTCTTGACCCGGGTTGGGGGCGCACCTCCCCCCTCCCCTTTCTTTTCCTGCCAATAATATCTAACTGTCCTCTCCATCTGTCCGGATAGCGTGAGCAATCAAATAGTTGTTTGAAGATCACAGACATCTATAGAGAGGTGGTCTACAGCTTGTTGTGCATCAGGGTTTGGCATTGGTCTGACAGGGAATTGGTGTCGGGACTTTGGGATCTTGGAAATCATTTCTAGGCCGGAGGATGTTTCAGAGCTGTCTGACTGCTTGACAGTTCTGCGTCTCGATCGGCGGGGGTGTTTGCTATGTCTTTCACAACTTGGACTGGTAGATTGACTAGAAGATTTACGGGACTGTTTGTGATGTCGAGATATAGTTCTGCCCTTTCGAATGTGAGATCTGGTCCTTTCGGCTATATTGCTTGTAAACTGGCGATCCGAATCGTTATCAGAGGATGAGGAGTCAGTTCGGGTTTGTTGCTTTAGTGGTATGGGGTTATTTTTAATTCCTCTTCCTACCGGAGTGTTAGGTGGAGGGTGTTGGGAAGAGGACTGGAGCAAGAGGCCAGGGGGTGCGGGAGGCGCCGTTGGGCGCTGAGTCAGTGGCCACTCATCAATTTCATCATCAGCCTCGGTTAACACAATGCCAGCCATTTTAACTCTTAGTTGATCAATACTTTCTCAGAGGTCCCAGAGGATCTCTTAGCAAGTTTCTTGTGCGCACATTCTTTCTTTAAGACATCTACAGTTTTAACATGTGTTCCCTCTGTCAATGCAAGTCCTAATTTAATAGCATTTGTTTGCCAACTTGACAGAAGTAATGCATCTTTTAATTTCAGACAATAATGTCGCCAGGTTGCAATTAAATTTTTATCCCCTTTTCCTCGTCCCCTTCTCCAAATTAATCTCTGTGCTTTTTTTTTCTACCTCTACGCTTCTAGTGCCACCTAGAGGCCACTGGTCATCCCCTAATAATTTATTCAGGGCTCCTGATAATTTTCTAAAGTCTTCAGCTCTTTCAGGGAATTCCTCACATAACTTTTGTAGCGGACTATCCGCATCCGTGGTTTTATCTAACTGATTACCCATTTTCATGCTGCTCCTCGTATTACTGTGTCGCTACGCGTTCGTGTCGTCGTGCAATTTAAACAAACTTAAAAATAGACACAGACTTTACAGAAACTAACACTGACTTTAACTAACTCCAAATAACCAAACTTTACTAATGCTAACACTGACCCGCGTCGCCGCGCGAGTTAAGATACTTAAAACTTTAAAAGATAAACAAGGACTTCTAACACTTACCCACGTCGCCGCGCTGTTCGTGTCGCCGCTCGATTTCAATACAAGATAGACAAAGACTTCTAACACTTATCCGTGTCGCCGCGCGGTTCACGTCGCCGCGCGATTTCAATACTTAAAACTCTAAACACTTAAGACTTACAAAGACTTACTGACATTAGCACTGACTTTCGCGATTCGCGTTGCTGCGCCTCTACGTCACTACGCGTTGGCGTCACTGCGCGTCTACGTCACTGCGCGTTTACGTACTGCGCGTCTACGTCACTGCGCGTTCGCTTCGGCCCTTCTCCTCTCGGCCGCACGCTCGCGCCGCTGCGCGTCTCGCGTTGTTTGTGCGTCTGCGCCGCTGCGCGTCTCGCGTCGGCCCTACCTTCCGAGTTGCTGCGGGGTTTTTTTTTTAAAATTCAATCAGAGCCTAGACGGGCCAAGTGATATACAAGGTCGACATCGTACCTGAGTTGAACACCTATCCTCTATTTAAATCCCCATTTTATTCCCTGTGAGCCTAATTTTCTAATTTTGATTTCTTATGAGCCTTAATTTATTTCTTTCAGTTTCCAAATTTCCCTATCCTTTCACGTTACTGCGCAGTTTAAATTCAATCAGAGCCTAGACGGGCCAAGTGATATACAGGGTCGACGTCGTACCTGAGTTGAACACCTATTTCTAATTTTAGAAGGTATTCGCCAAATTGTTATGAATCTCGTTCAGACACTACCCGAGAACCAGCGAGTGGCTAAACTTTTCTCAGACTTATGAAACTGGGGGAAACTGGAACAGTATTGAAATCATACTCACTCCAGTGGCCACTTTTCCCCTGTCTCGTCCAAGGCTAGTCTGGCTCTTAGTTCGCAAGTTTTCGGCAGTTGTCCGTTGAGATCCCACTTCTGACACCAAATGTAAATTCCTGGATTCTTTTACCTCAATCTGGTTCAGTAAAATTACTGAGTCGAAGACCTCTTGTGCTTTGAACAAAGCAGTCTTTATTACCGGCCAGTAAGACCTATCAGACAGAAGATATACTCTCTGGATAGAGCGTACACACTCCCTATGGATAGGTGAAGTTACATCGTAAAGCGTTAAGTTATACAGTTTTGAAATCAGATAACAAAATACAAATGGATTGACAGTCTAACTCAGCCACTCATTAGTCAATCTATATGAGATGTTCTTCTTGAAAGCTCAAGCATTGCCTCTAAATGTTTCAATCTAATGGTGTGACTACTAATTGAGACCTTGCAATTCTGCAGATTTATTTTATGTTACAATTAGATGTTATTGGCAGGAGTAGTGACTTGAAACCTTGAGACAGACTGTTAGCTATGCTGATGTTGCACTATTTGCAATCTGACATTCTCCCAGCTATTCTTCCATGGCTTATACATTTTCATATATCCCGTTTACCTTACTGTCCTTAATTCCATATATTCCATTCAGATATCCACAGGGGAACCAGCGGCTGTGGTGTATTTGGACTTCCAGAAGGCATTTGACAAGGTGCCACATAAAAGGTTACTGCACAAGATAAAAGTTCACGGGGTTGGGTGTAATATATTAGCATGGATAGAGGATTGGCTAACTATCAGAAAACAGAGTCGGGATAAATGGTTCATTCTCGGGTTGGCAATCAGTAACTAGTGGGGTGCCGCAGGGATCAGTGCTGGGATCCCAACTATTTACAGTCTATATTAATGACTTGGATGAAGGGACTGAGTGTAATGTAGCCAATTTTGCTGATGATACAAAGATGGGAGGAAAAGCAATGCATGAGGAGGACACAACACACCTGCAAAAGGACATAGACAGGTTAAGTGAGTGGGCAAAATTTGGCAGATGGAGTATAATGTTGGAAAGTTTGAGGTATGCACTTTGGCAGAAAAAAATCAAAGAGCAAGTTATTATTTAAATGGAGAAAAATTGCAGAGTGCTGCAGTACAGCGGACCTGGGGGTCCTGGTGCATGAAACACAAAAGATTAGTATGCAGGTATAACAATTGATCAGGAAGGCCAATGGAATCTTGGCTTTTATTGCAAAGGGGATGGAGTATAAAAGCAGGGAAGTCTTGCTACAGTTATACAGGGTATTGGTGAGCCCACACCTGGAACTATTTTGTTTTCCATATTTAAAAAAGGATATACTTGCTTTGGAGGCAGTTCAGAGAAGGTTCACTAGGTTGATTCCGGAGATGAGGGGGTTGATTTATGAGGAAAGGTTGAGTAGGTTGGGCCTCTAGTCATTGGAATTCAGAAGAATAAGAGGTGATCTTATCGAAACGTGTACGATTATGAGGGGGCTTGACAAGGTGGATGCAGAGAGAATGTTTCCACTGATAGTGGAGACTAGAACTAGGGGGCATAATCTTAGACTAAGGGGCTGCTCATTTAAAACTGAGATGAGGAGAAATATCTTCTCTCAGAGGGTTGTAAATCGGTGGAACTCGCTGCCTCAGAGAGCTGTGGAAGCTGGGTCATTGAATAAATGTAAGACAGAGATAGACAGTTTCTTAACCAATTGGAAATAAGTGGTTATGGGGAGTGGGCAGGGAAATGGACCTGAGTCTATGATCGGATCAGCCATGATCGTACTAAATGGCAGAGCAGGCTCAAGGGGCCATATGGCCTACTCCTGCTCCTATTTCTTATGTTCTTCTGTAAGACTGACCTTAAAGCAATGCTCAGTTTATTGTGAGTCATATTTAATCAGTTGTAATTAGGATTTCTGCAGAAGCTGGAGATTGGTAGGAAATGGTACTGAATCAAAAACATATTTATAATTAGAGGTTTGACTTGGTGGAATAGCAATTCTATCTAACGAGTGAAACTATCAATAATACCGGCACAGGCACGTTGGGCCGAATGGCCTCTTTCTGTGCTGTATCATTCTATGATTCTAAGATAACAAAGTAAAGGAGCTGTACTTCAGAAATGTCTGCTGAAAAAGAGCTTGTTAAGTAAGGAGAACTAAAGATATTAAGGGATAAGTCAATTAAATTTCCCTTATAATGTGGATAAATATGAGGTTATCCACTTTGGTGGTAAAAACAGAGAGACAGACTATTATCTGAATGGTGACAGATTAGGAAAAGGGGAGGTGCAAAGAGACCTGGGTGTCATGGTACATCAGTCATTGAAGGTTGGCATGCAGGTGCAGCAGGCGGTTAAGAAAGCAAATGGCATGTTGGCCTTCATAGCGAGGGGATTTGAGTACAGGGGCAGGGAGGTGTTGCTACAGTTGTACAGGGCATTGGTGAGGCCACACCTGGAGTATTGTGTACAGTTTTGGTCTCCTAACCTGAGGAAGGACATTCTTGCTATTGAGGGAGTGCAGCGAAGGTTCACCAGACTGATTCCCGGGATGGCGGGACTGACCTATCAAGAAAGACTGGATCAACTGGGCTTGTATTCACTGGAGTTCAGAAGAATGAGAGGGGACCTCATAGAAACATTTAAAATTCTGACGGGGTTAGACAGGTTAGATGCAGGAAGAATGTTCCCAATGTTGGGGAAGTCCAGAACCAGAGGTCACAGTCTAAGGATAAGGGGTAAGCCATTTAGGACCGAGATGCGGAGGAACTTCTTCACCCAGAGAGTGGTGAACCTGTGGAATTCTCTACCACAGAAAGTTGTTGAGGCCAATTCACTAAATATATTCAAAAAGGAGTTAGATGAGGTCCTTACTACTAGAGGGATCAAGGGGTATGGCGAGAAAGCAGGAATGGGGTACTGAAGTTGAATGTTCAGCCATGAACTCATTGAATGGCGGTGCAGGCTAGAAGGGCCGAATGGCCTACTCCTGCACCTATTTTCTATGTTTCTATGTTTCTATATGGAGTTGTATTTTAACTTTTATATCATATAACACAGAATTGTTTGAATTATCACTTGGATGGAGTAGGGGAATGTATAAAAATTGTCTGTTCATAATGAACATTTGGATTTGTTTAAGGTCTGCTCAACCTGTATACCAAGTTTGGAACTGTGACCCATTTGAGTCCCTCAACTAAACCAGCAAGGTTCAGTTGTATTGTCTTTTAATATATGCTCATGTACTATTACATGTGCTGTATACTTAATAAATCTGTAATATATGATATTCAATGTTTAAGAACCTTATTGATTTGCGGAGTAAATTGTAAATAAGAACACATCCTTTACACTGAGGTTTTACTACCAAGTTATTTTCAGTCTTGTTACCTACTCCCACTTTCTCCAATTTCCATTTCCCTCCCCTGCAGGCGCTGACTCATGCTGGCACACTGTTCCACAGGCACCGCCCGCCAGTCTCAAGTATCTCCCTCAAGTAACTGTTCTTCATATGAGTGTCAGCTATTTATAAGGAGCATCACGGTGACGCCTATTCTATTCCCAATCCATATTTCCAGCGGATATCATGCGAACTGCGAGTTTCCCTCCCTCATAGAAAGATCTTGTGACTTGTACAATACATTCATTATAAAGTATTATTTAATAAAGTAGGGCATCAATTCATCCAAGTAGTTACATTCCTTATTTATAATCCAGCAATTTGATTTCCTGAAAAATTAGATAAGATTTGCTTTTGGATTTATGGAGCAGTTTCAGCACTGACATTTAAATGCAAATCAATCTTTTAGTCAGTTCCTGGAATTTCAGTACTTAAAAATTTATAATTTAAAAAAAGGCTTTTTAAAAATGTTCTTATAAATTTGCAATTTAAATCAGCAACTACGTTTTCTGAACTGATTGATATGGGCTCAAGATTTATATTCCAATTTTAAGTTTAAGAATTTTCTTTTATTGGGTTCCCCCATGGTACATATGACCTGTTCCCAAGGTATCCAAGCAGCCGGGGAGCTGGTTCTTACTCTAATTTTCTCTTATCACGGAATTACAATAGGGACTTACTGAAATAGTGTGATTGTTTGTTTTTCTTCTGTAATACCTTGATCCTGTCAATTTTGCTGTATTTAAATGAGCAGCAGTTTGTCTCTCACATAATGACCCGTAATTTATGGTCAGTGGCAAAGTGACCGCCATTGTTGCTGACCTCGAAGAAAGCTGCCCACAGGGATCTTGCAATCTCTGTGGCGAGAACTTTAGCTTCCTCAATGTGAAATTGATACTTTTTCTTCTTGGGCAGTCCCTCTGAGTCGAGGATGACTTGCTTCCACACTAATATGAGTTCTCAGGTACTGATGAGTCCAATACGGGACCTACAGTCTCTGTCACAGGTGGAGCAGATGGTTTGAGGGACAGGTGGATGGGGTGCCTGGGTTGTCATGCGCTCCTTCCATTGTTTGCGCTTGGCTTCCGCGTGCTCCCGGCGATAAGACTCGAAGTGTTTGGCGCCTTCACAGATGCTTCTCCTCCAATTTGAGCGGTCTTGGGCCAGGGATTCCTAGTTGTCAGTAGGGATGTTGCACTTTTTCAAAGAGGCTTTGAGGATGTCCTTGAAGCATTTCCTCTGCCCAGCTGGGACTCACTTGCCGTGTTGGAGCTCTGAATAGTGCATATGTTTTGGGATTCTAGCATCGGGCATGCGGATGATGTGGCCTATCCATCGGAGCTGATCGAGCATGGTCAATGATTCGATGCTGGTGATGTTGGCCTGAGCGAGAACACTGACATTGGTTTGCCTATCCTGCCAATGGATTTTCAGGATCTTGCGGAGGCAGTGTTGATGGTACTTCTCCAGTGCTTTGAGGTGCCAGCTGTACATAGTTCATGTTTCTGAAACATATAGGAGGGCAGCCATGATGCTTTGTACTTGTCCCTCTGACGGAACAAGGTGTTGGTGTTGACAAGGTCATGTTCTAGGTAAATTGTCAGGAGCAGGGTGCTGCTGGAGTTGATTTTCCCTATCCCCTCTCTGCCAATCATGCCTCCCCAGAGGTCTGTGTCCTTACCGACTCTGGGGTTGAAGTTACCAAGGAGAATCAGCTTGTCGTTCGTAGGGACTCGGGACAGGGACACCAACCTGACCCCATCACACAGCACTACCCCCTGATCATCAAAATCCACAGCGCGGCCTTGGACAATGTGACCAGTACCTCGGGAGCCTACTATCAGTAAAGACAGACATCGATGATGAGGTTCAACACTGCCTCCAGTGTGCCAGCACAGTCTTCGGTCACCTGAGGAAGAAAGTATTTGAAGACCAGGACCTCAAATCTGGCAGCAAGCTTATGGTCTACACCCATCCTCCTATATGGCTCAGAGACATGGATTATATACAGCAGACATCTCAAAGTGCGGGAGAAGTACCACCAGCACTGCCTCCGCAAAATCCTGCAAATCCATTGGGAGGATAGACACACCGACGTCAGTGTTCTCGCTCAGGCCAACATCCCCAGCATCGAAGCACTGACCACACTCGACCAGCTCCATTGGGCAGGCCACAGCGTCCGCATGCCCGAAATGAAACTCCCAAGGCAAGCACTCTACTCTGAGCTCCTACACAGCAAGCAAGCCCCAGGTGGGCAGAGGAAACGTTTCAAGGACACCTTCAAAGCCTCCTTAATAAAGTGTAACATCCCCACTGGCACCTGTGAATCCCTGGTGGAGGAAGAGCATCTGGGAGGGTGCTGAGCAATTTGAGTCTCATCGCCAAGTGCATGCGTAAATCAAGCGCAGACAGCAGAAAGAGCGTATGGCAAACCAAGCTTCCCACCCACCCTTTCCTTCAACCACTGTCTGCCCCACCTGTCACAGAGACTATAATACAGGACTGTACAGCCATCTTAGAACTCACTTTTAGAGTGGAAGCAAGCCTTCCTCGATTCCGAGGGACTGCCTATGATGATGATGATATGATGAAGAGGGCGGGTATCGCTACTGCTCTGTAGATCATGAGCTTGGTGCCGGGTTTGAGGTCCTGGTCTTGAAACACTCTTTCTCAGGTGAGCGAAGGCTGCACTGACACACTGAAGGTGGTGTTGAACTTTGTCATTGATGTCTGCTCTTGTTGACAGTAGGTTCCCGAGGTATGGAAAATAGCCCACGTTGTCCAAGGTCTCGTCATGGATCTCGTTAATTGGGGGGCAGCACTGTATGACGGGGGCAGGTTGGTAGAGAACCTTTGTCTTATGGATATTTAGTGTAAGGCCCATGCTCTCGCACGCTTCGGTGAAGGTTTTGACTATGATTTGGAGTTTCACCTCTGAGTGTGCGCAAACATAAGCATCATCTGCGTACTGTAATTCAATGACAGAGGATGGGATGACCTTGGATCTGGACTGGAGGTGACGGAGGTTGAAGAATTTCCCATTTGTTCTGTAGATTAGCTCCACTCCAATGCGGAGTTTATTGAGGGTGAGATTGGGCATTGCAGCAAGGAAGATCGAGAAGAGCATTGGTACCATGACACAGTCTTGCTTGACCCCGGTCTGCACATGTATTGGGTCTGTGGTGGAACCTTTGGTCAGGATCACAGCTTGCCTGTCATCGTGAAGCAGGTGGAGGATCATGACAAACTTTTGAGGACAGCCAAATTTGAGGAAGAGACTCCATAATCCCTCATGATTGACAGTGTTGAAGGCTTTTGTGAGGTCAAAGAAGGCCATGTTCAGAGGCTGGTGCTGCTCCTTGCATTTCTCTTGAATTTGACGTGTGGTGAAGATCATGCCCATTGTGCTCGTTGGTAGGCGGAGTCTGCATTGCGACTCTGGGAAGAGCTCTTCAGCCACTCGGAGAAGGCGGTTGAGGAGGATTCTTGCGATGACTTTCCCTGTGGCAGACAGCAGGGAAACACCTCTTACCACAATATGACTTGGCACCTTTCTTGAAGATGGTCACGATTACGGCATCTCTGAGATCCCCTGTCAAGCTTGCCTTCTAAATAAGAGAAATTAGTTAATGGATGTGCGTCAATAGTGCTTCTCCACCATGCTTTAATGCTTTAGCGGGGATTCAATTTGCCCCTAAGGCCTTGTTGTTCTTCAGTTGTCGGATGGACCTTTCAACCTCATGCCGGGCCGCGCTTGTGCTGAGGTGGTGGCGGGTGGCATGCCGCGGGATGGAGTTGAGGACAGTCAGGTCGAAGACAGAGTCTCAGTTGAGATCTTCGAAGTGTTCCTTCCAGTGGGCACTGACTGCCACTCTATCCTTGATGAGTACCTCTCTGTTCTTGGCCTTCAGTGGGGTAGGACCCTGGGTGCTTGGGCCGTAGGTGGTCTTGACTGTGCTAAAGAATCCACACACATCGTGATTGTTGGCTAATTGCTGGATCTCCTGTGTTTTCTCCACGCACCATTTGTTCTTTAGGTTGTTAGTTTTATGTTAGACCTCGGCCTTCAGATGTCTATAGAGCTGCTTTCTTGCTCTCGAGTTGTATAGCTGTTTCCAGTTCAAGAATGCCTTGCACTTGTGGCTTATCAGCTCCTGGATCTCCTGATCATTCTCGGCGAATCAGTCTTGATGTTTCCTGGTCGAGTGACCAAGCATCTCTTCACAGGTGCTAATTATGGAGGCCTTGAGGGCACACCAGGCACTGTGAACACTGTGTCTCCAGTTCACTGGAAGTTGTCAGGTTGGTTGTGAGGCGCTAGCTGAATAGGGCTTTCTTAGCAGGTTTTTGAGTGCTCCAGCGTTGATTATCCTTTTGCCGCCACTGTTTTAGGGCTACATTGATGGAAGTGACAGAGCAGATTAAGCGGTGATCTGTCCAGCAGTCGTCAACTCCTGTCATAGCATGGGTGATGCAGACGTCCTTGCGGTCCCTCGCTCAGACGATGACGTAGTCTAGCAGATGCCAGTGCTTGGAGCGAGGGTGTTGCCTTGAGGCCTTGTACTTGTCTCTCTGAAGGAACAAGGTGTTGGTTATGACAGGACCATGTTCGAAGCATTGTTCTGAAATTGATTGTAGCACTGTCAAATGGAGATTCCTTGCGTAGAGCAGCAGTGATGTCAACAACCTGTCTAAACAGCCAATCACATTGAAGAATTCTCACAGGTAGCAAACCAGGAAGCAAAAAGCACTGATTATCTGCACTTTAAAAAAAAGTATTACAGAGAGCAAAATAAAGATTGGGACACACACATGGGGTTAAGGTAAAAGCTGAAATATCATGAACAAACTTTAAAATTAAAAAAATATATATTTAGCATGCGCTAAATCCTGAAGTTGTGGTCAGTTTCAGAGGGGTAAAGATGGCGAATGCTAATAGTTCACCATCATTACCCACTGCAAAATCCGGGCCATGAAATACCTCGACTGCCGCCAGCAAACCAGATTTTTTTCTGATACTAACAGTGGGCAAGATACCTCACTGAGGGCCTGGACTTGGGGAAATTCTCCCCTACATGTGGAATTCCATGCCATGGTATGTGCTATTCGAATTCTTTGAAGTTTCGAAAAATGAAATTATTATAAGTGTTATCAAACTGGAAGTTTAAAAAAATGTTTTCTCCTGACTTGTTGGGGTTCTACTGGTACCAGGAACCCTCTGGTAACTGATCCAAATGGCCATTTGTGTGAGTGTCTGTTCCTATGTGCTTAAAGAATCACCATTATCAGATTATTCTTTTGGTTGGGAGGGGTGAGAGCTACAACTGAGCCTGATCCAGTTCTCACCAATCATTTTTTTTAAGGAATAGTATCAATGGAGTTGCCAAACGTCCTGGATTATCTGGAAGTCTCTGGGAAGAGAGGATTGGTCTCCAGGGTAGGGCTGCTGGCAAACTGAGAGAAAAGTCCTTCGCATTTGCAGTTTGTACCGGTGCACTTTCACTGTTTGCAGGTGAGAGAAGGGCCTGAATTGCACTCAGGGACCCCAAATTAATAATGCATTCAATTTATCGATTGAAAAACTACAAACAAAATAAAAAATAAATGAAAACTATTTGAATTCTCTTAAATTTACCAAAGTGGTCGGTAGCTGTGACATTATAAATGGGTTTTTGGGACCTTGTTCAGTGCAGGAATACTCAGGTTCCTGTAAATTTTATTTATTACGGGATACGCCTCGCATTTCCTGCTTCAAACGCAGTTCGCTGCGGCCTCGCCCTTAATTGGGATCTGCTTCGCGAGTCGAGTGGTTAATAGCGGATGTCTCGGCCCAGAATGCACGGCGTGCTGGAATACGCACTATCCACTTTGGAGGAAACCGACCCGCCACCGCAGCAGGATCTCTGCGTGTCAGATGGTGAATTTCGCAACTCCTTCTAAAGTTTCCTGTATGTAGGCAAAGAGCGGTGTTATGAGTTGACAATAACATATCTTGCTATCAAAATGAGAAGTGCCTGGCACTTAATGGCGAAAAAATTAACTCATTTCTCAGCCTAAATGTTCTCTGGGTGTAAAAAAAAAGACTCGCATTTATATAGCGCCTTTCATGACCTCCGGATACCCCAAAGCACTTCACAGCCAAAGAAGTATTTTTTCAAGTGTAGTCACTGTTGTAATGTAACGCTAGACTCACTGAGCAGATCTCAATTAAGATGATTGGAATGTTTTACTATGTTAAAACTAGGATCGATACATTTTTGATGAGGGTTATGGAACCAAGGCGGTTAGATGGGAGTTAAAGTACAGATCAGTCATGATCTAATTGAATGGCGGAACAGGCTCGAAGGGCTGATTGGCCTACTCCTGTTCTATACATGCAAGTTGTTGTCAAGCCACTAGATGGATTTCCCTTGACCCCAGTTTCAGCTCCGTAGTATAAATGGTACCTTAAATATTAAGTTAGTGCAAGTACAATCTTCTCATTTTTAGGTGATCTAACATGCGACTGTCAGTGGAGCACATCATGGCACAAAGCCAGCTTATTGAAGACAAATCAATTTAATTCATGTAAAAAAAGTAACTTGTGATCATGAAATATTCAGATCTGCTATGTTCTCAAATAAAGATTTGGTAGCTTCTTTTTATTGTATTTGGTCCTGCAGAATGTTGTCTAATGTATCTTTACCACCATGAAATTAAACTATCAATAACATTTATTCATTTCAGAACTTAACCAGAAAATATATTTCTACATATAGGAATTAGTTTGAATTTTTAAATCTCTCCCCTTCCTTTGTACATGTAACTCATATTCTGACATAATTCAAAACCAATCACAAAAAGAGTCAGCATCACACCTAGGGGTAGACATTACCCTCTCATGGAAACGGGGTGCACCTACTGTTTTTGCAGTGTTCTGGCCGCTGCAATGGATGCAGCAGCCTATCCGGAGAGATTCAGCTCCTCGGGGTTGTTTTCCTAACGAGGCGGAAGTGGAAGCAGAGCGCAGTGGCCATCACTAGCGGGGTGGAAGTGGGGGCGGGACAGAATGTCCACAGCTCAGTCATCAACGCCGCACTGATGACATAATCGCGCTGGCGTGTCACAACCTCTCTCCCCTTCAGTTAAAGAGACTGCTACGAACTCTGCATTCATTTTAGTTAGGTCCACTGGGCCACTCGGGAGGGTTTAGGCCGGTCCAGTACACCACTCCACTCCTGAGGAAGGGCAATTTCTAAACTGACAGCCCTTCCCCGGAGAGTCAGTGGCCATTCCGTGCCGCCCCATGGCCGCCGCTCTCCAGCGGTCAGAGGCCTTATCGAATGGGGCAATTTCAGCTCCCTAAAGTCAGTAACATACACAGGTGCTTTTACAGATTTTACCATTAACCAGCCACTCAAATTTTGAATAACATCAGGTTATATAAAGCACTGAACTACATGTGATGAAGTCTGCTGAGTAATGTATAAGCGAGGATATCGTAAACTGGACAAGTAAAACTCTGGGAGTTTGTTTTATAGCATTAAATTCAAAATGTATAACAAACTAGTAGGTTTCCTGTGGCGTTCTGGACGAGTAGTTTTGGGGAGGGATTGGAGCTCAGCATTCCATGAAGGGGAACGCGACTGATCTGTTTTGTTTCTCATTCAGGTCCTGCAGCTATCCCTCAAGGTTTTCATTTATCAGTTGGTGTAGGGCTGGGAACTGGAACCACTGGTTCTGCTGGTTCCACCTCTGTAATGCTTTCTGGACAGTGATAGGAATTGAATGCCTATCTTTAAGGTGCACCTATGCAGGGCTAGGAAAAGAGGCTTGTGGAGCCCTGGAAGACACTCTCTCTTTCGGAGCATTTGTGCTACAGCTCCTGGATCTAAGACTGTTACAGTATGGGTTTCATACAAGCAGTACCCAATTTATACTTCTGGGATGAAACTACAGTTTTCTTACATATGTAACTCTAGATTTTGTAAAAAGGGCCATAGTGTACAAAAGCAGAAAGTCAAGAATGCACCTTAGCAAATTATTATTGAACACAAGGTATGGCAGTGGCATGAGTTACAGTTACAAAACCTGTTTTATTACTCGTCATATTTTCATATACACCCTGATACTACTCCAATATGTACAATGCATATGCCAAGGTATACATTCACTCCAAAATAGCAGAAGGTATCTGGTATATCTTTCAGTATTTTTATTTAACAATATTGCCCCAACAGTACACCATTATCACCATCAGTAATTTCAACTTTACATGTTACAGGCAACATTTTAGATTATCTTTGTGTAGTAGTCCTGTAGAGTAACCAATATAGTGAAACAGCTGAACTAAGTCGCTTGGGATTTGGATTCATCGTGACTTTTTGTGCAGCCTCAAATTGGATGATGATACTTTTGGTGTCAAACAGAATGAAAAGGATCACCACCTGACATGACTATCAAATGAAAATTGGTCTTGCTACCCTAATTTCGACAAAAAAGTATTACGAGTATTGTTCTCGTTGTACATAGCACAACCTATGTTCTAGAGGCTCAAGCAGGCCAGCCACACAGTTATCAGCTATATATGCAAAATTGGCAGAGACCCTCTACAAATGATCATTGCTGGAGATGGGTGGAGGACAGGGTGAAGTAAAAAACAGCGGAAGAAAGGAAGAAACATTCAGTACCTCATGGCCATAAGTCTGCTGTTCATCAGGGGACAGATTGGTTATAAAATCCCCAAACCCCCAACTCCATGGCCCCTAAAAAGAGATAATGTAACACGAATGAAAAATGTCCTGTTTGAACATGTGGATTGTTGGCATAGTGATCTCCCTTTGCCCTCCTGACAGTGCACGATTATTGTGTGTTTAGACAAAAGATTTAACACTTGTGCTGTGACAAAACTGACAAATATTATTAACTGAAAAGCTACTTTCTATCAACACCCATTCTAATCACTATGAGTAATGGTGTTATTTTTAAACAAGCTATTAAGGAGCTGTTTCTGTTCAGCCTTTACATTTAATTGCAGACTATATAAATTGTTGTACAACTATTACTTTGAATCTTGTCAAGTTGCAGGTGCAAAAGTACTGTTAAATAAAACCTCGTCATACAATTAGAGAGTTAAGTTGCTGATTTAATGGTGAATTATTATTGGCAAGCTCAGAGAAGTTCGTGAACACTGCTCTCCAGCAGTACAACAGCTGCAAAGGTTTTATTTATTTTTTAAACTACTTGGTTACCAGAGTGTTAATTATCCTGTCAGCTCTTCACTTATATTAAAAATGTAACCACTTGTTTGGATGTTGATGAGCAGAGCTCACTGAAGCATTGATACATCCATGTAGAGAGCTCCGATCTCACCAGGGAGAAGGGCAGATGCATCAGTATAGATCAGTGCTGCTGCCTCACATAGCATACAAGGATCTTCAGTGTAACAGACCATAAAAGAGTACAGAAAAACTGTGCTACAGAATCTTTTTCTGTACTGCAAGTTTCCTTAAAGGAATAAAATGTGTATGTATTATAATAGGGCTGGATTTTCGCTATGTTGCCACTTCTGTCCCCGCCCCGGAGGGTGGTAATGGTGGCAGGATTGATTTCTGGGCAGTCAGTCAGCTTCCAGCGCCCTGCCTGGAAGATTTGTTGCCAGTTTTGCAGGGGTGCAGAGCAAGACCGCCCGGGAGTGTCGAGCTGGTGTGCAACGCGGTTTCGACATCTCTTCGATTGACGCTGACCCTGTAGCGCCATAGTGGGACCGCCTGGAAAACTAGGCGGTCAGAGCTGTCCCGGCAGCGGTGAACAAAGGAATTACTGAATGAGGCAAGTTTGATCATTTTGTTTATTTTATTTTTGCGATTTATCTTAATGTGGGGTATTCAAGGTATTGGGAATGTTTGTGTATTTTATGTCGATTTTTTTTTTTGTTGCAGGGCGCTCCGAGGCCAGCTCTTTAGCAACAGATTTTCAGTTGCTCAGCTGGCCTTGTGCCTTACCTTCCTTAGCGCTCGCTCCACACTCAGGGCCCAGCTGCAAAGTTTTGTGGCTGCAGACGCAAACCATTTTCCGGTGCAAACTTTACCGTCCCGCCGCCAATACCGCCCGAAAAATCCACCATCCAAAAATCCAACCCATTTATATGTTTCTCTCCCTAAAGGCAGAATGCTGTGCTATGTGGAGCTCTCTGATGCATATCTTATTCAAGGTCTCAGTAAAGTTGAAGGAAGTGGTTTATTATATAAAGTACAGGTCAGTATAAACCTCAACAAACCAGCCGTTCAGCTGACAGCTTATTTCCAAGCTCGTAACTGAGCACTGCATTACACAAAAAACAAATTTTATATTACCTTCTGTATACAGAATCTGAGTTAGCTCCTCAAAACAAAGCAATACCCAACACACCAAATAACCCACAAATCCTGCAGCCAGCATTAAGTAGTCCATTGGCTAAAACCCGGTAAATTCTATTGGAAATCACACACTGAATTTAAAGTTTAAAACAAAAGTCTTAAATGTAAAATAAATCTCTTTTAATGGTGCCGTGCATTGATACCTATCTACTGTAAACTTTCCAGAGATCAATAGTGCCTGTGAGACGTATATGCAGGATGAACATGCCACAGCTGCGCTTCTGTAAGGCAAAAAATATATATCTACACTGAGGCCTCCATATTTGCATCAAACATGCCATCCGATGATGCAATTCATTTGTATGCAAGAGGTTATCTGGCGATATGAATGTTCTCACTTCTGCACATCGTTTTTAGAAACAGTACTTTGTAGCCATTTCTCTGTGAAAGCACAGAGGTCAGCAACTGCCAGGTGCCTTTGAATACATCAATTCAAAACTAACTAAAAGCTCAAGCTTTCATGCCCTTGGTGAAAAATGCTCTTTTATACTGTTTTGACGTCCCCCAGCCTTGTACAATCTGTCAAAACAAAAAGCATACAGACATTGGTTACACGTTTAACACTGTATTACAAGTGATCTCACTTAGGAATTAAAACCTGTGGGTTAGAACAGAAATGCAATTCTTTGTCAGTTTGTAAGAAGATTAGATTTTTAGTTTGGAACACAAAGCAAATTCTTCTCCACTCAGTGTTGCTCCTCAGCCACCCTGCCAGAGGCACTCCCACCTGCCTATTCACCTTCTTCAATTCCAACAATTGAAATATCAAACACAAATAAAATGCCCATAAGAAGCCAGTGTCCATTAAACCTTTTCACAGTACGAGTACATGGAAGTCCCTTTTGAAACAAAACAAAGCCATTTTTCCAGTGAGAAGCAGACTGACTCCAAGACACTGAATGTGCCTTCCTCATGAAACACCTTCCAAGCAAAAAATATTCTATAGGTGGCTTTTAAAACAAAAAAAATCATGTATATATTGGAAATCATGATCCAGGAAGAAAAGATAACTATGGAGTAGAATTTACTCTTCAACAAGAATCCTGCGACCATGTATTTCCTGATTTATGCGAGAGTAGTTAGCATGTTTGAACTTTTCACCTCTACTTAATTGCCCCGCCCTCTTTTGTTTTTGTCAAAACTATTAGCAAGCTTCTCCAGCCTGGCAGCGCCAGCTCTCGACACTTCCCCCTTCCTCTCCATCACTCCTAAAGGTGCTGGCTGCCCTCTGGTACTGAGCCAAAGAGCAAATCTTTATGTGCGAGCCTCGACAGGGAGTGTCTGCAGTGTATCCCCCATCAAGTCTGAGCTCAGTTCTGCCCTCGCTTGGTAGTCACACACCAGTAGCAGACTGCCGTACTGCAATAAGGAATGGGAATCATGGATCATTTTACATGCCTTAACCCGAGATATTGCAATCAGCTTTAACACCGTACTATTACCTTAGATGAAATCAGCTAATTCAATAGAGACCAGAGAAATCGAGCCTAGCAACTTTTTGATTTATATGCCATCGAAATGGAAATTTCTGAGTTGATCATTGATGGTGTCGGTGGGAGGCCCAAACAATTTTAGTGGTCTGGCCTTATTTAAATAGAATAGGTGGACTTTCAGCGATATGGTGCTGCTGATAGGCAGCTGGCCATTTGAGAGGGCAGGAAGTCCCAGTACCGGGGGGAGGGGGCAGACACTGATCATGGTCCTGTAGCAGCACCTTAAAGGGCAGGGCTGGAAAGGTGGGGGGTCAACTGTAGGTGAACATTTAGCGAACAGTGATCGTAGTATCAGAAGGTTTAGATTAGCTATGGAAAAGGACAGGGCGCTATCTAGAGTGAAAATACTTAATTGGAGGAAGGCAAATTTCAGTGGGATGAGACGGATCTGGCCTGGGTAAATTGGAATCAAAGATTGGCAGACAAAACTGTAGTGGAACAATGGGCTCCCTTTAAAGAGGAAATAGTTCCGGTACAGTCAGGGTACATTCCCACTAGGGGGGGAAAGATAGGGCAACTCAAGTCAGAGCTCCCTGGATAATAAAAGAGAGAGAGTAAGATGAAACAGAAGAAAAGCAAGTATGACAGATGTCAGGTCGAGAATGTATCTGAGAATCAGGCTGAATATAGAACGTTCAGAGGAGACATGAAAAATAAAATAAGAGGGGCAAAGAGAGGGTATGAGAATAGAATGGCAGCCAACAAAAAAAATTATTAAGACAGGGAAGATAGACTATGAAAGTAAACTAGCATGAAATATAAAAACATATAGCAAGAGTTTCTATAGGTATATATAAAGGAAAAAAAAAAGAGTGGCTAGAGTAAATGTTGGTCCCTTATAGGACGAGACTGGGAAATTAGTAATGGAGAACATGGAGATGGCAGAAACTCTGAACAAATATTTTGTATCAATCTTTACGGTAGAGGACATTAATATTATTTCAACAGTGGTAGTCAAGGAGCTATAGTGGGGGAGGAACTTAACACAATCAAAATCACTAAGGAGGTGGCACTCAGTAAGATAATGGGACTAAAGGCGGATAAATCCCCTGCACCTTACGGCTTGCATCCTAAGGTCTTAAGAGAAATAGCAGCAGGGATTGTGGATGCATTAGTTGTAATTTTACTAAAATTCCCTGGATTCAGGGAAGGTCCCAGCAGATTGGAAAACTGCAAATGTAACTCTCCTATTTAAAAAATGGAGGCAGACATAAAGCAGGAAACTATAGACCAGTTAGCCTAACATCTGTGGTTGGGAAGATGTTGGAGTCCATTATTAAAGAAGCAGTAGCAGAACATTTGGAAAAGCAAAATTCGGTCAGACACTGTCAGCATGGATTTATGAAGGGGAAGTCTTGTTTGACAAATTTTCTAGAATTCTTTGAGGATGTAATGAACAGGGTGGATAAAGGGGAACCAGTGGACTTCCAGAAGGCATTTGACAAGGTGCTACAGAAAAGGTTACTGCACAAGATAAAAGTTCACAGGGTTGAGGGTAATATATTAGTATGGATAGAGGATTGGCTAACGAACAGAAAACAGGGAGTAGGGATAAATGGTTCATTCTTGGGTTGGCAATCAGTAACCAGTGGGATGCCGCAGAGATCAGTGCTGGGACCCCAACTATTTACAATCTATATTAACGACTTGGAGGAGGGACTGAGTGTAACGTAGCCAAGTTTGCCGATGATACAAAAATGGGAGGAAAAGCAATGTGTGAGGAGAACGCAAAAAATCTGCAAAAGGACATAGACAGGCTAAGTGAGTGGGCAAAAATTTGGCAGATGGAGTATAATGTTGGAAAGTACACTTTGGCAGGAAAAAAAATCAAAGAGCAAGTTATTATTTAAATGGAGAAAGATTGCAAAGTGCTGCAGTACAGTGGAATCTGGGAGTACTTGTGCATGAAACACAAAAGGTTAGTATGCACGTACAGCAAGTGATCAGGAAGACCAATGGAATCTTGGCCTTTATGGAAAAAGGGATGGAGTATAAAAGCAGGGAAGTCTTGCTACAGTTGTACAGGGTATTGGTGAGGCCACACCTGGAATACTACGTGCAGTTTTGGTTTCCATATTTAAGAAAGGATATGCTTGCTTTGGAGGCAGTTCAGAGAAGATTCACAAGGTTGATTCCAGAGATGAGGGGGTTGACTTATGAGGAAAGGTTGAGTAGGTTGGAGTTCAGAAGAATGAGAGGTGATCTTATCGAAATGTATAAGATTATGAGGGGGCTTGACAAGGTGGATGCAGAGAGGATGTTTCCTCTGATGGGGGAGACTAGAACTAGAGGGTATAACCTTAGAATAAGGGGCCGCCCATTTAAAACTGAGCTGAGGAGAAATTTCTTCTCTCAGAGGATTGTAAACCTGTGGAATTTGCTGCCTCAGAGAGCTGTGGAAGCTGGGACATTGAATAAATTTAAGATAGAAATACAGTTTCTTAAACAATAAGGGGTTATGGGGAGCGGGCAGGGAAGTGGACCTGAGTCCATGATCGGATCAGCCATGATCATATTAAATGGCGGAGCAGGCTCTAGGGGCCGTATGGCCTACTCCTGCTCCTATTTCTTATGTTCTTATGTAATCCAAAATTTTTCTACAGGCATATAAATAGTAAACGGGTAGTAAGAAGAGGGTTAGGGTCAATAAGGGACCAAAAAGGAGACCTACGTATGGAGGCTGAGAGGATGGCTGAGGTATGACGGACACGTGGCAGATGAAATTTAACGCAGAAAAGTGCCATATATTTTGGTAGAAAGAATGAGGAGAGGCAATAGAAACTAAAGGATACAATCCTAAAGGGGGTGCATGAACAGAGAAACCTAGGGGTATATGTGCATAAATTGTTGAAGGTGGCAGGGCAGGTTCATAAAGTGGTTAAAAAAGCTTACGGGACCCTGGGCTTCATGAATAAAGGCATAGGGCTAGAAATTGGTCTTTTGGTGATAGTGGTTTTTTGGGGCATTTTTTGTCAAAAATACCGCTACTCACACTGCTATTTTTTAAAGACCTAAATTTGGAAAAAATATGCGCCCAGCGGCAAAAATCGGCATTGCACGAGAATTCGCGGTGGAAACCTTAGTCCTCGCTAACTTTAGTCCAAGGCCAATCACCACTAAAAGACAGGCCCTGGGAGGGGGAAAAATAAAAAAATTAAAAATTGCAAAAAATAAAACCACAAAATACTCGAGACACTTATCTAACGTATCTGCCGGGATGGCAGGACTGACGTATGAAGAAAGATTGGATCGATTAGGCTTATATTCACTGGAATTTAGAAGAATGAGAGGGGATCTCATAGAAACATATAAAATTCTGACTGGATTGGACACGTTAGATGCAGGAAGAATGTTCCCGATGGGGAAAATCTAGAACCAGGGGTCACAGTCTAAGGATAAGGGGTAAGCCATTTAGGACCGCGATGAGGAGAAACTTCTTCATTCAGAGTTGTTAACCTGTGGAATTTGTTGAGGCCAGTTCGTTAGATATATTCAAAAGGGAGTTAGATGTGGCCCTTACGGCTAAAGGGATCAAGGGGTGTGGAGAGAAAGCAGGAATGGGGTACTGAGGTTGCATGATCAGCCATGATGATATTGAATGGTGGTGCAGGCTCGAAGGGCCGAATGGCCTACTCCTGCACCTATTTTCTATGTTTCTATGTATTGCTGAAAAAGAATTTTAAAATAAAAACTTGAACTTACCTTTTTTGCAGGTCTTCATACTTACCGCTGTTTCTGGGGCTGCAACGCAGGCTTTTTCGGACGTTTTTTTCACCCAGAATATAGGGGCGCCGAACGGCCAATTTAAAGAAATAGTGCTTTTTTGGTCTTGCACGCCGGCGGTCCACTTTTCAGCGGTATTTCAAAACTGCCAGCTCAAAGCTTTGGCCAATTTACCTGATCACCTTTTTTCCGCAAGCAACGGTGAAATATCGCAAAAAAAACGGGCGCAAGGCTGGCCAATTTCCAGCCCACAGAGTACAAAAGCATGGAAGTTATGATGAACTTGCACAAAACACTGGTTTGGCTTCAACTGGAGCATTGTGTGCAATTCTGGGCACCACACTTTATTGGACAGAGTAGATAGAGAGAAACTGTTCCCATTGGCAGAAGGGTTGAGAACCAAAGGACACCGATTTAAGGTGATTAGCAAAAGAACCAAAGGCGACATAAGGAAAAAACTTTTTACACAGTGAGTGGTTAGAATCTGTAATGCACGGCCTGAGAGTGTGGTGGAGGCAGACTCAATTACTGCTTTCAAAAGGGAATTGGATAAGTACCTGAAAGAAAAATATTTGCAGGGCTACGGAGAAAGGGCGGGGGAGTGGGACTAACTGAGGTGCTCTTGCAGAGAGCCGGCACAGGCTCGATGGGCCAAATGGCCGCCTTCCGTGTTGTAACCATTCTATGTCGCCAGGATTTCAGTGTCAGGGAAATGTAATGAACACATCCAGCACCAAGGAGATGAACTTTAGGTTTTCACGGCTCTAAGGGCTAGAAATTCCATAGCACCCGATTGGGGTGTTAACTTTTGAAAAGTAGTAAAAGTATCACCAGGCGCAAATGATTCTCTCCTGCCGGGAAATTCAGCTTTAACGCTTCAAGAGGGATGTGGTGTGCTAAATCAAGCGCCAACCACTTCTCTTAGGGTGCTCAAGTCCGAGAGCGAGGCGGTAGTGGCAGAGCGCTGAAAAATTTGCAGCACATTGCTAATGGCATCAGAGGCTGCTTCCCTCGCTTAAAGAGAAGGGCCAATGATGCTGCACAAGCTAGTTGTCGGCAGTTCTGTGTTGCAAGGTGATGTGCACAACTGCCATTACAGCCCCAAACACTCGCACAAAGTGGAGAGCTTGGACATCACGCAGCAATGAAACATCAAAAACCTTGAGCAAGCACCAAATAATAAAGCTTGGTCTACCTGAAAACCATTCCCTTTAATTAGCGCTCCCCAAGCGGCCAGTCGAATTGACAACGCCTCCTCCTCCTGCCGTTGTTCACGTCCGGTGATACAGCAGGGGGCAGGAGGCAATTTCACATCCGGGGCGGTAATGGGTGTTAATGGAGCACTTTATGATGTCATGATCTGCGAGGCGCTAGAGGCCGAGGTGGTAAGATGTTAGCGCCAGTGTTTAACCGACAGTGAAGTTCACGGCGGTCACTGCATTCGCCTAGTCCAGTCGATAACCCCTTAGCGTGCCCCCCGCCAATTTTTCCCCAAAATTTCTCCCCCAAAAAGATCAAAATAATGAAGGAAGAATGAGTGCCAGACCAGTTTCCAGCTTTTCCCCTACTGCAGCTAATGATCCTTTGAAGTAGCGTTGAAAATGGCTGCCTCCCAACCTGTACCGTCCACAGTTTGTGGGGAGGTTGAAAGATTTGCGGTGGCAGCTCGGACACTAACATTTCATTTTGGGTCCTAGCATCAGTTACCCCGTTTGAATATTTTAATTAGGCCGCTGCCTGTATCTGGAGGGAGTGCTGGATAACTAAATTACGGTCCATCTGAAAGTCGTACAGGCAGACCTCCAGCAGTACGTCGGTGTTTCCTCCCCCAGATTATCGTCTCACTACTGCCCTATTTACAGGTATAAACAGGGGGACAACGTGACAAAAATTGGCCCCTTTATCTCGGAGCTGTCACGATAGCTTTACTTCAAATTATCAACATTTCTTTTTGTTCATTAACTGTTCTCTCCTCCCCTTTGGGAGACGTTGCCTTGGTGCTGGGGCTTAATAAAATGGGCTATGTGACGATGAGAGACGTCACAGCTCATCTTGATCCTGTCTTCACTGATGTTCACATGTCTGCCTTTCCAATCGGGATCACTGCAGAGTGATCAGCACCCTGGCTAACTGAGGAGCACCACAGCAACATCTCTCATTGTTAAGATCTAGAATGCACTGCTTGAAAGGGTGGTGGAAGCAGATTCAATAGTAACTTTCAAAAGGGAATTGGATATATACAGTCCTTGAAAAGGAAACATTTGCAGGGCTATGTGGAAAGAAGTGGGACTAATCAGACAGCTCTTTCAAAGAGCACGATGGACTGAATGGCCTTCTGTTCTATACGATTATATTATTCTACCTGGACCCCAGTTGAAATGCGCTGACTGAGGATCAAACCTGGGACCTTCCTGTCCAAGAGGCTCAGCTACTTAATTTGAGTGAATCTTTAAATGGATTCTTGGACACTGCATTGGTGTCATTGTAATTTTGTTTTTAATATAAAGCCACACCGGAAGTGAGCTGACCAATAACCCTCACACAGACTTTGTGCTCACCTTTGGCTCGACAGTGTCCAGGAGTAGCTCTTCCTCAGCTTCATTCACCTCCTCAGTGGGGTCATAGGTATAAACAGGCAGCAGCTGGTGTCGCAGCTCGTCCAACCTTTGAGAAAGGCAAGAGAAAAGAATCCTTCATTAAACAGGGAGCGACTTTTTGTTGTTGTTGTTTTTGGGAACATATTCTTAAGCAAAACCAGTAACAACTAGATGTATTAACAATTATCCCAGTCAAATATAAGAAATGTCAATTCTATTGCCGAAGGATATAGGGCCCAAGTTGGTTAGAACGGCGCACCTCCGAGAGATGCGGCGAGTTTGTGCAATTAAAAGTGCGCCTAAAAGGTACCTCGGTATTCTGGACGGTCTGCAGGCCTCCATTCCATTCGGCGCAGCAGATCCAGCAGGGGGGGGGGGCGGAGCTACAGCCCTGCGCCGAAGACTGCCGGCAGCTGCGCACGTGCGCAGTAGTTCCTGGCCCTCCTGTCTCAGGGTGACCCTATCCCTGGCCGAAGGGACGACACGAAGTTTGCCGTCCCTAGCCTGGGCTGAGTTGCCTGCCACACAGGCCAGCCGCTGCCTTCCTGCGCATCCGACTACTTGAAAATGTAATCAGGCAGGCAGGCAGGCAGGCAGGGCTGCGTGTGCCGCTGGAGGGCTCCCGGTGCTCCCGAACGGATAGGTGCTGCTATAGGTGAGGCAGGAACTTTTCATTTTTTATTGATTGATTTATCATTTATTATTGATGCTGGTTCTTTCATTTTAAAAGTGAAGGTCTTTTGTGCTCTCTCTTCCCTTCCCCCGCCCCCCCCACCCCCGCCAATCTCTGGCTAGCTACGCTGATTTCTTAACTCTACACAAGATTTTTCTGAGCGTACAAAAGTGGACACCTACTCCATAAGCCCAATTTTTTAAAAAGCTATAGGCTTGCATGGTGGCTTATCTGCTAAATGCACTGCCCTGTGAGTCTCACATACTAGGAAAGAGCCAGGTTTGATCCTAAGTTTGTGCCGAGCTAGATGGTTTAACTGGTAGGCTGTCACACTTGGGGTCCGTAATATGAAGAGACAAAAAAAAATCTAGCCAAAAGTTCCCACTTCTAACTACCATCCAGTGGCTGCTGCTGGAAGAATATCTGTGCAGACAGGACCACGATCAGCTGTGTTTCTCCCCGACTCCTCTATTCCTTCTGCCGTAAAGTGCCATGGTCTATTTGACCATGTTAAACGTGCTAGATACATGCAAGATGTGATTGCTTCCCTCCCTCTCTCACGGTGGCTGTACAACCTGCTGAGACTCAACCTCCCCTGCCCACACATCAAGGCGGTCACTTGGATGTGTTGGTGGAGGCCAGCCTGCATTTGTGATACTGTGTTCCAACCAGATGCTTTGCCCTCAAGAGAGGTGTAGGGAAGATTTGGGGAGAAAAGAAAAAGATTACACGGTTGAGACAGACACAAACACAAGTGTAAGCCCAAACAAAAAATGTCATCAATATTCTCTTCCTCCCATTCCCTTTGGGAAGAATGCAATGTGTTTAATGTAATATAAATGTAGTGATATGATTAATAAAGATCGATCAGACAGGACATTAACATATGGCACAATCTATGATTGTGTAATAATATGGGTACACTCTCGCATGCACACTTTTCCTCTCCCCTTCATTACTTCAGTTTCAAAATTCTCCCGGCAGGAAATTAAAAATTAGTTCCAAATGACCTAAATATTAACAGCGGCTTTGTTTAATTTTCTCTGTAAACAGTAAACACTAGTAAGCTTGTGTGCAGTTTTTTTCTCCCTGGGAACAACAAAGTACAAGAATGGATGCAATTGCCTGCAAATGCATCACGAGGTAATTACATTTAATTAGTTTAAGTCACTTGAACTGCAACATCTCGGTTGCAATTCTCTCTTTCCGCTGGTTGGGGAGTCTAGGACTAGGGACATAGTCTAAAAATTATAGCCAGATCTTTCTGGAGCAAAGTTAGGAAACACTTCGACACGTAAAGGGTGGTAGAAGTTTGGAACACTCTGCAAATGGTGCTAGGCCAATTGTTAATCTTAAAGCTGCTGTATCAAATTTTTAATCGCATAGTACTCCTGTGAAACGCCTTGCGACGTTTCACTACGTTAAAGGCACTATATAAATACAAGTTGTTGTTGTTGTTGATTAACCAGAAGGTTTGAGGTATATGAGGCAAAGGTGTTAGGTCCCAGATAAGCCACGATCACATTGAATGGCGGACTAAGCTCGAGGGGCTAAATGGCCTACACCTATTCCTATCTTAAAATTCTCGTCATTGCCAATTTTCATTTTATATTTCTTTCCTCAATACTTCCCCTTTATAATGTTTTCTCCTTCTCTCCTGAAGATACTGACTCTGTTGAATACAGTTCCACAGACTCCAGTCCTCCAGCATTGAGGATAACATTCTTGAGGTGGGGATTCTGATTAAAACAAAACTGAGAACGAAGCTTGAGGGGTATACTAAAGTCATCTGATTCCCAACATGATACACGTTACAATATATACAGTATTACTGTACTTAGCAGTACATTCACCGGCTGACATCTGGAAATTGGTATCAAACAGACAGCAACACTGGATCTTCAGGCAAGCTGAGATGTTAATGTACTAGTGGATAAACTGTAATGCTATCAGATTTCACATGTTTTATATTTCCTGGTAGCATCCTATTTATGCAGTATTGAGAAATGTTGTATCCCTTTGAATTGTATTAAAATTAGAAACAAATCACACGCATTTACCAGATATGGTAAATCAATAAGCCAAACTATATATAAATACAGAACTTCAGTAAAGCTGCACTGCTTAGTCATTCAAGATTAGTATTGGTTACCTGCGCCTCTTCTGAATATACAGCACCTGATTAAAAAGGAAAAACAAATGATTTAGTAAAGACAAAGTCTAACTTAAAAAAAAATAGCCTAATAAATATATGCAACAGTGCACAAGAGTCATGTAAAAACAATCAGACATGAGAAAGGATGCACAGCTGCAGAATAAATACTGCCATTCCACTTTTTCTAATCATATTCTGGAACACTGAGCTGAAAGGCTGGGGATGAGGCAGATGGAATGGGCGGAGGCACGTGTGGTGTATAAACACCAGCACAGTCTGGTTGGGCCAAATGGCCTGGTTCTGTGCTGTATATTCTATGTTTTATAGTAGCCATCAGGGTCAGCAGCAATAGACTAGAATGAACTCTGCTGACAAACCAAGAAGGAATTGTAGAAGGCATTGTAAGACAAGCACACCAGCAGTTCTAATGTAGTAGGTTGTTCGATTATCATGCTTAATTAACAGGGAAATCGCAATAGCTGAGAATGTGTAGTGGGCAGGAAATAGGGTAATCTTTTTAGGTCTTGCGCAATAATCAGAGATTTTAAATCCTCTACTGACTACCACTCAGAATGACTACGATCGGGATGGACATCACAAAGTGATGAATTCAGTCAGTCTATACTGATCTTTTGGCTGATGGGGCACTAAGGAAATCTCATCTAGCAATTGTTTAGAACATTTACAATAGTTATTAACAATTTGGCAAGAAGGAATGCCATCCATTCCAAAGGGTTCTGGTACAGAAAGTAGTGATGACATATGAAAACACTACTTCAACCCCAAACAACGGAAGTGGCGACAACTCGATAAAACAATACCTGCCAACTTTTTTCCTAATCAAGCACCTGGGGTGACAACATAAACCATGTCAAAAACGTAGTGCATCACAAAATCGGGAGATTAAGATTATGCGACATTTCACAATGACAAAGCAACATTGGGTTGCTCTTTCCACAGTAATGAAAGCTGCTCCCTTTTAAAAAGTTAAACGGGAATACATTCTACAGGTGCAATCTCTCGTCTCTGGGGGAGTGGATAAAATCAGCCTCAGACACATCAAGCAGAAAAGGCATAAAACATGAAGCTAGATTCAGCACAGCTTGCCACATGGAAGCATGTTCCAGCCTTTAATCAAACATTAGCGAGGTTCTGAGCTGGGATCAAAGATTCAATCAGTTTACTTATTGAATCAGCTCTCCATCTCTTCTTCCTCCCCACACTGCCGCCCGCCTCCACCAAAAAAATAGTAACATACGTTTTTGGGAGACACTCTGGCCAAGGTTTCGGATCATAATGCTGATGACATCCCATTAAAAATGAATAGCCTTACATTTTACACTCAAGAAAAATACTTCATTTCCTGATTTTTCATATTTATGTATGTTCATCAGTCCTTTTATTTTCAAGCAAAGTTTAATATCCACTACTTTCAATCCTGAAATAACAACTTTACTAGAATATCCTCATTAAATCTGCTGATCTATATGAAAAATCTATTGTGGCCAAGAGAGAAAAGGAAAATAAATCCTTCAAAATCCAAGGGTTTTTGAGCAAGAGCCCAGGATATTACATTTACTTAACCATTTAACATTCAATATAACTATTATTTTTGTCATACTTCAAGAAAATAGTTATCCTGAAAACAGAAGACATTGGATTAGCTATTCGTACATCCTGTCCCCTAGTATTGTTTATTGTAACCCATCACGCACTGTGGTTACATACTCAGAAGCCTCATCCATGAAGCTCCACCGATTCAAAACTATGGAGCGATTGCACAAATAATAAATATGCTTTACCATTGCAACAGTGAATCCGATTAACGTCAGAAGAAAGAAAGGTACTAGAACAAATCCCGCAACTGCATTACTTTCATCAGCAGGAGGCATGGCCGTTGAGGAATTATTCATTGCTAAAGGTGTATTCCACCAGAATAATGTTCATCTGCAGAAGAACCATACGTCTTCATTCACAAGATTTTTGAGAACGACGAACTCAGCCTTACTGGGATGGTGGACCCTTTGGCTACAGTTAGGTGATGCATCAGAACCAACAGCTACGTCATTCTACTTAGTCTTCAATTCCCCGTTCATAGCCGCCTTTGGAAGTTTCATAACCAGTGTGTCTAAAAATAAGAGACAAACAGGTAAAAAACAAAGACAAATTAGAGAATTTCCTCTCAGGATCTATAAGGGAGAGACACACAATTTACAATCCAGCAGCGAAGAACCTAGTGTAACAGGATTCACTGTTGCAACAAAAGCAGGATATTTCATTTACCAATATTTACTTAACCATTCAAAGTGAAATGTTCATAAACTCTTTAACTACAGAATCCCTCCCCCATAACACAGGTGAATATTTAGATCCAGTATTTGCCACATCAAATTGTGCAAATGCATTAAAAAAAATCTAGAAGAGAAGGAAGAAAAATTAATGATATATTAAAATACATTTAGTTACTCTAACTCTTAACAAGCTGGTTGACAATGTCAACAACAAACGTGTTTCTATAGTGTCCTTGATAATGTATAGAATGTCCCACGGTGTTTCGCACATGGATATGTAGAAAATGGACACTGAGCCAGGAGGGATTTAGGAGGGATGATCAGCTGGTATGGGGGCCAGGAAGGAGTGCTTGGTGGGTAGGAGATGTATGGGAAAGAGGTGGAGGGATCAGGAGGTGAGCCTCAAAAATGAGGTGAAGAAGGGAGAGGAGGGCAGATAGGGGAGGAATCGCAAAGACATGTGGTTCAGGGCTTGAATGGAAGGGAGACTAGTATGTTAGGGCTTAGAAGCATGGGGAAGGGGAGAACACAAAATGGATGGTCTCAATCTTGGTGATGGAGAAATCCATAAATTCCTTGCACTTGATACCTCAGGTGACCATGCAGGGTAGGGGTAGTTTAATGAGGTTAATGAATAGCCTGATATCCAGGTTGATCCTGGAATAGTGGGCAATTTCGGCTGAGGTCAGTGAACTATGACAGTGCTTGATATGATCAGGCCCAATCTGGCGATGTGTGGCTTGGTCAGTTGTGTGCCAAGTATGCTTGAGTTTACAATCCTCAGAATTGAAGGAGCAAAGAAAGAGCTACATCAGTGGAACAGCAGCGGTGGAAAACAGCGATCGTTGTGCTGGGAACAAAAACAAAAATAGAGGTGACACTGACAACACAGTTAAATAGATCGACTGTGGTAGAGAAGCCCTGTTTTGTAAAAATGTATTCGTTCACGGGATGAGGGCGTCGCTGGCAAGGCCAGCATTTATTGCCCATCCCCAATTGTCCTCGAGAAGGTGGTGGTGAGCCGCCTTCTTGAACCGCTGCAGTCAATGTGGTGAAGGTACTCCCACAGTGCTGACTTTGTCGTAGCGGTTTGGTACAACTGAGCCATTTCAGAAGGCAGTTAAGAGTCAACCACATTGCTGTGGTTCTGGAGTCACATATAGGCCAGACCGGGTAAGGACGGTAGGTTTCCTTCCCTACATAACATTAGTGAACCAGATGGATTTTTATTGACACACTGGTAGTTTCATGGTCACCATTACTTATACGAGCTTTTTAATTCCAGATTTATTTAATTAACTGAATTAAAATTCCCCCAGCTGCTGTGGTAGGATTTGAACTCCCATCTCCGGATTATTGGTCTAGGCTTCTGGATTTACTAGTCCAGTAACATAACCCCTATGCTACCGTACCCCAAAGTGGAGGGCTAGAGACAGGTAGTTTAATTGAGGTTGTAAGAACCATAGGCGTGAGTTTTTTTCACAATAAACAGGAGATCAAATTCCTCAATCTTGCTCCAATGCTTTAAGTGTAACAAAGCAAGAATCCCAATACACCAGTGACCTCGTGACCCGCCAGGTCAGGGTCAGTTAATTTGAATAATTCCCGAGGGCACCCGCTGGGTGGGAGTGGCAAGGATGATAAGGTCGCTTGTGGCAGAAGTCGGAGTTACCATCTGAAAATGGTCCCCCTTATAAGAGGACGGATTTCATTGTCCCTGCATGCAGGTGCGTGGAGCATTCGAGCCCAAGACTCAGACCTGCACATCCCTGTGAACTCCATTAGCACCCTTCCATTTATCTGGATGCCAGTAACTTTCTGGTGTCCAGGTCACTGGCTGTTCAGGAGGCAACAAATACAGAACTGATAACATAATGATGGCATAGTGGTGATGTTACTGGACTAGTAATCCAGAGGCTTGGTCGAATTATCTAGAGAATGCAAGTTCAAATCCCACTATGACAGTTGGGAAAGTTTTTTAAAATCTGGAAACAAACATCTGTCGTGTTCGGTACCGATCAGAATAAACCAGGCGAGCTGTAAGTACCAATCAGGTTCCCGGACATATCTCGCCTGTCGGGGCCTTACGAATTTTGGCCCACATTGCGGTCCACAGGCAAATCCGGGGGAGGGGCGATCAGGAGGATGTGCTCCGTCCAACTCTACAAAATGCAAAAAAATCTTCCAAATTTGGGGCCTTTTTTTTAAGCAGCATCCAGCGGCCCTTTATGGACTGCCGCTTACTCTGCTCAAGACCTGGAATTGCCGGTTGGAGCTTGTGCAACTCCGATTGGGTGCAGGCCTCTGCATGGTTTAAAGTGTTAAAGTTGTTTTGCTATGAAGATGCTCTTTCATTTCCTTGCAAATGAAGGTCTCCATCTACAAATCTTCAACAAATGGGGAGGTGGGGACAGAATTGAACAGACCAATAAGAGGACAAATTCTAGTGACAAACACAGCGGCTACTCAAAATGTTGTAAACCAGCATTAAACCAGAGTCCCCCACCCACCCTTACCTTCAACCACTGTCTGCCCCACCTGTGACAGAGACTGTAATTCTCATATTGGACTGTTCAGTCACCTGAGAACTCACTTTTGTGGAAACAAGTCTTTCTCGATTTTGAGGGACTGCCTATGATGATGATGATGATATTTAGCTGCTGATCATGACGTGGAATGTAAGTAAATATTTTGAACATAATTAGATTTGACAATTTTCTTTCACTGATATAAATGAGGATTTGTTCTCAGCTCACTTACAGGGTCCCATGAATGCTCTTCAAGTGGGAGAGTCTCCTAGCAAACTAGTCTCCGAGATGCCCCTCAATTTTTGCCTCAACAAGGGAATAGTGCTTGTGAAGCTGTATCTCTCGCATTCGCTGCTGCAGCACGGAGCTGCATGGAGAAAGTATCACATGACCACTCCAATCGAGGGGGTTTGACAACTTTGTCAAACTGCTGATGCTGAACTTTAATAAGGATATTGAATTGCTCCACTCAATGAATAAATACATGCAATGTGATCCCACACAAAATGGTTACTTGATAAAGAAAGTGGTCCAGTGCTTTCTGTGTGAAAACATAATTGCTAAATCACAGGAAAATAGTTAGGTGGGCTCAGATTTCACAAAAAAAGTAGAATGTTCCACAGCTTAGCTGACCCTCCCAACCTTATCGCAAAAACATTGGAGGAGAAATGAGGTGCATTTGCACCTCCCGTTAGCGCCCCCGGGGAGCAGTAATGAGGCGCAAATGTCTTTGCCACCAGGCACAGCGCTGACATCGACTGCCAGGGGTTTAGTGACGCTACAGCGTTGAGCCCCGATTTCCTGCTCCCGGAGATCGTGACGTCATCGCCGTGCCCAACACCCCGTTAGTGCCCCAGACTCGAAATTCACTTTCGCCCCGTGCAGCAGCGGCAAGAGGCATGGATCGGGCGGCTGGCCGCAACTGGGGCAATGATTAAAGGCAAGGTGGCCAAGGTAAGTAAAAAAAAAAACCCTTACCTTTGTTGATGCCGTTTTCTTCGTGAATTCTTGCCTGCGATCCTTCAGCCTGACATTCTGCTTGAATGCCAGGCTGATCGCATGGGTTCGCTGTTCCCTTGGTGGTCCAGCTGGTGATTTTTAGATTGCAGAGCCTGCACTGAAGGCCCTTCCCTTTAAGGTTTCCACCTCGCCTGCGTGCTTTAACACTCCACTTCCTTCCTGGTGCTAAAGCCAATTATTTTTTAAAGCTGGCAAGCGTTAGCGCCTGGCGCTAAGTTTCCTAGCTTTCAAAATTTACCGCCCCCAAATGGGGCGATAACGAATTTCTCCCCCATTATCTTGGGCAGCAGCCCTCCACCGAGTCTTCACTTAGGTTCTGGAACTCAATGGCATACATGGCAACCTAGAAAACTAGCAAAATTTGACCAGCAACTTCAAAAAAGCTCACACAGCCCCAAAAATCTCACAACTGAAGAAGAGAAAACAAATAAAAGGAAGCAAGAAAAAAACCTTACATAGCATCTTTCAAGACCTCAGGACATCCAATTAAGTGCTTTGGAAGTGTATTCACCATTGTAATGTAGGTAAACATGGCAGCCATTTTGCGCTCAGCCAGGTTCCAACAGCAAAGAGATAAATGACAAATACAATCAATGTTATGCTGCACAAATTAGTTACTTGATCAATAAATCTGTTTTAATGATGTTGGTTGAGGGATAAATGTGGGTCAGGACATCGGGAAAATGCCCCTGCTCTTCTTCGAATAGCACCATACAATCTGTTACGTCCACCCAAGAGGACAGTCTGGCGTCAGTTTCACATCTCACCCGAAAGACGGCACCTCCGACAGTGCAGCACTCCCTCAGTACTGCATTAGAGTGTTAGCCCAGATACGTGCTCAAGTCTCTGGAGTGGGACTTGACCCACAATCTTCTGACACAGAAGCGAGAGTGCTATCGCTAAATAATTAAGTGTGTCATCCAAAACACTGCTGCTCTTAATTGTTCCCTCAGTACTGCACAAAAACCCGGTCACCCATCACCCCTGTCCTTGTTCACCGGCAATGGCACCCAGTCCATAACGCCTCAAATTTAAAATCCTCTTCTTCATGTTTAAATCCCTTTGTGGCCTCATCCTTCCTTACCACTGTAACTTCCTCCAGTCCTATAACCCGACCCCCGAACTCTCTGTTCATCTGACTGGCTTTTGTACCATCGCTGATAGCCGTGCCTTCAGCTATGTAGTTCTTGCGCTTAAAACCCACCTCTGACCAAGCTTCTGGTTACCAATGCTAATATCTCATCCTTTGGTTCAGCATCCACATTTTTTGATTATGCCTCTGTGCAACGCTATGGGACCTTATTCTAAGTTAAGGTGCGATATAAGGACAAGTTATTGCCGTAGTTGGCAAGACTCCAATGACCATATTGCTCTGCACAGTTTTGGTTGCCTGTGTCATCACTACCTTTCAAGAGTTTACTGGAACAAGCTACACAACTTCCTGAAGTCTTGTCAAATAACATTGCGCAAAATTCATCAAACCGCAGGGAGATTTCCTAAGAAATGGCCTTCCTTTAAGAGTACAAATGAACAAAAGAAAACTTGAAACTACTTGAGATAGGAGATATAAAAAAAAAAATCAAATTTACCTCAAGGGACAGGCTTGCTATAGATAGCGACCAGTAGCAGCAGATACTTTCTACATGTGAACCACTAAAAATCTTATTGTGGCATATACGCTTTTGCATAACGGCTGTGCTTACATTAGTAAACACACTGGCCCTGATTTTGGGGTCAGTGGCGAACGAATGCTGCGAGCCGCTCATTACACTTAGCCACAGATTTTGTATGGGCTTTTGCACTGGAAGGTGCAGTGATTAGAACTCCATTTCAGTGCAGATGTCTACAGGGGACCTGGGACCTACGAACAGGGAAAGCAACTGTATATCTCCTTACCCAATCAGATTGAAGAATCATTACTGAGACACACAGTGTCCGAACCAGGAAGTGTAAGTTAGAATAGTTAATTAAATGTCAAATCACGTACAGAAAGCGAAATAAAGAGGGAAAGAAAGATGGGTAGAGAGATAAAAGTGAGACAGAAGTTTAAAATTTCTTAATCAAAAAAAAAATCTCCAGCAATAATTAAAATTTAAAGGAATGAGACTCCACACTTGTAAAAGTTAATTTTCAGTGCCAGTGAGGTTGTTTGGCAGTAATTAAGACTTATCACTCCGTTAAAAATGTAGTTACATGGGACTGGACAAGCCCTAACTTTTCCCTGGCATGTTTAGTGGCTATTTATCATGCAAGTACAGCAACTTCACGCCCTTCATGTATTTGAAGACCGAGACTCTTGGTCAGATACTAGTATAGTGAAGCTTCTGGAAGTGGGACAGCAACTTTCTGATTTCCGCATTTAACTGTGCATATGCAGTCTCGAGATTTACTCTTTAATAACGCTGACGTTGATAGCCTCACCATTATTTTTACCTCACAATCTGGGCCATTGTATTAGGAAAACCAATGAACAACCCAGCATCAGAAGTAGAATTCAAAAATTCCAGCCATAGGTATTAGCAATTCAGAGCCCTCAGACATAATATTCTTGCATTAGACAAAGGTCTTAAAATGGCGTGGAAAGTGCTATTTCTGGCGTTAAACCTTGTTCCGATACAACTGCAGCCCATCTAATTATCATGAAAATAAGGAGAAACGACAAAAGAAAAGTACATTCTGCAAATTATGAATACGGAATACTTCAAAGGAAAGCTATCAAAACTATATATACAGGCTTCTCTGAATAAAATATAAAGGAACCTTGCTACATTTTGGTAACAGAAATGTTGCAAAATCATCATAGGACAAAGTGAAATCTTAAAGTAATATGGTTGCCCTTCATTGGTCAGTACCATTAATAGTCTCAACAATTTTCATGGTCGAAATCCCGGACAGGAAAATAAACTTGTCTATACAGAGGTAGAGATATAGGAGGCAAAATTGCCCCTTTATCTGCCCCATTACCGCCTCCGGGAGGCAATTTTTACACGGGGGAGGGGGCGCTTCCGCCTCCCGGGAAACTGCCTGGAGCTCTGGAAGGCGCTGACCTGGCAGCGCCACACCCTGCGGTTAGTGCCCCGGGCCACCACGCAACCAGCGATGATGTTATCGCCGTGCGCGGCGACCCCTCACCTTCCCATGCCAACCCCTTAACACCCTGCGTTTGAAAGTGTCCTACGGGCTGTAAGGCTGGTGCAGGTGGATGTCAACGGCAGCTTCACAGGTCGAGAACCTGGCGGACATCTGCTCTTGAGGGGCTGTTAAAAGGGGAGACTAGCAGGGCCCCGGGCTACCATCCTCTTTCGCCGGCCGACTCTCCGGTCAGCTTGATGGTGGCAGCCCTAGCGTGGTCAGCGGCCCGGCACTCCGTCTTGGGTGCCGGGCTGCTGGCCTGGTTTCACGCTGCCCTGGTAACCCAGTAACGGCCACCAAAGGGCCGTGCAGAATGCACAGTGGCCCTCCCCTTTGCTCTGCTTCCTTTGAGGGGCAGTAGGCCCAATTCCGCATTGGCGGTGTGACTTCTGGGACGGGCGATAACAGTCTCGACCCCGGAGGGTTACTTCCCCCAATCGGGGTGCGGGGCAATTTCTTCTCCATAGATTTTTGAAACTACTGGAATATTTTGAAGACGGTATGAAAAATATTTCTAACCATTAATGAATTTAAATTATTTTGTGGTTGTTAACTTAGTAAATATTAGGGAAAATATTAGTTGAACCTCTTTACAAATTGACTAAAAACCCGAAGTAAATAAACACCACTTCCTGGATCAATTGGTCACCACAATGGGCCCTCAGCTGGCAATCATCCAGATGCAATATACCTACAATAATATCACAAATGCTGGAAAAGCACAGCAGGTCGGTCAACTTCCTAAAAAGGATAGACCTTTTGTGTGGGACTGCTCATCAGAATGCATGGACAGCCTAACTGTGCCAGTTCTGTTGACAGTTGATAACCAAAATATTAATCACATTTTTCTAACTGCCGTTCTGTGCATTTCCAGCACTTTCTGGCTTTAGTTTCTTATTTCTAGCAATTTTTAATTTTTATCTCTGCAGTACACCCTGCAGCTGCAGACATAGATATGGTGCTGTCATCAAGATGGGTCCTACAGATTGACATTATATAGAAGGGAAGGTCCAGGACACTAGGAGAACTCTCCTGGTCTTCAAATAGTGCCGTGCGATCTTTTACATCCAGAGAGGGCAGTTGAGGCTTTGGCAACATCTCATTCGAAAGACAGCACCTCCGATAGTGTAGCATTCCTTTTGTACTGGACTGAAATGTCAACCTGGATTATGTGCTCAAGTCTCTGTAGCTGTGGCTAACCTTGCTCCATTCATACCCAAGATCCAGCATGGGTTACAGTTATGTTGATGATAGGATGGTGAGGTACAGTCGTACAGTTTTTATTTATATTTGGTTTCTAAAAACACGATCTGCTTTTTCTGAGTGAGCACATCAGGAGTTGCCGATCATAAGAATTAGAAGCAAGAATAGGCCATAGAGCTCCTCGAGCCTGCTCCGCCATTCAATAAGATCGTGGCTGATCTTCGACCTTAACTCCACTTCCTGCCCTATCCCCATATCCCTTAATACCTCTGGAGTCCAAATTTCTATCCATCTCAACCTTGAATATACTCAACAACTGAGCATCCACAACCCTTTGGGGTAGAGAATTCCAAAGATTCACAACCGAGTGAAGAAATTCCTGCTCATATCAGTCTTAAATGGCCGTCCCCTTATCCTGAGACAAAGGGTCTCCCTATGACCCCTAGTTCTAGATTCTCCAGTCAGGGGAAAACAACCTCTCAACATCAACCCTGCCAACCCCCCTCAGAATCTTATAGCACGGATATTGCTTAAACAGCAACGGATCCTATATCAATTTTCCCAATATAAAAATAGAAATTGCTCAAAATGAAAGTTTACATTTTGATGTAACCTCTCATCAAAACTCAACGACTTTTCTGCTTCAATCCAACACTTTTGATGACCAATATACCAAGCAAGTACAACATCATTTCCTTTTGGTTTGGGCATGTTTATTTTCATGTAGCCTATAAACTACTTGCATAGTTCACTAACCTGGTGAACGAGTGGAACCTGACCATTTCATCCACTGTCATACAGGCAATTTGTTTTCTATATCTACTACCTTGCAAGAACATAAGAAATAGGAACAGGAGTTGGCCATATGGCCCCTCAAGCCTGATTCGCCATTCAATAAGATCGTGGCTGATCTACATAAACTCCACTTTCCCGCCTGATCCCTTGGATTCCCTTCGATAGTAAGAGTTTCTACAGGTAGATAAAAAGGAAAAGAGTGGCTAAAGTAAATGTTGGTCCCTAGAGGATGAGGCTGGGGAATTAATAATGGAGAAGAGAGAAATGGCAGAGACTTTGAACAAATATTTTGTGTCGGTCTTCACAGTAGAAGACACTAAAAACATCCCAATAGGGGATAATCAAAGGGCTATAGGGAAGGAGGAACTTAATACAATCCCTATCACTAAAGAAGTAGTACTCGGTAAAATAATGGGACGAAAGGCAGACAAGTCCCTTGGACCTGATGGCTTGCATCCTAGAGTCTTAAAAGAAGTGGCTGCAGAGATAGTGGATGCATTGATTGTAATCTACCAAAATTCCCTGGATTCTGGGGAGGTTCCAGTGGAATGGAAAACCGCAAATGTAACACGCCTATTTAAAAAAGGAGGAATACAGAAAGCAGGAAACTATAGACCAGTTAGCCTAACATTTGTCATTGGGAAAATGCTGGAGTCCATTATTAAGGAAGCAGTAGCAGGACATTTGGAAAAGCATGATTCAATCAAGCAGAGTCAGCATGGTTTTATGAAAGTGAAATCATCTTTGACAAATTTACTGGAGTTCTGTGAGGATGTAATGAGCAGGGTGGTTAAGGGGGAACCAGTGGACGTGGTGTATTTGGATTTCCAGAAGGCATTCGATAAGGTGCCACATAAAAGATTACTACACAAGATAAAAGTTCACAGGATTGGGGATAATATATTAGCATGGATTGAGGATTGACTAACTAGCAGAAAACAGAGAGTTAGGATAAACGGGTCATTTTCCAGTTGGCAACCAGTAACATAGAAACATAGAAACATAGAAAATAGGTGCAGGAGTAGGCCATTTGGCTCTTTGAGCCTGCACCACGATTCAATAAGACCATGGCTGATCTTTCACCTCAGTACCCCTTTCCTGCTTTCTCTCCATACCCCTTGATCCCTTTAGCCATAAGGGCCACATCTAACTCTCTCTTGAATATATCCAACGAACTGGCATCAACAACTCTCTGCGGTAGAGAATTCCACAGGCTAACGACTCTCTGAGTGAAGACGTTTCTCCTCATCTCAGTCCTAAATGGCTTACCCCTTATCTTTAGACTGTGTCCCCTGGTTCTGGACTTCCCCAACATTGTGAACATTCTTCCTGCATCTATTCTGTCCAGTCCCGTCAGAATTTAATATGTTTTGAAGAAATCCCCTCTCATCCTTCGAAACTCCAATGAATAAAGGCCCAGTCAATCCAGTTTCTCCTCATATGTCAGACCAGCCATCCTGGGAATCAGGCTGGTGAACCTTTACTGCACTCCTTCAAAAGCAAGAACGACCTTCCTCAGATTAGGGGACCAAAACTGAACACAATATTCCAGGTGAGGCCTTACCAAGGCCCTGTACAACTGCAGTAAGACCTCCCTGCTCCTATACTCAAAACCCCTAGCTATGAAAGCCAACATACCATTTGCCTTCTTCACCGCCTGTTGTACCTGCATGCCAACTTTCAATGCCTGATGTACCATGACACCCAGGTCTCGTTGCACCTCCCCTTTTCCTAATCTGCCGCCATTCAGATAATATTCTACCTTTGTGTTTTTGCCCCCAAAATGGATAACCTCACATTTATCCACATTATACTGCATCTGCCATGCATTTGCCCACTCATCTAACCTGTCCAAGTCACCCTGCAGCCTCTTAGCGTCCTCCTCACAACTCACAACGCCACTCAGTTTAGTGTCATTTGCAAACTTGGTAGATATTACACTCAATTCCTTCATCTAAATCATTAATGTATATTGTAAATAGCTGGGGTCCCAGCACAGAGCCCTGCGGCACCCCACTTGTCACTGCCTGCCATTCTGAAAAGGACCCGTTAATCCCGACTCTCTGCTTCCTGTCTGCCAACCAGTTCTCTATCCACGTCAGTACATTACCCCCAATACCATGTGCTTTAATTTTGCACACTAATCTCTTGTGTGGGACCTTGTCAAAAGCCTTTTGAAAGTCCAAATACACCACATCTACTGGTTCTCCCTTGTCCACTCTACAAGTTACATCCTCAATAAATTCCAGAAGATTTGTCAAGCATGATTTCCCTTTCATAAATCCATGCTGACTTGGACCGATCCTGTCATTGCTTTCCAAATGCGCTGTTATTTCATCTTTAATAATTGATTCCAACATTTTCTCCACTACTGATGTCAGGCTAACCGGTCTATAATTACCCGTTTTCTCTCTCCCTCCTTTTTTAAAAAGTGGTGTTACATTAGCTACCCTCCGGTCCATAGGAACTGATCCAGTCAATAGACTGTTGGAAAATGATCACCAATGCATCCACTATTTCTCAGGCCACTTCCTTAAGTATTCTGGGATGCAGACTATCAGGCCCCAGGGATTTATCAGCCTTCAATCCCATCAATTTCCCGCCTAATAAGGATATTCTTCAGTTCCTCCTTCTCACTAGACCATCGGTCCCCTAGTACTTCCGGAAGCTTATTTGTGTCTTCCTTCGAGAAAACAGAACTAAAGTATTTGTTCAACTGGTCTGCCATTTCTTTGTTCCCCATTATAAATTCACCTGAATCTGACTGCAAGGGACATTTGCCTTCACTAATCTTTTTCTCTTCACATATCTATAGAAGCTTTTGCAGTCAGTTTTTATGTTCCCGGCAAGTTTCCTCTCATACTCTATTTTCCCCCTCCTAATTAAACCCTTTGTCCTCCACTGCTGAATTCTAAATTTCTCCCAGTCCTCAGATTTGCTGCTTTTTCTGGCCAATTTATATGCCTCTTCCTTGGATTTAACACTATCCTTAATTTCCCTTGTTAGCCACGGTTGAGCCACCTTCCCTGTTTTATTTTTACTCCAGACAGGGATGTACAATTGTTGAAGTTCATCCATGTGATCTTTAAATGTTTGCCATTGCCTATCCACCGTCAACCCTCTAAGTATCATTTGCCAGTCTATTCTAGCCAATTCACGTCTCATGGGGCGCCGCAGGGATCGGTGCTGGGGCCTCAACTATTTACAATCTATATTAATGACTTGGAGGAAGGGGCCGAGTGTAATGTAGCCAAGTTTGCTGATGATACAAAGATGGGTGGGAAAGCAAATTGTGAAGAGGACACAACAAATCTGCAAAGGGATATAGACAGGCTAAGTGAGTGGGCAAAAATTTGGCAGATGGCGTATAATGTAGGAAAATGTGAGGTTATCCACTTTGGCAGAAAAAATAGAAAAGCAAATCATGACTTAAATGGAGAAAAATTGCAAAGTGCTACAATACAGAGGGACCTGGGGGTCCTTGTGCATGAAACACAAAAAGTTAGTATGCAGGTACAGCAAGTAATCAGGAAAGGAAATGGAATGTTGACCTTTATTGCAAGGGGGGATAGAGTATAAAAGCAGAGAAGTCCTGCTACAACTGTACAGGACACACCTGAAGTACTGTGTGTAGTTTTGGTCTCTGTATTTAAGGAAGGATACACTTGCATTGGAGGCTGTTCAATGAAGGTTCACTAGATTGATTCCGGAGATGAGGAGGTTGACTTAAGAGATAGGTTGAGTAGGTTGGGTCTATACTCATTGGAGTTCAGAAGAATGAGAGGTGATCTTATCAAAACATATAAGATAATAAGAGGGCTCGACAAGTTGGATGCAGAGAGTATATTTCCACTCACAGGGGAAGCTAGAACTAGGGGGAATAGTCTCAGAATAAGGGGCCGTTCATTTAAAACTGAGATGAGGAGGAATTTCTTCTCTCAGAGGGTTGTAAATCTGTGGAATTCTCTGTCCCAGAGAACTGTGGAGGCTGGGTCATTGAATATGTTTAAGGCAGAGATAGACAGATTTTTGAATGATAAGGGAATAAAGTGTTATGGGGAGCGGGCAGGGAAGTGGAATTGAGTCCACAATCAGATCAGACATGATCTTGTCCAAAAATCTATCAATCTCAGTCTTGAATATACTCAAGCATCCACAGCCCTCTGGGGTAGAGAACTCCAAAGATTCACTACCCTCTGAGTGAAGAAACTTCTCCTCAACTTAGTCCTAAATGACCAACTCCTTACCCTGAGACTATGATCTCTAGTTCTACACTTTCCAGCCAAGCGGAACCGCCTCTCAGCATCTACCCTGTTAAGCCCTCTAATAATTTTGTACATTGCAATGAGATCACCTCACATTCTTTTAAACTCCAGAGAATAATGGCCCATTCTACTCAATCTCTCCTCATAGGATAACCCTCCCATGCCAGGAATCAATCTGTAGATAGTAGATACTGTCATTACATTGTCTCTACTTTTAATATTGGCCGTAACAGTATTTTTCAGAAAAGACCAACAAAGGATTCAAAAACCTCACTACATAAAGCTCACTTCAAAAATTTTATTTTTTTTGCTCTACAAGTCTAATCATAACTGTAGGAACCGACTGAGTGCCTATTAGGTTGCATGATGCCATTTAGATCCATCTGGATGATTATCACAAAGCCACTTGTGATGCAGGAATCTTGTAAACGGGAATATTCCAGTTGTCTGGCCAGATAAGGGAGGTTAATGACGTTATTAGTTTAGGAGAAAAAAATTGTTAGTTATGATGTTACCTGGTTAACAGTGGATGGACAGCCATGGTACTGGCTATAAGTTACAAAATTACAGCGCATTGCCAGGTACAAAGCACAGCGCAGTTCTTCATCATGCACCTCCTATTCTTGAACACAGCAGCAAACTTTCCCTCGTACTGTACAGAGCTCCATGTACATCACAGAAACAAATCAACAAGTAACAAGAGGTGGGTCCTTCCAATAATTTCAAGGAGGCTCCTACAATCAACAATATTTGATTTTTTTTGGAAAAACATAAATGCATTATTGAAGATCTAACTTGCATGAAAATAAATCCCTTAAAACCCACATTCCTTCCAGGTACAATTGTCGAGTGGAATGTAACTGGTAATGGAGAAGCAACACAGCTCTGTCCCTGAGCAGATGAGGTTTACACATGAAAGCCCTGAAGGATGCTTGGCTGTTCCTTTGCATCTGATGTTGCCACCAACTTAGATACATTGCACAGTTGATGAGGTTTTAAAGACCAAACACAAGGATGTTCTTTCTATTTTGACCCATGTAGATTGCCCCCGTTTCTGTTCAAATGAAGGCCTAAAAACAATAATCAGCAAATGCATTGAGACGCCAGAGACGGGCGAGGAGTTGGAGCTAGGAAACACTGCAAGAAGCTCCTCGGGGCCTCATTAGACAGCACTCAGATTGCTCAAGCAACAGGTAAGCGATGCTCCAGCGTTCCCTTTTGCGGAAGAGATGTCAGCTCCCCATACCAGGAAGTCAGTGCACCCACAGCGGGATTATACGTGAACACCAGGATCCTGCACCTCATGAACCCCCGCAAAGCCCGTCCCCTTCCCCGATATCCCCCGGCAGCGTGCAGTGTACACCCATCCAGCCCTCTCTTACCTCCCCTCTGGTCTTCCTTGCTGCACAGCGAAAAGGAAAAAGCCCCCTCCACAGCCTTTCAAGTGATTGACAGACAATCCGCCCACTGAGATAAGGAGGCACTAGAGTCGGAGACGAGCTGTCAACCAATCGGAAAAAATCAAAGACATGTCAGGAAGAGCTGCAGTGACTGTACCGGGCAAGAGAGGGAGACAGCAGCAAATGCTAGAAAGCAGTATTAGTATTAGGTGGTCCTCACATTCTAGGTCCCGAACTACATATTGAAGGGTAGAAAGCACTTCAGCATCAGAGCATCGCTTTAATGGCCAGGGTTGTCAACATCTAGGAAACAGTAGGAAGGAGATTTATGATCATAAAAAGGGAGATTTAAAAATAGTAGCTTGGTTTATTTTTAAAAGTGAAACACAGGAAATATTGGAACTGCACAGCAGCTTAGACAGCACCTGAAAAGAAAAAGATAAGTTATGATCTATGGCCTGTTTTTCTGAGTTTATGCCACTGCTGGCCATGAATACTGGACAATCATGGGTAGTGTGCCCGCATTTTCCCAATGTGTGTGACTTGCTACATCCACCTCCGTAACATCGCCCGCCTCCGTCCCTGCCTCAGCTCATCTGCTGCTGAAGCCATACCATTGCTACCTCTAGACTTGACTATTCCAACACACTCCTGGCTGGCCTCCCACATTCTATCCTACATAAACTTGAGCACATCCAAAACTCGGCAGCCCATGTCCTAACTCGCACCAAGACCCGCTCACCCATTACTCCTGTGCTCGCTGACCTACATTGGCTCCCGGTTAAGCAACGCCTCGATTTTAAAATTCTCAACCTTGTTTACAAATCCCTCCACGGCCTCGCCCCTCCCTATCTCTGTAATCTTCTTCAGCCTCACAATCCCCCCGAGATATCTGCACTCCTCAAATTCTGCCCTCTTGAGCATCGCTGATTATAACTGTTCAACCATTGGTGGCTATGCCTACAGCTGTTTGGGCCCTAAGCTTTGGAACTCCCTCCTTAAACCTCTCTGCATCTCTACTACTCCTTCCTTCTTTAGGACGCTCCTTAAAACCTACCTCTTTGACCAAGCTTTTGGTCATCTGCCCTAATTTGTTTTTATGTGGCTCGGTGTCAAATTTCTTTGTTTTGCCTTATAACACTCCTGTGATGCACCTTGGGATATTTTACTACGTTAAATACAAGCTGTTGTTGTAACATGAATTCAAAAAATGACCCCTTTCTAATACAGGGCTCGCCCGAGTTAATCTAGTTTGCTGCTTTGGCAATAAGAAGAGAACAGTGAATACTGGGAAACAGAAACAGAAAATGCTGGAACTTTGCTGCGTCCATTAGAGGAGGAGCCAAAGCATTAAACTAACTTTGCTTATCAGACACTGGCCGGTTTGCTGTGTATTTACAGCATTGTCTGTTTATTTTAAGGCTGGCAATATTTATAGTTTTAATTTTCTATTTAAGTAATAGACATCAAAAGACGCTAAACTGTTGAACCAAAATGAGTGACTGTCAATCCTTATAAATGTGACACCTGACAGGTCTGACACCTTATATTAAAATATTGATTATTGTTGCTTAATTTATTTTGGAAATGGATTAGATAAACCAGTCAACTTAGTGATCCTTCTTAGCCGTACATCCTCTGGATAACACTGGTCCAGTCAACAGCATTCTGCTAATACTGCTTTACCCATGATTTGTTCAGTGGCTCAGGAAGCTCACTAGTGAAGGTGAATGTGTTTATTTTCTCTATGGTCCTGCCATTCTTGCCCAAACTGCCTCCAGTTGTCATGTGACAAGCAAGGCAGGAACACAACTATTGGCACACAGTTTTTACTCACTCATTGCAATATATTCCCATTAAAAATGTATTCTTTCTTGTAGAGGCAAGCCAGTCATGAAGAGATAGCACTTCAGTGGGGGAGAAACACTATGGGGGAGAAATTGGCCTGGTTTGTGCCTCCCATTAGTACCAGCGAGGTGCAATGGTGCGCTACCGACCAAGCGCAGCAAAATCACCAATGATCGTGAGCTTCCCTGCGGTTATGCACTGATGCTTACACATACCGTCTCGCTCTCTTGCGCCCCGTAGATCGTGGCATCATCTGGTTACTGCCCGGGGTGCAATATTCGCTCTTGCACCCTGCTGCATCGCACGGCTTCAACAACGGCAGCTGCAGGAGACATTGTCGCCTCACGCTTGCGGAGCGATATTTAAAGGCAGTGGTGGTCAGATAGGGCAACATTTCTTTATCTCCCCATTCTGGTGCCTCCTGATTTATTTTGCCCCACGATCGCTCAGCCCTTTGAGTGCTTGGGGCTGCTATTCGCGTAGCGTAGGTGCCGTGGCCCAACATGAAGATGCAGTCAAAAAGAGTTTCATTCAACCCATGATTGGCCCTTCTCTTTAAGCGAGGGAAGGAGCCTGTACAGAGAGTGCTGCACGGAACATTGAGCAGCGCTCTGCCGATATCGGCCCTCTCACTCCCGTTAGCATCCAAGGGAAGTGGGAGCACTTGATTTAGAGCTCCATTTCAGTCTTGAAGCGCTAAATCGGAAGTTCCCGTCAGTTGCAAATCTTTTTCGCCCGGCGTTACACTTGCGCTCCCGCAAAAATGAGCGCCCCGGCAACTTGTAGCCCTGTGCCTTTTTTGATTTCCGGATTAGGACGCGAATAACTTTGTTACTGACATTCTATCATTATCGCATTGCTTATCTTGTCACCTGTACATGTTTCTCCAGAAAAGTGCAAGGTCTTGTCAAGCAGAAAGCACCAGAAGAGATCTGTTTTGAAGGCAATATAAATGTCAAATGACTCATACTCTGAGAGAAGCATCATTCTACCATCCCACCACAACATCTCGATCCACAACTGCTTCCCAGTGCAATATTGTGACAATTCTTTTCCCTTTCGATTCACCATCAGTGGCTTTGAAGTCTTCCATGCTGGGGTAGGATGACTGCTTTCTCACTCTAGGAGAGAGTTCCTGACCAGTAGAGTTTGCGGAAGTGTTCCTATTGAGACCAGCTGTCATGATGGGCTGTCATGCATTCTGACTCAGTCCTGTCCCACTGTTCATTTTTGAGGAGCATTCAATGAGGGGGGAAGCATAGTGCCACCTTGAATGAACGGAGTGGAAGAAGAGAACCAGCCTGATTTGGGTTGGCGGGGATGAAGAATGCCAGGTTGAATTCAGGGAGAAAGTGTGCCCGTATGAACGGAAAGGATAGAAGGTGGGTGGAGTGGCTCCGATGTTGCTCTTCCTTGTGCCTGGGGAACACTCATCTACTCAAGTGCTACAGAGTGGAAATGGGGGTGAGACCCATTATGTCAGCTTTCTGCCTCATTTCTCTCGCAGCCTCCCTAAAGTTCTTCAGGTTTTGAGGCCTTTTGGCCACTGTTTCCAACAGCATCAAGGAGGCCCCAAGACCAGTGGTTTCGGTCCTGCGGTTTCAGGCTTCTCAGGCCTTCAGCTGAGCATTTGTTTCCCAGTGCATTGCAGCCAGGGGGAGAGCCTGCTCAGGGATTGCGACTGGGCCATGTTAATGACCTGGGCCACCAAATATGAGAGAGGCCTATGAGGCCTGGGCAAATGGAGCGGACCGTGTTGGTCTGCTTTTGAGAGTTTCCTAGGTTGGCATGTATGCTACTGAGATCATTAACTCAATATGTATCACGTATATATCAAGGCAGAAGAAGGAATAACAGTGCCCTGTTTCTGTGAAAGGGTGGGGAGTTGGATGGTACAGTGTCTCTGAGAATTGGGGAGGGTAGTTATATTTGGAAGAATGACTATTGAAGTAACTTTTGAAGAAGTGATGGTCTGATTAACCTGTTTAAAATCCAAATGTCACTGTTTATCCTTTATTTGGATTGAAAATCTAGTAATGATGACATACAAAAGTGATTAAAACCAGAAATCATCATTTTTAAGGTAACAATTCAAGATTTTCCAGGGGAGCATTTCCTGAATTTCCCTTTCTGGTTTCCATGTACATTGTCTTTAAAAACAAATAAAGAACTGCTGGGTATACAGTCTATTTCTTTTAATTCAAATGATCTGATAATTCTATTTTTGAGTACTATATTCGCACTCAGCTGTGTTATTTCCGTTAACTCAAATTATTGGATCATTTGAATTTCTTGCCACATAAAACAACTTTGAATTATCAGAAGTAGTCCATAACTTCTTCTTAAGTTACGAAGGTAAGTACTTGTTTTTACATCTTATTTTTAGGGGCTATGATATTTGTTTTGAAGCTGTTGGTCTGCTTTTGCTAGATTCCTAGGTTGGCATGTATGCTACTGAGATCATTAACTCAATATGTATCACATATATATCATTAACTCAATATGTATCACATATATATCACATCCCATAGCCTACATGAAGGTTTGCACTCAATAATGTTCAGATGGTATCTGACCACAGAAACATCATTTTGTAAGTCAATTGACATTATCCAGGAAGCACTCATGATGTCATCATTATGTGGCTGTCCACGTGCCTCCATTCTTTAAAGGAGACAAGACAATGATGGAATGGCTATTAGGAGACCACAGCTAACCTCTGTATCCATGGCAGATGACCCAACTGCGAAAGCCTCTGACAGGAAGCCTCAGCGTCTGCTTACTGTTCCTCAGCCATCATCTCCACCTGCAAGAAAAGTGTGTCACCCAGCTTTGACACGATGAAAGAGTGTATCCAAAAAGGTAATGGTTGTGTGCAAGGCTTTAAGTGGTATTTCCAAGAGGATATGAGGTTCCCAACATAGGCTTGAGGGGCTGCACAAGAAAACTGTGCAAAAGTGAGAAGCACACTTAGCTTCACCATCTTCCTGATACCAGGTCTGAGGGACCTGGGTGACTGCATTGACACCTTCTAAAATTAGAGCTAAGCAGTTCAGGGGTTAGGAAGCAGTTCTTCACACAAAGGGCAGTGAACTCTCTCCCCCACAAATCTGTTGAGGCTAAGTCAATTGAAAATTAGAAAATTGAGATTGATAGATTTTGGTAGGCAAAGATGTTAAGAGTTATGGAATAAGATGGGTTAACGGAGTTAAGATACAGATTAGCCATGATCTCATTGAATGGCCGAACAGGCTCGAGGGATTGAATGACCTACTGCTGTTCCTATGCTCCTATGTTTCTTCCTATATTCTACTTTTACTGGAGGGTGGTCTTCAGCCCCAAATAGGGTCAGACTCCTTTAGTGCATCCCCTGCAGCAACACCTCCAACTCTTCACCATCAGGAAGCAGTATTGCCCATGTGTCTCTTCTGTGCCATTATGAACAATTAATCCTCTTTTCAGCTACCAGTACAACTTCCCGGCTAATAGTGAATCCAAGCTCTTTAAGAGCTAAAGCCTCCTTGGATTTTATGCTCCTCAGCCAAGTGTTCAACAGGTCAAGCTAACTGCACAGGTTTTGATGCGCCACTAGCCTATTCAATTTAGGAAGAGGGCTTCCTGTTCCAAAATTCAGCAAGACCCACCTCAAGCCACTGGTGCCGCTGAGTTTGAGTCAAGGGCCAGCTCAATGCCATTTTTACCATTCTTGTAAAATGGGGCCTCATATACTTTATATGAAACCCTTGGAAATATAAATTAGGGCCAAAGTTCAAGTCAGGCACAAAGGCAGAGAGCACGCAGATCCTGGTCCTGCTAGGAATGCGCCCCTTTTTTCCAACACCATTTTTCAGTGGACAGGTCAGAAGTGTTTAGAAGAATGAGAGGTGATCTCATTGAAACATAGGATTTTCGGCTTTGGTGATTTCAGAGCGGTAATCGTGGTGGGGCGGTATGGTTTGCGCCCGGGAATAGTTTGCGCCTCAGTCATCAAAATTAGGCAGCTGGGCCCTGAGTGTGGGACACGGCGCTAAGGGAGGCGTTGTACACCTCTCTTGGGCATTAGCATGGGAAAATCCCGAGCTAAAGAGCTGGACCGGGAGTGCTCCGAGAGACGCATGGGGAGGGGAAAGAAACCTGGAAAAAAAAACCCACAAAAACATTCCTAATACATAACCCATGCCATCACAATATAAATTGCAAAAAAATAAAAATAAACAAGCACATTTACCTTAGGACTGCATTACTTACCTTTCTGCAGTTGGTATAGGTTCCCCGCCCGATTTTCCAAGTGGTCATTGCGGGGCGCGCTGCGGGGCGTATGGGTCAGGCAGGAATCAAAAAGCATGCCAGTTTCCCAACCAGGGGCGTTGCACACCGGCGCAGCTCTTCTGGTTGGTGCTGCTCTGGGCCGCTGCAAAACCAGCCCTGTGGGGCGCTGGAGGCTGACCACCCGCCCAGAAGACCTCACCACCGCCATTGTCACCGCAACGGGGCAAAAAACGGAATGCAAAGAACCGGAAAATCCGCCCCACAAAATTCTTACAGGCCTTGACAGGGTAGATGCAGAGTAAGGGGATGGCCATTTAGGACTGAGATGAGGAGAAACGTCTTTGGAATTCTCCACTCCAGTGGACAATGGAAGGAATCTTTGAGTATATTCAAGACAGATTCGATAGATTTTTGAATATTAAGGGAATCAAGGGATATGGGAATAGTGCAGGAAAGTGGAGTTGAGGTAAAAGATCAGCCATGATCTTATTGAATGGCGGAGCAGGCTCGAGGGGCCGAATGGCTTACTCCTGCTCCTAATTCTTATGCTCTTTTGTTCTAAATGTCATTACTTCACCTGCCTCCCCCCTGTCATGGAGGCATGCCTGAATGGGTTCTCAGGCTACACTGGAAATGATGCCCATTCCACCTCAAATAAATAAGGCCTCAAATGAAATTGCCAACTGAGAGCTGGCGTGAATTCTTCTGAGGCCTTTTGAATCATAGAATAGAATATTAGAATGGTTACAGCACAGAAGAAGCCCATGCCAACTCCCAGCCAGTCCCACTCCCCCGCCCTTTCCCTATAGCCCTGCAATTTTTTTCCTTCAGATACTTATCCAACTTCCTTTTGAATGATACGATTTCACCAACCTGTCCTTACCTTCCTGAAATCTATCACTCTCCTCCTCACTATTCACTATACTTCCAAGTTTTGTGTCATCTGCAAATGTTGAAATTATGCACTGTTCACCCACATCCAAATCATTAATATATATCAAGAAAAGCAGTGGTCTGAGAACCGAACCTGGGGAACACCACTGTATACCTTCCTCCATTCTAAAAAAAACTATCATTCACCACTACTCTGTTTCCTATCACTTAGCCGATTTTGTATCCATGCTGCCACTGCCCTTTTTATTCCATGGGCTTCAACTTTGCTGGCAAGTCTATTATGTGGCACTTTGTCGAAATTTTGGAAGTCTATGTATACTACATCAACCGTATTACCCTCATCGACCATCTCTGTTACCTCATCAAAAAACTTGATCAAGTTGGTTAAACACGATTTGCCTTTAGCAAATCCATGCTGGCTTTCCTTTACTAATTCATACCTATCCAAGTGACTGGTAATTTTGTCCCTGATTACTGTTTCTAAAAGGCCACAAATTTTTAGCAGGTAAAAAATAATAAATCCCAAGGGACTTGATTATTCTTCGTCTGGAAACAGAATGATTCTCTTCAGAACTGAAGAAATTTGTGGGGTATTTTCAGCCTCATAGGCCTTGGGCACTTCAGGTAGAGCAGCTGTGCCCCTCCCCACCTTACAAAGGGAGATTGAGACAGACACTACTGAAATACACTTGCAAGCACTGGCAGCCTGCTCTGCCAATGCTGATGAGCCTGTTCCTACAATTTACCAACGGGCCAGACGTTTGTTGCTTTGTGGCTCATAAGTTCCTATGAAAGTTGGTATTGGAAGAGCTGCTTTACCTCTTTATCATTTGTTTCAGTTGTGCTGAAGTCCGATCAATGCCTCATGCACAGTCTGTGTTCTGGTGACTTGGTAAACAATAATAGGATATTCTAGTTGGGACAGAAAAGAAACAGTTAAGAATGAGTGGAAATAAAAACGATAATGACAAAATGTTTTCCAAAAATATTTAATTTCACCAACCCCCCCCCCCCCAAAAAGAAAATTCTAATATTAATAAATCTACCCAATAAGAAATTAGAAGCAGGAAAAGACAGGTCTCCATTAAGAGCTGCTGCACCAATGACAACTCACAAAACATGCTTACAAAAACAACTTGCATAAAAATGTCCTAAAGCGCATCACAAATAAGCATAATAAAAACTGATGTTGAGATAGGTAGGAAGAGTTTTGAAGACTAGTTCAAAGAAATAGGTTTTGTGTAGGTTTTCAAAACTGGAGAGAGAGGTGCAGAGTGTGAGAGGCTTAGGTAGGAAGGTCAAAAGAGTACAGAATCATATAATCATAGAAATTTACAGCACGGAAGGAGGCCATTTTGGCCCATCATGTCCGTGCCGGACGACAATTAGCTATCCAGCCTAATCCCACTTTCCAACTCTTGGTCCGTAGCCCTGTAGGTTACGGCACTTTAAGTGCACATCCAACTATTTTAAATGTGGTGAGGATTTCTGCCTCTACCACCCTTTCAGGCATTGAGTTCCAGACACCCACCACCCTCTGATTGAAGAAATTTCCCCTCATATCTCCTCTAAACCTCCCCCCAATTGCTTTAAATCTATGCCCCCTGGTTGTTGACCCCTCTGCCAAGGGAAACAGGTACTTCCTATCCATGTTATTCAGGCCTGTCATAACTTTATTCACCTCAATCAGGTCTCCCCTCAACCTCCTCTGTTCCAAAGAAAACAGACCTAGCATCTCCAATCTTTTGTCATAACCAAAATTCTCCAGCCCAGGCAACATTCTTGAAAATCTCCTCTGCACCCTTTCCAGTGCAATCACATCTTTCCTGTAATGGTGACCAGAACTGCACACAGTACTCCAACTGCAGCCTAACCAGTGTTTTATACAGTTCAAACATAACGTCCTTGCTCTTGTATTCCATGCCTCAACTAATAAAGGCAAGTATTCCATATGCCTTCTTAACCATCTTATCTACCTGGCCTGCTACCTTCAGAGATCTGTGAACATGCACTCCAAGGTCCCTTTGTTCCTCTACACGTTTCAGTTTCTACCATTTAATGTGTATTCTCTTGCCTTGATAGACTTCCCCAAATGCATTATCTCACATCCGGATTCAATTCTATTAGCCACTGTTCTGCCCACCTGACCAGTACATTGACAGTCTGCAGCTTTCTTCTTCATTATCAACCACACAGCCTATTTTAGTAACATCTGCAAACTTCTTAATCATACCCCTAACATTCAAGTCGAAGTCATTGATATATACCATGAAAAGCAAGGGACCCAGCACTGAGCCCTGCGGAACCCCACTGGATACAGCTTCCAGTCACAAAAACACCCATTAACCATTACCCTTTGCTTCTTGCCTCTGAGACAATTTTGGATCCAACTTGCCACTTTGCCCTGGATCCCATGGGCTTTTACTTTTGTGACCAGTCTGCCATGTGGGACCTTATCAAAAGTTTTGCTAAAATGCATATACACTACAGCATAGGCACTGCCCTCATCGACCCTCCTGGTTACCTCCTCGAAAAATTAAATCAAGTTAGTCAGACATGACCTTCCATTGACAAATCCATGCTGACTGTCGGACCAAGATGGATGAAGGCTTTTTTACCAAGAGTGGATCAAAAAGAATAAAGGATGAATAGTAGGCATGGAGTTTTCAAGAAACAGTAAAGGGCAGAAGGGGATTGCAGGGATAGGGTGGGACAAGGTCATGAAGGGATTTATAGTTGATGATAAAGATCTTGAATTGAATGAGTTGGGGGATAGAGAACTAGTGTAGGGATTGATATGTCCTTACTATACAGTATAAATGCACATGAGGCCCATACTTGAGAGAAGGTCATTCTGTGACCAGTTACCTTTATTACCAAGACCTCAAGTGATGAAGGTGGGTGGAGCTTCCCCTTTTATACCTGAAAATCCAGGTTAGGAGTGTCTCCCACAAGTTCATCCCCTTGTGGTCAATGTTCTCAAGGTGTACAACTTAGGTCAGCTTATAAATGAGTTACAATGATAGTTGAATACATGACATCACCTCCCCCCCAAAGTCTTGTTGGGATCACAGGTTAAGTCTCTCTGGTGGTTTACGCTCCCTTGTAGAGCGCCTGAGTTGGGGCTCTGGTTGTTGGGCGCTGGCCTGAGTGTCTGCTGTTTGCGGTGCCTCAGGCCTGTCTGGACTGCCCACAGTGACTGGGCTCTCCTCCACTTGGTTCCAGTGTTCGGTCACCTGTGGTGGATTAAACTCTATGGCGTGTTCGTCCTCTGCTTCTTCTATGGGGTTGCTGAACCTCTTTTTAGTTTGATCCACGTGCTTGCGGCAGATTTATCCATTGGTAAGTTTAACTACCAAAACCCTATTCCCCTCTTTGGCAATCACAGTGCCTGCAAGCCATTTGGGCCCTGCAGGGTAATTTAGGACAAAAACAGGGTCATTGACATCAATATATCGCGCCCTTGCATTCCTGTCATGGTAGCCACATTGTTACTAATGCCTGCTCTCAACAATTTCTTTCATAGTAGGGTGTATAAGGGATAACCTGGTTTTGAGCGTCCTTTTCATTAGCAGCTTTGCATGACAGGGATGATGGGCAACTGGAACTATATTAGAGGACAGAATACGGTCTGCAGAGGTTTGGACAAGTTAGAGTTTATGGAAGATGAAGGATGCAAGAAGATCATTAGAATCGTCATTAATAAAAACAGAAAATGCTGGGAACACTCAGCAGGTCAGGCAGCATTTGTGGAAAGAGAAGCAGAGTTAACGTTGTCAGTCGATGAACTTTCATCAGAAGTCGTTTGGAGGCTTTTTCAGGCAATAATGGCGGCGGGGCAGTATATTTTCTACCGGGAAATAGTTTGCGTCTGTAGCCACAAAATTCATCAGCTGGGCCCTGAGTGTGGGGCGGAGCGCTAAGGGAGGCGTTCCACACCTCTCTTCGGGCAATAAGCCGGCTGAGCAACTGAAAATCCCGAGCTAAAGAGCCGGCCTCGGAGCGCCCTAAGAGCGCCTTCCCTGGAAAAAATAAATCGCCAAAAAAAACACAAAAACCATTCCCAGTACCTTGCTCACCCCATATGAAGATAAATCACAAAAATAAAATTAAAAAAACAATCACACTTACCTCAGGTAATCATTCCTTCCTGCACTGCCGCCGGAACAGCTCGGACCGTCCGCTTTCCCAGGCGATCTCACTACGGCATGATACGGGGCGCCACGGGTCCCACTCAAAACAAATATCACCGCGCTGTCGCTACTTGGGGTGTTGCACACCGGCGTGCGGCTCCCGGGCGGTACTGCTCAGCGTCCCTGCAAAACCGGCACCAAATGTCCCAGCAGGACGCTGGAAGCTGGATGCCTGAGCGGTACACAGCCATTATGCCCCTCCGGAGTTCAAACAGAGGCAACAACAGTCAGAAAATCCAGCCCCTCGGAACTGTGACAGGTTTTAAGCAAGTACAGAGGCAGGGAAAGTGGGGCGGGGCAGATGAAAGAACAAAAGGGAAGGTCTGTAATAGTGTGGAAGGCAGGAGTGCTTAAATGCCTAGGGGATGATGGGCCAAGGCAAAAGGGGGTTCTAATGGGACAAGAAAAGAAAGAAATGATGGGTCTAGAGCAGGTGTAAATGACCTCAGCAGAATCATTACCAGCAGCTGCTGTCTGGAAACATGAGAGCAATGGCAGAGAGGTTGAAGGAAGGGCAGAGGAGAAACTGAGCATTCCTGATAATGGATATGGTGTGGGATATAAACCTCAACTTAGGGTCAAACAGGATGCAAAGATTGCAAATGATCTAGCTCAATCAAAAAGAATGGCCAGAGAGGGAGATGGAATCAGAAGCAAAAGAGCAGAGTTTGTGACAGGAGACAAAGCTTTGGTCATCTCGATGTTGAGCTGGAGGAAGATGTGATTTATCCAGGATTCAAGTTGAACAAGCAATTTGAAAACACAAAGGGTTTGAGAGAAACAGTGGTGTGGGGAATCGATCAATGGTAGACGCAGACTGCACAGTGTCTGGATAGATCAGCTGGTCTTTTCCTGTCCTTTATCTTATGTTTGTATAATATGCAGCTTAGTACCACTCTGAGAACAACTACACGTCCAGAACAGCCTGGAAAAAAGGTTAAAGAAGCAATCTGTAGTTATTACTTGATTTCCAATGCAATTGGTGGGAGTTTATTAACTGTTATTTGCAAAAGAACTAATTTAAATTCTGCTCAAAAATTGCCTGCAGTTGTAGCTTATGACTTTAGGACTGTAATACTGGACTGAGCCAGCAGGTGGCGATATTATCATTCTTTAAGCTCCACGCAAAACATTGGTAGCATGTGTCGGGTCAAGTAAATGAGGCTGCTAACGAGGTGATGAATTATGCAGTGACCAAAGGTCAGTGATAGACATCCTCACTTTATTTGCACTATATTGATGAGGATCCTTATGTGCTGTGAAATGCATTATTAATGATATTACAAAAATATAGATAAAGTAAATGAACATTTCTGTGTTTATTAAAATGTATACATAAAGGTTATTCAACACCTTGGGTGAGAAATTTGTTATCACCCATTTTGAGGCGTTAAGCCTGGCTGGTCGGTAAGTGTAGCGCCTTGTGAAAGTTAATGCCATAGAAACATAGAAACATAGAAAATAGATGCAGGAGTACGCCATCCGGCCCTTCGAGCCTGCACCACCATTCAATAAGATCATGGCTGATCATTCCTTCAGTACCCCGTTCCCGCTTTCTCGCCATACCCCTTGATCCCTTTAGCCGCAAGGGCCATATCTAACACCCTCTTGAATATATCCAATGAACTGGCATCAATAACTCTCTGCGGTAGGGAATTCCACAGGTTGACAACTCTCTGAGTGAAGAAGTTCCTCCTCATCTCAGTCCTAAATGGCTTACCCCTTATCCTTAGACCATGTCCCCTTGTTCTGGACTTCCCCAACATTGGGAACATTCTTCCCGCATCTAACCTGTCCAGTCCGGTCAGAATTTTATATGTTTCTATGAGATCCCCTCTCATCCTTCTAAACTCAAGTGAGTACAGGCCCAGTCGATCCAGTCTCTTCTCATATGTCAGTCCTGCCATCCCCGGTAATCAGTCTGGTGAACCTTCGCTGCACTCCCTCAATAGCAAGAATGTCCTTCCTCAGATTAGGAGACCAAAACTGAACACAATATTCCAGGTGGGGCCTCACCAAGGCCCTATACAACTGCAGTAAGACTTCCCTGCTCCTATACTTAAATCCCCTTGCTGTGAAGGCCAACATACCATTTGCCTTCTTCACCGCCTGCTGTACCTGCATGCCAACCTCCAATGACTGATGAATCATGACACCCAGGTCTCGCTGCACCTCACCTTTTCCTAATCTGCCACCATTCAGATAATATTCTGCCTTCATGTTTTTGCCCCCAAAGTGGATCATCTCACATTTATCCACATTATACTGCATCTGCCATGTATTTACCCACTCGCCTAACCTGTCCAAATCACCCTGCAGCCTCTTAGTGTCCTCCTCACAGCTCACACCACCACCCAGTTTAGTGTCATTTGCAAACTTGGAGATATTACACTTAATTCTATGATCTAAATCATTAATATATATTGTAAAAAGCTGGGGTCCCAGCACTGAGCCCTGCGGCACTCCACTAGTCACCGCCTGCCATTCTGAAAAGGACCCGTTAATCCCGACTCTCTGCTTCTTGTCTGCCAACCAGTTCTCTATCCACGTCAGTACATTACCCCCAATACCATGTGCTTTGATTTTGCACAACAATCTCTTGTGTGGAACCTTGTCAAAAGTCTTTTGAAAGTCCAAACACACCACATCCACTGGTTCTCCCCTGTCCACTCTACTAGTTACATCCTCAAAAAATTCCAGAAGATTTGTCAAGCATGATTTCCCCTTCATAAATCCATGCTGACTTGGACCAATCCTATCATTGCTTTGCAAATGCGCTGCTATTTCATCCTTAATGATTGATTCCAACATTTTCCCCACCACTGATGTCAGGCTAACCGATCTATAGTTACCCATTTTCTCTCTCCCTCCTTTTTTAAAAAGTGGTGTTACATTAGCAACCCTCCAGTCCATAGGAACTGATCCAGAGTCGATAGACTGTTGGAAAATGATCACCAATGCATCCACTATTTCTAGGGCCACTTCCTTAAGTACTCTGGGATGTAGACTATCAGGCCCTGGGGATTTATCGGCCATCAATCCCGTCAATTTCCCTAACACAATTTCCTACCTAACAAGGATATCCTTCAGTTCCTCCTTCTCACTAGACCTTTGGTCCCCTAGTATATCCGGAAGGTTATTTGTGTCTTCCTTTGTGAAGACAGAACCAAAGTACTTGTTCAATTGGTCTGCCATTTCTTTGTTCCCCATTATAAATTCACCCGAATCCGACTGCAACGGACCTACATTTGTCTTCACTAATCTTTTTCTCTTCACATATCTATAGAAGCTTTTGCAGTCTTTTTTTATGTTTCCGGCAAGCTTCCTCTCGTACTCTATTTTCCCCCTCTTAATTAAACCCTTTGTCCTCCCTTGCTGTATTCTAAATTTCTCCCAGTCCTCCGGCTTGCTACTTTTTCTGGATAATTTGTATGCCTCTTCCTTGGATTTAACACCATCCTTAATTTCCCTTGTTAGCCATGGTTGAGCCACCTTTCCAGTTTTATTTTTACTCCAGACAGGGATGTACAATTGTTGAAGTTCGTCCATATGATCTTTAAAGGTTTGCCATTGCCTATCCACTGTCAACCCTTTAAGTATCATTTGCCAGTCTAATCTAGCCAATTCGCGCCTCATACCATCAAAGTTACCTTTCCTTAAGGCCATCTACCGCGAAACTTGGTTTAAACACCCCAAGAGGGAAATGCATCGGTAAATCAGGCGTTGGACAATTCTCTTAGGGCGGTGAAGCTGAAAATGTTTGCGATAAATTCCCAGAGCGAATGTGGATGAGGCGATGGTCGTTACACATTCCGGCGATAGCCGCTTTTTAAAGAGGAGGTAAGATGTCTCTGTGCAGGTGCAGTTTCACCATCACAGTCTAGTTAGAGCGGCAACATGGCTGAGGATGGAGCTTGGCAGTGTGCCCACCCATTTTCCAACGCGGTGCTGGAGACATTAATAGAGACTGTGGAGAGCCGAAGGGACGTCCTACAGCCAGAGAGTGGCAGGAGGCCACCGCCTAAAATTTTCAGACGTTTGTGGAAGGAGGTGGCACAGCACGTGTCGGCAAGGAGCATGGTGCCCAGAACTGCGACATAATGTCGCAAGAAGTTCAACGACCTCACTGGGGTCATCAGGGTGAGTACCCTTTCTATTACCCTTACGATGCCATAATGTGAACCTCACTGTCTCACACAATGTACAGTCTGCAGTACCTGCTCCTTTACGATGTGTACCAGCCCATGCTCCTCATTGCTAAAGAGCTGAAAAGTTCTGCCTCAGTTCAGCAGCCATACCCTGGGCCTCCATGCGTAGCTCTCCTTGGTCCCTACCCAGCCCCACCCCTCCTCTTATGACCTGTTCACTCTTAATATATGCATTTACAAAACTTTAGCCTTACCCTTAATCTTAGCTGGTAGCCGCCAAATCCCACCGTTCACACAGCCACTCTGCGCAGCTACTGAGTCAAATGGATATCTGCACACTTCCATACAGTAGCAGCTATTTAACTCTGGAAGGCACATGTGGCAGACGATTAGCTGCACACTTATTAACACTTTCTTCTGTTTGTTATTACAGGCGTAACTCACTCACAACAGTCGAGAACAAATGCGGACCAGGGGAGGGGAGCTTGAGCGTCACACCCTCACGGAGGTGGGAGAGCGAGTGTCCGCTCTCATGGGCGCACAAGTGGGTGCGGTAGCGGTCTGGGAAGCCGAGCCTCCTGGGGACAGTGACGGTATGTTCATCCCCTTTCCCTTGTATTTGAGACCTGTAACCACATGCCTTTCCCACTTTACATATAAATGTCCTATGCCACCTCCTTCTTCCCTTCCTGCCCCCTGCTGCTAACCACACTTCTGTCACTTTGTACTTACAGATAATGAGCCCAAAGCGCAACAGTCTGTCCATGAGGCGTCCACCTCCAATGACGGGTGAGATGAAGAGGAAAGGGACGACAGTTCTGCGCCTGTCCTGGGGCATCCATCTAAAGCAGACAGTGAGGACATCATCGCGGTGAATGAGCCGATCTTCCTGGGGTTTGATGAGCCTGAGACTCTTGAAGCTCGGGGGCAAGCTCACCGAAGGGTGAGTCAGTGCCTGAGTCTTGCTGAGCATGACTCAGATGTGGAACTGGTATTGGAGGCTCCGACAAAGGAGTCTCAGGGGATGCACCGCGAGCTTCAGGGTGCATTGGCAAGGGTCCCGCAGAGCATGGATGCACTTGCTGTGAGGTTGGGGAAGTGACCTCAAGCATTGCCCGTGCCTCTGAGCAGCCCATCGAGCCCATCCTTGGCAAGTACCAAAGGATGTTGGAGTCGACGAGCGACCGTGGGGACCCAGAGGTGATGGCGTGTGCCATGGCTGACGTGGCAGCAGCTATCACAGCACAGGCCGAAGCAACGCAAGGCCTTCGTGATGTGATGCAGTCACCGGTCGGTGGTGTCAATTCTCAGTCTGCTGCGTTGCTGACTCAGGTCTGCTCTCACGCAGACTCAGATTGATGCCAAGCAAGCACTGACTGCTGCCATCCTCTCTGGATTCCCCGCAGGCCAGCAATCCGTGCTCTAGCCGATTGCTCCGGATGCTGAGGCTCTGCCAGTGTGTGGATGGAAATGGAAGGTGCTGTCCTCTCTCACGATGACAGCATTCCGGCTCCCACCACTACCACCTTGCCTTTGCACCTGCCCATCCCAGGTGACTGCTGCCCATGCTGAGGTGGTGCAGTCCACAGCCAGGCCTTCCAGGCCCAGAGCTGGCCCAGGGTGTCCTGCTGGGCCATCTGCAGTCTCTGCCTCACAGCATCCTTCAAGCAGCCACTGCTGCAGGCACTGCGGACACATTAAGGAGGAGCACTAAGCGTGGGAGGGGGAAAAGGGAAGGGGTGGGAAATATGTGAGCAAGTCCCCATAAGGACTTTTCCGACCATGGCCAGATGTTCCCATCTTATGAATATAATTTTACATATTTCATTACTGATGTTTGACGCTTGTTATTTGTGGAAGGGTCTTGGCATAATATTGGTTCATTGGAGCTAGTCTTGCATTTCAGATGGAAGGGGCGTATGTATATATATTCATTAAGTTGCTTGTGTGTTATGCTGTTTCAAGAGGCATTTAATACATTCTTTATTAGTTGCTGGTGAAGGGTTGTTGTTGTGCTGCTAGAGGGCACACTCTTGTTAGAGATAATAAAATGTTGATTTGCCCATTTGTATTGCCATCATGTGTATCAATTGAGAGTTTCACAGAACTATGCCATGAGCCTAGCACTTAGTGATGTGACTATGAGGCGCTGCCATGAGGCCCTTGCGGCATTGGCACTGTACCTCCTCCGTGGCTGCTGATCCTCCTCCTCGACTGCCTCACCAGGCTGTGCATCATCATGCTCTTCTTCCTCTTCCTCCTCCTGAGGTGGAGCTCCAACCCCCCGTGGCAATGCTTGGGCCCTCAAGATGGCCAGGTTGTGCAGCATGCAGCAGACCACAATGAAGAGCGAGGCTTGAGGAGGGAAGTACTGAAGGCTGCCTCCAGTCCGGTCAAGGCATCGGAAACGCTGCTTTAGCACCCCGAAACTCTGCTCTATAAGGTTCCGGGTGGCTGCATGGCTCGCGTACTGATGCTCAGCACGGGATTTGGGGTTGCGGAGGGGTGTCATGAGCCAGGGGGCTAGACCATAGCCTTTGTCGCTGAGCAGTCAGCCGCGACCTTCATGTGGTGGCTGGTAGAGTGGTGGCACAGTGCTCTCCCGTAGGATGAAAGCATTGTGTGCGCTGCCAGGATAGTGGGCATTCACAGCGAAGCTGTGCTGCCAGGATAGTGGGCATTCACAGCGAGGATGCGTTGCGTGTGGTCGCACACCAACTGTACATTGAGAGAGAGGTAGTCCTTGCATAGAAACATAGAAAATAGATGCAGGAGTAGGCCATTCGGCCCTTCGAGCCTGCACCACCATTCAATAAGATCATGGCTGATCATTCACCTCATTACCCCTTGTAAGGGGGTGGTCTCTATGAGGGGGTCAGGTTCCCTTCTGACCAACTTGAGCGGTTCGATTCGCTCCCACTCTCTTGGGTTCTGTACTCTGGATTTATTTGGGGGGTGTGACAAAAGTGCAAAGGACACTGGTTTGATGCAAAGAACTTTGTTTTTATTACAGTCAAGGTAATACAGGCTTATTACTCTAGTAAGGAAATACAAGGCCAAACTTACAACCACTCTAATAAAGAACAATACAAGGAAAGGTACAAGGTCAAACTTAAAATCACAAATCATTCTAATGAAGAATCATGTACTACACATTCAGAGGGAGATCACAGTAAATTATACCTCACACCTCCAAATACCTAATTCTAGCTAGGTTAGACTCCAGGGCATGCAGGGACTATGCTTCCCAACCCTTTTGATAGTTAACGGTAGATCACGGTTGTTTTTCCCTTGATACCACGTTGACTGTGATCAGTCGCTGCTGCAATGGTGATGTTCTTCCTTCCTTCAGGACTTCAGGACTTTGAAGCTGAAGAAGTTAGTTTACAACTGTCGCGTTGGTTTCTCTTCTTGTCTTGATGACATATTCGCAGTATAGCACCTGGTGTAGTATGGCATCTGAGGAAGTAGCAAGCCTTGTAGCTACCTAGCAACCACCTAACCTCTGTGTAAACAGGGGCCAGTTATACGATTTCAGTGTTCTAATCTTGGCCCCAAATCTCTTCAAAATCCTTTGTATAATTTTGGCGGGCTTGGTTCTTCTTTGTAATATTTTGTCGGGCTTGTTAAAAGTTGATATGTTTGGGGTGAGTTGAAGTTCGAAAACTGTTTCCTGATGGAAATATTAGTTTGGTAATTGCAATGTCCTTTTGTGCTTAGTCGTTCGCATACAGGTTGGATTGGGCCTCTTTGTGATGTATATGCTGAAATGGTTGTCCAGACCCATGTTGATGAGTAGCTAGCGCTGGGTCATTTTGTGATGTTAATGTCTCTTGTGGGGGTAGGATTTTTGAATACTCATTCTTTCAGACAGGTTAACTCAGTCCTCACACCCAGGTAGCTTCACTTAATTAGACTGTCTCTTGCTAGTTCCGTAGGTCCGCCCACAGCCTTGAGTTTGTCTTTTAAAATCCAAAATTCTATTCAAGTTCGTAGTTACTTCCATAAGCCCTTTAGAGTTCCAAACATTTTGGTAAATAGTCCCAAATTAAATTTCCTTTCGAATGAGCCCAAACACAGGGGGGGTTTCTTGTGAATTTTGCATCCCTTCATTCCCCCCTGTTGACACGCCACACTCTCGAGTGTCAATCAAGGTAAGCAAAATTCCTGCTCCCGAGAGTCAACCTTCCCTGCATTTATACTGGCTAAACATTACCCTGCATCCCCCATTGAAATGCAAATGCAATTTACAGGCGAATACAGTCGTTGCAATTCGGTTGCAGTATAGAGGGGGTATGATGTCCCTCATTTACTCAATTTTCACAGTAAAATAATGGTATACAGTCAAACACAACTTTAAGTAAAGTAAAGCACATAGTCAAAACACATTCTCAAGTAACATTAAAGGTCCATAGTCAAACACATATAAAGTTCAGTAAAATAAAGATACATAGTCAAAACATTTAAGTAACACTCTTACAGCACTCGCGATGTTGCGGTTTATAGCAGGTAAAATCAAACACAAATTAAACATGGTAGTATGGTGTCACTCCTCCCTGCGCGATTCCCAAGTTCGGCCAAGGAGCATACAGCACCCTTTGGTGCCTGACCTGACAGCCTCTGCGTTTCACTCGGCAAGTGAGACACCATAAGTAAAGTATAATCGCGAGTTGACAAATAACTAAAGTGTGGGAAGCGATTCGGATCCAGACTGGGACCTCTATATTTCTGAAAAGGTCCCACCAAGGCGGAATGGTGATCTCAAGAATCTTTTTCCCCATCTCAATTGTTTTCTGTTCTAGAGTGTAGAAGTGTTTTTGTGAGATGATTACATCTTTTAGCAGAGCGGTAAGGTGTTCGGGTAGAGGGGGAATTGTATAGCCAAAATGTACAACATAATCCTGCAGGTGTGTAATGTTTTCCTTCACAGTGAGGTGGACAGTGGAGGGTTCAGGAATGGGGACAATCCGTTCCTGAGCCACTTGAACTGATGACTCAGGTTTGAAGCATAAACTGCTGTCGCTCACCGGACACCAGAAGTGTCCATGTTGGTAGTGGGTCGCACTGATGGTGACACACTATGTCCCACCCCCTATGTATGTTACCTGTGGAGGGACATGGTCTTGTGTCATTACTTCCATGGTGCAGTTAATAGGCTGTGCGCCAGCAGCTTTAAACCCACACTGTGACTTAGAATGGGCACTCAAGTGCTGGGGACACAGTATTACGTGTGCCCCCCGGCTCTGGCACCCGGAGAGCGTTACAGCGTGCTCCCACTTTATGACATGGCGGGGGGGGGACCGCTCCGAAGCGAATGTGTGCACCTCCCTGAATAACTCCAATGTTCTCTACCCGGTATACCGGTGCAGGTCGGGCTGTCCCACCCATGACCGGCATCCTTAATACTATCCCCATAATGGTGTGATTAGATTTCCCACTGTCTACTGGGACATGGTAGGCTTCAGAGGTTAGGCAGAGCTGGCACGGGCTTAGTGAATTGCTGTACAGGTGGAGGGCTGCGAGGTGCTTGTTCCTGATCCAGGAGGGGACTGAACCTTGTTTTAAATCCTCCAGGTTGTTGCGGCCCTCGCCCAACAACCATGCCCCATATAGTACGCACACCTCGTTCTGTGTAGCCTGGTCAGAAGCATTTCTATCCTCCCGTATGAGTGCATTCACTGTCTGTACATGTTTTTCCAGCTCAGCCACTATTTCTTTTAAATGGACAGTCATAGCCTGGTCCTCGTGTAATTCTGATCCTACTACGATATTCTCCTGTTTCAGGATTTTTCTCAATTGGGTCTTTAAACTGTTTATCTGTGTTTGCAGTTCTATGTCATCTAGGCTATTTAAGAACATAAGAACATATGAACATAAGAATTAGGAACAGGAGTAGGCCATCTAGCCCCTCGAGCCTGCTCCGCCATTCAAAAAGATCATGGCTGATCTGGCCGTGGACTCAGCTCCACTTACCTGCCCGCTCCCCATAACCTTGGTTAAAAATCTATCTATCTGTGACTTGAATACATTCAATGAGCTAGCCTCAACTGCTTCTTTGGGCAGAGGATTCCACAGATTCACAATCCTCTGGGAGAAGAAATTCCTTCTCAACTCGGTTTTAAATTGGCTCCCCCATATTTTGAGGCTGTGCCCCCTAGTTCTAGTCTCCCCGACCAGTGGAAACAACCTCTCTGCCTCTATTTTGTCTATCCCTTTCATTATTTTAAATGTTTCTATAAGATCACCCCTCATCCTTCTGAACTCCAACGAGTAAAGACCCAGTCTACTCAACCCCTCAGCTCCGGAATCAGCCTAGTGAATCGTCTCTGTACCCCCTCCAAAGCTAGTATATCCTTCCTTAAGTAAGGTGACCAAAACTGCACGCAGTACTCCAGTTGCGGCCTCACCAATACCCTATACAGTTGCAGCAAGACCTCCCTGCTTTTGTACTCCATCCCTCTCGCAATGAAGGCCAACATTCCATTCGCCTTCCTGATTATCTGCTGCACCTGCAAACTAACTTTTTGGGATTCATGCACAAGGACCCCAGGTCCCTCTGCACCGCAGCATGTTGTAATTTCTCCCCATTCAAATAATATTCCCTTTTACAGTTTTTTTTCCCAAGGTGGATGACCTCACACTTTCCAACATTGTATTCCATCTGCCAAACTTTAGCCCATTTGCTTAACCTATCTAAATCTCTTTGCTGCCTCTCTGTGTCCTCTACACAACCCGCTTTCCCACTAATCTTTGTGTCATCTGCAAATTTTGTTACACTACACTCTGTCCCCTCTTTCAGGTCATCTATGTATATTGTAAACAGTTGTGGTCCCAGCACTGATCCCTGTGGCACACCACTAACCACCGATTTCCAACCCGAAAAGGACTCATTTATCTCTGCTTTCTGTTAGCCAGCCAATTCTCGATCCATGCTAATACATTTCCTCTGACTCTGCGTACCTTTATCTTCTGCAGTAACCTTTTGTGTGGCACCTTATCGAATGCCTTTTGAAAATCTAAATACACCACATCTATCGGTACACCTCTATCCACCATGCTCGTTATATCCTCAAAGAATTCCAGTAAATTAGTTAAACATGATTTCCCCTTCATGAATCCATGCTGCGTCTGCTTGATTGCACTATTCCTATCTAGATGTCCCGCTATTTCTTCCTTAATGATAGTTTCAAGCATTTTCCCCACTACAGATGTTAAACTAACCGACCTATAGTTACCTACCTTTTGACTGCCTCCTTTTTTAAACATTAACTGCTTTCCAATCCGCTGGTACCTCCCCAGAGTCCAGAGAATTTTGGTAGATTATAACGAATGCATTTGCTATAACTTCCGCCATCTCTTTTAATACCCTGGGATGCATTTCATCAGGACCAGGGGACTTGTCTACCTTGAGTCCCATTAGCCTGATCAGCACTACCCCCCTAGTGATAGTGATTGTCTCAAGGTCCTCCCTTCCCACATTCCTGTGACCAGCAATTTTTGGCATGGTTTTTGTGTTTTCCACTGTGAAGACCGAAGCAAAATAATTGTTTAAGGTCTCAGCCATTTCCACATTTCCCATTATTAAATCCCCCTTCTCATCTTCTAAGGACCAACATTTACTTTAGTCGCTCTTTTCCATTTTATATATCTGTAAAAGCTTTTACTATCCGTTTTTATGTTTTGCGCAAATTTACCTTCATAATCTATCTTTCCTTTCTTTATTGCTTTCTTAGTCATTCTCTGCTGTCGTTTAAAATTTTCCCAATCTTCTATTTTCCCACTAACCTTGGCCATCTTATACGCATTGGTTTTTAATTTGATACTCTCCTTTATTTCCTTGGTTATCCACGGCTGGTTATCCCTTCTCTTACCGCCCTTCTTTTTCACTGGAATATATTTTTGTTGAGCACTATGAAAGAGCTCCTTAAAAGTCCTCCACTGTTCCTCAATTGTGCCACCGTTTAGTCTGTATTTCCAGTCTACTTTAGCCAACTCTGCCCTCATCCCACTGTAGTCCCCTTTGTTTAAGCATAGTACGCTCGTTTGAGACACTACTTCCTCACCCTCAATTTGTATTACAAATTCAACCATACTGTGATCACTCATTCCGAGAGGATCTTTTACTAGGAATTTATGTTCGCATGTAGGGATCAGAGAGTATTTGTCCCGCAGGCATATCAATCGTCGTCGCCAGGCAATGGCAAGATGAAGGGGAATGGATGGGATGGGACTCCCCACTCCCAATTAACGCCACTGAACTAAGAGCACACATTAAGAAACCCCTACCCACAACCCCGCCAATACGTACAGTAATAGAAAGGTTTCCTACCACCACCAAGGGACCTGGGAACGGATTAGTATTGGTACCGACCGAAAAGGTGTTATATCAGGGGGTACATTATGCAGTAGCTTCAGTAATATTAAACCTTACCGAGGTACACCTGCTTGCATGCTGTCTGAAGGAAACAGAGTTGCTATACCTGACCCAACTTAGAGACATGTTCAAGAAATTTTATGAGATAGACTTTGGAAATGTAAACAAAGTAGATCTATACACCCTAAATGCTAGGGACACCATGGACTCAGGGAGACCTAGAAGTGGAATCATAAACGACGTTTTCACTACCAACAATACACAATCCGCATAGATCTCTCGGCCCGAAAGCCTGTGTTAATTTCCCATACCCCTTCTATGGAACACCGGTGGGCTGTCCCTGGATAAATCATGTTGGCTGCGAATCTTGGCTTGCAGAGTCCCTTTACCCTTAGGTCCATTTGGGAGAGGAGCAGGGTCCCTACTGGCTGCTACCTCCAGGAAAAACTCTTTATCCCCCCTCTATGGCCCCTAGAGCTGGCGCAGTCTGCAGGTCTTTCTTGAGTTGGATAAATGCTGCCTCACAACCTATGTCCCATTCCCTCTCCACTCCCTTGTGTAGGAGTCGGAGTAGAGGGGCTGAGGTGGCTGCATAATCCTTAATAAAATCTCTGCAGTACCCAGTTAGCCCTAGAACAGATCTTACTCCTGTTACTGTGTTGGGGGCGGGTAACTTCTGCACTGCTTCCCTTCTAGCTTTGTCTATGGCTCTTTCCCCTGCGCGCACAGCCAGTTCCATGAATTTTACTTCCTTCAGGCCAATCTATGCCTTCTTGGGGTTTACTTTAAATCTTTCTTCTTTCAGCAGCTCCAGCAGTTCAGCCAGCAGTGGGCCATGCTCCTCCTCCTCATTGGTGAAAAGGAGCAGGTCGTCCACATACTGTATTAATTGCTGGGGTCTGCTGAAGCTCTTTAAACAGTTGGCCATACACTGATGGAAAATACTAAGGCTGTTGTGGAAGCCCTTAGAGAGACAGTTCCAAGTATATTGCTGTCCTTTAAAGGTAAAAGCAAACTTGTACTGATCTTCCCTTCTTAAAGATATGGACCAGAACCCGTTGGAAATATCCAGCACTGTGAAGGTGGTCGCGGAAGCTGGGATGCTTCCAATGAGGTCGGCGACAGCAACAACAGTAGGAGCACAGGCGGGGATGTTACAGTTGAGTACTCGATAGTCCACCGTGGCTCTCCAGGAGTTGTCTGGTTTCTTAGCCGGCCACAATGGAGAATTCACATGGGTAGCTATTGGTCTCAATACCCCCTGTTTAACCAGAGAACCCAAGGCTGTTTCCATGTCTGTCTCCACCTCCCTGGGGAAGTTGTAGTGTTTCTGTGGTTGGGTCATGGGGTCCCCATTTATGCTAACCTCGACCCCATTTATTCTCCCACAGTCGTGTTTGTGAGTGGCAAAAGCTGCAAGGTTTTTCCTCACATATTTTTGATACTCTACAGGGGTGTTACTGACCAGTGATTCAAGGTCGTAACCCTCCTTTGGTTTCATGGTGCACACCGTCCCTTTTCCCTGTTTCCCCGGGATAACCATCACCTCACTCTCTTGTCCCGTACAGACTGACCCCCAAAGACAGTGGTTTCTTAAATCCACCAGCATCCCGTGGCCTAGGATGAAGTCAGCCCCCAGGATCCCTTTCCCTTCCTGCTCCCACTTCATCAGGACACAAGTCCACTTAGTGTGGAGTGTACCTAAATGAATGGAGAGCGGAACGGAGAATGAGCCAGTCTGTTCAGTGCCTGTGAAATCCACCAAGCTGTAGGGGACCCCGTTAGACAGAGGTGAGGCAGCGGGATTAGCTGCATAGACAAGGGTGCTTGAGGCACTGGTGTCCAGCAGTTAAATCCCTTTCACCTTTTCCACTTCCATCTGTATGGTCGGTCTCCCCCACGCATCATACTCGAGGGCACACAGGTGGACAGGCTGGCCTGTCCTAGTCACGGTTTTGGTTGGGAGGGGGCAGATGGGATCTCAGTACCGGTGCCTACCTTTCCAGGGCCATCTAATATGGCTCGGAGCACAGTTAAAAAGGTATCAAATGAGTGGGGAGGGATTGGCTTATCTGTCTCGGTCTTTTGGACAGGGGCTGGAGAATTCTTTCTTGTGCTATTCTTCCAAGGATTTTTACAATCCCACTCTTTCTGCACCCTCAGCAGGTACGTTTTGTATCGGAGGGGTTGCTCCCCTCGTGGCGCCATTCCCTCTTGTCTTGGTTAGGTCGGATTTCGTGAACCCTTCCCTTTTGTGGATGCTCTTCTGTCCCTCTGCCGTTTCTGTAAGCTAGGGTCAGCTGCCTAAGCACCCCCCGTTCTGTGGCTTGGGGATCTCTTGGGTCGAACCAGACCTCAAACTTAGTTCTTATTCTGTGTAAACTGTTAGCTATTAGGCTTCGGAGCCAGTGTGCTAATTCGTCCGGGTTTAAGTGATCCCTGTCTATGTCTCCACTACAGGCGCTTTTGTACACAGGCCACAGTCAGTCTGCGAAAGCCTATGGGGTTTCTCTTATGAGCTGCACCGTTTTCTCTACTCTGGACAAGGGACTTCCGTCATTGCAGCCCATAGCTTCTAAAATGTCTTTCTGAACAGCAGCAAGTGTTTTCTGTCCTGTTTTGCTCTCAGTAGAGAGGGACTGGTACAGTTTGCTGTCTAGGGTTTGGAGAAGCAGCTTAGCCATTTCTGCATCATTGCATCCATTAATATCCCCTGCCTGTTCCACTTCCACAAAGTGAACCGAGGGGTCTCCCTTTGGAGTTAGCTTTCCCAGGTGGCTTATTATAGCCCTAAGCTGGTGGGGAGTGTGGGGGACCACAAACTGACTTTCCAGGGGCCCTGGACCCCCGGCAAGGGTGGGCTGGCCAAACTTCTGTTGCCGGACCGGGCACATTGGCCCTGGTTCAGGCTCTCCCTGTTCTGGCTTGCCTCCCTCTCTTCCCTGCGGCCAAGCCGAGCTGAAACTCGGTGCTACAGGTGGTGGTGGTTCACTATCCCTGTCCGCCCCACAACTGATTTGCCCCTCCTGCTGCTGCACCGGTGTAGTCACCGGTGCCACAGGTGATGACCGGGTGGTTCCTTCCTTCTCTTCCAGGTTTACCTGGGGCGTACCTGGGCTTATTACGCATATCATGCCTTTTGCCTTGGACAGAGCAAGGTTTAAACTCTTAATTTGTTGCTGGCAGGGACCGTGGTCTCCCGATTCAAACCCATTAGTGCCAGCTACTTTATACACTGCTTGCACATCTTTTAATCTTTCCTGGAGCTCTTTTACTTGTAGGGTGAGGTGAGTGCTTTCCTCTTTCAGTGACTTTTCATTACTTTTGGCCTCGGTAACCTGACATTGAAAATAGTCCTGACTGTTTTTAAACCTTTCCATTATTTGGGTCCTTTCCTGTTTTAGCTTACAGAGTTCTCCTGATAATGTTTCTTCTGACATAACCCTTTCCTGGTAGTCCTCTGCGCATTCCCATAACTCTGCCTGTAATGTTTCATTCATTCTATCTAGGAGTTGGACCTGTCGCTGTAGACTGACCAACCAGATTGCCTTCTCGACTGCTTCTTTGTGATCTTTGCTTGCTGTCCACTGGGCTGCAGCGTCTGCTGGACGCTCAGTGCGCAATAGACTAAGCACCCATTCTTTAGTTACATTGACCTTCTTATACACATAGGAGAAAATCCTCTCTTCCATTTTGGTTCTTTGCCCCAAACCAGCACTCTCCACATCACACCCCTTGTACCAGAGTCCTGCCGCCATTTTGTAAGGGGGGTGGTCTCTATGAGGGGGTCAGGTTCCCTTCTGACCAACTTGATCGGTTCAATTCGCTCCCACTCCCTTGGGTTCTGTACTCTGGATTTATTTGGGGGTTGTGACAAAAGTGCAAAGGACACTGGTTTGATGCAAATAACTTTGTTTTTATTACAGTTAAGGTAATACAGGCTTATTACTCTAGTAAGAACATAAAAGGCCAAACTTACAATCACTCTAATAAAGAACAATACAAGGAAAGGATCAAGGTCAAACTTAAAATCACAAATCACTCTAATAAAGAATCATGCACTACACATTCAAAGAGGGGTCACAGTAAATTATATCTTCCACCTCCCAATACCTAATTCTAGCTAGGTTAGACTCCAGGGCATGCAGGGACTATGCTTAACAGCCCTTTTGATAGCTAACAGTAGATCGCGGTTGTTTTTCCCTTGATACCACGTTGACTGTGGTCGGTCGCTGCTGCGATAGTGATGTTCTTCCTTCCTTCAGAACTTCAGGACTTCGAGGCTGGAGAAGTTAGTTTACAACTGTCGCGTTGGTTTCTCTTCTTGTCTTGATGACATATTCGCAGTATAGCACCTGGTGTAGTATGGCATCTGAGGAAGTAGCAAGCCTTGTAGCTACCTAGCAACCATCTAACCTCTGTTGAAAACAGTGGCCAGTTATACAATTTCAGTGTTCTAATCTTGGCCCCAAATCTCTTCAAAATCCTTTGTATAATTTTGGCGGGCTTGGTTCTTCTTTGTAATATTTTGTCGGGCTCGTTAAAAGTTGATATTTTTTGGGTGAGTTGAAGTTCGAAAACTGTTTCCGAATGGAAATATTAGTTTGGTAATTGCAATGTCCTTTTGTGCTTAGTCGTTCGCATACAGGTTGGATTGGGCCTCTTTGTGATGTATATGCTGAAATGGTTGTCCAGACCCATGTTGATGGGTAGCTACCTCTGGGTGATGTTAATGTCTCTTGTGGGGGAAGGATTTTCGAATACTCATTCTTCCAGACAGGTTAACTCAGTCCTCACACCCAAGTAGCTTCACTTAATTAGACTGTCTCTTGCTAGTTCCATAGGTCCGCCCACAGCCTTGAGTTTGTCTTTTAAAATCCAAAATTCTATTAAAGTTCGGAGTTTCTTCCATAAGCACTTTAGAGTTCCAAACGTTTTGGTAAATAGTCCCAAATTAAATTTCCTTTCGAATGAGCCCATACACAGGGGGGGGGGGGGGGTTTCTTGTGAATTTAGCATCCCTTCGGAGCTCCAACCCCCCGTGGCAATGCTTGGGCCCTCAAGATGGCCAGGTTGTGCAGCATGCAGCAGACCACAATGAAGAGCGAGACTTGCGGAGGGGAGTATTGAAGGCTGCCTCCAGAGCGGTCAAGCCATCAGAATCACTGCTTTAGCACCCCGATACTCTGCTCTATAAGGTTCCGGGTGGACGCATGGCTCTCTTGCTGATGCTCAGCACGGGATTTGGGGTTGCGGAGGGGTGTCATGAGCCAGGTGGCTAGGCCATAGCCTTTGTCGCTGAGCAGTCAGCCGCGATCTTCATGTGGTGGCTGGAAGAGTCGTGGCAGAGTGTTCTCCCATAGGATGAAAGCATTGTGTGCGCTGCCAGGATTGTAGGCATTCACAGGGAGGATGTTCTGCCAGGATAGCGGGCATTCACAGCGAGGATGCATTGCGTGTGGTCGCACACCAACTGTACATTGAGAGAGAGGTAGTCCTTGCATAGAAACATAGAAATATAGAAAATAGGTGCAGGAGTAGGCCATTCGGCTCTTCGAGCCTGCACCACCATTCAATAATATCATGGCTGATCATTCACCTCAGTACTCCTTTCCTGCTTTCTCTCCGTACCCTTTGACCCCTTTAGCCGTAAGGGCCATATCTAACTCCCCCTTGAATATATCCAATGAACTGGCATCAACAACTCTCTGCGGTAGGGAATTCCACAGGTTAACAACTCTCTGAATGAAGAAGTTTCTCCTCATCTCAGTCCTAAATGGCTTACCCCTTATCCTTCGACTATGTCCCCTGGTTCTGGACTTCCCCAACATTGGGAACATTCTTCCTGCATCTAACCTGTCCGGTCCCGTCAGAATTTTATATGTTTCTATGAGATCCCCTCTCATTCTTCTAAACTCCAGTGAATACAGGCCCAGTCGATCTAGTCTCTCCTCATATGTCAGTCCTGCCATCCCGGGAATCAGTCTGATGAACGTTCGCTGCACTCCCTCAATAGCAAGAACGTCCTTCCTCAGATTAGGAGACCAAAACTGAACACAATATTCCAGGTGATGCTTCACTAAGGCTCTGTACAACTGCCGTAAGACCTCCCTGCTCCTATACTCAAATCCCCTAGCTATGAAGGCCAACATACCATTTGCCTTCTTCACCGCCTGCTGAACCTGCATGCCAACTGTCAATGACTGATGTACCATGACACCCAGGTCTCGTTGCACCTCCCCTTTTCCTAATCTGCCGCCATTCAGATAATATTCTACCTTCGTCTTTTTGCCACCAAAGTGGATAACCTCACATTTATCCACATTATACTGCATCTGCCACGCTTTTGCCCACTCACCTAACCTGTCCAAGTCACCCTGCAGCCTCTTAGCATCCTCCTCACAGCTCACACTGCCACCCAGCTTAGTGTCATCTGCAAACTTGGAGATATTACACTCAATTCACTCATCCAAATCATTGATGTATATTGTAAAGAGCTGGGGTCCCAGCACTGAGCCCTGCCGCATCCCACTAGTCACTGCCTGCCATTCTGAAAAGGGCCTGATGGACTGCATCCCAGAGTACTTAAGGAGGTGGCCTTGGAAATAGCGGATACATTGACAGTCATTTTCCAACATTCCATTGACTCTGGATCAGTTCCTATCGCGTGGAGGGTAGCCAATGTAACCCCACTTTTTAAAAAAGGAGGGAGAGAGAAAACAGGGAATTATAGACTGGTCAGCCTGACCTCAGTAGTGGGTAAAATGATGGAATCAATTATTAAGGATGTCATAGCAGCGCATTTGGAAAGAGATGACATGATAGGTCCAAGTCAGCATGGATTTGTGAAAGGGAAATCATGCTTGACAAATCTTCTGGAATTTTTTGAGGATGTTTCCAGTAAAGTGGAGAAGGGAGAACCAGTTGATGTAGTATATTTGGACTTTCAGAAGGCTTTCGACAAGGTCCCACACAAGAGATTAATGTGCAAAGTTAAAGCACATGGGATTGGGGGTATTGTGCTGACGTGGATTGAGAACTGGTTGTCAGACAGGAAGCAAAGAGTAGGAGTAAATGGGTACTTTTCAGAATGGTAGGCAGTGACTAGTGGGGTACCGCAAGGTTCTGTACTGGGGCCCCAGCTGTTTACATTGTACATTAATGATTTAGACGAGGTGATTAAATGTAGTATCTCCAAATTTGCGGATGACACTAAGTTGGGTGGCAGTGTGAGCTGCGAGGAGGATGCTATGAGGCTGCAGAGTGACTTGGATAGGTTAGGTGAGTGGGCAAATGCATGGCAGATGAAGTATAATGTGGATAAATGTGAGGTTATCCACTTTGGTGGTAAAAACAGAGAGACAGACTATTATCTGAATGGTGACAGATTAGGAAAAGGGGAGGTGCAACGAGACCTGGGTGTCATGGTACATCAGTCATTGAAGGTTGGCATGCAAGTACAGCAGGCGGTTAAGAAAGCAAATGGCATGTTGGCCTTCATAGCGAGGGGATTTGAGTACAGGGGCAGGGAGGTGTTGCTACAGTTGTACAGGGCCTTGGTGAGGCCACACCTGGAATATTGTGTACAGTTTTGGTCTCCTAACTTGAGGAAGGACATTCTTGCTATTGAGGGAGTGCAGCGAAGATTCACCAGACTGATTCCTGGGATGGTGGGACTGACCTATCAAGAAAGACTGGATCAACTGGGCTTGTATTCACTGGAGTTCAGAAGAATGAGAGGGGACCTCATAGAAACGTTTAAAATTCTGATGGGTTTAGACAGGTTAGATGCAGGTAGAATGTTCCCAATGTTGGGGAAGTCCAGAACCAGGGGTCATAGTCTAAGGATAAGGGGTAAGCCATTTAGGACCGAGATGAGGAGAAACTTCTTCACCCAGAGAGTGGTGAACCTGTGGAATTCTCTACCCCAGAAAGTTGTTGAGGCCAATTCACTAAATATATTCAAAAGGGAGTTAGATGAAGTCCTTACTACTCAGGGGATCAAGGGGTATGGCGAGAAAGCAGGAAGGGGGTACTGAAGTTGCATGTTCAGCCATGAACTCATTGAATGGCGGTGCAGGCTAGAAGGGCTGAATGGCCTACTCCTGCACCTATTTTCTATGTTTCTATGACCCGTTTATCCCGACTCTCTGCTTCCTGTCTGCCAACCAGTTCTCTATCCACGTCAGTACATTACCCCCAAAACCACGTACTTTAATTTTCCACACCAATCTCTTGTGTGGGACCTTGTCAAAAGCCTTTTCAAAGTCCGATTGCGAAACTCCTCCGCATTCTTGAGTGGTGCAATGAATGGCGTCCTGAACCAAAAGACAGATTCATGTTTTGGGTTTAAGCAATTTATCAGAATTGAGGTCTGGATGGAGTTTAATAATTGAAATGGAATGTTTATTGGATAATTTCAGTTGCATTTTATTACTTTATCATTCCACAATCCAGGCAATTTTCTCAAACAGTACACAATTTCTTATTTAAAAGGAGCATTTTCTTCATGAAAAATGACTTGGTAACCTGATTTCTTTCTGTTTAGGGAGGGCGAAGAGCAAAGCATCATTTTTATTATATTGGAGTTGCACACAAGTGATGCAATCATGCATTGTGTGCAAAAAAAGTTAAGTAGTTTGCTGGTATCTTTTATGAAGGTGGTGATTTAGAGAGATGAGATAAAATGGGCTGAGCGGCCCTCCATGTCTTTTTTATCTTGTGATTTTGTTATCTTATGAAATTTGGGCAAAATCATCCCATAGTTAAGGCTATTTGTGCAGTAACTGTGGCACAATTATCAACATTCAGTATGTCGACGATTTTGTGCCTTTTTTTTGTATATTCAAAGGTCAAAAATATACCATCCATTGGAACATTATAGGATTATACAAAGTAAATTGTTTAACATGTAGGAATAAACCATTTGATCTTTATTAACCAGTCAAATTTATTTTGCACTCTCAGCAAAATTGTTTAACAAAACCCCAGAAAAAAATAACTTTGTGTTTTATTGAAAGAGGAGAAACAAACTCAAAAAAAGCCATTTATCAACACTATCTACACAAGTTCTTGTTTGTGCAATCAGCGATGTTGGGCACTAGAAATGAATGCATTCATAGAGACGTTTAATTGAAGAGAATTTATTTACAGTACTGTGCAGATCAAGGACAAATTGCCTGAGCTGGAGTACAGATGTGGCTAGCTCGGCTATTTTCATACCAAACGTCGGCTAATTTCATTAATGGTTCTCGCTGTTCAAGGATATCCTTGTGCCATTTCTGCATTCCTCTATTATCTCAAGTTGGCTACAAATTGGCTGCTGTTTTCTTGAACAAAGAACATCTGTTTATGTTTATTTCCTTGTTATCTCGACTAGGTTTAAACTTTCCCACGAAGAACACCTGCTTTGCTTTCCATCTTTACACAATTAGTTTACACAGGCACAATTATAAATGCTGGTGCCTACACCATTAAAGTAGATCCTGAATTAGGTGGTTAGTTCACACGAGCAAAACCGAATTCCAAACACTGCTGCCTGAAGCAGTAAGGACAATTTTTAGTGAGCAGGTGTGTTTAACGGTGCAACAGTGTAGTTGTCCAATGACTAAAATCTCACCTGCTAACAGTAGCCATGATCGAATTCTGTTGAGCAAGGGTAAGTGTGGTTTTGTGCCAATAGCAAAAGCATCATGAGGAAGCCTGCCGTTGGAGGGGTGATGGCCCGCTGTTGGAGGAGTGAGGACCCAGTCGCCTGGTCGGAGGCTCACCTGCTTGCCGGGCGTCATCGTGAATCAAGGAGCCTGGTCGTCATCGCTGATGGATGGTGTGGTGGGAAGCCTGAGGTAGGCCCGATCTTGTGGGATTCGCAGGGTTTGGTTTAGAGTAAGGGTTTAGGTGTTTGAGACCCCCTATTAGGGTCTATTAGGGCTAGGGAAAGTCTAGACAATGAGAGGGGGGAGGCTGGTGTGGAGAATTGCCGCTTGGTAGGAGATGGTAGTTGTTCAGCAGAGGAGCTCCCTGGGGAGCTGTCACCCCGTTGGCCATCTTCTCCCCCTTCTCCTCCTTCTCCTCCTCCAGCACATGGTGAGCATCATGGCTGTGACCCCCCTGACCAACCACTCTGAACCCCAGTTGGCCACTGACCCTCCCAATGCCTGCCCCCAACCAAGCCTCGGATCACCTACCATCAAGGACGCTACTCAGCGTCGTATCTGCAGTCAATATCTCGCCGTAGGCAACTAGGCCCATACAGCAGTGCCTGGTCTCCAGTCGTCTTGGACCTCCTTGCCACTGGACCAAGACCTTGCTCAGCTAAGCCCGTGTGATAGTCAGTGTATAACAACCACCCCACATTAAAAGAACTCATGCACAGGCATCTTCCACTCCTCTAACATGAAGTTCGGGACCTGGAACGTCAGGAACCTCATGGTTGGACATGAGGAAGCACTAAAATTCTGGTTGTTTCTTTTTAATGTTATGTGTGTAATTCTAGGCAACCTGTATCATGCCTCCACCAGAGGGCCAAGGGAGTCCCAGCATCCCTTGGGAGCACTGTATATAAGCAGGCCTCTGGAGTTGAAATAAAGGAGCTAAGATCACTTACTCACTATTTACACTACTCAGTTGCATTACTTTATTATGAGCATAACAATTGGCGATGAGATAATATGCGAAAATGCAAAGAACTGTTGGTATCCTTGGGAGAAATTCTCATAAGGGGACGATTGTGAGGCCTTTGTGGATCGACTCGACCAATACTTCATGGCCAATGAGCTGGAAGGGGCCGAGAACACTGCCAAAAGAAGGGCGATCCTCCATACCATTTTCTAGTTCCGGTGAAACCAACAACCAAATCCTATGAAGAACTGTGTACGCTGGTCCGGGAGCACCTAAACCTGAAGGAAAGCATTTTGATGGCAAGGTATCGATTCTACACGTGTCGACGGTCTGAAGGCCAGGAAATGGCGAGCTATGTCGCCGAACTGAGGCGTCTTGCAGGACATTGCGAATTCGATGGATTTCTGAAGCAAATGCTAAGAAATTTTTTTTGTGCTTGGCATTGGCCATGGGGCTATCCTTTTCAAACTATTGACTGTTGAAACACCGAATCTGAGCAAAGCCATAACGATAGCCCAGGCATTTATGTCCACCAGCGATAACACCAAACAAATTTCGCAGCATAAAGAGGTTTCGGCTAGTGAAGTAACGTCATTTTCAGGCAGGAAGGCATATGGCAGAACGTACACACTGGCAGCTGCATGACCTCAGATGACCCAGAGTCCGCCATCAAGCATTAATGCGAGGCAGTTAACACCTAGTTGGCGCTGCGGAGGTGATCATCGGGCCCATCAATGCCGCTTCAAACACTATGCGTGCAAAGGCTGTAGAACAATGGGACACCTCCAGCGAATGTGCAGACGAGCTGCAAACCCTGCAAACCACCATGTTGCAGAGGAAGATCGATCCATGGTGGATCAGGTTGAACTAGAGACTTGAACTGAGGAGACAGAAGTGTATGGGGTACACACCTTCACCACGAAATGTCCACCGATCATGTTAAAAGTTGAACTGAACGGAATTCCAGTATCCATGGAATTGGACACGGGTGCGAGTCAGTCTATCATGAGCAAAAAGGCCTTTGACAGGCTGTGGTGCAACAAGGCACACAGGTCCAAGCTTAGCCCCATTCACACCAAGCTAAGAACTTACACCAAAGAACTGATTCCTGTTATTAGCAGCGCAGAAGTAAAAGTCTCCTATGATGGAGCAGTGCACGAACTCCCACTATGGATTGTACCAGGAGATGGCCCCACACTGTTCAGCAGAAGCTGGATGGGAAAAATCTGCTGGAACTGGGACGACATCCGAGCGCTCTCGTCTGTCAATGATGTCTCATGTGCCCAGGTTCTGAGCAAATTCCCATCGTTGTTTGAGCCAGGCATTAGAAGTTTCTCGGGGGCGAAGGTGCAGATCCACTTGGTTCCCGGTACACGACCCATCCACCACAAGGCACGGGCGGTGCCATATATGATGCGAGAGAAAGTGGAAATTGAGCTGGACAAGCTGCAGCGAGAAGGCATCATCACACCGGTGGAGTTCAACAAGTGGGCCAGTCTGATTGTTCCGGTTCTCAAAGTCAACGGCACGGTCAGAATTTGTGGGGACTATAAAGTAACCATTAACAGTTTTTCGCGACAGGAACAGTACCCGCTACCCAAGGCAGACGATCTATTTGTGACCCTGGCTGGAGAAAAGATGTTCACCAAGTTGTACCTGACCTCGGCCTACATGACGCAGGAGCTGGAGGAATCATCGAAAGGCCTCACTTGCATCAACACGCACAAAGGTCTGTTCATCTACAATAGATGCGTGTTTGGGATTCGATCGGCCGCGGCAATTTTCCAAAGGAACATGGAGAGCCTGCTAAAGTCAGTTCCGCGCACCGTGGATTTCCAGGACAACATACTGGTCTCAGGTCGGAACACTATCGAACACTTGCAGAACCTGGAAGAGGTTCCAAGTCGGCTAGATTGTGTGGGACTCAGATTGAAACGCTCGACGTGTGTTTTCCTGGCACCAGAGGTTGAGTTCTTAGGGAGAAGAATCACGGCAGACGGCATCAGACCCACCGATGCCAAGATGGAGGCTATCAAGAACGCGGCAAGACCACAGAGCGTGACGGAGCTGCGGTCGTTCCTGGGACTCCTCAAATATTTCGGTAATTTCCTACCTGGGTTAAGCACCTTGCTAGAACCCATACATATCTACTACGCAAGGGAGACGACTGGGTATGGGGAAAATCACAAAAGGCTGCTTTTGGGAAAGCCAGAAATCTGTTATGTTCCAACAAACTGCTTGTTCTGTATAACCCATGTAAACGATTAGCGCTAGCTTTCGATGCGTCTTCATATGGGGTCGGGTGTGTGTTACAACAAGCTAACAAATCGGGAACACTGCAACCAGTCGCCTATGCATCCAGGAGTTTGTCCAAGGCCGAAAGGGCCTACAGCATGATTGAAAAAGAAGCTCTGGCATGAAAAAAATGCACCAGTATCTGTTTGATCTCAAGTTTGAGCTAGAAACTGACTATAAGCCATACATATCGCTATTCTCAGAGAGCAAAGGGACAAATACCAATGCTGATGCTCTCAGTCGGCTACCATTGCCCACCACCGGGGTGGAAATGGCACAGCATGCAGACTTGCTCTTGGTGATGGATGCATTCGAAAATGAAAAGTCACCCGTTACGGCCCACCAGATCAGGACCTGGACCAGCCAGGATTCTTTACTGTTCCTGGTAAAAAACTGTGTCCTCCGTGGGAGCTGGTTCAGCATCCCAGCGGAGATGCATGAAGAGGTCTAGCCTTTCCAGCGGCGCAAAGACAAAATGTCCATCCAGGCGGACTGTTTTTTGTGGGGTAATCGTGTGGTTTTGCCTAAGAAAGGCAGGGAAACATTCTTACGCGACCTACACACAGGCATAGTAATGATGAAAGCTATAGCTAGATCCCATGTGTGGTGGCCCAGCATCGACTCCGACTTAAAGTCATGCCTGCGCCAATGCAACACTTGCTCTCAACTGAGCAATGCACCCAGAGAGGCACTGCTAAGTTTGTGGTCATGGCCCTCCAAACCATGGTCTAGCATCCATGTTGACTTTGCGGGCCCACTTCTAGACAAAATGTTCTTGGTTGTTGTGGATACTTATTCAAAATGGATTGAATATGTAATAATGTCTGTAAGCACGCCCACTGCCACCATCGAAAGCCTACGAGCCATGTTTACCACGCTCGGCCTGCCTGATGTCCTTGTCAGCGACAATGGGCCGTGTTTCACCAGTGCTGAATTCAAGGAATTCATGACCCACAATGGGGTCAAGCACGTCACATCTGCCCCGTTCAAGCCCGCATCCAATGGCCAGGCAGAATGGGCAGTCCAAACCATCAAGCAAAGCTTGAAATGTGTGTCGGAAGGCTCCCTGCAGACCTGCCTGTCCCAAGTCCTGCTCAGCTACCGCACCAGACACCACTCGCTCACCGGTATTCCCCCAGCTGAGCTGCTCATGAAAAGGGTGCTTAAAACAAGACTCTCCCTAGTCGACCCTGATCTCCAGGATCATGTTGAGGGCAGGCAGCATCAACAAAGCATGTACCATGATTGCGCAAACTTCTCACGCGATATTGAAGTCAATGACCATGTATTTGTACTCAACTATGGACATGGTCCCAAATGGCTTGCTGGCATTGTCATAGCCAAAGAAGGGAGTAGAGTGTTTCAGGTCAAACTTGCCAATGGACTAACTTGCAGAAAGCATTTGGACCAAACCAAACTATGATTCACAAACAGCCACGAGCAACCCGAACAGGACATCACCAACTTCGACCCTCCAACACACACACAAGTGGCAACCGACATCACGGTTGACCACGAAGCTGAACTCACCATCCCCAGCAGTCCGGCAAGGCCAGCTTCCCAGCAGCCCAGCGAAGAACCAACCAACTCACCCACACCTGCATTTGTACCGAGACGATCGACAAGGGAGCGAAAAGCCTCAGATCGTCTCACCTTGTAAATAAGTGTACTATTGACTTTGGGAGGGAGTGATGTTATGTATGTAATCCTAGGCAACCTGTATCATACCGCCACCAGAGGGCCTACCTGTTGGAGTCCCAAGGGATCCCAGCATTCCTTGGGAGCACTGTATATAAGCAGGTCTTCCATGCTGTACCAGCACTCTGGAGTTGAAATAAAGGATCAAAGGTCACACTTACTCACTGTCTACAGTACTCAGTTGCATTACTTTATTATGAGCATAATATTTAATATATTATTACTTAGGGCTAGAACTTCAGTTAGACATCGCTTCAGGCGATAATATCGTCCAGGCACTAAATTTAGCCAGGGAAGATTTTTTGCGTCGGGCCCAGCAAAATTCTGTTTTTGTGTCCTGAGAGCGAGTGCGGCACAAAGGGAAGCATTCCACATTTTTCTTAGGGTGATAGGCCGAGAGAGGTACCCAAGATCTATCGGTAAAGAGTGGCTTTGTAGCGCCCTATGAGAGGCCTTCGTGATTAAAAAAAGTCAGGCCCAAACTCACAAAAAACATTCCCCGTTCATTACACAGCACAAATAAAATTAAATCGCTACCAAATACTGCAACAAAAATCACTGGAACTTACCTTCTGGAGTCATTCCTTCCCTTAATGCCCTGGGACATCTGTGACCACCAGGGTTCACCTGGCGTGGTTACCCCAAGGCACTAATGCTAGTGAGCAAACTGAAGTTTGTTTCCGGGTCGCTTCCGGGACACTGCAGGTCGCTGCCGGAGCATTGCACTCTGGTGCCACACTCCCGAGTGATACCCCTTATCTCCGCTGGTACCGGCCAGCTAAATTTGGCAAATGGTGCTAACCCCCTAGCACCCTGTAGCGCCCCTCATAGGTGATGCTACACAACCACATTTGTAGCCCTATATGTTTTAGCATAGCATTTAGTGTGTAAAAGTACTAATCATATATAATGTAGGCTAGGGCTGATCCCAGTGCAGGAAAAATTAGCATGGGCTGGTAATAGTAGTAGAAGGCACAAACTGTCTTTTTCAGGTAGGCAATAATCAGGAAGGTATATGGTTTTCTGTTCAGAGTGTCACAGTATATCTCACTCAGGATGGTAATGGTGTAGTGAGGTACATAGCCCGAGACATTTGGTTGCCCAGTGCCTGATTTTCAGGTGCGAATCAGGCGGCTAATAGCCAAATATGGCAGGCATATGCTCGATTTGAGATGGAAGTGTGCGACTTGACATATTGGTCAGGCATCCTGTAGTCGTCCAGGGCGTCCAGGGGAAACATGTACAAAGCTCATTGTAATATGTAAATAAGGATTCTATGCTGGTTGTGGGACCCTTTTGAGAAATTAATATTCCCCAGTGCCTGATTTGACATTTCATCAACTCATCCAGAAAACCGTTGGTGCTTGCAGTCGAGAAGGAGCCTGTGGGACCATTATTTAAATGAATCATCACCTCCATTCAGGTAAGTCTCTGGTTTGTCCTGTTAGGTTGCTGGTGGACATCAGTGCCTTTTATTGGCAATTGTGCCTGTAGGAGAACTGATTTCTGAGTTCGAGGAACAACCTTTGGAGATGCAGGAGCGGTTGTTTGCCTTGCAACTATATTATTTAACCTCATGGGTACTCTGATGGGCCTGCCTTTTAGGGCTGGAGGAGGATGGGGAGCAGCAGCAGCAAAGAGGACACCAGAGAGCAGGAGCAGAGGGAGGACAGGACACCCTAGCCAGCACGAGTCATCAGAAGACAGTTGTCCTATCTCAACCTGATAAAGGAGCAATGTGTAAGGTGCCTGTGCTTCATCAGGAAGGCTGTAACTGAGCTGTGTCACTTGTTGCAGCCTCACTTTGCATCCCAAACCAAGATAAAGACAGCACTGCCTGTAGCTGTCAAAGTGACTGCGGCTCTTAACAGGTAACATCAGAAACACCTCCCAGTTCACTGTCCACTGCTGATCATCATCATAGGCAGTCCCTCGGAGTCGAGGAAGACTTGCTTCCACTGTTAACATGAGTTCTTAGGTGGCTGTACAGTCCAATATGAGAACCACAGTCCCTGTCACAGGTGGGGCAGATAGTCGTTGAGGGAAGGGGTGTGGGACTGGTTTGCCGCACGCTCTTTCCGCTGCCTGCGCTTGATTTCTGCATGCTCTCGGCAATGACACTCGAGGTGCTCAGCACCCTCCCGGATGCGCCTCCTCCACTTAGGGCAGTCTATGGCCAAGGTCTCCCAGGTGTCAGTGGGGATGTTGCACTTTATCAGGGAGGCTTTGAGGGTGTCCTTGTAACGTTTCCTCTGCCCATCTTTGGCTCGTTTGCCGTGAAGGAGTTCCGAGTAGAGCGCTTGCTTTGGGAGTCTCGTGTCTGGCATGCGAACAATGTGGCCTGCCCAGCGAAGCTGATCAAGTGTGGTCAGTGCTTCAATGCTGGGGATGTTGGCCTAGGCGAGGACGCTAATGTTGGTGCGTCCATCCTCCCAGGGGATTTGTAGGATCTTGCGGAGATATCGTTGGGGGTATTTCTCCAGCGACTTGAGGTGTCTACTGTACATGGTCCATGTTTCTGAGCCATACAGGAGGACAGGTATTACTACAGCCCTGTAGACCATGAGCGTGGTGGCAGTTTTGAGGGCCTGGTCTTCAAACACTCATTTCCTGCTGCATAAGGAAGGTGACTGAGACTTTATATTCCAGGAGGTGACAACTACATCTCCTTCCCCAAGGACCAAGTGAAGCAGTTCAAGAGAGCGGCAGGTCTTCTGTAGATTGCAGATTTCCCAAGAGTGCAAGGGCCAAGATTGCACACACATTGCCCTGCGTGCTGCACATGAGAAGCCTGGCATCTAAATGAACAGAAAGTCAAACCACTCCCTCAACATCCAGCTTAATTGTGAAGACAGGCAGTGGATAATGCAAGTCTGTGCCTGGATTCCAGACAAAGGCTGGCTACTTGCCGACAAGGGATAGCCCCTCAACACATGGCTCGTGACTCTTGTTAAGATCCGGACACAGACACAGTTTACAATGAGCGCCAATCCGCCATAAGAAATATAGAACAGTCCATTGGTGTACACAAAGAAAGATTCTGCTGCCTGGACTGCTCTGGAGGACTTCTGCAGTACACCCCTAAACATGTCTCCAAATTTGTAGTGGTGCATTGTACGCTGCGTATCTTTGACCTCCAGAGGGGCCAGCCCTGACTGCAACTGAGGCAAGAGGGAATGGAGGAGGAGGAAGAGGAGGAAGCACAGAAAGCACAGGAACAACATTGTGCCCCCCTCCCCCCCCCCCCCACCCCCCCCACACACACACACCCTGGCAGTCCTGCTGGCTGCTAGAACTCTCAGACTATGACTGACAGAGTAGCACTTCAGCTGAACCATCCTCCCCTCCTCAATACACCAGCAATCCTGCCATCCATATAACCACGCTCCCTACAATTACCACCTGAATGCCCTCATACAGTCCAGTGTCATGGGCCTTGACTTTACATAACTAAGAATATTAAGACCAACACCATTGCCACAAAAAAATGTGGCAACATAATTCAACACTCTTCATTTGAGAATGGATAATATTGAAGATAAAGAGCTAAGAATCAGCCTTGTCCAAACATTTCCAGAGCTTGTTTAACTCTCCTAGTGCTCTTACAAAGTGCATCCTCTGTGACTACAGCTTGTGAGGTGGAAGGCTGCTGAGCTTCCTTTCAGGGCACTTCAGATGGCCGTGGTTGTCAACCCCGAGCAGTTCTGGCCCTTGGGGATCAGCTGAAGACTGCAACATCTTGGGGTGGGTGGTAATGTTCCTCCTCAGGACCGCGGGCACGTGGCCGCGTATCAATTGGGAGATCCCACACAGGCCGCTCACAAGCTGTTGCTGCTGAAAGGCACTGCGCTGGCGCGGCTGTGCAACAAATTTAAAGGGATTGCACACAATAAAAAATTAGAGGGAATATTGGTGGACGGGGCAGTCTGGCCCAGCTGGCTGTGCAGCACTAACAAAGGCTACTGGCGGAGAAGGTGACGGGGAATAGGCATGCTGTAATTCTGAGTGAGTGCAGTAGGTGCCTCTCCCATGGAGCCAATACCACTCTCATGGGATAGTGTCACAGTACTCCCATTGCTCTGCACAGGAACAGAGTGCAGGAGTGTTGGGATGCTCTGGAAGCCCCTATCTATGGACAGTCTGAGCTTCCATGGCAGCAGGCAATTGTCACCAAGAGACGTCGGGGACGAAATTCAGAGTCTAAGAAAGATCCATTACTGTCCGTTAGCGGCGGCCATGCATGGTAATCCAGTGGCCACCACTTTGGGGACAACTGGCTGACCCGACCTAAATTCAGGTCGGGGATGTTTTGACCTGGAACCGATACCGCTCGATTCTGATGACCACCGAAAGCGCATCATCAGAATACGCACCCTCGCTTTCCCTCACCTTAAAAATCTTCCGACTAATATTCAGCTGAAGAAATCGATCCCCCGCTGTGCGGTGCCCCGACAGGTTTTTCTATCGGTGCACCCTCTGAAGACTCTGTGCGCCCGGCAGCACAGCGGCCCTTCAAGGGGAGGGCGCACCGACTTCCTGATCGGCCGGCAAAATAGTGTCCCTGGGTTCGGCCGGGTCGCCAACGGACAGCCTGGCACCCCCTCTTGGGTGCCAAGCCACTGGCCAGGCCGAAATGACAGAATCGCTCCCCTTTAATGGAGGGGAGAGAGCATGGTGACGCACAGGTGCTGTGAGAGTGGCGGAGTCCTGGTCCGACCTATATTCAGCCAGTCACCCTGGCTTTGAGTTTATGGCCTGTCCCCATTATGACACATTTCCTCTGAAAATGGCTCTTCCGACCACATCAAGGATCTGTGCGGTAAGTACAAAGAAAAAAAATCATAGGTGCGCCAGCTTTCTTGCGCTGCTGAATTTTGGCCCCTTCATCATTGTGGGCTCCGTTGCAGTGTTGACAGAGCTAACCGCTTGCTCCATGCTTGCCTGCATAGTCTTGATGCCTTGCACGAAGCCCCAGCTCAAGTGGAGCTGTGCCACCTCCATGTGTCATTGTGCGATAGCTCACTGGCAGACATCCCAGTGCTCTTTAGAGTTCCTGATGTATAGCCAGCTTTCTTCCATAATCTAGGCCCTTGAGGTGAACATCTAACTCCTCTGCAGCAGGCCTCGGGTGCGAGGTCACCCTCTGATGAGTTGGGTCCTGTGCCATCCTATCACCCAGCCCTCGCTCATGAGCTTGTGCGGTTATTTTGCCATGTGATGACCCCTCTGGCCCACCTTCTAAATTACATATGGTGCCAATCTTACAACTGGTGCTTGCTAGGGTAAGGTAGAGTGATACTGCACCTTCATTGATGCTGCATTCCTTCTCCTGTGCTACATCAGGGCCCTCTACATTTTCTGCACTTTAAATGGAAGAGAGGGACAACGGTTGGTTTTAGTGTTACGGATAGGCAGAGAAAGAGGAATGGCTGCTGAGAGTAGCTGAAATTTTGTCTTGCCAAGTGTGTAGGGTGAGATAGAAATGAGATGGGGAAAAGAGGATAAGATGTGAAGAAATCCTTCGAGATGTCTCCTTCAGCATGTCCTGTTATCATGGCTATGACATGCCCACAATGCCGAGCACCTCCTCCTTGAGTGGGGACAGGATGTGGCCTCATCTTCCCTCGGTTTCCATCTCCTTCTACATAGTGCTTGCCAACAACTCCTGCAAGAAGGATGGAGTGATTGGAGTCCCTGATTTAAAAAATTCAGATTCCTAAAAGCACTAATTATGCTCAAGCATTTCTAGTGGAGTAAAAGCCATGACAAACATGGTGCTAATGTGACTTGTTATCACTTCAGATGCAGTGCTAAAGGTTGCCATGGCAATATAATGCTTCAGGAATCATGCAGCTGTTCTCTCTGTTAGGGTTATTATTTATGCTTATTAGCATGCATATTGTAGTACCAGTGTTATAATTAAACAATGTATAGAACATAATGGAAAGACAAATTACCTAGAAATTACTTTAAGAAAGACACAGAGTAAGAAAATAAATATTAATGATGATTACAAAAGTTCCTCATATTTAGTGTTAAGTTATTCAAACAAACTGGTGATATAGAATGGTTTTTTAAAGTGCATATTTTGACTACTTCAAAGAACATTAATTACTCAAAAGGTTAAATAATGCATTACACATTAGAAATTCAACAGTGGAGAGGTTCGGTGAAATGAGCAGCCTGGATAATTTCCCAGAGGAGCTGTGCAGCTTTCTAGGAAAACCAGCTTTGATATGCAAAACACACATTGAACTATCGCCCTGGCAATTAAAGCTTCAGATGGAACAGATGGTTTGTTGTTAGAATTTCAGAGCTCTTCTGAGAAAATGTTATTATAACAGTAGCGGGAAAATTGGCTACAAGCTGTTTCTCTTTCACATCATGTATTGTAAATTGTATTAAGAAGTGAATTCTGGCCCTGAATTTGGTACCGAGAAAAATTATTGAATTTCTTATGAGCAATGCATGTTTGTTGTAGCACAATATTACTTTTCAAATGGTAGAACTGGAAATGGCACAGTTAACTTGGAGATTGGGTCCAAATTTGGCCAGGAGTTGCTCCGTTTTTTTTGGAGCAACTTGATTATATGGAGTATCTTAAAAATTGCATTTCTGCACATTTAATTTGCGCCAGTGTAAGTGAGTTAGTTACGATTTTTTTTAGTTTAGTTTTTTTTTCAAAAAAGCGTGTTACCAGCCACCTATGCCTGGTTTGGCCATTTAGGCAACTTTGGCCAGCTAATAGTTACTTAATTTCTACTTTAGCCAGCATATGTGGCCACTTGTGGTCCGCACAGAAAACCCTCGCGGAGAGTTAAGAAATCAGCGCAGGTAAGTACATTTAAAGCAGCAAGCACTAAACAAAGCACAAAAATAAGCATTCAATAACAAATAAAAAATACAAGGAAGCTGAGAGGACCTGCACCTAGCACCAAGACTTACAAAGCATTAAACAAAACACAAAAAGTTATAAGCAATTAATTAACAAATAAAAAATAGAAGGAACACTGCACCTAAAGCACCAAGACCAAAGTAATAAGCAATCAATCAATCAATAACAAACAAAAAATAGAAGTCCTACCTTTATGTGAAGGAAAGGCAGCGGGCCGCCGATGAGGGAGCCCATTCGGCCAGGGATAGGGGCAGCACGCTTCGGGCCCCTCCCACACAGCCTGCAGAGCACACTCTCAGATTCTGTGGGCGAGGAGCTACTGCGCATGCACGCGCACTCTAGCGCACATGTGCAGAGGTCCCGGCACTTTTTTCAGCCCTGGGACCTGGCTCCACCTCTGAATCCAGTTGCCACGTTATGCCATCATCGAGGAGAGACTGGGGAGCGGCCAAACTCAGCCTGAAGATTTTTGACGCCCTTGGAGTTCTACAAAAGCGGTGCACCTCTGGTGAGTGCACCAGAAATCTGTACTGGCCAAATTTGGGCCCTATGGGCTAGACTTTCCACTAGGTGGCTAAGGCCCAAAAAAATGGGCCTTGTTCCAGCGATGTGGGACGTATCGCCTGTGCTGATCGCCGGCACAAGGCCCATTTTATTTTTTCCAATTTTCCACTCGGCCTTACCCCGGCGATGTCAAATGGGCGATCTGATTTTTCGGCGATCACGCGGTCACCCAAAGAAAATGGAAGTGAATGAAAAAAAAGCTTCCATAGCAACGCTATACTGCGCATGTGTAACTTGATTTTTTTTTAGGTTGATTTTCTTTGCCTCATTTTGAGAGGTCAGGGATCGTCACACATGCTCAGAAGCTCTGTGAGGGTCGGGAGAGAGAGAGAGAGAGGAGAAAGGAGAAATGAGAAAGGATTGTTTGAATTTATATAATAATATTACCCATATTTCAAAAATGGAGGGATCAATGGAAAGGAGAAGGGCCAAGCCCTTCAGCGAGGAGGCCAATGAGGCCCTCGTGAACATAGTCAGCGCGAGGTGGGAGGATCTGACACGGGGTGGACATGGGAAGCCTCCACCCCGTGCATATTAGAGGATTTGGGCAGAGATTGCCGACGTAGTCACGTCGACATCAAATGAAGCGCGGACAACGGACCAGTGCCGCAAAAGATGGAACAGCCTACTGGCGGCTGCCAGAGTAAGTTGAAATTTGTATTAGAAATCACCCATATGTATTATTTAATGGTGTATGGAAATTGTAACTAGAATCTGCAATGTTATTTCATAATTTTTAAACTTAACTAAATTATGAATAAATTTATGCACTCCAACATAAAGTTGAATGTTAAAGTATGAAATATTTTATTCATATGCAATGTAATATAACTCTGTCAGTCTTAAATGTTTATTGCCAAATCCATTTGCTTATGCCGTGCAATGTTATCTTATCATTTACAGAAGAAGACATCTATCAACCATTGCGAGCAATGCAGGACGGGCGGGGGCTGTGTCATGCTGCAGTCTCTAAGTGCTTACGAGGTGCTTGCAGTGGCCTTGGTGGGGCCAGAAAGCCGTTCGGTCACAACCCGTGGTGTGGCCGAATCCACCTTTGAGTCACGTGAGTAATGAGAACAGTGCATTGTGCAATGTGTGAATCAATAGTAAATACTACATATATCTTAGTTACGCATGTAATGTTATGCAATTATAATGTAATTTGATATATAATTGAGACGTACTATTGATCTTCGAATGAGGTCATGTTAGGCCTGATGATCGCTTGTGCATATGGGGTAATGGAAAGCATTATAATGTTTTGAGTTCTTGAATTGTTAAGCGTTGTTTATAAATTTCATTTGTCTTTCAAAGGTCAACAAATGTCCGTGGAGTCGTCCACTGACCCTTCTGGAACTTCACAGGAGGAAGAGCCAGAGGAGGAGCCACTGCAGACTCCTGCTGCTGTGCCTGAGCAGGAGGAGGAGGAGGAGGAGAAGAAGAGATTTTTTTTGTGGGGGGGTGAACAACCTGCGGTCATCTCTTTTGAGATGGATGAGTCACCGGGACCAAGTGGTGTGCAGGTAGTGACGCCAAGGCACATGACATTGCACACGCCAACCCCACGGAGGTTCGGTCAGCATGCTATGCAATCGCCTACCATGGAGGATTACTATCCCTGTGCAGGGAGACGGTCGCGATCGGTCGCGACCTTATCCAGGGGTTCGCAGGTTTCTCATCAAATTGGAGCCAGTTCTCCACAACCTGGAATGAGTTCTGCACGCGCTTCTCCAGCTGGTCTTCTGAGCAGTCACAGACTGCTCGGGAGACGTTGAGGGCGATTAGGGGCAGACAGCCGCAACAAATGCCCTACGGCATGCGTTGCTGGCTGGGCATGGCGCTGCACTCCAAGGTGTCATGTCCACTCGTAGCGAGACCCCAAGCACGCAAGCGAGTACAGAGGACACAGTTCCTCCTGACTCGGAAGTAGACCCTGAGGCTTCTGCTTCCGCTCAATCACCTCCACCACGGCAGGAAGTCTTGCCGTCACAAACTGCACAACGCAATCGTGTCGGTCTGCGTAGACCAAAACGGGCGGGTGGGGTGCGAACACGGGGTGGGACAGGATCTGGAGGGAAAGGTGCCCGCAGGTAGAGAGGGGGGCATGTTTTTCAATAGTTCCATGGGTTGTTCCTTAAATGTTCACTTGTTATTATTACTTAAATGTTCATTTGTTATTATTACTTAAATGTTCAATTTCTTCTTCTTCTAACATTTTGGGGATTTGAAGGAAGGGTGGGTTGGTGCGGGGGGTGGGGGGGTTGGAAGGAGGATGTTGTTCATTGGTTAATAAAAAAAAATTCTATCGTTGTTAATAAAAAAACATTTATTCAACAACTTTTGTGCCTTCTCTCTTAATTACATTAGTTTTCGAACGTACAGTTTTTCATGCATTTTTTGTTTGTTTATTGTATTATTTTACTTTGCCAGTACTTTAAACTTTACTTAAACTAATTCAGACGATAGGCCAGTGCAGGAAAGACAACAAGGAAACCCCAGGCAAATGAAACTTTTGATTAATCCTAACTGTAATTGAACGTTTGAATATCCACAATTAATAGTTCATGCGAAGCGTTCATTAATGAGCTGCTGACACAAAAGCTTAGCGGCCGTGTAACTGCCATTGGCTACTGGTCTTTGGGAAAGGTGAGGTGGTACCGGTGTTAGATCGCCATGCTGATTAAGCTCCCCTATGTCCTCGCCCGCGTCCTCTCCCGCCTGTTCCTCCTCTTCATCCTCGCCGGCTGCCTCTTCTGCCTCATCTCCTTCTGGAGGTGGACCTGCAGCATAATCTGGCATTGTTTGTCTTCTCTTTATAGCTAGTTTATGCAGCATGCAACACACCACAATAAACTCTGCTACCTGATCAGAGTGGTACTGGAGGCTGCCTCCCGAATAATCCAGGCATCTGAAGCACTGCTTTAGGACTCCAATTGTCTTTTGAACAATGTTGTGAGTCGCTATGTGACTTTCATTATATCATTTCTGTGCTTCGTGACAGGATTACACAGAGGGGTCATGAGTCAACTGGCAAGGCCATATCCTTTATCCCCCAGCATCTAACCGTGAACGTTTGGCTGATTGACAAACAGGTCAGGGATAGCACTTTCACGTAAGATGTGCACATCATGGATACTGCCAGGAAATGTAGCATTCACTGTTAAAATTATTTGATTGTAGTCGACAACAAGCTGCACATTTAGTGAGTGGAACCCCTTTCTGTTATGAAACACCTCTGCATTCTTTAAGGGTGCTTTTAGGGCAATGTGCGTGCAGTCTATTGCTCCCTGCACCTTGGGGAAGTCTGCTATTCTCGAGAAACCCAAAGCCCTCTCGGTCTATGCCTCCCTGGTCATTGGGAAGCTTATGAAGTCCATCCTATGAGTGTAAAGGGCTTCAGTCACCTGTCGAATGCAGCAGTGTGTAGCGTGCTGAGAGATATGGCAGATGCCGCCAGCTGAAGCCTGAAAAGATCCCGATGCCTAGAAGGCTAGGGCAGCAGTAACCTTCACTCAACGGACAGCGCGGTTCTGATGGTGCTGGAAGGCTGCAGATCATCCTTGATGAGTTGACATATCTCATCGATGACCTCCTTCCGGAATCGCAGCCTCCTAAGACAAGCATTTTCAGACAAGTTCAGATAAGATTGCTTTTCCAAGTACCTTCGTTGGCTGTACGGTCTTCTCCTCTGTCTTCGTCTCCGTCTATGCATTTCTCTGTCACCTCTCCGATTGATCCTTTCAGTAACCAGTGTGTGAGCAGTTGCAATTAAAGGCAGGGAAAGCATGGGCCCCATCACTATCGATAATTACTTTCACTAATTTTAATAATCTCTACTCTATACTCTCTAATCACGGTACTCTGCACTCTCTATGCTGTATACTAGTCAGTTTGATAGGCCCCAACAATATCAGTAAATAACTTCGCTATGTAAAAGCTATTTACAAAATAATTTCAATATATAAAAACTATCTACCAAAAATAACTTGATAATACCTATTTATATTCCCTGTCCCAATATTCTGAGTACAATTATCTTCAATTTAACTCTCTAAATAACTCACAACTAATTTCCCACCCTTCCTCCGAAGTTCAAAATGGCGTCCGTAGTGCCCATTTCCTTCTCTTAGGCCCAGAAAAAGCAACTATTTCTCAGCACTCTTTTGGGCCTTGCATCAGTCCAGCGAAGTGCATGCTAGGTGCCGAAACTTGGGATGGGCCTTGTGTGGGTGATCATTTGGGCGATCAAAGTGGAAACTTAGGCACCTGTCTTTCCGGTGATATTTTGGGCCTAGTTTCCACTTTTTGCTCAAAATGGGTGAAAGAGGTGCGTTTTGGGTGATAGATGGGCCATAGGTGGGTGATGTGAAGTGGAAAGTCTAGCCCTGTATTCCTCCTTTAACAAAGATCATCAGAATGCTTGTATGTCTTCTTAATTACTAACTCACTGACAAAATCACATTCTTATAAACCACACATTTCTAAGCCAAGATTCCTATAATTCGGTTACCAAGGTCATTAATTATGGCAATGAACAGGCATTCTTAAATTTTTCATTAAAATAGTAATTTCACCCCTCCCCCCCCTGCCCCACCCCACTTTCTGTTGTAAATGTATAACTTATTTCTTTCAAACAAACTTACCTTACAAAACTGTCTTGCTTTCCTTTCTGTGCCAAGTCAGAGGTATCCAGCATTTCAGCCGTCAATTGTTGAGTCAACTGTAATGTGTATAATAGATATAATTGAAAGTGGGCCAAAACATGGGTTCTAACTGCATCGTCTGTGCCAGTATTTTGTCATTAACCAGGAGGTAACATGCATAGAAATTTTAAGTTGTATTAAAACAGCACACGATCACAAATGCCTCAACGTGCTTTACACAATTATGCATTGATTTGACGTGCTGTGGCCTGCTGTGATATAGAAAAGATACACCAGCCATTTCACACAGAGCAATGTCCCACAATCAGCAATGAAATGAGTGAGTAATTGGTGTATCAACTACGGTTCATTGATAGCACTCTCGCCTCTGAGTCAGAAGGCTGTGGCTTCAAGTCCTACTCCAGAGACTTGAGCACAAAAATCTAGGCTGACACTCCACTACAGTACTGAGGGGTCCTGCGCTCTTGGAGATGTCGACTTTTGGTTGAGACATTAACTAAAGTCCCATCTGCCCTCTCGGGTGGATGCAAAAGATCCCATAGCACTATTCGAAGAAGAGCAGGGGAGTTCTCCCCGGTGTCCTGGCCAATGTTTATTCCTCAACCAACATCACCAAAACAGATTATCTGGTCATTGTCACATTGAATCCTTTTAGCCTGGTTTCCACATTGCCCACAGGACTGGGACTGCTAGTCAAAATCACCAAAGACATCTTTTGTGATTGCAATCATGGTGTGTAATTCCAACACTCAGTCATGGCATTCAACATGGTTGACCACTCCATCCTTCTCTATTGTCTCTCTTCTGTGATCCAGCTCTATGATACTAACCTTGCTTGGTTCTACTGTCAATGCAGCCAAGACATCATGTGCAATGGCTTATCCTCCCACCCTGCCTGATCACCTCTGGTATGTCCCATTTACAGCTTGTAAAATGGCCAAAAACTATAGCCCTTATTCATTAACACTCTCTGGCTGTTTGCTCAGGCTGAATTGGACAGCCACCCTGTCCTCAACAAACTCCAATAGTTCCTCATTACTCAACATATCAAATTCAATTCCTTAATGTTCTACTAGTACTACTACAACATGCATTCATATAGCAGTTTTAACATAGAAAAATATCTCAAGACACTTCAGGTGTAATCAAACAAAAATGGACATAAAACCAAAGTAGGAGATATTGGGAGGGGTAACCAAAAGCTTGGTCAAAGAGAAGGCTGGATTTTCCGGTCCTTTGCACTCTGGGTTTCACCCCGGAGCGGCGTGAAATGGGGCGGTGAGGTCTCCTGGGTTCAGTCGCGATCACCGGGTCGGGTTTTGCGGCGGTGCTTAGCAGCACAGGCAGAAGAGCAGCGGCTGACGTGCATTGCGACACCATCCAAGTTTTGACTCGAAACCGACCCGTACGCCTGGAATCGCCCCTCGCAATAACCGCCTGGGAAACCAGAGCGGTCCAGCCATACCGGCGGCGGTGAGGAAGGTAAAGTGCTGTAAAGGTAAGTGCGAGTGTTTGTTCTTGTAATTTTTTTTTAGCGATTTGTGTTGTGTTGGCGTGGGCAATGTTTTGAGAATGTTTTTGTGTTCACTCTCGGAGCACACACGGCCCGGCACTTTTAGTTTGCAGGTTTCCCATTTTTGCACCCCGAAAATTGTACGACGCCTCCCTTCGCTCTGTGCGCCCTGGTGCATGGCCCAGATGGTGAAAATTACTTAATAAAGCGCAACCTATCCCCGGTAACTTTCCCGCCCTGCCTCTGTTTTCGCCTCCGAAACAGAAAAGCCTAAAATCAAACTCATAGGTTTTAACGAAGGTGACGGAGGTGAGAGGCAGAGGTTTAGGCAGGGAATTTCAGAATGTGAGGCCTAAATGGATGGAGGCATGGCTGTAAAAGGTGGGGCGACAGGAGGGCGGGTTGAACAAAAAGGAATAATCATAAATATGGGGAGTTCTGTAGCGGGGGGTGGGGGGGATTGTAGGGCTAGAGCAGGTTAGAGATAGGGGGTTCGAAATTTGACTGGTACTTACCGCTGGAACTCCTGGTATGGTAAGTAGATCCATTTTCAGGACCAAGAGGGGGTGCCAAACTGCAAATTGGTGTACCGGCCAAACCTGGGGACAGTATTTTGATGGCCGATCGGCAAGTCGGCCGGCAAAAATTTCTCCATTGCTGCCGCGGCAATGGGCCCTCCCCTTGAAGTGCGGCCGTGCTGCTGGGCCGCGCTCAGTTCGGAAATGGTGCACCGGCAGAAAAACCTGCCGGGGGCACCGCGCGGCGGGGGATCGCGGGATGGAGCTGACAATCGCTGGTAAGTATTTTTTTATTGCTTTAAATTGGTGGTGCAACTACTTGGGCGGAATGGGGTCCAGGCTGAAAAATCCCCGACCTGAATTTAGGTCGGGTCGGCATGTTGACCTGAAAGCAGTGGCCATTCAATTTTTAGGAATGGCCGCCGCAAACGGACATTAACGGGTCTTTTTGAGACCCTGAATTTCGGCCCCAGGGAATGGTGACGCCATGAAGGGATGTAAACATAAGAGTGGCAGTTTGACTGTGTGCCACTGTAGGTCATCGAGGTCAGAGGTGATAGGTGAGCAGGACCTGGTGTGGGATAGGATTGGGGTGCAGAGTTTTGAGTGAGCTGATATTAATATTTAGCATTGGAATAGGCGAGTCTGGGACTGTGACAAAGGCATAAATGAGGGTTTCAACAACCAATAAACTGAGGCAGGGCGGGTGCAGGCAATGCTACAGAGGTGGAAGGACGTGGTCTTTGTGCCATCAGTGTACATGTGGAAACTGACCCCATATCTGTTGATGATGAGCAACATGTAGATGAGGAAGAGGAGGAGGTCAAGAATAGAGCTTTCGAAAACTCCTGAGGTCAAGGTGCAGGAATGGGAAGAGAAGCCATTACTATCAGATAGGTAAGAATGGAACCAAATGAAGGCAGTCCCACTGAGCTGGACAAGGGGTGGCACTGGGAGAGGATGGTGTTAAAGACTACAGATAGGGGTGAGGAGAATGAGGAGGAACTGTGGTCATGATGCATTATCCCTCCTCATCCTCCTCACCCTATCCTAATGGAGGGCCGTTTTGGTGCTGAAAACTGACTGGAGAGATTCAAGCATAGAGTTGCAGAAACATGGGCACAGATTTGGGAGTCGGCAACACATTCAAGGACTTTGGAGAGGAAAAGGAGGTTGTAGAAGGGATGGTAATTTGCAAGAGCAGAGGTGTCAAGGCTATTTTTTGGGGAAGAGGGATGATGTTGGATGTTTTGAAAGAGACAGGGACAGCGCCTGAAGAGAAGGAAATATTTAGAGTGGCAGATAGCATGAGGACAAGGAAGGGAAGTTGGGTGGTCAGTTGTTTAGTATCAAGGCAGAATGAAGTAGGTTTCATGGACAAGGTGAGCTTGGAGAGGGTATAAGGAAAGATACAAGAGAAACTAGAAAAAGTCACGGGTTTAGGGCTGTGGAGTGGGGAGTAGGGGGAGGTTTAGCTTGATGGGCAAGGGGAGAGGAAGCAGCAGTTGTTGCTGAACAGTTGTTGTCAACGTTAGTGGAAGCCCACGTTTCCACGTTTTTAGCATGCTTAACGCCCAAGTAACGTCCATTTTACCACTGAAATGATGTGTAACACCCATATATCGCCCATTTAGCCACAAAATAGAAACTGACGGGCATTTTTTTGAAACTTACCTCCAAGCGTTACTTTCCCTATGTGCGTAACACCGGGAAAAAAATAATACCACCCGCCCACTTTTTTGGGGCAGAATCATCAGAATGGGTGAAACCAACGGCCGTAATATCGGCCAGCGTTACTTTCCGCACGTAATTAACGTCGAGATTCAATAATACTGCCCGCCCATTTTTTTTGTCGTAAAGAGCAAATTTGGTGAAACTAACGCCCAAGAGATCGCCCCCTGTCACTTTCACCACCTTGCACACATATTGCCTACAATATCGCTCACCCAAAAAAAGGCCCAGAAAAACTGTTCTGAACTAAAGCCAGCGGTGTGGCTGCCATTTTTTAAATCGCAGGTCGCTTCATTCAAAAGGCTGCTTCAACTTCGGGGGAGTTTGCATTGGCTCTGGAGTTCTTCTCAGGTGAAGTGACCATCTCAACAGACATATTTTCAGACTCTGGACTATTGGGGGTTTACCGTAGGTGTATTTTAGTGAGAAAATGATTGCTTCTGATCAATCGCTATTACACTTTAATTGCAATAGGGCCAGTCATTTCTCAGCCTGCATTGATTAATACGCAAATGCTGCAGAGTGCAGATGGCTTAATGTGTGATGCACATCATTATGTCCCCAATTTAAGACATGCAAGAATGAGGAGAAGGGCCAGACCACATACACCCCACACGTACAGGGAAACGAGGCTTTACCTCGAAGTGTCCGAGCACATTTGCCTTCGGAGACTGCACTTCCACAAGGTGGTGATCAATGAAATATGTGAGCTCATCAGGCCACATATGCAGCCTGCCATCAGGACATCAGTGTCGGTCGAGGTTAAGGTCACCGCGGCACTGTCCTTCTACGCATCCGGTTCCTTTCGGGCCTCCGCGGTCGACATTTCTCCTATGTCTCACCATGCCACCTATTATACAGGTCACGGAGGCCCTGTACACGAGAAGGATGGACTTTATCAGCTTCCCCATGGCCACGGAGGCTCAGACTGACAGGGCTGGAGCATTCTACCGCATTGCTAAGTTCCCCAGGGTGCACTATATAGTGCACTCACATCACCATGCGGGCACCTTCTCAGGACCCGGAGCATTTTCATAACAGAAAAGGATTTCACTCCCTGAAGGTCCAACTAGTTGGCGACCACAACCAGATCATAATGGCAGTGAATGCCAAATGTCCGGGCACCTTCGATGAGGCTCACATCCTGTGTGAGAGCGCTGTCGCTGACATTTTTAAGAATCAGCTACAACGACAATGCTGGATGCTTGGTGATAACCGATATGGCCGAGCCACCTGGCTGATGACCCCCCCTGCGTGGCACCCATACCGAGGCCGAGAAGCGATACAACCAGAGCCATAGAGACACACGCAATGTGGTCCACAAAACAATAACTGTGTTTAAGTAGTGCTTCAGATGTCTGGACCACTAGGAGGGGAGCTACAATACAACCCTGAGCAAGTAGGTAAATTCGTGGCCGTGTGCTCCATGCTGCACAATCTGACTATTGGGAGGGGCCAAGAATTGCCAGAAGGGACTGATGTTCCACCTCAGGAGAGAAAGGAAGAGGACGACGAGGGGCTGGATGCTGACCTAGAGCCAGACAATCAGGATAGCTATGCACCCATGCCCACGACCCCCTCCAGACCGCAGGAAAGGGCCCATGGCTATATAGCTGCAAGACTCTTACATGAGGAGCTAATATCTGAACGATTTGCCTGAAAGAACGTTGCTGTGAGTTACAATGCTGCCACACTGCTGTGTATGTGCAGCTCAGACATCAATGGTGGCCATCACCTTGTGTGCCAGTTAAAGTTTAAGTTGATTGAAGTTAAGTTTTATTTAACCCATTCATGTTAAGGAATCACCAGTGTGTAACGGTCCACCTATCTGAGACAATGCGCAACAAGATTATATTCAATAAAAAATTTTCGATACCAACTTTGGTCTGAAATTATAAGTATCACAGGCAAAAACACCCCACCCCTGCCCACACCCCACTTTTTCCACCATTGGCATCAATCAAATGGTCAACATATCCAGCAACACAGAATACAAAGACAAAGCAGGAGGGTGGCCCCCTCCTCCCATACATTACAAGAAATTGCATACACCCAGATGGAGATATAACACAGCCATCACTTGCGGACGTGCACCTCACTTTGCTTCCCCCTCCCCTTCTTCTCCCCACCTCTACCGCTTCCCCTCCACGCCGCCTAGCCGAGGAGCTCCTCAGGCGGTGTCTCATTGGGGGGGGGGGATGAAGGCAGAGGCAGTGGTTGCATGTGTACAGGAGCGGGGGGGTGCCGAGGAGGGGGGTGCAGAAGCAGGATCTTGGTCCTTGCTCTCATCCGTCGTTTGCAGTGGTGGTGCGGAACCTAGGGGTGGAGTGCCACGCTCTTGGACCTCTGGGAGGCCTGTGCCAGCAGTGTTCCTGGCTATCGCATCCAGGGCCTCCGCCATCCGCAGAACGTACTCAGTCATGGTGGCCAGCTGTCGGGATATGCCCCCAATGCTACGATGAACTGGTCACCAATGTCTACTGTCCTCCTGGGCAACTGTACCATCTCTCTGCTCTCATGTGGCGCTCGTGGATCAGGCCTGCCACATCCACGAGGCCTCCGCAGGGTTGGCGCCGTCCTGGGGACAAACGGGGTGCCCTGTGGCGAGGTGCTTGGGGTCGGTACCTCCAGAGTGGAGGCGGGAATGACCGGAGGACCACTATATGGCCTTGGGTGGAATGGCTTTTGGAGCGTGGCGATGCAGGTTCCTCGAAGTCCGCACACCCATCCATAGAGAACAGACCCAGCAGATTGACGGGCGAGAATCGGAGCTCCTCAGCACCAGATGTAGGATTGTCTGGAGAGTCGGGCCCCAAGCCTCCACCTTCTGGCCTCTGTGGTCTTGCCTGGTGCCGCTCTGCTGGCTGAGTTGCAAAACACAAATTAGGTTATTAGAGGAGAAGGGGGTGCTAGGGTCACAAGTGAGTCCAGTGCTACACACAGCATATGCATGACAAAAACACCACCGCTCTCAAAATCATCACAGACATCACATTTCATGATTGTCAACACATTTGCATTGCAATGATTTTCATTAGGCTAGCATTATTTCTATGGCAATTTTAGAAATCATCCATCATATATGATTGCTTGGATATGAGTGGGAGTGGCATCTATTGACTTTATATCACGCAATGGTGTAAGCTTTACTCATATGGCATCACTTCAATGTCTGCAGATGCTTCCGTGGCTGTCTGGAGATGCTTCCCCATGAATACGAGCACCCGCTCCTCCTTGTCAGTGATGTCGCTGGGGACTGGTGGCCCCACACCCGTTCGCCTCTGCAAGGACCTCATCGTCGATAGCTTCTTCTGTAAAAGGTGAAAGGACGACATGGCATGAGATCATTGCATGATATCATTGCTAGGTACTGTCACAGAGACTGATACAACACATAACCGACAGATGTAATCATCATTGTTATGAAAATTATCCTTCTTTACCTAAAGACGTGCACCGTGACCGCAGGCTTTGAGTACAACATTCCCGGTAAAAGTGAAAGACCTCACACTGCTGATAGTCACTCATGATTGTTACAAATCAAATTATATAAATACATAAGTACATGTAAATCAATGTAATACTTACTCCTGTTGATCCCACAAGGTCGTTCCATCATTTGTTGCATTGTTTGCCCTCACGCATCTTGTTGGTCACCGACGAGACCACCTCTGCTATCTTGGCCCATATCTTCTGGTAAGCCTTTGGGGTGGGCTTCCCATGCCATCCCTGTGACAAATCATCCCAGCGTAACTCGACCTCCTGCAGGAGGGAGGCATTTGTCTCATCCAAAAACTTCCTCGCTCTTTTGCGCCCTCCAATGCTCTCTCCAGCGTCAGTCTCCACAGCGTGCTGTGAAGCCTCCTCCTCTCTCTCCATTATAGGCCAAATTTGGGCAAATATATGGCTGGTAACAGCTACTTTTTGTTTGCCTACTTGATGTGAAGCTCTAAACTCTCCCTCCTTCCTCCCAAAGCAGCCACACCACACCCACACACGCCTTCAGTCCCTCTCAGCTCCCTCTCTCTCTGTCCCCTCTTCTGCACGTCATAATGACCCTTGACCTCCTGAATCGCGGGAATCGAGCGTTGCATGCTATTGCTAAGGACGGCGACACTTTACGGCAGAAGGTCAACGAGATTTAACGCTACCGCCCATTTCATATCGCTCGCAGTAACGCCCAATTTCAAAAATGGAGACTAGTGCTTTGAGAATGGGCGAGAAGCCGGTGATCTGAAAACCCATTTTTACTGCCCACGCTGGAAATAACACCCATTTTTGGGCGATAAGTGCAAAAGTGTAAAATCTAGTCCCATGAGTTTCTCACACTTGTTATTGGAAATGAGGATGAGTGGGGGGAGGGGGGGCGGGGTGACAGGGAGAGCGCGATTTAAGGAGATGGTTGGTAGTTTTTCTGAAGGCCAGGGCATCAAAGGTGGATAGGAGGAAGTGGTTGAGCAGATCGACAGCTATAGAAGTATTGTGGCAAATGGAGAACCAAATGTTAGACAGCTGAGAGTTAGAAAGTGCAGCTGTAAGTTATATAGGGGAGTTTTCTCCCAGGTTTGATCACAGAAAGAAATGGGGTTGGAAAGGGCTATGAGGATGTGGATGGTAGGGATACAATGATGAGATTGAAGATTGGCTTGTCTGTGTGAGCAACCATGGGAGTAGAGAGGACACGGGTGATGGCAGGATCGAGGAGGTGGCCGCAAATATGGGTAAGAGAGTTTATATGGAGGGAAATGTTTATGGAGAACAAGAGGTCAGTGAATTCAGGGGAGAGCGGACAAGGCGAGCTGAGATGAAGATTGAAATCATGCAGGATGAGAAGTCATTCATTGCAGAGGCTGAGGGAAGAAAAGAGGAAGGGAGGATACTTTGGTGAGAAACTCGGGGTGGGGCTTGAGGGGATGGTAGACAATTAGGATTTCACAGGCGAGGAGTGGAACAAGATGAGTTGCTCAAAGGAGGAGAATGTACCAGAGGGTGCGGGGGGGGGGGGGGGGCGAAATTAAGGCATGATTTGGTGAAAAAGGGCCACACTAACACTGGTGGTTTGGGTGGGGCAGGTGGTGTTAAGTATATCCAAGCAGAGAAGCTTCAATAGTGAGGACCTTCCTTCTTACTGCAAGTACCTCATATCGGATGCATTAACAATGGTCCCATATGGCACACTTGGTACCTTAATGTTACAATATCTAATTAACCATTTCTCAAAACTTCACTGGATTAACAAGCTCACCAAACCCCAAAGCACTATAAAAAGCAAAGCCGACAAACTTAACAGAACCATTCCCCTCACCCACCCCCCCCTCCCCCCCCTCTCCGGGTCCAGTGAGCAAAGGTACCCCAGCTGGCATCCAAATTGCAGTTGGCCTCCAGCTCTCTCTCCCTGTCTCAGTCTGCGCAGCTCTCTCTCGGTTGGTATACAGTCCTTTTACATCAAATCTACAAGTCTCTCCACTGCCATGCCTCTCCCTACCTCTGCAACATCTCCGCTCTCCCAACTCAGACTTAATTCAAAATTCCCCCTCTCTCTCTCTCTGCTTCACGCTTGGTTGCTGAACCTTAAGTCATTTTGACCCAACACTCTGGTACAGTCTCTCTAAATCCTTCCACTCTACTATCTCTCTTTCCCCTCCTTCAAATCCTTTAGGAACAATGCTTTTAACACACATGTTAACGGGGGATATTTAAATAATTCTGAGGCAGGGTACCATGTTTGTGTAGTGGATTGATGTGCCCACATAGTGCACCAGGGAGCAATAAGATCCGAGTTCTCATTTGCAATTCCTGACCTTTCAAGTTTCCTTTGCCTTGTGTGCGTCATCAGGGGAAGCACTGAGCAGGAGCCAGTGCTTCTCTATATGGGAAAAGGACAAGTAACCCGGGCTGCTGAAGCACCTTTCAGCAGTCGGGTACAGAGCAACATTGGCAGAGACCCAGTATCAGATGATTTGTCTACAATTTCAGCTGAGGGAATGTATATATATTGCAAAATGAAGTGAAAATTGGGGCAAATGACTAACTAAATTGACATTGAAAATTAAATTTAAAAAACATTTTTGAAACAAAACATTACTGGTTTATTCAAAGTCAGCGGGGACAACATATTTGGACTAGTGGAGATGCTTATGTACTGTGTGATATGTTCAGTTTGGTTTCTGTTACGTTCGACCAGTTACAGCCAAGGGATAAATTAGGAATCTGTTTATGTTTTAGAGATTTGCACACAATATAAATGTCTAGGGCTGCCAAGAACACTGTGTCCTTTAACACATAAAGGTACCTTCAGTACCTTTGACTGGGCACAATTCCACCTCAGAACTTTAGGAGGAAACGAAAGCACTGCAGATTCCTAACACGGGCATACAAATAGGAAATTCACTTCTGTGAAACAATGACGTCAATAAAGATTTTGTTGTTGAATCACTACCAATCACTAACTTACCTTAACTTTTGCTAAGAACAAAGCAAAGATTTGCCTGAGGGTTGGGGGGCGGGCATTGAGTATGAAGGTCCAAGCACTTGTTATTTCCCACAAAATAAAGTTATTTTACTTTTATGATCAAATCCAACAGAACATTACCTCTATTGTTTTTCTTAAAAAGAAAAATAGTAGTCATATTACAAGCTGAAAACTGCTAGTTCACCACAAATATGTTATGTACTTGCTGCAGAATGGATATTAGAATGGGTGAATTCATAAACTGCCTGGGAGGTAATTATTTTTTACAAGCTCTTGTCAAACTTGAACTCTTTGGGGCTGGATTTTCATCATTTTTTCCATCATTTCCCACCAATTTACCACTCATTTACCACCGAAAATACCACCATCGCAGATTACCACTGATTTCATAATTTAGCATCAAAATACCACCGGTATTAAATTCGTCAGTGATTTACCACCGGTGATAAAAAATACCACCTTATCTTATTTTTTTCCGTTTTTATAACATCATTAAGTGTGCAACACCGAAATACCACCGAAAATTACCACCAGAGGTGAATTCATCAATACCACCATCTAAATTAGCACGGAAAAAAGCGCAGTCTTATCTGATCTTATCTGATCGAATCCAGTGCTACGGACGCCATTTTAAAAAACGGAGTTGCAGTCCATTCTGTTATGTAATGATGTGTGTATCGTCCCAGTACTTTAAATGTAATGTAAGTACTATGCCACACCACAGAGGGCGCTGCGGTGGGAAACCCTGGTAGTGCCTGTAACAAGGACTATATAAGGGTGACCACCACACCTGGGAGGCACTCTGGAGCCGAACAATAAAGGACGAAGGTCACAGCAGTTGGACTTACACCAGACCGTGTGGAGTCAGTGATTTGTGTGCTACATATATCACATTGGCGACGAGGAAGCGGATGAACTCCACACAACCATGGCTACTCTGGGCTCGCTAAAGGATTTTACCGTGGGCAATGATTGGGAGGCCTTTACGAAAGGCTCGAGTACTACTTCACAGCAAACCACCTGACGGAGGACACATACGCAATGAGAGAGAAGCGTAAGGCGATATTGGTCTCCAGTTGTGGAGATGAGGTTTACTGTCTCGTCAGGGATTTGCTGGCACCCGGGAGCGCCAGGGACAAGTCATACGAGGAGCTGACTGAACTCATTCGTGACCAGTTGAAACCGAAGGAGAGCATCCTCACGGCCAGATACAAATTTTACCATCACTGCAGACCTGAGGGCCAGGATATCACCAAATATGCTGTGGACCTCAGGAGACTCGCGGCGCCGTGTGATTTTGGGGCACACCTTGACGAGGCTTTGCGGGACGTTTTCGTTATGGGGATTGGCCACGAGGATCTCCTTCACAAGCTGCTGGCCACGGAACCCACAGTCACTCTGACAAAGGCCATCACCATCAGCCGGGCATATATGACCTCGACTTGCAGCACCAAGCAAATAATCCACACAGTCTCGAACCCGGCAGGCACTGTCCACAGGATAGCGCCCACCACGGACAAAACTGCAGAACGTGGCTCTGCCCGGGGCAGAGAGCACGGACCTCGGGATCCTGGAGCTCAGAGTCCGCCGAGGGGGGCCAATCAAGCAGCACCATGCTGGCGCTGTGGAGGAAGCCATGGAGCTCACCGGTGCAGGTTTGCAGAGTACACGTGCAATACCTGCCACATGAAAGGCCATCTTCAGCGTATGTGTAAAAGAAATCGGACTCACCATGTGGCTGAGGAGATGGGGGATGATCCACTGTTCAGAGAGGAGCAGGTAGAAGAAGATGAGGTGTTTGGACTGTATACGTGTACCGACGATTCGCCCCCCCGTGATAAGTGAAGTAAAAATCAACGGAGTCCCAGTGAGTATGGAAGTGGACACGGGCTCGGGTCCGTCGTTGATGAGTCGGAGAACTTTTGATAAACTGTGGATTAACCCAGCTGCACGACCCAAGCTGGTCCCGGTCACGGCGAAGCTGCGTACCTACACCAGGGAACTAATACCTGTTCTCGGCAGAGCGATGGTTCAGGTATCCCACGGGGACGAGACGCACGCTTTACCTCTGTGGGTCGTTGCAGGCGATGGGTCAACACTCCTCGGCCGGAGGTGGATGGGGAAGGTCCGCGGGAGCTGGGAAGACTTCATTCCTCCACAGGCTGCTGCTCCCCGGGGTGCTGCCGTGCCCCGGGTCCCCAGAGAGCAGCGCCGACTGAGCTGGAGCAGCAGCCTCAATCCACCCACAGGCAAGTCCCAGGCTCGGACCTCACACAGAGACCCTGCAGCCCCAGCCCCCACAGGCAAGTCCCAGGCCCGGACCTCTCACAGAGACCCTGCAGCCCCAGCCCCCACAGGCAAGTCCCAGGCCCGGACCTCACACAGAGACCCTGCAGCCCCAGCCCCCACAGGCAAGTCCCAGGCCCGGACCTCTCACAGAGACCCTGCAGCTCCAGCCCCCACAGGCAAGTCCCAGGCCCGGACCTCACACAGAGACCCTGCAGCCCCAGCCCCCACAGGCAAGTCCCAGGCCCGGACCTCACACAGAGACCCTGCAGCCCCAGCCCCCACAGGCAAGTCCCAGGCCCGGACCTCACAGAGACCCTGCAGCCCCAGCCCCCACAGGCAAGTCCCAGGCCCGGACCTCACAGAGACCCTGCAGCCTCAGCCCCCACAGGCAAGCAGCCCTGCACAGAGGGGCCCAAGGGGGGGTGGGGGTTGAGCCGGCGGGGCGCTGCGGGCGGGGTGCTGTGGGATCCAGGGGCCGGCGGTTCGGAAGGGCCCCGCAGAGGAAGAGGCCGTTGGGCAGGCCCCCCCCCCGAGGAGCTGGTAGCGTCGGGCGGCCATGGAGGCCGCTGGAGAGGCCACGACGGCCACAGGAGAGGCGGCAAGTCAGGTGGCAGTGGAGGGGAGCGGAGGCTGCGACGGCGGAGGGCATTCGGAGCAGCGGAGAAGAAGATGGCGGTGGCATCATGTCGGAGCTGCAGAGCATCAAAGATGGCGGCGCCCAAGGAGAAGCCTCGTGGAATCCTCCTGCATCAAAGATGGCGCCTTAAAGAGGAAATGCACCCGGGAGTCTTAAAAGGGCCTTACAAAGAGGTGGTCCCCACAAAGGACTTCTGTTAGGCAGAGCGAGTCTAAAATGAGCAATGTTAATGTGAGATAGTGAATTTATAATAAGAATGACCTTTTTTATGCTGAATGGCCACTGTATATTGTGTAAAATAATGGATGAAGTATAATTAATGATAGCGGCTAACAAGGAAATCAAGGTTCCGCTACCAGTCAATAACCAGTTAATGTACCAGATAAAATGTACCATACTAACACACTGTCTATGCCCACCTGCCTTCCGTTGGACAAGTGTGATGTTATGTAATGATGTGTGTATCGTTGTCCTGCGTCCAGGTGGGGGGGGGGGGGGAAGGTGATGTTATGTAATGATGTGTGTATCGTCCCAGTACCCACAGAGGGCGTTGCAGTGGGAAACCCTGGTAGTGCCTGTAACAAGGACTATATAAGGGTGACCACCACACCTGGGAGGCACTCTGGAGCTGAACAATAAAGGGCGAAGGTCACAGCAGTTAGACTTACACCAGACCGTGTGGAGTCAGTGATTTGTGTGCTACATATACCACACATTCCACATGAGAGAAGGCGGAGTTTTACATAGACATCTTTATGTGAGTTCAGAGTTAGATTTTAAGGTTATTTGAGGCTTTTAGTGGATTATTTGAGTAAAGTGCAGGACATTTTAAGGATATTTAAGAAATTTGGCGGATATTTGAAGACATTTTGAGAACATTTGCAGGACATAGAAACATGGAAAATAGGTGCAGGAGTAGGCCATTCGGCCCTTCAAGCCTGCACCACCATTCAACAAGATCACCCACCCCAGCACCTCTCCCCGCCACGCCCCCTCCACACCCCCCCCGAACCCCCCAGCCGCAAGGACCACATCCAACTCCCTCCTGAACACATCCAATGAACTGGCATCAACAACTCTCCGCAGAAGGGAACCCCACAGGCCAACAACTCCCCGAGTGAAGAAGTCTCTCCCAATCCCAGCCCCAAACAGCCCACCCCCCCATCCCAAGAGCATGCCCCGCCCCCGGCTCCGGACCCACCCAACACCGGGAACACTACCCCCGCACCTAACCTGCCCCATCCCGTCAGAATCCTTCCCAAATGCCGAAAACCCCGGATATCGAGCCCCCAGCCCCGGCCACCCCGGAGCCACGCCCCAGCGACACCAACCACACCACATCCACCAACCGCCATCTGCGCAGTCAACCCGTCCACCCCACTCTGAACACTCCCTGCACCGAGGCACAGAGCCCCCAGGCCCGCCACTCCAACACACTTCGCCCCCCCAGACCTCCGCTGCAATGTGGCCCCTCCTGTCCCCCGCCCTGGGTTTCTCCGCCCCCCCACCTCCACCACTCTCCCCTCCATCCCCCGCCCCCGTCTCCCCTCATCTTCCCTCTGCCTCCCCGCACAGGCTCCCCTCTTGGGGGCAGTAACCTTCTGGGGCAGGGAATTTTAGCCCCCAGCGTGGAAGTCCTGCTCCCGCCGCAGAATTGGCTTTACCACCCCTCAATGGAAGCGGAGTGCAATTTCCCACACTCCACTTCCTTTGAGGGCAGTTACCGGGGCACGACTGGATGCTCCTGTGACAGTTTGAACTGGTGCTCTCCACTCTCTGTCCTGTGACAGTTGGAACTGGTGCTCTCCACTCTCTGTCCTGTGACAGTTGGAACTGGTGCTCTCCACTCTCTGTCCTGTGACAGTGGGAACTGGTGCTCTCCACTCTCTGTCCTGTGACAGTGGGAACTGGTGCTCTCCACTCTCTGTCCTGTGACAGTGGGAACTGGTGCTCTCCACTCTCCCGTCCTGTGACAGTGGGAACTGGTGCTCTCCACTCTCTGTCCTGTGACAGTTGGAACTGGTGCTCTCCACTCTCCCGTCCTGTGACAGTTGGAACTGGTGCTCTCCACTCTCCCGTCCTGTGACAGTTGGAATGGGGCCCAAAATATCTCTGCCAATATTGTTGACTACATATATGATGCAGAATAGAGCTGGAAGAAGCTTTATTCAAGAGCATAGGCTAGATTTTATATTTTTGTGCAGATCGCCTAAAGAAAGGCCGGTATTTCTGGTGTGGGTGGTAAAAATGGGTTTTCAGATCGCCGGCTTGTCGCCCATTCTCAAAGCCCCTAGTCTCTATTTTTTAAATTGGGCATTACCGCGAGCGATGTGAAATGGGCGGTAGTGTTAAATCTCTCTGATCTTCTGCCGTAAAGTGTCGCTGTTCTTAGCAACAGCATGGCAACGCTCGATTCCTGCGATTCAGGAGGTCAAGGGTCATCATGACATGCGCAGAAGAGGAGACAGAGGGAGAGAGGGAGCTGAGAGGGACTGAAGGCATGAGTGGGTGTGGTGTGGCTGCTTTTGGAGGAAAGAGGGAGAGTTTAGAGCTTGAGAGCAAATAGGGAAACAAAAATTAGCTGTTACCAGCCAGATATTTGCCGAATTTGGCCTATAATGGAGGGAGAGGAGGAGATGTCACAGCACGCTGTGGAGACTGACGCTGGCGAGAGCAGTGAGGTGGGAGAGGAGCAAATTGGAGGGCGCAAAAGAGCGAGCATGTTCTTGGACGAGGCAAATCCCTCCTTCCTGCAGGAGGTCGAGTCACGCTGGGGTGATTTGACCCAGGGAGGGCGTGGGAAGCTCACCCCAAAGGCCTACCAGAAGATATGGGTTGCGATAGCAGAGGTAGTCTCGTCGACAACCAACGAGGTGCATGAGGGCAACCAATGCTGCAAACTATGGAATGACCTTGTGAGATCTGCAAGAGTAAGTATTACATTTATTTTCATGTACTTATGTATTTATATAATTTGATTTGTAACAGTCATGAGTGACTAGCAGCAGATGTGAGGTCTTTCACTTTTACCGGGAATGTTGTACTCAAAGCCTGCGGTCACGGTGCACGTTTTTAGGTAAAGAATGGTAATTATCATAATAATCATGATTACATCTGTCGGTTATGTGTTGTATCAGTCTCTGTGTCAGTACCTGATATTACACAATGATCTCATGCCATGTCGTCCTGTCACCTTTTACAGAAGAAGCTATCGACGATGAGGTCCGTGCAGAGATAATGGGCCCAAGTTTCCACACGCGCCTAGAACGGCGCAGGCCTGACCTGGACGCCCGTTTTTCGCGCCACAAAGTGCGCCTAAAAAAATCCTCCGTATTCTCCACCTCCCTGCAGGTCCTCTGGCCCTCGGTGCAGCGCAGCACGAGCTGTGGGGGGGCGGAGCCAGGTCCCTGCGCTGAAAACAGTGCCAGGACCTCTGCACATGCGCGCTACAGTGGGCACGCAAGTGCAGTAGCTCTAGGCGCCCGAAACTGTGTGGGAGGGGCCCGAAGCACGCAGCCCCTAGCCCTGGCCGAATGGCCTCACTGGGGCTGCGTGAATAAGGCTCCTCCTTCCCCCCCCCCCCCCCCCCGCCACAACCAGACCCGACATCCGCTCCACACCCCCCCCCCCACCCCGGACTGGACCCGACCCAATTCCCGCTCCCGCTCGCCCCCCCCGCCCCCCCCGGACCCGACCCGACCCGACTCCTGCTCCCCCCGCCTCCGGACCCGACCCGACCCGACTCCCGCTCCCCCCCCCCGCCCGACTGGACCCGACCCGACCCGACTCCCGCTCCGGCTCCCGCCCCCCGACCCGACTCCCGCTCCCCCCCGCCTCCGGACCCGACCCGATTCCCGCTCCCGCTCCCCCCCAGACTGGACCCGACCCGATTCCCGCTCCCCCCCCCCCCCCGCCCGACTGGACCCAACCCGACCCGCGCTCCTGCTCCCGCTCCCCCCCCACGCCCCGACTGGACCCGACCCGACCCGACCCGACTCCAGCTCCCCCCCCCCCCCCCGCCCCCGCCCCCGGACTGGATCCGACCTGACCTCCCCCTCCACGACCTGACCTCCCCCTCTCTGCCTCTCTCTCCCCCCCTCTCTCTCTCTCCCTCCCCCCCTCCCCCCTCCTTCTCCCTCCCTCCCTCTCTTTCCCTCCCTCCCCCCCCCCGACCCGAACCGACCCGAACCTCCCCGACCCGACCCAACGCCACCTACCTGAAAATCTGCTGCTGGGGACGGGCCCTGCCCGAAGTCTCGGGCCGGCCCGTTCAGCCTTCGATCCCGAAAGGCCTGCCTGAAGCACTTTCACACAGGTAGGAAGATGGTTTATTTAATCTTTTCTTTGCTTATAAATGTTTATTCAGGTTGGATTTATTTGTATAATATTTGTATAATTATAAATAAGGATTTATTATAGAATTTAATGACTTCCCTTCCCCCCGCTCCCCCCACCTCGTTCTGGACGCCTAATTTGTAACCTGCGCCTGATTTTTTAATGTGTAGAACAAGTTTTTTCAGTTCTACAAAAATCTTCACTTGCTCCATTCTAAGTTAGTTTGGAGTACGTTTTCACTGTGGAAACTTTGAAATCAGGCGTCAGTGGCCGGACATGCCCCCTTTTGAAGAAAAAATTCTGTTCCAAAGTGGAACTGTTCTACCTGACTAGAACTGCAGAAAAAAAAATGTGGAGAATTGCGATTTCTCAGATAGTCCGTTCTCCACCAGTTGCTCCTAAAAATCAGGCGCAAATCATGTGGAAACTTGGGCCCAATGGGTGGGAGGCCACCAGTCCCCAGCGACATCACTGAGATGGAGAAGTGGGTGCTCGCACTCATGGGGAAGCACAGCCGGACGGCCATGCAAGCATCTGCAGGCCCTGAAGTGATGTGAAGGGAATAAAGTTTACATTATTGCGTGATGTAAAGTCAATAGATGCCACACCCATTGTTCAAAACCGAACAATCATATATGATAGATGATTTATAAAATTGTCTTATAAATAATGCTGGCCTAATGAAAATCATTGCAATGCAGAATGTGTTGATGGTCATGAAATGTGATGTCTCTGATGATTTTGATAGCGGTGGTACTTTTGTCGTGCATATGCTGTGTGTAGCATTGGACTCACCTTGTGACCCGAGCACTCCCTTCTCCTCCAATAACCTCATTTGTGTTTTGCAGCTCAGCCAGCAGCGTGGCCCCAGGCAAGACCACAGAGCCCAGAAGGTGGGGGCGCAGGGCCGGACTTGCCGGACGATTCTATATCTGATGCTGAGGAGCTCCGATTCTCGCCCGTCAATCCGTTGGGTCTGTTCTCTATTGATGAGAGTGTGAACCTGTATCGCCATGCTCCAGAAGCCATTCCACCCCAAGACCATCTAGTGCTCCTCCGGTCATTCCTGTTGTCATGTATTCTACTGTCATTGTAATCCATGTATAAACTAACCTAAGTTGTACACTGTGAGAACACTGACCACTAGGTGGTGAACTTGTGGGAGACACTCCTAACCTGGACTTTCAGGTATAAAAGGGGAAGCTCCACCCATCTTCGCCACTTCAGTGCTGGCTAATAAAGGTTACTGGTCACAGAGTGACCTTCTCTCAAGTATGGGCCTTGTGTGCATTTGTACTGTATAGTAAGGACATATCACCTGCCTCCACGCCGGAAGTACCGGCCCCAAGCACCTTGCCACAGGGCACCCCATTTTTCCCCAGGATGGCGCCGACCCTGCGGAAGTTTCGTGGACAGGGCAGGTCTGGTTCACGAGCGCCACATGAGAGCGGAGAGATGGTACAGTTGTCCAGGAGGATTGTAGACATTGGTGACCAGATCCTCGATGCATTAGGGGAGGCATATACCGACAGCTGGCCACCATGACTGTGCACGTTCCATGGATAGCGGAGGCCATGTAGGTGATAGCCATGAACACTGCTGGCACAGGCCTCCCAGTGGTCCCGGAGCGTGGCACTCCACCTCTAGGTTTTGCACCATCACTGCAAACGACAGATGAGAGGCAGGACCAAGATCCTGCTTCTGGATCCGAGAATGTTCCCCCCTCAGCACCCCCACTCCCGTACCCGTCCAACCACCGCCTCTGCCTTCATCCCCCCCCAATGAGGCACCGCCTGAGAAGCTCCTCGGCCAGGCAGCGTGGAGTGAGGATGGGAAGGGGTAGAGGTGGGGAGAAGAACCGGAGGGTGAGGAAGGAAAGTGAGGTGCAAGTCCGCAGGTGATGACTGTGTTATATCTCCATTTGGATGTATGCAATTTGTTGTAATGTATGGGGGGAGGAGGCTACCCTCCAGCTTTGCATTTGTATTCTGTGTTGCTGGACATGTTGAACATTTGATTGATGCCAATGGTGGAAAAAGTGGGGTGTGGGCGGGGGTTGAGTGTTTTTGCCTGTGAAACTTATGATTTCAGACCAATGTTGGTATAAAACATTTTTTATTCATCATAACCCTGTTGCGCATTGTCTCAGATAGCTGGACCGTTACACACTGGTAATTCCTTAACATGAAAGGGTTAAATAAAACTTAACTTCAATCAACTTAAACTTTAACTGGCACCAAGGTGATGGCCACCATTGATGTCTGAGCTGCACACACACAGCAGTGTGTCAAGCTTTGTCACTCACAGCAAAGTTCTTTCCGACAAATCATTCAGTTATCAGCTCACGATGTAAGAGTCTTGCAGCTATGTAGCCACCACTGGCCCTTTCCTGCAGTTTGGTCATGGGCATGGTGGCGTAGCCAGCCTGATTGTCTAGCCCTAGGTCAGCGTCCAGCCCCTCATCCTCCTCTTCCTCTCCTGAGGTGGAGCATCAGTCCCTTCTGGCAATTCTTGGCCCCTCCTGATAGCCAGGTTGTGCAGCAAGTAGCACACGACCACGAATTTAGCTACTTGCTTGGGGTTGTATTGTAGCTCCCCTCCTGTGTGGTCCAGGTATCTAAAGCACTGCTTAAGCACAGTTATTGTTTTCTGGACCACATTGCTTGTGACTCTGTGGCTCTGGTTGTATCGCTTCTCGGCCTCGGTGTGGGTGTCACGCAGGGGGTCCCTGAGCTAGGTGGCTCGGCCATATCGGTTATCACCAAGCACCCAGCATTGTCCTTGTGGCTGACTCTTAAACATGACAGAGACAGCGCTCTCACGCAGGATGTGAGCCTCATTGAAGCTTCCCGGACATTTGGCATTCACTGCCATTATGATCTGGTTGTGGTCGACAACTAGTTGGATCTTCAGGGAGTAAAATCCTTTTCTGTTACGAAAATTCTCCGGGTCCTGAGAAGGTGCCCACATGGCGATGTGAGTGCACTGTATTGCTTCCTGCACCCTGGGGAAATTAGCAATGCGGTAGAATATGCCAACCCTGTCAGTCTGAGCCTCCGTGGTCATGGGGAATCTGACAAAGTCCATCCTACGCACGTACAGGGCCTCTGTGACCTGTCTAATGCAGCGATAGGTGACATGGTGAGTCAGAGGGGAAATCTCGACTGCTGAGGCCCGAAAGGAACCGGATGCGTAGAAAGAAAGTGCTGCGGTGACCTTGACCTCGACCAACACTGATGCCCTGATGGCAGGCTGCATATGTGGCCTGATGAGCTCACATATTTCATTGATCACCATATTGTGGATGCGCAGTCTCCGAAGGCAGGTGTGCTCGGACACGTCGAGGTAAGACCTCTTCTCCCTGTAAGTGCAGGATATATACCCTCCTCCTCATTCTGGCACATCTTAAATTGGGCACATAATGATGTGCATCGAACGTTGAGCCATTTGCACTCTGCAGCATCTGCGTACTAATTGATGCAGACTGAGAAATGGCTGGCTCCATTGCAATGAAAGTATAATAGCGATTGATCAGAAGCAATAATTTCTTCATTAAAATACACCTACAGTAAACCCCCAATAGTCCAGAGTCTGAAAATATGTGTGTTGAGATGGTCACTTCACCTGAGAAGAACTCCAGAGTCAATGCAAACTCCCCCGAAGTTGAAGCAGCCTTTTGAATGAAGCGATTTTAAAAATGGCGCCCATACCTCTGTGATTCGTTCAGAACAGTTCCACTTTTTCTGAGCAGTATTTTGGGTGAGCGATATTGTGGGCGATATGTGTGCGAGGTGGTGAAAGTGATGCTGAGCGATCTCCTGGGCATTAGTTTCGGCAAATGTGATCTTTACGACAAAATAAAGTGGGCGGGCGGTACTATTGAATCTTGGCGTTAATTACGTGCTGAAAGTAACGCTGGGCGATATTGTGGGCGCTGTTTTCGGCCATTCTTGATAATTCTGCCCAAAAAAGTGGGCGGGCGGTATTATTTTTTCCTGGCGTTACGCACATGGGGAAAGTAACGCTCGGCGATAAGTATCCATAAAATGGGTGTCAGTTTCTATTTTGTGGCTAACTGGGCGATATCTGGGCATTATATATCATTTCAGCGTTAAAATGGACGCTAAGTGGGTGTTATGCATGCAAAATCTAGTCACGTGACCCCACAGTGTCCCATGTCCCATGTCCCAATTCCCCAAGGGATGCAGTGGACGCCGTTGGGCTGGGCCAGCTGGCCGAAGGGACCGTGTCAGCAAGGGTGCAGGGGAGCACGCACCCAGCGGGTGGGCTTTGTAAGCACCTGGTGTAGGTGGTGGGGGGGAGATTGGGGGAACTTGAGGGAGAGCATGCTGCCCCGGCCTCGGAGAAAGCATCGGAGGCGGCGAGGAGAGGAGGAGTGGCCGGTCAAAGATAAGGCCATGTCGGGGAGAGGAGGAGTGGGTGGGTACTGATGACACATGCGCAAAAATACCACCCATTTTACTTTCAGTGTTGCATGTTGAAAAATAAGAATGAAATACAGTTAACCCTATCACCGGTTTTATTTGATGTAAAAAGTCTCTTTTGAGTGAGTGGTATTTCGGTGGTTAAAAAAAAACTCGATTTTTAAATAGCACCGAAATACCACCGGAAAGCCAATGGTAGGGCTAAATGATGAAAATCCAGCCTTTTGTTGCTTTAAGGGAAATCTGGGCACTCTGTTGTCGAACTTTAATTTTCAGAGGCAAAGATAGATTTATTTAAATGCCCTGTAGCCTCTATTTCTGGTTTAGCATCTCGATTATTACTGGGGCGAGGTTGCATCCCAGTATCCACTCATACATCTGTAGATTTACTACCCGTGTCCCCCAAGCTCTCATTTCCTCCTTTCCCTATTATTATTATTGGCCTGTCTGTACTCTGTTACTTGAATTTTAAAAAAATTGGACAAGAAAAATGAGGAAATACCTGCATATGCCAAGCTTATTTTTATATTTTATTTGATACCAATTTTATTTTTATTACCTAATAACGGGTGAGTAATGGTAGTCATAGATCTAGGAAGCTATGGTGGGAAAGGGACAGTCAGTAGGGGAATAAAACCACATACAGGCATTTTTTTCAAAGCAGCTCCTTAGTATCTGTTCCTCTGACTATGCCCTATTGCACATCCCTCTCTTCCTTCACCCCGCCATTGGTAGCTGTACCTTCAGTCATCTAGACTGAATGCTTTTGAACTCCCTTCCTAAACCCCTCTGTCTTTCCACCTCCCTCTCCTCCTATAGGACCTTCCTTAAAACCCACCTCTTTAACCAAGCTTTTGCTCACACCTCCTTTCTATTCGCATCAACTTTCTTCTGATTGCATCTCTGTAAAGCTCATTGGGATGTTTTTCGACAGTTAACGGCATTGTGTAAATGCAAATTCTCGTTGTATTGACATTGAATGCTGAGACTGGATTCCGGCATGAGGTCTCAGCATAAGCAACGAATTAATTTACTAGCCAAGGAAAGATTTCCTCTACATGAAATGAAATCTTCAGCACAGTTCTAAAGTCCAGATCCTGATTTTGCTCCAACGAGAACCAGAGGCACTCCCCCAGCCCGCAGATTTCCAATAATATTGATGATAGAAATGTTAAAAATTGTGACAAAACTGTTATCTTGGGATCTTGAGCTATGAGGAGTAAGAGCTGTTGTCACAACAAATTACAACCATCTACATGATATACTTGTACCCTGTTTTATGGCCAGTTTTACACTGCTCTGACTGCTCATGCCTTTTGACAGTGATGATGTGATACTTGTATTTATGTATTGTAAACAACTGTCTATATTACTTTGGAGCCAGTATCCATTTGTTACCATTTGTTAACACATTGGCCTCCCCATACAGCAGTTGCATATGTCATCCCACCAACTCCCAATTGTATATTTAATTATAAAAAGTCTGAAGCAATGTAAACACGGCTAATGCACTAATATGGAGTTAGTCAAGCAGAGTCACTCCAAGCTCTAGTATAAATATAGTATTGAGCAAGAGGCATATCTTTTCATGAAGATGGATCAAGAAGCACAGCTAATTCCTGTGTATAGTCAGCAAAAGTATTTGGGCCCGATTATTTATGAACCCGATGCTGACCTCAGATAAAATCAGCCGTGGCTCAGTTGGTAGCACACTTGCTGCTGAGTCGGGAGGTTGTTGGTTCAAGTCCCACTCCAGGGACTTGAACACATAAATCTAGGCTGACACTCCAGGGCGACGCCAAAGGTGACATGAGGTAAAACGTTTTTATGCAGCGAGTGGTTAGGATCTGGAATGCACTGCCTGAAAGGGTGGTGGAGGCGGATTCAATCGTGGCTTTCAAAAGGGTATTGGGTAAATACTTGAAGGAAAAAAACTGCAGGGCTACAGAGAAAGTGGGCGGGGGGGGGGGGGGGTGAGTGGGACTAGTTGAAGTGCTCGTGCAGAGAGCCGGCATGGGCTCAATTAGCTGAATGGCCTCTTTCTGTGCTGTAACCATTCTATGATTCTGTGCAGTACTGAGGGAGTGCTGCACTGTCAGAGGTGCCATCTTTCGAATGAGACGTTAAACCAAGATCTTATCTGCTCTCTCAGGTGGACATAAAAGATCCCATGGCACTATTTCAAAGAAGAGCAGGGAACTCCTGGCCAATATTTATCCCTCAATCAATGTCACTAAAACAGATTACCTGATCATTATCACATTGCTATTTGTGGGAGCTTGCTGTGTGCAAATTGACTGCAGTGTTTCCTACATTACAACTGTGACTAAACTTCAAATAGTACTTCATTAACTGTAAAGTGCTTTGGGACATTCGGTGGTCATGTAAGGCACTATATAAGTGCCTCTTTCTAATTTATACAATGCTGGTGGGCACCCAGTAGAGTAGGATGATGGGATATCTGATGGCTGCATGGGGATGTAGATGGTAGGCCCCTACTGAAAGGTGTGACAATGCAGATCATCAGCCCCTTTTGTAAGCGGGCTGATTACAACAATAATTGTTAATCTCAGTTTCAGGTTTTTTCAGCCTAGGATCCTGGCCTGGAGACCCTGGTGGGTCCCATTTCCATGCCTACAATGGTCTCAACACATCTTCCTTTCCAGTGTCCAGGCAGAAAGGCAGAAAGTAGGCCGGAGCCGTGGGAATTCTAATTGGGGCAGTGATCTGGTGCTTCCTGCCTCCTCCATGGCATTTCCAGCTGATTTACAGCAGGAGGATACCCCAGGCCCTGTGGAAATTTGGGTCATAGTTATTAATTAGGGTCCATCAGTTATTCAGTTATTCTGCCATTCAATTATGTATGTCATTTCAGCACCCATCCTATATTGTCCATTTATCTAACTCCTTCAGTAGTTCCCTTGATGATGCAATCACCTAAACAAAACAGAAACAAAAATAGAAGTAAAATTAGACAATTTTAAGATTGAGCATATATATTTTTCTTAACTGTTTAATTTTGGTCATGTATCCATATTCAAAGTAAAATTCATATTAAAGCAAACTAAAGCTTCTTGTATGGAAGATCCATTTTTTTTTCTATTCACATCAAGTTGTAATTTTGCCCCCAGGACATAGTAATTGCTGTTCTGGTATTAGTGGGGGCATGTCTAATGTTTACATGACATTCCTCTGCTATATAATGCAGATACTAACGATTATCAGCATCAATGATTGGATCAGACTTGGATGTGACCAATTTTAGAAAAGGGGACAAGTCCAACTGCGGCAACTACAGCGGAATCTCCCTGCTATCAGCCACTGGGAAAGTTGTCGCTCGAGTTCTCCTCAACCGTCTTATTCCTGTGGTCGAGGAGCTCCTCCCGGAAACACTGTGCGGATTTCGTCCCCTACGGGGCACAATGAACATGATCTTTGCAGCACAACAGCTGCAGCAAAAATGCAGGGAGCAGCGCCAGCCCTTATACATGGCCTTTTTCGATCTTACAAAAGTCTTTGACACTGTCAGCCGTGAGGATCTATGGAGCGTCCTCCTCCATTTCGGATGCTCCCCAAAAGTTTGTCAACATCCTTCGCCTTCTTCACGGTGACTTGCAGGCCGTGATCCTTACCAACGGATCCATTACAGATCCAATTCACATCTGGACCAGGGTCAAATAGGGCTGCATCATCGCCCCAACCATCTTCTCAATCTTCCTCGCCGCCATGCTCCACCTCACAGTCAACAAGTTCCCCGCTGGAGTGCAACTAAACTACAGAACCAGTGGCAAGCTGTTTAACCTATGCCGCCTCCAGGCCAGGTCCAAGATCACCCTAACCTCTGTCGTTGAACTGCAGTACGCGGACGATGCCTGCGTCTGCGCACATTCAGAGGCTGAACTCCAGGATATAGTCAATGTATTTACTGAGACATTTGAAAGTATGGGCCTTACGCTTAACATCCGTAAGTCAAAGGTCCTCCACCAGCCTGTCCCCGCCGCACAGCACTGTCCCCCCAATCATCAAGATTCACGGTGCGTCCCTCGACCATGTGGACCATTTCCCATATCTCGGGAGCCTCTTATCAACAAAGGCAGACATTGATGCAGAGATTCAACATCGCCTCCAGTGTGCCAGTACAGCATTCGGCCGTCCGAGGAAAAGAGTGTTTGAAGAGACCAGGCTCTCAAATCTACCAGCAAACTCATGGTCTTCAGGGCTGTAGTAATACCCGCCCTCCTGTATGGATCAGAGGCATGGACGATGTATAGAAGGCACCTCAAGTCGCTGGAGATATATCACCAATGATGTCTCTGCAAGATCCTGCAAATCCCCTGGGAGAACATTCGCACCAACATCAGTGTCCTCGTCCAGGCTAACATCCCCTGTATTGAAGCCCTGACCACACTCGATCAGCTTCGCTGGGCAGGCCACATAGTTCGCATGCCAGGGACTCCATAAGCACATGCTTTATGCGGAGCTCCTTCATGGCAAACAAGCTAAAGGTGGGCAGCGGAAACGTTACAAGGACACCCTCAAAGCCTCCCTGATAAAGTGCGACATCACCACTGACACCTGGGAGACCCTGGCCGAAGACCATCCGAGTTGGAGAAAGTGCAAAGAGCATGAAAAGGTCAAACGCAGGCAGCGGAAGGAGCGTGTGGCAAACCGGCCCCAACCACCCCTTCCCGCGACGAATGTCTGTCCCATCTGTAACAGGGTCTGTGGCTCTCATATTGGACTGTTCAGCCACCAGAGAACTCACTTTGGGGGTGGAAGCATGTCTTCCTATGGACTGGAGGATAGTAATGTAACACCACTTTTTAAGAAAGGAGGGAGAGAGAAATTATTTACCGGTTAGCCTGACATACGTAGTGGGGAAAATGTTGGAATCAATTATTAAAGATGAAATAGCAACGCATTTGGAAAGCAGTGACAGGATCAGTCCAAGTCAGCATGGATTTATGAAAGGGAAATCATGCTTGACAAATCTTCTAGAATTTTTTGAGGATGTAACTAGTAGAGTGGACAAGGGAGAACCAGTGGATGTGGTGTATTTGGACTTTCAAAAGGCTTTTGACAAGGTCTCACACGAGATTAGTGTGCAAAATTAAAGCACATGGTATTGGGGGTAATGTACTGACGTGGATTGGTTGGCAGACAGGAATCAGAGAGTCGGGATAAACGGGTCCTTTTCAGAATAGCAGGCAGTGACTAATGGGGTGCCGCAGGGCTCAGTGGTGGGATCCCAGCTATTTACAATATACATTAATGATTTAGATGAAGGAATTGAGTGTAATATCTCCAAGTTTGCAGATGACACTAAACTGGGTGGCGGTGTGAGCTGTGAGGAGGACACTAAGACGCTGCAGGGTGACTTGGACAGGTTAGGTGAGTGGGCAAATACATGGCAGATGCAGTATAATGTGGATAAGTGTGAGGTTATCCACTTTGGTGGCAAAAACATGAAGGCAGAATATTATCTGAATGGCGGCAGATTAGGAAAAAGGGAGGTGCAATGAGAGCTGGGTGTCATGATACATCAGTCACTGAAAGTTGGCATGCAGGTACAGCAGGCAGTGAAGAAGGCAAATGGTATGTTGGCCTTCATAGCTAGGGGATTTGAGTATAGGAGCAGAGAGGTCTTACTGCAGTTGTACAGGGCCTTAGTGAGGCCTCACCTGGAATATTGTGTTCAGTTTTGGTCTCCTAATCTGAGGAAGGATGTTCTTGCTATTGAGGGAGTGCAGCGAAGGCTCACCTGACTGATTCCCGGGATGGCAGGACTGACATATGCGGAGTGACTGGATCGACTGGGCCTGTATTCACTGGAGTTTAGAAGGATGAGAGGGGATCTCATGGAAACATATAAAATTCTGACGGGACTGGACAGGTTAGATGCAGGAAGAATGTTCCCGATGTTGGGGAAGTCCAGAACCAGGGAACATAGTCTAAGGATAAGGGGTAAGCCATTTAGGACTGAGATGAGGAGAAACTTCTTCACTCAGAGAGTTGTTAACCTGTGGAATTCCCTACCGCAGAGAGTTGTTGATGCCAGTTCATTGGATATATTCAAGAGGGAGATAGATCTGGCTCTTGTGGCTGAAGGGATCAAGGGGTATGGAGAGAAAGCCGGAAAGGGGTACTCAGGTGAATGATCAGCCATGGTCTTATTGAATGGTGGTGCAGGCTCGATGGGCCGAATGGCCTACTCCTGCACCTATTTTCTATGTTTCTATGTTTCTAAGTTCCTCGATGCGTATGAAAATGATGATGAATGATCTTGGCAAATGTGACCAAGAGTGAGCTAAGTGCTCATAAGTAAAAGTGATTGTATAACTTTGATGTGCTTTGTATCCCGTTTATAATTTGATGTGGGTTTGTTAACCCAATCGATTGTGAGCATGTATTTAAATCTAATGGGCATATCCTGGCTAAATGACTGAAATGAATAAATAAACAAAGCACAACCAGTTTCAGATGCAAACCATAATTACTTCAATGCATCTATTTTTGAGCTAGGCGTATATTCTTGGTGCAGACAGAAAACACTAGCTTGTCTTATTCAAAGATTCAATCATTTCACTCCAGTTAATCATTGCTTGGCTAGAAAGCTTTACTGTGCAAATCTCTTTGCTGTTGCAATTATAGGAATTGAGCTATAGTGACAAATATATTCCAAATATTTTGGTTCCCAAACTTATTTTTGCTAATTGGTTCTTCCAATTTTTTTCTCCTTTTCATCCCTTCCATGATTGCTCAAGACAGATGTCAACCAGCCGGGAAATATAAAAGCAACCTGACATTTCCTGATGGTATCTGCCATCTGTATGGTTTTTTTACAGCAGAGGACAGGAGCAGGGCTGCAGAAACCAGGAGTATTGGAGTAGAAGGAGAATATGTGAAGGAGACCTTCGGTTCATCTATACTCAAGGTCTCGTTCACATATAAAAAAGATATGAAACTGATCACAGTTATAATGGCCTGGTGATCTTCCAATATTGCAATGCTACTGCGTCCTGCATTTCTTCAATCTAATTCTTAAACAAATTCCAAACTAAAGGGAAAAAGTCAAGCCCCATTTCTCCCTAAAATTCCTCCCATTGACAATTTTACTGAAAAGTTCAATGTGAATACAATCCGACTTTGTATTTACGCTGACGTTTTTGCTGAAAACAGTGACAGAGATTTTCATTCTTTAAATCTCATGAGGCAATCTCTGTTGTATTTGCTTTAGAGGTTTCAGTGAGGCCTGCAGATGTGACCAAGACCGCAGGTTCCAACCTGACAGCAGGCTGTGGTTCTACTAATGCCAACATGGTTAGTTGAGAGCTCTAAAGTTTAAAAACAAATCCTACAACAATTGTCTTGTTACTATAGCACAATTATTAAAAGAAATGGGAAACTAATTCAAGTCAGAGCTATATTGAACTAACTATAAAATAACTGTGAGGCTATACAAATTCAATGCCAATGTAGAGATCTCCTAATTTGAAATATGCCAAAACAAATAGTGGTTTGCACCAGCATGGAAGGAGCATACACTGATCTACAGCACACATTAAGAAGAAAAATAGAAGCAAAGGTAGCTCGTGAGGCTTGTGGGATCTGTGAAAATAAAATGAAATTGAGCTAGACATTGGGCTGGAAATTAGCCAACCTTATGCCCGGTTTTTGGCGATAATTTGCCGAACTGGGAAATTCGGAGAAGGCTTGCGGCAACGGTTTTTAAGTACCGCTGGGGAGTGGACCGCCGGCATGCAACTCGAAATAGCGCTTTCGCCAAAAATTTGGCTCACAGTGCACCCGTAGTTAGGACGGAAAAAAAACGCTGCGAACTATGTGGCCTGCCCAGCAGAGCTGATCAAGTGTGGTCAAAGCTTCGATGCTGGGGATGTTGGCCTGGGTGAGGATGCTAACTTTGGTGCATCTGTCCTCCCAGAGGATTTGTAGGATCTTGCGGAGACATCGTTGGTGGCATTTCTCCAGCGACTTGAGGTGTCTACTGTGCATGGTCCATGTTTCTGAGCCATGCAGGAGGATGGGTATTACTACAGCCCTGTAGACAATGAGCTTGGTGACAGTTTTGAGGGCCTGGTCTTCAAACACTCTTTTCCTCAGGCGGCCGAAGACTGCACTGGCGCATTGGAGGTGGTGTTGGATCTCATCGTCAATACTTGCTCTTGTTGATAGGAGGCTCCCGAGATAAGCAAAGTGGTTCACGTTGCCCAGGGCCACGCCATGGATCTTGATGACTGGGGGGGCAGTGCTGTGCGGCGAGGACAGGCTGGTGGAGGACCTTGTCTTACTGATGTTTAGCGTAAGGCCCATGCTTTCATATGCCTCAGTAAATACGTCGACTATGTCCTGGAGTTCAGCCTCTGTGTGTGCACAGACACAGGCATCGTCCGCGTACTGTAGCTTGACGACAGAGATTGGGGTGGCCTTGGCTCTGGCCTGGAGAAGGCGAAGGTTGAACAGGTTCCCACTGGTTCTGTGGTTTAGTTCCACTCCAGCAGGGAGCTTGTCGACTGTGAGATGGAGCATGGCAGCGAGGAAGATTGAGAAGAGGGTTGAGGTGATGACACAGCTCTGCTTGACCCCGGTCCGGACGTGGATTGGGTCTGTAATGGATTCATTAGTAAGGATCACGGCCTGCATGTCATCATGGAGCAGTCGGAGGATGGTGACATACTTTTGGGGGCATCTGAAGCGGAGGAGGACGCTCCATAGACCCTCACGGTTGACAATGTCAAAGGCCTTTGTAAGTTCGAAGAAGGCCATGTTTAAGGGCTGGCGCTGTTCCCTGCATTTTTCCTGCAGCTGTCGCACTGAAAAAATCATGTCCAATGTGCCCCATAGGGGACAAAGTCTGCACTGCGACTCCGAGAGGAGCTCCTCGGCCACAGGGAGAAGACAGTTGAGGAGGACTCTAGCGACGACTTTCCCAGTGGCGGATAGCAGGGAGATTCCCTTGCAGTTGCCGCAGTCGGACTTGTCCCCTGTTAAAAAGATGGTCATGATCACTGCATCTCTAAGATCTCCCGGCGTGCTCTCCTCTCTCCAGATGAGAGAGATGAGGTCATATATTCGCGCCAGCAGTGCCTCTCCACCATTCTTCAATGCCTCAGCAGGGATTCCATCCGCTCCCATAGTTTTGTTGTTTTTTTAGCTGTCTTATGGTTTTTTTTCTACCTCATGCAGTGTTGGGGTCTCACTGAGGTGGTGGCGGGTAGCATGCTGCAGAATGGAGTCGAGAAAAACTCGAGTCAAAGACAGAGTCTCGATTGAGGAGACCTTCGAAGTGCTCCTTCCAGCGGGCCCTGACTGCCTCAGTGAACTTGATGATTGTTTCCCTGTTCTTGGCCAGCAGCGGGGTGGTGCCTTGGGTGTTTGGACCGAAAGTGGCCTTGACTGCGGCGAAGAATCCTCGCACATCATGGCTGTCGGCCAGCTGCTGTATCTCCTGTGGTTGTGATTGTGAGACTGAATTGCAACTTTAACTGTAATAGTGTTTTGTAGGTAACAGAGCGTGGGAAAAGCCAGTATGAATCCAGTATGAGGTGGTTTTAGTGGTGCCACTACCATGCTTTATGGGTCTAATAGGACCTGTCTCAAAACCTATACTTAAGTATAAGCTACACATTGGTACACATTCACACTGGTGGGATATTGGGCATAATATATCAGCACACCCTTAGGTTCGTATTATTTGGCACGCTCTGGTAGTTCTCCAACTTGTAATGATAGTATATTCTGATATATGTACCCTGTGTGTCAAGACTTTGATGCATAAGCCAATGTCTATGACTAACCAGCACTAAAAAAAATCTAATTAAATGAGCACAACGAAAGAGAAGATCAGAAGCAACATAAAGGAGACCCCAGGTGGGGTAAGATCAGGAAAGATACAAGAAACAGACGATACACCAGGTGGGGCAGAATTGGAACATCGGAAAAGTGAATTAAATTTGAGTTACCTGCAAAAGTAATACTGTGTTTAGATGATTGTATGTTTCTGCTCGAGACAAGTAAAGGGTTAAAGTATAAGCTATGTTTTACTTGAGAGCACATAAGTTTCACTTTCCTGCCTCAGACAGTGATTTTAATGAGTTAGATTAGGGAATGCATAACGTTTTGATTACATCTTTAATTTGGCCAATGAAGACCCAAGCTAATGTTTCTTTCATTATTACTAATAACCAATTATAATGCTGAGGTAGAATTTGTTTAACAGAACTGCTTGCAAATATAATTAAAATGTAATTGGTATAAAAGACATAGGGGCCGAAATTGGTGAAGGCCGAGGCCCACCCAAGTGCCGCCCAAAAGACTGCCGATGGCCGCCGAGAGGCTGGGCGGTACTTTGCCTGGAAGATTCCTCTAAAAGAGGTGGCAGTACCGTCCGGCGGCCAAACAATGGCTTACGCCATTGATCTGGGCGGCAGCGGACAGGAGCTCTGAATCTCGGCGGCAAAGTCTCTTGCCGCCCAAGTGCTGCCAAGGATGGAGTCGGGCCCAGGGAGGTTGGAAGATCTGCAAATAAAAATCGTGGCAAACAAAAAAAACTCACCGGAACACCTTCAGGGGACCCCATCCAGGGAAGTCGCTGTAAAAACATTTTTTAAATTATGGTCACTAAATTTTTTTTTCCGTCGGGGTTAGAACAGCCTGCATGCAGCGATCATTCCCCCTGCTGGCGCCGACTCCCGCCCGCTTCAATCTGGCAGCTCGGTGGGCGGGAGGCCACTTACGCTACTTAATCGCCAGAGGACGTCAGCGGGCGGTTCCCGGTGGTCCTCCCCTCCCGCCCGCTCCGGCCCAAGTGGAAAATGGCAAAGAGAGGAAAACGGCAGCAAAACTTGGCGGCAGCAGGTGGCAATGGACGGTAAGGCCACCAATGTCGGAGCCTTGGAATAGACGGAATGGGAGTCAGGGTATCCATGACAACTGGCTGAAGTGAGACAGTTCTAGCCTGGGGCCCCTGATTTAATGGCCTATGGTTGCGCCTGAAACATGCACCGGTTGGAGCAGGAAAGATAAGACAAGATAAGAGACATTGGGGCCAAAATTATTGGTCCTACCGTCGGCTTAAAACTCGGCGGTCTCCCGTTTTTTCGGCGCTCTCCCCTCCGTGCGAGATCGGTGAGGCCCTCACACCGTCGGTTTGGAAGGACCACTGGGGAACATCCGCTGGCGTGTGTCAGCGTGCAACGCCAAAAAAGATCCCCCCGCCCGCTTCCACCCGAAATTCATCCGAGTGGTCCTCCGCCCTTGCTGGAGAAAAGACCGCCGCGTGGAAGCAGGTCTTACCTGGATGGTAGGTATGAAGACCTGCAAGAAAAGGTAAGTGACATTTTTTTTAAACTTTTGCAGCAATTTTGTGTTAAAGAGTCCTCTGAAGGTTTTATGATTTAAAAAAAAATGTTTTTTTTGTGCGTTCCTCCCTCGCTAGGCCCGACTCCAGCCTTGGTGTAACTTTCTCCAGGATTCCATTTGCTGCCCAGAATCCCCCCCACCCCTCCCCGCCACCGCCCAGAATCGGCATGTAATGCACATTTTAGCCATTTTAGCCACCAGGCACTTATTTCCTCCTTTTTTGACTAAAGTTCCGCCTAAAGTACCGTCAGGATCTTAGCGGTCTTTTCGCTGGTAAATGGGCGGAACCTGCCATTGATCAATTTCGACCCCTATAGCTATGAGAGAACAGGGGCTCAGATCTGAACCCTCCTTATCTGATCAGACAAGGGAGGTCCAGGCGAATGGATTGACCTTCAAAATTATAAACAAGAAAAGATGTGCAATGGTTGTAACGACCCCTCCTTTGAGGTGGGTTTTCATCGACATGTTGAAACAATGAACTAGAAATACTATTGGGAAATGAGTTTTTAAGGGAGCCTCCATAGGTCGAATACTTCTGTCAATAATTCGATCCCAGGCCCACCCTTAAAAAGAGGATAAAAGAAACACCATGAGGGCTCATTCAGACAGATTGGGAAGGGAGAACCACACAAGTGTGGGCTGATTGAACGCTCTTTCGAGAGTGAACCCCGCTCATTGAAGTCAATCACTCTTGAGGTTCGAGACGAAAGAAAGAGGCCCTAAACCGGAGAACCGCTTGTCACGGTCATATGCTCTTGCTGTATAACTCGTGTGTTATATTCTGTTCTGACCTCTGAATAAACACAATATATCCACCATATTGGTATGCTCTCGAACCTGATTATTAACGTGACCAGAGATAGCCTTCACAGGCAATTTCTAACAGCGGGCGCGACTATCAGCGCTGCCCTGAGCATATCCGCATGGCACTGATGACGTCAACACAACGCGTCACACCATTCCTCTCCTTTTTTTTACAGGGGAGGGCTGCTGTGAACTCTGCAGCCTCTTTACATAGAAACATAGAAACATAGAAAATAGGTGCAGGAGTAGGCCATTTGGCCCTTCTAGCCTGCACCGCCATTCAATGAGTTCATGGCTGAACATTCAACTTCAGTACCCCATTCCTGCTTTCTTGCCATACCCCTTGATCCCCCTAGTAGTAAGGACCTCATCTAACTCCTTTTTGAATATATTTAGTGAATTGGCCTCAACAACTTTCTGTGGCAGAGAATTCCACAGGTTCACCACTCTCTGGATGAAGAAGTTCCTCCGCATCTCGGTCCTAAATGGCTTACCCCTTATCCTTAGACTGTGACCTCTGGTTCTGGACTTCCCCAACATTGGGAACATTCTTCCTGCATCTAACCTGTCTAACCCCGTCAGAATTTTAAATGTTTCTATGAGGTCCCCTCTCATTCTTCTGAACTCCAGTGAATACAAGCCCAGTTGATCCAATCTTTCTTGATAGGTCAGTCCCGCCATCCCGGGAATCAGTCTGGTGAACCTTCGCTGCACTCCCTCAATAGCAAGAATGTCCTTCCTCAAGTTAGGAGACCAAAACTGTACACAATACTCCAGGTGTGGCCTCACCAATGCCCTGTACAATTGTAGCAACACCTCCCTGCCCCTGTACTCAAATCCCCTCGCTATGAAGGCCAACATGCCATTTGCTTTCTTAACCGCCTGCTGCACCTGCATGCCAACCTTCAATGACTGATGTACCATGACACCCAGGTCTCTTTGCACCTCCCCTTTTCCTAATCTGTCACCATTCAGATAATAGTCTGCCTGTCTGTTTTTACCACCAAAGTGGATAACCTCACATTTATCCACATTATACTTCATCTGCCATGCATTTGCCCACTCACCTAACCTATCCAAGTCGCTCTGCAGCCTCACAGCATCCTCCTCGCAGCTCACACTGCCACCCAACTTAGTGTCATCCGCAAATTTGGAGATACTACATTTAATCCCCTCATCTAAATCATTAATGTACAGTGTAAACAGCTGGGGCCCCAGCACAGAACCTTGCGGTACCCCACTAGTCACTGCCTGCCATTCTGAAAAGTACCCATTTACTCCTACTCTTTGCTTCCTGTCTGACAACCAGTTCTCAATCCATGTCAGCACACTACCCCCAATCCCATGTGCTCTAACTTTGCACATCAATCTCTTGTGTGGGACCTTGTCGAACGCCTTCTGAAAGTCCAAATATACCACATCGATTGGTTCTCCTTTGTCCACTCTACTGGAAACATCCTCAAAAAATTCCAGAAGATTTGTCAAGCATGATTTCCCTTTCACAAATCCATGCTGACTTGGACCTATCATGTCACCTCTTTCCAAATGCACTGCTATGACATCCTTAATAATTGATTCCATCATTTTACCCACTACCGATGTCAGGCTGACCGGTCTATAATTCCCTGTTTTCTCTCTCCCTCCTTTTTTAAAAAGTGGGGTTACATTGGCTACCCTCCACTCTATAGGAACTGATCCAGAGTCAATGGAATGTTGAAAAATGACTGTCAATGCATCCACTATTTCCAAGGCCACCTCCTTAAGTACTCTGGGATGCAGTCCATCAGGCCCTGGGGATTTATCGGCCTTCAATCCCATTAATTTCCCCAACACAATTTCCCGGCTAATAAGGATTTCCCTCAGTTCCTCCTCCTTACTAGACCCCCCGACCCCTTTTATAACCGGAAGGTTGTTTGTGTCCTCCTTCGTGAATACCGAACCAAAGTACTTGTTCAATTGGTCCGCCATTTCTTTGTTCCCCGTTATGACTTCCCCTGATTCTGACTGCAGGGGACCTACGTTTGTCTTTACTAACCTTTTTCTCTTTACATATCTATAGAAAGTTTTGCAATCCGTCTTAATGTTCCCTGCAAGCTTCTTCTCATACTCCATTTTCCCTGCCCTAATCAAACCCTTTGTCCTCCTCTGCTGAGTTCTAAATTTCTCAAAGTCCCCAGGTTCGCTGCTATTTCTGGCCAATTTGTATGCCACTTCCTTGGCTTTAATACTATCCCTGATTTCCCTTGATAGCCACGGTTGAGCCACCTTCCCTTTTTTATTTTTATGCCAGACAGGAATGTACAATTGTTGTAGTTCATTCATGCGGTCTCTAAATGTCTGCCATTGCCCATCCACAGTCAACCCCTTAAGTATCATTCGCCAATCCATCCCAGCCAATTCACGCCTCATACCTTCAAAGTTACCCTTCTTTAAGTTCTGGACCATGGTCTCTGAATTAATTGTTTCATTCTCCATCCTAATGCAGAATTCCACCATATTATGGTCACTCTTCCCCAAGGGGCCTCGCACAACGAGATTGCTAATTAATCCTCTCTCATTACACAACACCCAGTCTAAAGATGGCCTCCCCCCTAGTTGGTTCCTCGACATATTGGTCTAAAAAACCATCCCTTATGCACTCCAGGAAATCCTCCTCCACCGTATTGCTTCCAGTTTGGTTAGCCCAATCTATGTGCATATTAAAGTCACCCATTATAACTGCTGCACCTTTATTGCATGCACCCCTAATTTCCTGTTTGATGCCCTCCCGAACATCACTACTACTGTTTGGAGGTCTGTACACAACTCCCACTAACGTTTTTTGCCCTTTAGTGTTCTGCAGCTCTACCCATATAGGAAATTGGCTCTACCCACTGGGCCACCAGGGAGGGTGTTGGCCGGGCTGCATCTTGGTGGCCCAGCCGCACTAGCGGCCGCCATTGTCGGGCCAACTAAAAAGTTGAACGACTCAGAAAAGATGGCTGCTCCGGCGTTACCGCCTCCCCTCGAATGGCGGCCGGGGCGCCACAGTCTGCGAATCTGTCGGTGGCATCGCCCCAAGCCAACCTCGCGTCCCGTGGTGCAATTTCCACAATGGGGCACAAAGGGGTCAACGTGGGGCGATAAGCGGTCGGCGCGCACGCTGATGATGTCATCATCGTGCTTGCACCGCGCTGGGCCGCTAATCACAGAACACGCCGCAAAGCCCTTTGTGCATGACGAGCCCCGGGGAGGCACTCTAGCTGCCGTGCCCGGCTGAAAACGCTTTAGTGCCCATTAGCGCCTCCCAGAGGGGCAATTTCAGCCCCCTTACATCTTCGCTTCTGTAAATCATCTAATTTGAACTAAATTCAATCAATTGTTGAATGTTTAATAATTTCTACTTCCTGGATTGACAGAAAAGGTCATGGGAATCCTATATAAACTTCAATACATGCTACTACTGCCAATTAGGGCATTGTTAGCCCTGAGCTATCCCCTACTCAGTATGGCAGAGGGCGAGACAGAGGTTTCCGATCATAAGGAGCACAGTCTCTACAGAAACTATCAGGATGTTTGTACAAGAAAATAGTGTTGGTCCTAGCTATAGTAATATAATATACTTGATTGAAAGAGGCATTAACAATTTTAACATAATTTGAAGCATCAGACAAGCAAATGGATTAGACCAAAGAAAGCCATCTTCTGCATTCATTGGTCAAGAAAATCAGGAGCGGGATGATAAAGGGCCTCCTCACATCAGAACACTGCAGAAACTAAAGCTTTGGTTACAAGGCCCTCTCACAACATTAAATATTTAAAAAAAAATTATACTAATTAGCAGAACTGAGGAAAAGGACCTGGATATAAAAGTCCTCAGATAAAAGTAAAACATACTGTGACTTTCACGTAGTAAAAAGACCAAAAGCCAGCCCAACAGTTGACTTCATTACTATTTATAGTTAATGAAAGTACTTTAAATTGGACTAGATGCATAACTAAATGAAGCAGAAATAATCAAAGGAACCGCTACAGGGTCAGCCTCAGATTCAAGTGGCACATCAGTCACAGTTACTTTTTTTAGTTCTCTGAGAGCTGAAAGGAGATGTAGAAACATCTCTGGGGAGGATACAGATTAGATACTGGTTAGAAACCAGTGTCGTCTGCTATGGAGCTAAAGCACTCAGCTAACTTCTCTGAACAATTTTTGTAATATGTTAGAAAGATTTAATTGTGCAGCTGTGGTAACACAGACTGCATTTTGTGTGTACTTAGCCTTTGGGGCACTCCTGAATGTGGGGTGGGTGGGTTTGATGGATGAACTCGTGACCACCACAGATGCTGAGCTCACATCCTCAGATGCTTTCTCCAATGACCTCTTCATTAAAGGGGAGAGCCAAGCTGCCGACTCTATGGGTCCCTACCTGGGCCACACGGAAGCGGGCTGCCGTGGCAACAGCCCGGCACTCAAGTGGAGTGTCTGGTTGCAAGATCGCACATGGATCCCGCGACGGGCTGCTACCAGTAAGTCGGTGCCATCTCCTCCTTAAATTTCACCCCGTGAGCGGCCCACAGCTTGGTATGCGCCTCCTGAAGCTCTCGCTGGCATCGCGCGCTGCAGCTTCAGGGTACGATACCGAATTTTCTCTCTACTGGGCGCAAATGGGTTGCTGTGCACGGTGATGACGTCGCCATCGTTGGCGCAGTGGCGAGGGGCGCTACCGGTGTAAGATTTCTAAATCTCTGCCATTAAATTGACAGGAAGACCGATTCTTTTAAAATAATTTGAAATGGTTTATTAAACGCACACACGTGCACATCTATCAGAGAAACCGCAGTCGTCTGCTATCCTACGGATCTACTTAGTTACAACAGATACAATGATGTTACAATAATAGAAACATAGAAACATAGAAATTAGGTGCAGGAGCAGGCCATTCAGCCCTGCGAGCCTACAGCACTATTCAATAAGATCATGGCTGATCATTCAACCTCAGTACCCCTATCCTGCTTTCTCTCCATACCCCTTGATCCCTTTGGCTGTAAGGGCCATATCTAACTCCCTTTTGAATATATCTAACGAACTGGCCTCAACAACTTTCTGCGGTAGAGAATTCCACAGGTTAACCACTCTCTGATTGAAGAAGTGTCTCCTCATCTCGATTCCAAATGGCTTACCCCTTATCCTTAGACTGTGACCCCTGGTCCTGGAACTCCCCAGCAACGGGAACATACTTCCTGCCTCTAACTGTCCAATCCCGTCAGAATTTTATAAGTTTCTATGAGATCCCCTCTCATTCTTTTAAACTCCAGTGGAAACAAGCCCAGTTGATCCAGTCTGTCCTCATATGTCAGTCCTGCCATCCCGCGAATCAATCAATCTGGTGAACCTTCGCTGTACTCCCTCAATAGCAAGAACATCCTTCCTCAGATTAGGAGACCAAAACTGAACACAATATTCCAGGTGTTGTCTCACCAAGGCTCTGTACAACTGCAGTAAGACCTCCATGTTCCTATACTCAAATCCTCTAGCTATGAACATGCCTTTTGCCTTCTTCACCGCCTGCTGTACCTGGATGCCAAACTACAAGACTGATGTACCATGACACCCAGATCTCGTTGTACCTCCCCTTTTCTTAATCTGTCACCATTCAGATAATATTCTGTCTTCCTGTTTTTGCCACCAAAGTGGATAACCTCACATTTATCCACATTATACTGCATCTGTCATGCATTTGCCCACTCACCTAACTTGCCCAAGTCACCCTGCAGCCTCTTAGTATCCTCCTCATAGCTCACACCTCCACCCAGCTTAGTGTCATCTGCAAACTTGGAGATATTACATTCAATTCCTTCATCTAAATCATTGATGTATATTGTAAATAGCTGGGGTCCCAGCACTGAACCCTGCAGCACCCCACTGGTCACTGCCTGCCATTCTGAAAAGGACCCATTTATTCCGACTCTCTGCTTCCTGTCTGCCAACCAGTTCTCTATCCACGTCAATACATTACCCCCAATACCATGTGCTTTAATTTTGCATACTAATCTCTTGTGTGGGACCTTGTCAAAAGCCTTTTGAAAGTCCAAATACACCACATCCACTGGTTCTCTCTTGTCCACTCTACTAGTTACATCCTCAAAAAATTCTAGAAGATTTGTCAAGCATGATTTCCCTTTCATAAATCCATGTTGACTTGGACCGATCCTGACACTGCTTTCCAAATGCACTGCTATTTCATCTTTAATAATTGATTCCAACATTTTCCCCACCACCGATGTCAGGCTAACCGGTCTATAATTCCCTGTTTTCTCCCTCCCTCCTTTTTTAAAAAGTGTGGTACATTAGTTACCCTCCAGGCCATCGGAACTGATCCAGAGTCAAATGATCACCAATGCATCCACTATTTCTAGGGCCACTTCCTTAAGTACTCTGGGATGCAGCCTATCAGGCCCTGTGGATTTATCGGCCTTCAATCCCATTGATTTCCCTAACACAAATTCCTGACTATTAAGGATTTCCTTCAGTTCCTCCTTTTCGCTAGACCCTCGAACCCCTAGTATTTCCGGAAGGTTATTTATGTCTTCTTTAGTGAAGACAGAGCCAAAGTATTTGTTCAATTGGTCTGCCATTTCTTTGTTCCCCATTATAAATTCACCTGATTCTGATTGCAAAGGATCTACGTTGGTCTTCACTAATCTTTTTCTCTTCACATATCTATAGAAGCTTTTGCAATTAGTTTTTATGTTCCCTGCAAGCTTCCTCTCATACTCTATTTTCCCCTTCCTAATTAGACCCTTTGTCCTCCTCTGCTGAATTCTAAATTTCTCCCAGTCCTCAGGTTTACTGCTTTTGCCGGCCAAATTATATGCCTCTTCCTTGGATTTAACACTATCCCAATTTCCCTTGTTAGCCACGTTTGAGCTGCCTTCCCCGTTGTATTTGTACTCCAGACAGGGATGTACAATTGTTGAAGTTCATCAATGTAATCTATAAATGTCTGGCATGCCTATCCACTGTCAACCCTTTAATTATCATTTGCCAGACTATCCTAGCTAATTCACATCGAAGTTACCTTTCCTTAAATTCAGGACTCTAGTCTCTGAATTAACACTGTCACTCTTCATCTTAATAAAGAATGCTACCATATTATGGTCACTGTTCCCCAGGGGGCCTCGCACAACAAGATTGCTAATTAGTCCTCTCTCATTACATAACACTCAGTCTAGGATGGCCAGCTCTCTAGTTTGTTCCTCAACATATTGGTCTGGAAAGCCATCCCGAATACGCTCCAGGAAATCCTCCTCCATCGCATTGCTACCAGCTTGGTTAGCCCAATCTATATGTAGATTAAAGTCACCCATGATAACTACTGTACCTTTATTGCACGCATCCCTAATTTCTTGTTTGATGCCATCCCCAACCTCACTACTACTGTTTGATGGTCTGTATACAACTCTCACTAGCGTTTTCTGCCCTTTGGTATTCCACAGCTCTACCCATACAGATTCCTTCCACATCATCCAAGCTAATGTCCTTTCTTACTATTGCGTTAATTTCCTCTTCCTTTCTGTCTATCCTTCCTGAATGTTGAATACCCCTGGATTTTGAGTTCCCAGCCTTGGTCATCCTGGAGCCATGTCTCCGTAATCCCAATTATATCATAATCGTTAATAGCTGCCTGCGCAGTTAATTCATCCACCTTATTACGAATACTCCCCGCATTGAGGCACAGAGCCTTCAGGCTTGTCTTTTTAACACACTTTGCCCCTTTAGAATTTTGCTGTAATGTGGTCCTTTTTAATTTTTGCCTTGGTTCTCTGCCCTCTACTTTTACTATTCTCCTTTCTATCTTTTGCTTCTGCCTCCATTTTAATTCCCTCTGTCTCCCTGCATAGGTTCCCATCCCACTGCCATATTAGTTTAACCCCTCCACAAAAGCACTAGCAAACACTCCCTCTAGGACATTGGTTCCGGTCCTGCCCAGGTGCAGACCGTCCGGTTTGTACTGGTCCCACCTCCCCCAGAACCGGTTCCAATGTCCCAGGAATTTGAATCCCTCCCTCTTGCACCACTCCTCAAGCTGTATTCATCTTAGCTTTCCTGCTATTTCTACTCTGACTAGCATGTGGCACTGGTAGCAATCCTGAGATTACTACTTTTTAAATTTAATTCCTAGCTCCCTAAATTCAGCTTGTAGGACCTCATCCCGCTTTTTACATATATCGTTGTTACCTATATGCACCACAATAACAGGCTGTTCACCCTCCCCCTCCAGAATGCCCTGCAGCCACTCCGAGACATCCTTGACACTTGCAGCAGGGAGGCAACATACCATCGGTTGCGACCGCAGAAATGCCTATCTATCCCCCTTACAATAGAATCCCCTACCACTATAGCTCTCCCATTCTTTTTCCTACCCTCCTGTGCAGCAGAGCCACCCATGGTGCCATGAACTTGGCTGCTGCTGCCTTCCCCTGGTGAGCCATCTCCCCCAACAATATCCAAAGCGGTATATCTGTTTTGGAGGAAGATGATCACAGGGGACTCCTGCACTGCTTTCCTACTCCTGCTCTGCCTGATGATCACCCATTCCCTATCTGCCTTTGTAACCTTTACCTGCAGTGTGACCAACTCACTGAACATGCTATCCTCGACACCCTCAGCATCGCACATGCTCCAGAGTGAATCCATCCACAGCTCCAGTGCCGTCATGTGGTCTAACAGGAGCTGCAGCTGGATACACTTCCTGCACACATAGTCGTCAGGGACACTGCAAGCGTCCCTGATTTCCCACATGGCACTGGTTTATAATGATTTATAAAAAGATATACTTCACTTCCCTCCGACAAAGCACACAGCCTACTTCTTCGATTATAGAGGAAGATTCTGCTTTGCTGTGTGCTTAAGAAAAGAGAGCTAGCAATCTTTTGCTCCGGTTATTATACCCTTTAAGTCCTTGTTTTTCAGAAAGCCTCAGGATTGGTTTCCAAGGCCATTCCTGATTGGCTTCTCCTCATACATGTGTCTATCTGGAGGGCCGGTGCCATTCCTGGATTAGGTTAATGGCTTTTCAATTACACCTTTTCTAGTTTGGTGATTTCAAAGCCATGCTTCCTTTGTTCCTTGGGTTCTGCCCAGCCAGAGAACACATGGGCTTAGGGATGTTATCCATTTTGTCTCTTTCAAAACTGCAGCCTTTCCTTATAATCTACACTTTTAACATTTATATATCAAAAGAATAAATTTTATCATTAATAAACACTTTTATTCTTACACTGGTTACCGCCGCCGCTAAACTGCCGCATGTACATCTACATGATCTCCTTGGCTGTGGCCTTGTCCTGCAGGCTTCCTTGCCCGACAGGCCTGTCAATCAGACTGCCTGTGACTGTGAACCCAACAGAAAAATATTTAAAGGAGCCCTGCAGTTAAAAGGTGCAAGACATTCGGAAAACCCGGGGAAACGGGGTTTCCCTACCTCAAAACAGCACGAAACTCGCCCCAGAACTAAAATCCAGGCCTGAATTTCTGTTGCATTGAACTACATTGAAAGGGTTAAATACTCATGCCAATTAAAACATATATGTGCTTGCAAAGGAAGATTGTGTTGGCGGTGTGACAAGTTTACATAGTTAGTTTCTATTGGAGATGTGTAACTGTATTTTGTGTTGTGTTTTGTAACGTTTAATGTAGTTATACTCTGCATTTGTTTAAAATAATTGTATCACTTAGTTGTGAGCTGCCGCAATGAGTGCTTGAACTCTGTGTTTGGTCATTTCTAAGGGGATGTCGCTCTCCTCTGCTATTACATTTGTGAATGGTATCTTTGTGCTCTCAGACAAGAAGCCACTAAAACTGGCAAAGCTTTTAGAAAGAACCTTGAGGAAAACTAACAAGGAGGAGAAATAGATCACTCCCGAATGTCAGGGTTAAGTTGAGTCTCATTGTTGGAACTGTGATAACGTGATCGTAATTATCTGCTCTAAGGAGGAAAGCTGGTAATAAGCAGAAGGACCTTGATAAAAAAAATAAGATAAGGGAGAAAACTAGTCGTAAAATGTGAAGAAAATGGATGAAGTTGTTGTTCTCAGACAGGGGGAGCCAGTTTTAGACCGGGAACATCAGGAACGGGGAATTCCAGTCAAGGGAAAGAATAGCAGGCAAATTGTTCATGCAGTAGGACCCTTGTTCTTCTGCAGACTGATTATACAGAGGTCAGATATGTTAACACATTAATATTTGTAGCTCCATAAACCAAGAAATTTCTATAGTATGAAAGTCTCCATCTCCCTGTGCTCCTGACTTACCTAAATTTAATCATTGCTGAAAACGGAATACGTTGGTGTATTCCTGAGCAATTAAGGTGAAATCTTGTCGAGAATGGATATAATCCGGACAAGTTGACATACAACACTGCTTGTAAACGTTCTTGAAATGTATGGGAAAAAGATTGAGGAGACATGTAGTGAAGTTATCTAAGGGTTAAATGAGTGAGACAAGCATTACTCTTCCTCTTTCAGCATTCTGAAGGGAACGCTCCCCCCACAACACCCGGGTCCTCTCATCTATCACCCCCAGCACCCCCTCCCCTTCACATGTCACTTTCCCGTGCAAGCGCAGGAGATGCAACATCTGCCCTTTTACTTCCTTCCTTCCCACCGTCCAGGACCACAAACACTCCTTCCAGTGAAACAGTGATTTACTTGTACTTCTTTCACGTCAGGGTACTGTATTTGCTGCTCATGATGCAGTCTCCTCTACATTGGGGTGACCAAACATAGCTTGGGCGACTGCTTTGTGGAACACCTCCGTTCAGTCCGCAAGGGTGACCCCAAGCTTCTGGTCACGTCATTTTAATTCTCAGCCCCACTCCCACTCTCTGTCCTCGGCCTCCTACACTGTTCTTGTTATGTATGTAACCCTTGGCAACCTATATCACACCACCACCAGAGGGCCTACCTGTTTGGGTCCCAAGGGATCCCAGCATCCCTTGGGAGCACTGTATATAAGCAGGCCTATCACGTTGTCAACACTCTGGAGTTTAATTAAAGGAGCTAAGGTCACACTTACTCAGTGCACACAGTACTCAGTTTCATCCTTTATTATGAGCATAATAGTTCTAACGAAGCTCAATGGAAGTTGAAGGAACAGCACCTCATTTTTCAATTAGGCACATTACAGCCTTCTGGACGCAACATCGAGTTCAACAATTTCAGATCATAATCTCTGCCCCCATTTTTTCAGATTTTAGCTGTTGATGATTCTGCTATTCCCATTTAAACCTACTCTAGACTCATCTTTTGTTTTTTTACTTGTTCCATTACCATTTGCTTTTGCCTTGCACCATCATCCCTTTTGTCATTTAATCACTCCTGCCTTCCACCTATCACAGACCTTCCCTTGTGTTCTTTCTTCTCCCCTTTCCCTGCCTCTGTACTTGCTTAAAACCTGTTACATCTCTAACTTTTTCCAGTTCTGATGAAAGATCATGGACCTGAAACGTTAACTTTGTTTTTCTCTCCACAGATGCTGCCTGACCTGCTGAGCGTTTCCAGCATTTTCTCTTTTTATTTCAGAGTTCCAACCTCTGCAGTGTTTTGCTGATGTATTTCTCGTTCCTTTTTTGCCCCCCACCCCAGTCTGGGACTGAACTGTCTTTTAAAATGCTGCACCCCAATTCTGGTACAGTCCAGCAGTTTACACTCGTTTTACACAGGATTTACACCAATCACTGCTCCAACGGGTATGCAAATGAGCTGACCCAGGAAATCCTTGTGTAAGCACCTCTCCAGGATTCTCCAGAAATTAAAATTTAATCTCCCGGACACTGCTGCAAGTCAGGAGAAATTTCATTTTGGGATTAGAAAAAAATTAACGTATTTTTTTTCATTTTATTTGAATATTTTTGATTACTAGTTATAAAAATATTGGAGATTGAGTGAAAGGGCTGTTTGACTGGGAGCTGAGAAGTCACGTGATGAAATCTCCAGCAATATGACCAACCAGAGTTGGCAACCCTATCCTTCACTACTGCCAGGTGCAAATCTTTTTCCATTGGCATAATAATGGTGCAGCCCACCAAACGTGGAAATTCACCCCCACTATGTTTAGAAAATTTTGATGTGTATACTACAAATGGACTCGAAATTCGATCCTGTTGTAATGTGGCCCAAGTAATCTTTGAAAGATTTGTTATTACAGCAAATCCCTCTGCAGACTCCTTTGAGACAGCCTGCTTTGCTTTTTCCTGATGTCAATTGATTCAGGAAAAGAAGCTTCAAATTAGGTATGAATGGATTTGAGTCTAATCCATTATGAGGCTGTCAGGTTAAAGTCAGCCAGGTTCCTGTGAAATTTGCACTCAAGCAATCTGGTCTGGATAATGGGGGAAGATCCTATAGGGACATAGGAACTCTGCCCAGGCAGAGTTATGTGTCAGTATTTTGCTTTTTGTTTGGTTTCAGATATGTTTGACTGCTGCCAATTCTTCAGTACTCCCTGAGACTGAGAAAAATACCTAAAGATACTGTGGTGATAGATGAAACCTTATGTACGAGTTTTATATTACGGGCGCTGATCCAGGTTTAGTATTACTAAGAGAGTTAGTGAAAGGTCACATATTATGGAAAAATACTGGGCAGCTGTAATTTAAATTTTCTGTAATCATGCGATATCTGCTGTATTGACATTATGCCTCTGTTTAACGTTTACTTTTATTAAACCAAATTAGTGGTTTGAAGCCTAAGTCACATGATTTGATAGAGTGTTTATTCTTCTTATGACAACATTAAGGGCCGAATGGCCTACTCCTGCACCTATTTTTCTATGTTTCTATTACAACAGTGACCACACTCCAAAAGTACCTCACTGGCTGAAAAGCACTCTGAGACGTCCAGTGGTCGTGAAAGGCGTTATATAAATGTAAGTCTTTCTTTCTGCTGTCCAAAGACTGGGAGAACAGAGAGGAATAATGTCAACTGCAGAAAATTGTAACAGCAATGAAGGTTTTCTGTTCCACTGCTGGACAACACGACATTACAAGATATTGTGCACATAAGGTCCGACTCTGGTCCACAGCGAGTGAAGGATCGCCAATGGGATTAGTCTTTGGTACTGAGCCTGAGAGAAACATCTAACTACAGCCTAATAGTCAACTCATGAGCATATTATTGCAGAACTCCTGGCACATGGCAAGTGATGTGCTGGTTAGCCTTAAAGCTATGCTGCTACTGAAGAAGCGGACAAATAGCTGGAGGAAGGATACATATGAGCTCTGCTCTATTCAGCCAGGCAAGTACCTTTAAAGAACAGGAACCAACAAGGCTCCCATTTGGGGATCTTGCAAAGAAGGAAGGTCTTCTTTGGAGCTGTGGCACCCAAGGTCAGGATTGTCATCTACCACTGAGTTCTGCTGCTGGTGTTCACCTGATAGCTGCATGGCAAAGGTTCTCTGCCAGGTGAAGTTGTGCAAGCCTGCTCTTTCTCTTGAAAATCCAGCAAATTGAGATAGATGAACATTTGGATATCCTTAGGTCTTATTTAGGCAGAGCTTAATTACAATTCCCACAGATGGCAGATGGGATTCAGCTTTAATGAGGCATGAATGGATGCAGTATTGAAACCCTAAAGCCATCATGAAATAAACTATGAAATAGCTGGGTTGACATGCAGCTTACTTGATGCAATTGCCAGGCAAGTACCTTTAAAGAACAGGAACCAACAAGGCTGCACAAGTGAATCATCCAGAACCCATTTTACACGGACACTGAGCTCCAGCAAGATTGTCGTGGAGCGGAATACTTCTGATGGGTCAAGGATCTCAGACCTCACAGCAAGTGCATTATCGGTCTCGATTTGATCATTAGTATTGATGCTTAGCCCTATCATTGTAACCCCATTCACAATCAGATAGTTATTCAGCTCATCTTAAAAAAAAATCTTATATCAATATAACATTTATGGTAACCTATTTTGCATATTATTATTCTGTGAGTGAAGAACTTTCCCATAATCTCTAGTTTTACTACAAATTTTTAAAAAATAAATATGAACAAGAAAATGAGAAGAATTTGTTACAACAGAATGTTTTACCAACCACACAAAGCGATTCACAACAATTTCTGGGGCATATAGATTTTTGCTTTATTACAAAAAACAGAATGAACTGCATGCAGTTTATTAATAATGACAGATTTGCTCTCTTGACAAAAACACAGCCAACTTAAACGACAATGACCTTTCAGCTTATTGACAGTAATAAATTAACAGTTATCATTTTCATGTAACCTTTGTTAGTGCTTGGCTGAATATAAAAAGCATTCACTTTCAATAAATGGTTTAATTTTTATACTTTGTTTCGAAAATTATTCTCTTGTATTTTTCAGTAATTTAAGTAAAAGTAAATGTGCTGTCAATACATAAATAAATAAATCAATCATATAAACTTCAAAGTAATCTGTTTTGTAAAGATGTCATTGAGGTAAAATCTATTACTATAATCAGACACAAATATGCCTTATCTGACTATAACTCTCGATATTACAACAGTGACTACATTCCACAAGTACTTAATTGGTTGTAAAACGCTTTGAGATGTTCAGTGGTCATGTAAGGCGCGATATAAATGCAAGTCTTTCTTTCTGACGCTTCTTCTTTAATTCCGTAGAATGCTGATAGCCCGAAATGCCTTGGGCAGCGATCCAGGCAGTTACATCTGCATCATGTCTCCCGGTGCCCTTCAGACCCTCCTTGATGTATGCATTCACATGGGGCCAGTGGGATCCTGCCCCACTATGAACGCATCTCGGACACCCACCGCAACCTGGCTGCCATCCAGATTCCCGCCCCTGCCAGCTGGAGAAATGGGTCTGGCATTTCCTCCATGGGCGCAACCCAAAAATTAGACTGCGAAGTGCACCTGATGTTGCGTCCATTTTGCAGGTGTCAACTTACAGCCAAGTATGCTCACTATCTAATTTGAATACCACCGGAAAACAAAAAGAAAGACTTGCATTTATAGTGCACCTTTCATGCCCACCGTAATATGTCCTTACTATACAGTATAAATGCACATGAGGCCCATACTTGAGAGAAGGTCACTCTGTGACTAGTTACTTTTATTACCAAGACCTCAAGTGATGAAGATGGGTGGAGCTTCCCCTTTTATAACAGAAAATCCAGGTTAGGAGTGTCTCCCACAAATTCACCCCCTTGTGGTCAATGTTCTCAAGGTGTACAACTTAGGTCAGCTTATACATGGGTTACAATGATAGTTGAATACATGACATCACCTTCCCCCCAAAGTCTTATTGGGATCACGGGTTAAGTCTCTCAGGTGGTTTATGCTCCCTTGTAGAGCGCCTGAGTTGGGGCTCTGGTTGGGCGCTGGCCTGAGTGTCTGCTGTTTGCGGTGCCTCAGGCCTGTCTGGACTGCCCACAGTGACTGGGCTCTCCTCCACTTGGTTCCGGTGTTCGGTCACCTGTGGTGAAGTAAATTCTACGTTGTGTTCTTCCTCTGCTTCTTCTATGGGGTTGCTGAACCTCCTTTTAGTTTGATCCACATGTTTGCGGCAGATTTGTCCATTGGTAAGTTTAACTACCAAAACCCTATTCCCCTCTTAGGCAATCACAGTGCCTGCAAACCATTTGGGCCCTGCAGCGTAATTAAGGACAAAAACAGGGTCATTGACATCAATACATCGCGCCCTCGCATTCCTGTCATGGTAGTCACATTGTGACTGACGCCTGCTCTCAACAATTTCTTTCATAGGGTGTATAAGGGATAACCTGGTTTTGAGCGTCTTTTTCATTAGCAGCTCTGCGGGTGGAACCCCTGTGAGCGAGTGTGGTCGGGATCTATTGGCCAACAGGAGGCGTGATAAGCCACTTTGTAGGGAACTCCCTTGGATTCTGAGCATCCCCTGTTTGATTATCTGCACTGCTCGTTCCACCTGGCTGTTGGAGGGCAGCTTGAACGGTGCCGTTCTGACATGATTAATTCCATTGCCTGCCATGAAGTCCTGGAATTCAGTGCTTGTGAAGCACAGGCCATTGTCGCTGACCAAGACATCCGGTAGACCATGGGCGACGAACATTGCCCGTAGACTTTCTACGGCAGAGGATGTGCTTGAATTTAAAATGGCACACTCAATCCATTTTGAGTAGGCGTCTACTACAACCAAAAACATTTTTCCCATGAAAGGACCTGCGTGGTCCACATGGATGCGTGACCATGGCTTGGCGGGCCAGGACCAGGGGCTAAGGGGGGCTTCCCTGGGTGCGTTGCCCAGCTGAGCACACATGTTGCACCTGCGAACGCAAAGTTCCAGGTCTGCATCTATCCCTGGCCACCAAACATATGACCTGGCAATTGCCTTCATCATGACAATGCCTGGGTGCTCATTGTAAAGTTCACAGATAAACACCTCTCTGCCCATCTGGGGCATGACTACTCGGTTTCCCCACAGTAGGCAATCGGCCTGAATTGAGAGTTCATCCTTGCACCTGTGAAACGTTTTAAATTCCTCAGGGCATGCCCCATACGTGGCTGCCCAGTCCTCATTCAGGACACATTTCTTAAGTAAAGACAGTAGCGGGTCTTTATTTGTCCAGACTTTAATCTGACGCGCTGTCACAGGTGAGCCTTCGCTTTCGAAAGCTTCAACAGCCATGACCATCTCAGCATCATGTTCAGTTGTCCCCTCAGTGGTGGCTAGTGGGAGCCTGCTGAGTGCATCGGCTCAGTTTTCAGTGCCCGGTCTGTGCCGAATTGTGTAGTCATAGGCGGCGAATGTGAATGCCCACCTCTGTATGCGGGCCGATGCATTCGCATTTATAGCCTTGTTGTCGGCCAAAAGGGATGTTAGGGGTGTGTGATCTGTCTCCAGCTCAAATTTCCTGCCAAACAGGTACTGGTGCATTTTTTTTACTGCATATACACATGCTAGCGCTTCCTTTTCTACCATCCCGTAGCCCCTTTCTGCCTGGGACAGACTTCTGGTGGCATAAGCTACTGGCTGTAACTGACCATTGGCATTCACATGCTGCAACACACACCCGACCCCATAGGATGACGCATCGCACGTTAAAACAAGTTTCTTACACGGGTCATATAACGTTAACAGTTTGTTGGAGCATAACAAATTGCGTGCTCTATCAAAAGACCTTTCCTGGCTGTATCCCCAGACCCAATCGTGACCTTTGCGTAGGAGCACGTGTAGCGGCTCTAACACCGTGCACAATTTGGGAAGAAACTTACCAAAATAGTTCAGGAGCCCCAGGAACGAACGCAGCTCCATCGTGTTATGGGGTCTGGGTGCTCTCTGGATCACTTCCGTTTTGGACGCAGTGGGTCTGACCCCGTCTGCTGCTACCCTCCTCCCCAGGAATTCTACCTCTGGAGCTAAGAAGATGCACTTTGCCTTTTTCAGTCACAGCCCTACCCGGTCCAGTCTGCGTAGCACCTCCTCCAGGTTGTGGAGGTGTTCTTCAGTATCACGATCCATGATGAGGATGTCGTCTTGAAAAACCACCGTCCTTGGAATCGACTTGAGGAGGCTTTCCATATTTCGCTGAAAGATCGCGGCGGCCGAACGAATCCCGAACGGACATTTGTTATACTCAAACAACCCCTTGTGTGTCATGATGGTGGTCAGCTTCTTTGACTCACTCGCCAGTTCCTGGGTCATGTAAGCTGAGGTCAGATCCAATTTTGAAAAACGTTTGCCACCGGATAGCGTCGTAAAGAAGTCCTTCGCTCTCGGTAGCGGGTACTAGTCTTGGAGTGACACCCGATTGATGGTGGCCTTGTAATCGCCACATATCCTGACTGACCCATCCGCCTAGAGCACCGGCACGATCGGGCTCGCCCAGTAACTGAATTCAACTGGCGAGATGATGCCTTCCCTCAGCAGGCGGTCCAATTCGCATTCTATCTTTTCCCACATCATGTACGGCACCGCTCTGGTCTTGTGGTGTACTGGCCTGGCGTCCGGGTTTATGTGAACCACTACCTTGGCCCCCATGAAAGTGCCGATTCCGGGTTGAAATAATGAGTCAAATTTGTCCAGGACCTGTGAGCATGACACTCGCTCCACAGAAGAAATTGCATTGACATCGCCCCATTTCCAGTTCATGACAGCAAGCCAACTCCTCCCAAGTAGTGCGGGACCGTCCCCAGGACAATCCAGAGTGGCAACCTGTTCTCCGAATCTTTGTGGGTCATGACTACCGTGGCGCTGCCTAGAAATGATCTCCTTTGTATATGTCCGTAGCTGTGCGTCAATCGGCAATAATTTTGGCCTCCTGGCCTTGGACACCCACAACCTTTCTAACTGTTTGATACTCATCAGGGACTGGCTGGTCCCTGTGTCTAGCTCCATTAATACTGGGATGCCATTGAGGAGCACTTTCATCATTATCGGTGGCGTCCTGGTATATGAACTGTATATGTGCTCCACATGAACTCGCTGAACTTCAGCTTCCAGCGATTTCCCCCAGTATTCATTTGGCCTCGTAGGGCTTACATCGGGCCCGTCCACCTCGTACATCAACCTGGCTGCAGGGTTCCTGCACATATGCGCCAAGTGACCGCTACCGTTGCAGTTTCTGCAGGTATATTGCTGATACCTGCAAGCTCTGGCTGGGTGTTTGCCTCGACACCTCCAGCATGAGCTGGAGGCCCCGTTGTTGGAAACAAAAGTTCCATTACCAGTCGATCATCTCTGACTGTCTCTGTAACTGTCCTTAAGCGCACCATTAACAGGTGTTGATGGCCCCATTACTGGTCGCATTGTCCCTTGCGATGGCATGAATCGCCGTTCAGCTAGCCATTGTCTCTGTTGAATTCCACCTTTGGGTTCGACTACATGCTCGGGCATATCCGATTGCCCCTGTCTGCCTGGAGAACTGTGTGCCACGTTAACAATGTTGACTCCCTGGTCATTTGCCGCATTTGAGCCAAGATTTTTGTCATACATCATTCTGGTCTCTTCCTCCCCTGAGATAAATGTCTGGGCTATCAGAACCGCCGCTTCCAAGTTCAAGTCTTTGGTCTCAATCAGTTTCCTGAAAACCCCAGCGTGCCCGATGCCCTCAATAAAAAAGTCTCGCAGCATCTCCGCTCTGCATGCATCTGGGAACTTCCATAGGCTCGCCGGTTGCCGGAAGTCTGCCACGAAGTCTGGAAAGCTTTGCCCTTCTCGCTGCCGGTCCGTGTAAAACCGGTGTCTTGCCATGTGCATGCTGCTCGCCGGTTTAAGGTGTTCCCCGATCAACTTAATGAGCTCTTCGAATGTCTTGTCCGCCGGCTTCTCTGGCGCTAGAAGATCCTTCATCAGGGAGTACGTTCTGGATCCACAAACCATCAAGAGATGAGCCCTGTGTTTGTCGGCTGAATCCTATCCCAACCATTCGTTAGTGACAAAACTTTGCTGTAGTCTCTCAATAAAGTCGTCCCAATCATCACCAACACAGTACCTCTCTTCTGTGCTGCTAGTGGCCATGCTCGCGTGGTTTTAATCCCAGTTTCTCGTCGCCAATAATATGTCCTTACTATACAGTATAAATGCACACGAGGCCCATACTTGAGAGAAGGTCACTCTGTGACCAGTTACCTTTATTACCAAGACCTCAAGTGATGAAGGTGGGTGGAGCTTCCCCTTTTATACCTGAAAGTCCAGGTTAGGAGTGTCTCCCACAAGTTCACCCCCTTGTGGTCAATGTTCTCAAGGTGTACAACTTAGGTCAGCTTATACATGGATTACAATGATATTTGAATACATGACACACTGGACGTCTCAAAGTGCTTTACAGCCAATGATGTACTTTTTGGAGTGTAGTCACTGTTGCAATGCTGTAATAAGAGGAATAAAGACTCCAGCATGTGACCTAGGCTTCAAACCATGAATTACGTTCAACTGAGAGGGCAGTTTAACGTCTCATCCGAAAGACAGCACCTCCAACAGTGCAGCACTCCTTCAGCACTGCACTGTCAGCCAAGATTTATGTTCCTGGAGTGGGACTTGAACTCGCGCCCTTCTAACTCAGAGGCAAGTGTGCTGCCCACTGAGCCACGGCTGACACTGTAACATAAAGATAAGCGTAAATCGGTGTAATATTCCAGCGTGGTTGAGGCATAATTGGAACAGAGCCAATGAGGCCTCAAGGTGCTCGAGTGGAGCACTGTAAAAATCACAGTGAGGCTGGGGAATGCAAGGTAAGCAGCACACAGCTCTCTGTCCTCATGATTTTCAATTTCATTCTCTGAAATTGCTTCATTATTATGTTATTTTATTATAAGAAACCTGGAGAATTAAGAAATAGCAAGCGGACAAAGAGTCTAAACTGTATCAAACTTCTCCCCTCTCCCAGATGACCACCTCACAAGAGAAGACCAGGAAAACGGCATTTAGTTGAGCTGAGGAGGATTTGCAAGCCCTCTTGGATGATGTAGAAGGGAGGCGCAACCAACTCATCAACTCCCCCCACATCCCAGCTCTCACTTCCTGGCATGGGGGGGGGTATGAATCAAAGTGGAAGAGGTACTGAGTGCCTTGGGTGGCAGAGCAGTGATGTAAAAAATTCAATGAGCTGACCAGAAAAGGGAAGGGAAGAAACTCATGATTCTTTAACTTTCTGCCTGCCCACTGTAGTTGCCACACTTGGAAGACCAATAGTTCCTTCAATTGCTCCACACACTCAAAGGACTGCAAGCTTAATTTTGTCCATTTTTGCCTTTGCAGGGCAAGAATGCACACAATGCCTGGAAGAGGGCAATGTGGAAATGTATTTTTATCTAAGCTGATACCACACGGCATTTTTGTGCCCTTTGCAATATATAACAAAATGGAGTCCTGGTCCTTCCAGAAATTTCTGCATAAAACAGTTGGCTTGCATAAACAGCTAAACCTGGCTTGAAATGGCCAGACAGCTCGGAGACAAGTCCTGCTGAGACAAGTACCCCCCCATGGTGCTCTCCTATTGTCTATACGACACCAGTTCCACTCCACCCCACCCTTTTCAAAGTACTCAAACCACCAGCCATTATCTCTTGTAAAAACATCATCCATTTGATGCAAAAAGATAACTGACCAGGAAACTGGACAATCCTAACACAATGCAAGGCAGGAATTGGTTATTACCACACTCTCATCGAGTAATGGCCGGCTGGCCAACTAATAACCCTGACAAAAGGAAGTATCTGGAAACCATGTCAGGACAAGGATGTAGTAATTAACTCTTTATCTGTATTCACTGACTGCGAGACGGAGCCAATACATAGGGAGAGGCCATAACTTGGATTTTACAGTATAAATATCTCGTGAAATTGTACCATTGCAGAGGTGTTCACTTAGCCATTGACTGAGTGTGACCTTTCCCTTGCTAGCAAGTAAATTAAAGAAACTTCTGCCGGAGCTGAAGGTGTCTGAGTCGTTTATCGGAGGTCGAGATTTCGACAGCAAATAGTGGAGGTGGGTGGGGTGGGGATCCCAAAACTTCACTCACTAATCACACATGAGCAGAAAGCAATGGAGCTGCTGGGCTGCCAAACCATTGTGGCTGTGGTGGTGGCCATGCTGGGGTGGGGAGGAGTCCATAATCAGGTGAGTATCTGTCCTCTTGCTAATTCTCAATGCTCCAGGTTTCTTCTGGTATAATAATAGATGATGTTTTGCAAATTCTAACAGGTATATACCCTTTTTTATTGCAACATTTGTAGTTGTTGTTAACAATTTGCCCTTTAACATTTTTGTAATTAAATTTTATTTGAATTTGAAGAGAGCTGTGTCTGAGTCTTCTTCTGGTTGGGACCCTTGAGGTTGGTGGGGGGTTTCTCATTGGGTGAAAGCCTGTGCCACAATCCACGCTCTGACAGTCCTGCCCGCTCGAACACATGTCTCCTGTGAATGTGCCGTGTTCCACTGCTCTGTGAAGCTCTCTTCTGCCTGTATGTATATTGATATCCCAGTATGTTGACGTTCCGGTATGTTGATGTCCCAGTATGTTGACATTCTGGTATGTTGATGTCCCGATATATTGATGTCCTGGTACATCGATATCCAGTAATGATGTCCCGGTATATTGATGTCCTGGTATGTTGATATCCTGGTATGTTGATGTCCCGATATGTTGATGTCCTGGTATGTTGATGTCCAGTAATGATGTCCTGGTATGTTGATGTCCTAGTACGTTGATATCCCGGTATGTTGATGTCCTGGTATGTTGATGTCCAGTAATGATGTCCCGATATGTTGATGTCCAGACCTTCAGACATGGCAAAGTTGTGCAGGTTGCAGTGCAATCCTTGCTCCTCCCTCTGGGGAGTATTAAAGTACGCTCCCAGCACATTATTAAATGTCTCAAAATTTAGGCCAAATTTTGCGGGAGCGAGGCATTTCGTGATGTGCTCCATTATTTAGACGTGTTTTTGCACATTTAGGTTTCAACATTTTGTGCCCACAAAATTGCTGGAAATGTGAACTAATAACAGTGGAGCAAGAGCAACAGTGCATCAGGGACCTTAGTGAGCAACGGGACTAACAGTGTATCTCTTTAACCAATGAGATTAAAGGGTGGAGAAATAAACAGAAGAAGTCATGAGAAGGATGATGAATTAGAATGGGTGAATTCAATATCAAATCAGGTTCCGAAAGAGAAATGAGGAGAGGGAAAGAAACATTGGATTAAGAGAGAAAGAAAAAAGTGACAGAAAGGAAAATAAAATAAATGTAAAATTAAAAATTTGACATTTTTTAATTCTCCTAAAACAATTCACAACTTGAAGGAATGAAACTTCACATTGATAATTGTTCCCTTTTTGGGCAAGCGAGGTTGATTGACAGTCACTAACAGTTATCATGTGATTAGCAGTTATCACTTACGTTGTTAATGACCAGAGTTAACTTTTTGCGGCGAGTTTATTAGGCAATTAATGTGCAAATGCAGCAACTTCATGAAAAGCATGGGGAGGTTAAGAGTGAGATACTATTTTTGCGAAGCAGCACAAATTGTCCAGCAATGTGTGATGATTCGCGATTCACGGGGTATTTCTACCTCGCTACAAGTTGCTGGCCAACTTGTGCAATAATAACGGCGTGCGAATGTTCAGACACCATTATTTTGTCAGTAAAATCAGGCCCAATAAATTACTTTAACATGTAATGGCTGTTGTTCGACAGATAAACATGGCTGACATTATGCACCTGGAACATACAAAAAGAGTAATGAAATCAATGACTAGGTAAGAACACAAAAACTATGGTGGGGGAGATGGTAGGGTGTGGTGTAAAGCAGGCACATTGCTGATGGGGTAGCAGGAGTTTGAGATAGAACCTAGACTCACGGGATTTCCAGTCCATTTACATTCTGGCCCAAATTGTGATAGGTGGGAGTTTTCTGGCCATTCCTTTCATACATGCAAGGCTTTGGTGATGTGTCTGGGTGGGGGTGGTGGGAGGGAGGGGGGGCAGCGCGGGGGGATAATGCTCCTGAGCTACCATGCCAATTTTTTCTAACCTGCCCAATCACATTAGCTGAGAGCTAGTGCAGGACTCATAGTAAGCTTTAGGAAGACCCTGAGACTGCAAGAGGTGGTTGATTACCTTTAAAGAGATGTCTGTTTATTCTCTTGAGCATCATAAAAATAAGTTGTATTTTTTTCTTTGGTCCTTTCTGGGCTTCAGTGTCCCACTGAACACTGCCAGTACAACAGGGCAGGTGGCTCTATTGTACCACTCTAGGCACGGACTGCCCACCTCAACTTTCAAAATTACCCTCTTCCCACAATTTGGGATAAGGTCCCCATCCTCCCAAGTAGGCAGTCAGGAGAACCACTCTACTATACTTCTGCCATCGGAGCATAGAACCTAGAATTTTCAGCTTATGAAATCCAGAGGGAGAAGACTATTCAGTCCATCAAGCACACTCACTTCAGAGTCCATGTGTGTTTACTCTTTCATGACCTTCCCCCCAACTCCCCCCCCCCCCACCCATAACACCACAACACATTGAACCCTTTTTTTTTAAAGAACACCAAGTTCTTTCCCCTAGCCCCTGAAATTTTTTTTAAATATTTCTCATTCTCACTTTTCAACAGATAATCATCCAGCTTCCTTTTAAAGTAGTTGGTTGATCCAAACTAAATTATTTGGTCTGGGAATTTGTTCCATATCTTCATCCTGTGTGGGGGAAAAACTGGTTTCTAATCTCTGACCGAGGTGCTAACATTGGTTCAGGGAGGAATAGTGCCCTGCCATCTTTAACATTCACCTGGAACTGCGGAACAGGCAGATGGGGCTTGGGTTTAATATTTCATTCAAAGGCTGCCATCTCCCACAATGTGGCAATCTGTCCGTACTGTGCTGGAGTGGCCAAAACCCAGTATGAGGCTCAAAATCACCACCTTCTAACTGCCAAGCTGACGCATAAAACATTCTGCCTACTGAAAGAAAAGCTATATATATAAACGTGAATGCTCTCAGAATCTTTCAGATAGAGCTTGCAATTATTTTTGTGAAGTTATGGAAAGGGTTGATGCAGCAAAGATCCTCAACATGTATTATTTTAACCATGGATAATTAATAACTTAGACATTTATGAAATTTATTTGGGCCATAATGTGTGGGTAGTGTAGTCAAGTTCTGGCTTGCAACAACAGATTAATCTGCGACAGCTATTACAAAATTCATACTGAGCTATGCCAGGTGAATAAACAGTTGGAAGAGTTGTAATAACCAAATGGTTGTAACAGATGAGCGTAAGAGTCAGCAGGATTTATTATATTTGACCCAATTCATCATGTATGTTTGTTACAATGTAAATAAGCATTAAGGCTATTAGATTAATATGGTTCTCTTTTACACTGCCATAACAGTGAACATATCTATGTTTCCAATGATCAGAAATTAAAAGTAATTTTCATCTCTATTTTCCTTTAATGTTTTAGAAAATAATATCGCAATGTGGTTGTGGTTAACATTCTCTGCAATTTAGTAATAATCTAAGTAAAAAAGTCCATTGTCTAATGCACTCTACTTAAATGTGTTTGCAATTAGTGGTGGGATGTTTATTGTAGCCCATTAACCCTTATTGTACATCTCAGCAAACAACAAGGGCTGCAGGGCTATTCCTTCATCCTGGATCTTTCAACACCTAATATATGCTCTCATCCCATGGGAGAATGGATGCTGTAATCCAATCAAATGAATGTGCAACAATTGAAAACAGAACTGCTAATTTTCGTCAATGAATTTCAGTGAAATTTTGTAGCATCTTATCACATCCTTCAGGACACCTCAAAGCACTTCAAATCCAATTAATTAAAAGTGCAGTCAGCGTTGTCATGTAGATCCCACAAACAGCAAATAAAATGAATGACCATTTCATCTATTTTTTTGGTAGTGGTGGTGGCTGTGGAAGGAGCTTTAGGTGGAACACAGGAATTCCCTGCTCTGCTTTGAACAGTGCCATGGGATCTTTTACTTCCACCTCATAATGCTGCATTTTCTCAGTATTGTACTGAACTGTCAGTGTAGATTATGTGCTCAATGCTTGGGGTGTGGCTTTAACCCACATCTTTCTGACTCACAGGCAGTAGTGCTATCAACTGAAGCAACCCGACAATAGTCCTATTCATTCATTCTGCCCCCGGCTTCACTTGTTCCCAACTTGGGTGGGCACTTGTCCTTTCCAGCACATGCCCACGGCAAGGCCCAACATTCTCACTTACACAGGCTCTCGGCCCTGAACATCTCCAGCTGGCTCCCCATGGCCCTCATCCCCATGGAGTAAATCATGCTGGCTCACTATAACTTTAGGAGAAGAGGTGCAGAAACCCTGGAGAAATAGCGTTTACATTTACACCATCTTTCCGGGGTGGGTGGGGGGTGGGGGTTCCAAATCTATTCTTCCAAAGTTATAGTAGACGAGCAGGAGAACTCCAATGAAGATTCACACCCCCTCAATCTCGCTCCCCTATATATGCCGCTGTAATTTATTCCAAGTTTTCAGTCCATGTGCTCGATATACATCCTGTTACTCACAAACTGGGTGGAGCTCCAGGAAGGTTGCACTAACTAGGTTTTGCCTGATCCTGTAACTATTCTGTGACTGTGAAAAGGTTTCATTAAACAGGGTTTGTACAGATTCAAATAGCAAGAATGCCTTCCTCAGTTGAGAAACTGCAGTAAAACACCTCTTCATTCAGTAATAAATGCAAAAGCAATATTAGTTGTCAGGTGTAACTAACTTCGACCCCATTTTGAGAGTAAAGATGTCACCAAAAATTCTGTTAAAATAAGAACATAAGAAATAGGAGCAGGAGTAGGCCATTTGGCCATTCAATAATTCGAGTCTCCACACAAATGGAATGGCTATGCAGTGCAATCTGTTTACTATCAATCCTGATCAATCCAAATTGTTTTTGCAACATTAATATGATTTTATTCCTAATTCAAATCATCCTCTCTATAGCAACAGGTTGCTCTCTAGCCAATACAGATTGCGATTATAGTGATAAAGTGTGACATTTGTCAACATTTGTCAGTATTGGGGCTCATTTCTAGAGGGATAGAATTGAAAAGCAGAGAAGTTTTGTTAAACTTAAGTAGAACTTTGGTTAGACCACACTTAAAGTACAGTGCACTGTCTGGTCTCCAGATACCAGAACTGAGAGGTTGTACTTATCAAGAAAGACTGAGGCTCTTTTTCTAGAAAAGAGAAGGTTAAGGGGAGACCATAAATAAGTAGTTGAGGTGAATAGCATAGATGCATTTAAGGAAAAGCTAGATAAGGGAGAATCTTCCAATCCTCCTTAGTTATGGGGGTGGTGCCAGGGGAGTGGAGAATTGCAAATGTTACACCTTGTTCAAAAGAGCACCATCGAAAGGCCAGTCAGTTTAACCTCGGTAGTGAAGAAGCTTGTGGAAACAATAATCAGGGACAAAATTAACAGTCACTTGGACAAGTGTGGATTAATTAAGGAAAGCCAGCACAAATTTGTTAAAGGCATTTTGTGTTTTACTAACGTGATTGAGTTTTTTGATGAGGTAACAGAGAGGGTTGATGAGGGCAATGCGGTTGATGTGGTGTACATGGACTTCCAAAAGGTATTTGATAAAGTGCCACATAATAGCCTTGCCAGCAAAGTTGAAGCTCATGGAATAAAAGGGATATTGGCAGCATGGATATTAAATTAGCTAAGTGACAGGAAACAGAGAGTAATGGTGAACGGTTATTTTTCGGACTGGAGGAAGGTATGCAGTGGTGTTCCCTAGGGGTCGGTACTGGGATCATGGCTTTTCTTGATATATATTAATGACTTGGATTTGAATGATAGGGCACAATTTCAAAATTTTCAGATGACACAAAACTTATAGAATAATGAGGAGGATAGTGATAGACTTCAAGAAGACATAGATAAGTTGGTGAAATGGGCGGACACGTGGCAGATGAAATTTAACACAGAAAAGTGATACATTTTGGTAGGAAGAATGAGGAGAGGCAATATAAAGTAAAGGGTACAATCCTAAAGGGGGGGCATGAACAGAGAAACCTGGGGGTAAATGTGCATAGATCATTGAAGGTGGCAGGGCAGGTTGAGAAGGCGATTAAAAAAGCATATGTGATCCTGATCTTCATAAATAGAGATATAAAAGCAAGGAAGTTATGATGAACCTGTATAAAAACTGGTTCGGCCTCCATTGGAGTATTGTGTCCAATTCTGGGCATCACACTTTAGGAAGGATGTGAAGACCTTAGAGAGGGTGCAGAAAATATTTATGAGAATTATTCTAGGGATGAGGGACTTCAGGTACGTGGATAGGCTAGAGAAGTTGGGGTTGTTCTCCTTAGAGCAGAGAAGGTTGAGAAGAGATTTGATAGAGGTATTTAAAATCTTGAGATTAAAATATAGACAGAGTAGATAGAAAGAAACTGTTCTCATTGGTGGAAGGGCGAGAACTAGAGGACAGAAATTCAAGTTGATTAGCAGAAGGCGACATGAGGAAAAACTTTTTTACGCAGCGAGTGATTAAGATCTGGAATGCACTGCCTGAAAGGGTGGTGGAGGCAGACTCAATTGTGGCTTTCAAAAGGGAATTGGATAAGTACCTAAGGAAAATTTTTTGCAGGGCTATGGGGAAAGGGTGGGGGAGTGGGACTGGTTGAAGTGCTCTTGCAGAGAGCCAGCACAGACTCGACGGACCAAATTGCCTCCTTCTTTGCTGTAACCATTCTATGATTCTATGATTCTAAGAATAGAAGGTTATGCTGGTAGAGTTAGATGAAGAGGGGTGGGAGAAGGCTCATCTGGAGCATAGGCCAGTCAGATCAAATGGCCTCTTTCTCTGCTGTAAATTCTATGTAATGCTATGCAATTTGGCTCCATAACAGTACAGGAGAGTAAAAACCAATTACACTGTCACACATGAAAGTTTTCATCAGGCTCCCACTCCATGGGGAGGGAATTCATTTTGACTTTTGGGTGGCCAAACAGCGGAACCAGCTGATTGGCCACCATTCCAGCGGCAAAGTATCCCCTGTGATTCTGAGGCTCCAGTTTCATTTACATTTGCCAAGTGAGTTGAAGGGCGCTAAACAGGCGCCCCTGATGCAGCTCTCCAAATTCTGCAAAGGAAAATGGTCCTGAGAATGCGCTCGGAAGGTAAGTCGTGTCCCAGGGTGGGGTCGCGATCACGATGGTGGGGTTTTCTGGGATGCCAGCGGCCCAGATTATTTTTGTTTGCCCAGGACGTGCATTCCTGATCCTTTGAGGCTCACAAAAATAATTCCAAACTTACATTGGCTGAGCCTCATCTCTTCCATTGCCCATAGAACTGGGCAGAGCCTGCACTGTGCAGGGTCTGACCAGTTCCTACCTAAAATGGAAACCGGGGTCTTATTTATGTCGGACGATCCGATTTCCATATTAAAAGGGGCTTATCGTCTGAAGCAGATGGGCTTTGAATCTTCTTTGGCAGTCCCTCGGGGTCGAGGATGACTTGCTTCCACACTTATATGAGTTCTCATGAGTCCAATGCGGGACCTACAGTTTCTGTCACAGGTGGAGCAGACGGTGGTTGAAGAGATAGGTGGGTGGGGTGCTTGGGTTGTCGTGCGCTCCTTCCGCTGTTTGCGCTTGGCTACCTCTTGCTCCCAGTGAAGAGACTCGAGATGTTCGGTGCCTTCCCGGATGCTTCTTGTCATGTATCTCACACTACTGTACATAACTGTATCTTACCATGCTATACATGACTGTAACTAGAGATGACCTGTAACCACTAGCTTACCTTACCACCAGGAGTGCACTTGCAGGAGACACTGGATACCTGTCCCAGACAGGTATATAAGGACAGGTCTCAGGCAAGTGTGGCATTCGAGAGCTGTGTAATAAAGGTGCAGGTCCAGAGTGACCTTGACTTCAGCATGTGCCTCGTGTGAGTTTGTACTGCAGGGACAGGACTTTACAGTGGCGACGAGTTACGGGATTACAGAATCCACAGAATGATGACCAATGGCTCAGATGAAAAATACAATGCTGGAGATAATTGGGAGGACTTTATAGAAAGGCTCCAGCAAAGCTTCGCAACCAAAGACTGGTTAGGCAATGATAAGGCAGACAAGAGAAGAGTCCATCTCTTGACCAGCTGTGGCTCGAAAACATACGCCTTAATGAAAGACCTGCTGGCACCCGAGAAACCAGCAAGCAAGTCGTTTGAAGAGTTGAGCACACTGGTAACTGACCACCTGAAGCCAGCGAGCAGCCTACACATGGCCAGACACAGGTTCTACAACTGCAGACGCTGTGTGGGCCAGAGCATACCCGACTTCGTGGCGGAACTTCGGAGGTTGGTTAGCTTATGTGAGTTCTCCGATGAACTAAGGAGAGAAGTACTGAGATACTTTTTTATTGAGGGAATAGGCCATGCAGGCATATTCCGAAAGCTGATAGAGACCAAGAACTTGACCCTAGAGGCAGCAGCACTGGTTGCACAGACATTCTTGGCAGGATAAGAAGAAACGAGGTTGATCTACACTGCGGGTACGACAACGAACGAAACATCGGAACAAGGGGTTCACAGCGTGAAACAAGCCGTTACCCCCACACACAGACAAAGGCAGGAGAGCAGGCCTTCAACAGCAGGCAGTGGCACCAGAAGCCATCAAGGGCCACATGAACGGCCGTTCACACCTCATCAACCCACAATGCGAGCAATCAACTACAAACTGAGAGAAGCTCAAGAGAGATCAGCCAGACGCAGCTCATCCTTTGGAAACAATGGGAGCGGTCTGTGCTGGAGATGTGGGGGAAGGCACTCATCAAGGGGGTGTTGATTTCAGCTTGCTGTTTGCAGAAACTGCGACTATACAAGGCATCTGGCCCACATTTGCAGAAAAACGGCAGCTCGGCTGGTATACGAATCGGAAGGGTTGGCAAGCGGACCAGAAGACGGTGGGGGCAGTACCCGGGGCACTGAGGCACAGCGGGTCAACACGATCAATGGCCACTGCTCTTAAACAAGACGCCTCCAATAATGATGAGGGTCCTACTCAACGGGATACCCGTCAACATGGAGCTGGATATGGGAGCGAGTCAATCTCTCATGAGCGCTCAACAATTTGAACAGCTGTGGCCGCACAAAAGCAACAGACCAAAGCTCACAAGGGTCGACACCAAACTAAGGATCTATACCAAAGAAATTGTCCCAGTCCTTGGCAGTGCCATGCTCTCAGTCACACACAAAGGGACAGTGAACCGACTTCCCCTGTGGATTGTCCTCGGAGATCTCCAAGCACTGCTGGGGAGAAGCTGGCTGCCAAAACTAAACTGGAAATGGGATGATGTTCACGCCATGTCGTCAGAGGAACGGACCTCCTGCTCAACAGTTCTAAGTCGATTTGAATATCTCTTTCAGCCAGGTGTGTGCACCTTCAAAGGGGCTAAAGTCAAAATCTACATCACACAGGATGCTAGACCGGTCCATCACAAGGCTAGAGCTGTGCCCTATGTGATGAGGGAAAAGATTGAACATGAACTGGGCAGGCTTCTGTGGGAAGACATTATCTCACCTGTGGAATTTAGCGACTGGGCAAGTCCCAGTCATGAAGCCTGATGGATCCGTACGAATCTGTGGGGAATATAAATCTACCATAAACAGAGTCTCCCTACAGGACCAATACCCGCTGCCCAGAGCGGAGGACTTATTTGCCACATTGGCTGGAGGAAAACATTTCTCAAAACTAGATCTCACATCTGTGTATATGATGCAAGAATTGACCGACGAGTCTAAGCTACTCACACCATCAACACACATCGAGGCCTTTTCATGTACAATCGATGCCCATTCGGCATCAGGTCGGCAGCTGCTATATTCCAGCGCAACATGGAAAGTCTGCTCAAGTCCATCCCGGGGACGTTTGTATTTCAAGATGACATACTTATCATGGGCAGGGACACTGACTCCCATCTCTGCAATTTGGAGGAAGTACTAAAGCAGTTGGATTGGGTAGGCCTAAGAATTAAGAAATCTAAGTGCCTGTTTCTTGCGCCCGAGTTTGAATTTTTGGGCAGAAGGATTGCCGCCGATGGAATCCGCCCAACAGAGTCCAAAACCGAAGCAATTCGCCTGGCACCCAGGCTCTGGAATGTCTCAGAACTGCGCAACTTTCTCGGGCTACTCAACTGCTTTGAGAACTTTATGCAGAACTTAAGCACGCTGCTGGAGCCTTTCCACGTGCTACTCAGAAAGGGGTGCGATTGGTTTTGGGGGGATGCCCAGGAACGCGCCTTCAATAAGGCACACAACCTTCTGTGTTCCAACAGTGTTTTAGCTTTCTTTGATCCAGGTAAAAAGCTAGTTCTTACATGTGATGCATCAGCGTACGGGGTCGGGTGCGTTTTACAACATGTCAATAGTGCGGGTAAATTACAACCCAAAGCTTATGCCTCTTTCGCGGGCGGAACGCGGGTACGGAATGGTGGAGAAGGAGGCGCTCGCGTGCGTGTACGATGTCAAAAAGATGCACCAAATACCTTTTCGGGGCCAAATTCACATTAGAAACCGACCACAAGCCCCTCACGTCCCTACTATCCAAGAGCAAGGCAATAAACGCCAATGCCTCGGCGCGCATTCAACGGTGGGCACTCATGCTGGCCTCTTACGATTACACCATAAGGCACAGACCAGGCACAGACAACTGTGCTGACGCGCTTAGCAGGCTTCCCCTGGCGACCATCGAAGGGTCTGATGAACAGGATTGTGAGATAGTCATGGCAATCAATGCCTTTGAGTCCACAGGTGCGCCCATGACGGCTCGCCAAATCAGAGCCTGGACGACCAGCGACCCCACGTTATCCCAAGCAAAAAGATGTGTCTTAACCGGTGAGTGGGCAGAGGCTCGCGATGCCTGCCCCGAGGAGATCAAACCTTTCCATAGGCGCATGCATGAGCTGTCACTACAAGCAGACTGCCTGATGTGGGGCAGCCGAGTAGTTATGTCTCCGCGAGGCAGAGAGACATTTGTCTGGGAGCTCCACTGCGAGCACCCGGGGATCGTTCTCATGAAGGCCATAGCCAGATCTCATGTCTGGTGGCCTGGCATTGACACGGACTTGGAGCTCTGCGTCCGACGGTGCACCATTTGTGCCCAACTCAGTAATGCCCCCAGGGAGGCCCCCCTGAGCCCCTGGCCCTGGCCCACCAAACTGTGGTCGTGGGTGCATGTAGACTACATGGGCCCATTCATGGGCAAAATGTTCCTCGTAGTTGTGGATGCATTTTCGAAGTGGATCGAATGCACCATTTTGAACTCGAGCACCACCTCCACCACTGCGGAGAGCCTTAGAACCATGTTTGCAACACACGGCATTCCTGACATATTGGTCAGTGATAATGGTCCGTGCTTCACCAGTGCAGAATTCCAAGATTTTATGAGTGACCACGGCATAAATCACATTAGGACGGCACCGTTCAAGCCGGCCTCCAACGGCCAGGCGGAGCGAGCAGTGCAGATCATTAAACAAGGCATGCTCAAAATCCAAGGTCCCACGCTGCAGGGCCGCCTGTCGCGACTGCTGCTGGCATACAGATCTCGTCCGCATTCATTGACTGGAGTTCCCCCCGCGCAACTATTGATGAAAGGGACCTTAAAAACAAGGCTCTCATTAATCGTCCCAGACATGCATGAAATCGTTGAGGCAAAGCGCCGTAAGCTAACTGAGTACCATGACCGAAATTCGAGGGGGAGGTGGACTGAGATAGGGGACAAAGTGTTCATGCTAAACTATGGCAGGGGTCCCAAATGGCTTTTAGGGACAGTAACAGGCAAGGAAGGAAACAGGCTACTGGTGGTACAAATGGACAATGGCCAAACCTGCCGGAGGCATGTAGACCAAGTCAAAAGTAGATTTACCAACAACACTGCTGAACCAGAAGCAGACTACAATGTGGAACTCACACCACACCTGGTGGACAGACAGAGGGAACAACCTGAGGAAAGGGCAATCCCAACAGACAGCCCAGGCGAGACACCAACAATCATACTGAATGAAACAGACAGCCCAGGCGAGATACCAGCAATCACACTGAAAGAAAAACAGGCACCAAGGCAAACAACTGAACCACAACTGAGACGCTCCATGCGAGAGCGTAGACCACCTGAGAGACTGAACTTATAAAGACAATAAGACCTTGGGGGTGGGTGATGTCATGTATCTCACACTACTGTACATAACTGTATCTTACCATGCTATACATGACTATAACTAGAGATGACCTGTAACCACTAGCTTACCTTACCACCAGGGGTGCACCTGCAGGAGACACTGGATACCTGTCCCAGACAGGTATATAAGGACAGGTCTCAGGCAAGTGTGGCATTCGAGAGCTGTGTAATAAAGGTGCAGGTCCTGAGTGACCTTGACTTCAGCATGTGCCTCGTGTGAGTTTGTACTGCAGGGACAGGACTTTACACTCCTCCTCCACTTTGAGCGGTCTTGGGCCAGGGATTCCTAGGTGTCGGTGGGGATGTTGCACTTTTTCAAGGTGGCCTCTGCCCACCTGGGACTCGCTTGCCGTGTCAGAGCTCTGAGTCGAGCGCTTGTTTTGGGAGTCTTGTGTCGAACATGCAGACAATCGGAGCTGATCGTGTGTGGTCATTACTTCGATGCTGGGGATGTTGGCCTGGATTTGCAGGATCTTGCAGAGGCAACATTGATGGTACTTCTCCAATGCTTTGAGGTGCCTGCTGTACATGGTCCATGTCTCTGAATCATATAGGAGGGCGGGTATCTCTACTGCTCTGTAGATCTTGAGCTTGGTGCCGGGTTTGAGATCCTGGTTTTCAAACACTCTCTTTCTTAGGTGACCGAAGGCTGCACTGGCACACTGAAGGCGGTGTTGGACTTTGTCATCGAAGTCTGCCCTTGTTGATAGTAGGCTCCCGAGGTATGAAAAATAGTGCACGTTATCCAAGGCCTCGTTGTGGGACCAGTACTGAGTGCCAGGGGCAGGTAGGTAGATTACAGATGTTTAGTGTAAGGCCCATGTTCTTGTATGCTTCGGTGAAGGTGTTGACGATGGTTTGGGGTTTGACCTCCGAGTGTGCGCAGACGCAGCATTGTCTGCATACTGTAATTCAATGACAGAGGTTGGAACGACCTTGGATCTGGACTGGAGGTGATGGAGGTTGAATAATTTCCCGTTTGTTCTGTAGATTAGCTCCACTCCAGCGGAGAGCTTACTGAGGGTGAGATGGAACATTGAAGCAAGGAAGATCAAGAAGAGCGTTGGTGCAATGACATAGCCTTGCTTGACCCCAGTCCGTACGTGAATTGGGTTTATGGTGGATCCGTTGGTTAGGATCACGGCTTGCATGTCATTGTGAAGCAGGCGGAGGATGGTGACAAACTTTTGAGGGCAGACGAATTTGAGGAGGACACTCCATAATCCCTCATGGTTGACTGTGTCGAAGGCCTTTGTGAGGTCAAAGAAGGCCATGGACAGAGGTTAGTGCTGTTTCCTGCATTTTTCTTAAATTTGACATGCGGTGAAGTTCCTGTCCATTATGCCCCTTATTGGATGGAATCTGCATTGCGAATCTGGAAGGAGCTCTTCAGTCACTGGGAGAAGGCGATTGAAGAGGGTTCTTGCGATGACTTGCCCTGTGGCAAACAGCAGGAAACTGTTCAGTAATTACTGCAATCGGACTTGTCTCCTTTCTTGAAGATGGTCACGATTATGGCATCTCTGAGATTCCCTAGCATGCTTTCCTTCTTCCAAATAAGAGAAATCAGCGCTTTGAATACCCAGAGGCAGTCGCCTTTTAAAACAGGATGTCCTATTTTGTACTCACACTAATTTATTTTGCCGAAGTTATCTATAAGAATAATTTTAGCTGCCCCTCCTCACCACCACATATAGCATTCACAATGCTTTCAGCAGAGCAACAGGTGCAAGAGCCATTCTTAAAATGCACACTTCTAGTAGGGAGCCTCGCCCTCTGGGAACACATTCATAAAATCAGCCTCCGTAACACACTGCTGAATCTTGATGGTGGGGACAGGTAATGAGCGTTACAATTATGTGGTTCATTATTGGTTGAGTCAGCAGATATATTATGCACAGTTGAAATCTGATTAACACAAAGCTATTTTCCCCACAGAGATTTATTCTTGCAGTGGGCGTCTGCTTGGCTCCAGAGTTTTATAGATGACCTATAAAAATATGCGTCTTGCAATCTGTACCTTGATCCATTCAGTCATTCACACAACAACACAAGGAGCTATAAAAACATACACAACTCATAGATTGTCATACTGTAGATAGTTCATTTACATAGGGCCCAAGTTTCCCCAGGAGTTGCTCCTTTTTTTTTGGAGCAACTTGATTTTTTTGGACTATTTTTTAGTTGCAATTCTGGCCATTAAATTTGCGCCAGTGTAAGTGAGTTAGTTAGGTTTTTTTTTAGTTCGTTTTTTTTTCCAAAAGGAGGCATTCTCAGCCACTTACCCCTGATTTAGGCATTTGGCCAGCAAATAGTTGCTCCAAACTAACTTAGGCCAGCGTATGTTGCCACTTCTGTCCGCACAGAAAAACCTTACCTAGAGTTAAGGAATCGGCGCAAGTAGCTATATTTAAAGCACCACCAAGCACCAAACAAAGCACAAAAAGTAATAAGCAATTAATTAACAAATAAAATAGAAGGAACCCAGCACCTAAAGCACAAGACCAAAGTAATAAGCAATCAATAAATAACAAATAAAAAAATAGAAGTCCTACCTTAGGGAACGCAGCGGGCCGCCGATGAGGGAACCCATTTGGCCAGGGCTAGGGACGGCGTGCTTCGGGCCCCTCCCACACAGCCTGCAGCATGCATTTGCAGAACCGACCTAACAGGAGCTACTGCACATACGCGCAGACTCTAGTGTGCATGTGCAGTGGTCCCGGCACTTTTTTCAGCGCCGGGACCTGGCTCTGCCCCCAATCCACTGGGCCATGCTGCGCCACGATCGAAGAGAGGCTGAGGAGTGGCCAGAATACCGATGTCTTTTTTCCGCGCGCTTGGAGGCGGACAAAAATGGCGCACCTCGGGTGAAGGCACCAGAAAAACAGGTTAGGGAAACTCTAGCCCATAGTTGCTCTCTTACAGAGATAAGTTTGAAGTCTCTGTTTGCCAATTAAAGCATTGCAAAAATAAATATTTGCTAATAGTTTTTTGGTTTATGTTTTGAGACGTAGTAAGCGTACTTTCCACTAATGCAATAACACAATGTAGTAACAACACAATGTAGTATCGATTCTAATGGCTCAATTCAAGAATACATTTGACACAAACAACAGAAAGAACAAGCTCACAAGTGCTATGAATCCAGCTGAGATGTGAGGGTGTTTCACATCACTGAAGAACATTAGTAACATGCAATCAATGATGCAACCTTCTATCTACTTCATGGCTCACAAGAAACAAACCAAAATTATTATGAAACATTGGTTTTATGGGCAAAATAATGGACAACTAACTCTTCTGCAATGAAAGATAGATTACAGAGTGCTGAAAAAGAATAATTGAGGGAAGTATATATGTTTACATTAGTGTTATGCAATTGTACTTGGATTAGCAGTTCTGAATCAACTCTGTCAAATCACTGGTAGATTTGTGCTTTGCACCCACACTCAGTAGAAACTGGGTTGATACTGCTCCAAACACATTTCACAAGGTAGTTTGCTAATCCACTGCATCACTCAGCCCACCATGCAATGTTTTGATGCATTTCTCGTTGGTTAAAGGTCAAATTAAAAGAAATTATAATCTGCCGGTTGTAATAAAACCCAGAGAAGATTAAAGCATTAAATTAAACAAACCCATCCTCCTTCAGTGTACAGAATTATTAAATCGAAAGGTGCCTCTTTGTGAATGTAATTAGTAGATGTGAAAACTGGTTGGTTCCTGTTGTTTCTCCCTTCTTCCCCCCGACGTTTGGGCAGGTCCTAAGAACATAAGGACATAAGAAATAGGAGCAGGAGTAGGCCATACGGCCCCTCAAGCCTGCTCCGTCACTCAAAAGATCCTGGCTATAATCGACCTCAAGTCCACTTTCTCGCCCGATCTCCATATCCCTTGATTCACCTAGACTCCAAAAACCTATCTATCTCAGCCTTGAATATATTCAGAGACTCAGCATCCACAGACCTCTGGGGCAGAGAATGCCAAAGATTCACAACCCTCTGAGTAAGAAATTCCTCCTCATCTCTGTCTTAAATGGCCTTCCACTTATCCTGAGACTGTGACCCCTCATTCTAGACACTCCACCCTGTCAATCCCTTTCAGAATCTTGTATGTTTCAATGAGATCACCTCTCATTCTTCCAAACTCCAGAGAGTATAGGCCCATTCTACACAATCTCTCATCATAAGACAGCCCTCTCATCCTGACTTATCCTTCTCTGTCCTGTAACAACAGTGGGGGAAAAATTCAACTTTCGGCTGGGATTCAAAATGATTACCTGTTACACTCCATCGAAGTCATTGGAAAGGAAAATCGGTTGTACCAGGCAGTCCATCCACTACTGCATGGTTTGTGTCCCTGCCTAAGTTGAATTTTACTCTCAGTTTCTCCATTCCATCTACGCCAGTTATGGTGAAAGTTTTCAATAAAGTTAAATCTATCTTTCTCTCGGGCCTTGCAGTATGAACATTGTTGAAATCACCCCATGAAATTGCCTAATATGGTTTGAAGTATTTCTTTGTTATTTCTGTGATTAAGAGATCATACGTATCCTTCTACAAATAGCTCTGAGGTTATTTTTACCATTTGTGAAGGTCACTGCATCAGAAAGAAAAATGTCGTTAGTCGTTATTTGGTTGTCTTCCAATTGAAAAATGCTTCACTAAATTTTGTATATGTCAGCAAATTATTGTGGTTCTTCTCAACTTTCCTAACAAACACACAGTCTTGTTCATCAATGTATTCTCAGTGGAAACTAATAGTATGCTTGTCTCCCCCATGAAATGCGTCTCCCTCTAGGAGAATCATGAATTTGAAAAGAGGAGGAAATGGGAAAATAACATCTGGAACAGTAAGTAGGAAGGAGTTAGCAGGAAGTAAGACAAACAAATGTTTCGAAAATGTATCATAAATTGCCTTGTTACAGTAACTTGTTTTTCTAATCTATCTAATTCTTGTTTTGATTTGTGGCAGTCCCAGTGGTTTAATATAGTTGTTTTGCACTTGACATTTAAACAGGAAGATAGAATGGCCTCTGTGGGACAAAGCTGCACATGTCAAAAATAGGAAACACCTGACTCTGTTAAACCACAATATACTTTTAGCTCTGATCCTCAGTAACCATTTTCAGTTACATTGTGATCAACAGAGAATAGTCACAGCTGCCTGAAACCTTGTAGATAGTAGTATGCTACAAGTATGAAGATGTAAATAAATGCTTGTTTTGGACCTTTGACGGTAAAATTTTTTTCTAAGATAATAGGGTAGAGTTTCCAATCAGTGAAGGTCGCGTATGAATGCCCAACACGTTTGCTTGCATTGTTGAGTGTACTATGGCCAGAAATCTCCTTGGATCTGCTCTTGCTCCGCCACCGTAACTTTGCTGGAAGTGATGTGAAAGATCCCATTTACGTGTGAAGTTACAGCAGCTGGGCGGGAGCAGGTCCAGGGAAAGTCCCATCTATCTATTATATAATATTCTGCACCTGAGGCACGAAATTCATCAAAACATTTTGTGAGAACCTTTACCCTGTGGGCAAACCCATTATACTGCTTGCAGTACCAGTTACATCTGTAGGCGGCACTGTGATTAGAGCTTTGGTCACATCTTGCCCGTCACAGAACCACCCATTTCCACTGTTATGCACAGTATGGGTGATTCTACTGGTAGGTGTTTTAAATTTTAACTCTTTCTCTAAAGGGGCAAAGCTAAGTTCAAGGAGTAAAATTATTTTGGTGAATTGTCAGAAGACCGGCAACCCTTGTGCACCTCAAGTACCTATTGGGCTGGATTTTCGAGTCCTTTGCGCTCTGGGTTTCGACCTGGAGCGGTGAGCAATGGGGCGGTAAGGTCTTCTGTGCCACGTCGCGATCCTCCGGTCCTGTTTTGCGGCGGTGCTTAGAAGCAGCACCGGGAAGAGCTGCGCCTGGTGTGCAAAGCCTCTTGTTGCGACACCGGCAGTCGTTTGGACTCGCACCCGACCCGTCCGTCCCGAAGCACGCCCCGTGATGGCCACCAGGGAAAACAAAGCGGTCCGGCCCTGCCGGTAGGGGTGAGGTGGATAAACTGTAAAAAAGGCAAGTTCCAGAGTTTATTCTTTTATTTTTTTTGTAGAGATTTGTGTTGTGGTGGTGTGGGCAATGTTATTGGAATGTTTTTGTGATTTAAAAAAAAATACCCCTCCCAAGGCCTCTCTCACAGCGCTCCCGGCCCTGCACTTTAGTTGTCGAGGTCCCCATTTTTGCTTTGCGAAAGCCATACAATGCAGGGCCCAGATGGCAAAGATTTCTCCACACAGCGCAGACGTTACCCGACCGGTAACTTTCCCGCTCCGCCTTCGTTTTCACCCCTAAAACGGCAAAACCGAAAATCCAGCCCTAAGTTTCCAGCGGTAAAATCAACAACTTTCTTATCTCCACAATTCATAAAGTAAGAGAGATCTTGCACATAGAGCCTTTCATGACCTTAGGACATGTGAAAGGTTTCATCAGGCTTTCACTACATGGGGAGGGGATCTTTTTTGACTTTTGGGCGGCCATCCCGCGGAGTCCGCTGATGGACCTCCCATTCCAGTAGCATAGTATCTCCATGATTTTGAGACACTGGCCTCCTTTACATTCGCCAGGCTCTGTTGTATTGTAGGGAAACCTGACTGCCAATTTGCATATAGCAAGGTCCCAGAAACAGCAATGAGATAAGTGATCAAATAAACTGGCATTGGTTGAGGGATAAATACTGGCCAGGACACTGGGAAAACTTTGCTGCTGTTCTTCAAATAATAACATGGAATCTTTTATGTCTATCTAAAAGGTTTAAGATCACATCTCAAAGGTAGCATCTCTGACAGTGCAACACTCCTTCAGGACTGCACTGAAGTGTCAGCATGGATTATGTGCTCAGATTTCTGGAGTGAGGCATGAACACAGGAACTTCTGATTCAGAGACGAGAGTGTTAACACTGAGCCAAGACTGGCACCAAATTCATTATTCACCTAAAACAAAGTAGGCGGGTGGGGGGGAAATTGAACCCAAGTAGCGGATGGAGGAGGAAGAAGGCAGAAAGGAGAAGGGAGGGTGGGGGAAGAAGGGAGAAGACAGAAAGGAGGTGGTAGAAGGGGAGCAGAGAGAGTTGATGCGGGCCAGAGGATGGGGAGTGGAGAAGAATGGAGGAAAGAGGGACAGTAAGAAGGGGAGAGGAGAGAAAGGGAAGTAGCCAATAATCTCTCAAGCTAGACGGACAAAAGAAAAGCAGCAACCATAGTTTCCATTTAAAAAATCCTCGAGCTCCTGGCCTTGCTACAGTAAGGATGTAACAAAGAAATATTACAACTTGAAATAGGACATATTCCCACTTTTGTCCCAATTCCTATTTTTTTTCTTTGATTTGCAGAAGGGCATAGATTTCTCATTAATATGTGTGAATAAATCTACAAAGCTGTTTCTATAAATATCGATTCTATTATACTATCACAAAGACCTTAAAGATGGATTTCTAAAAGTTACATAATATTCAACAATTTAATTATATACACTATGCATTGTGCGAGCATGGTTTGGACAATACATTTGACAATCTATTGAGTGATACAGACAAAGGAAAACAAGAAGGCCAGGGGAAATGACGGTTATTCCGTGAAATAAAAATTGAACACACAATAGGCAGTTTATTGCTGGCAACCAACAGTACTGTGATTCTCAGAGTTACTATAGAAATGAGTTAGAATTAAGTCTAAAGGTCAGGTATGCCTAAACAAACAAGAGGCAGTAACAATACTACGCCGTCACTCTCACAACCTCAAATTCATCCTGCACTAGAAAAAGGAAAGGCTATTAAAACTGATAAATATTTGTATTTTCGTATTTTGCTTTGTATTCTGTCCTCATTGCTTCTAAATATATAAGTCTCCAATCAATCAAGAAATAAGCAAGTAGCCACCCAAAACACATTACCACCCAAAATTCTAATTTCCCACATTGTAGGTTTTGCCTCTTCCCCGCAATATTCCTATATCTGCATTGCTGACTGCTTTCTGATCTGGTTAAGACAAGCCCAACTTCTATCAGGTTTTATCTCTGCAGCCTCAGTTCTGCCATAGGCAGCAGGAAATTAAATGATGGATTAACATTTCTACTGAGCCAACATGGGCCCATCACGAGCTCCCAACTATTGCTCCCCACAGGCAGGAGGAAATCAGAATCATTTTGGCAAAGTTAACCACTCAGTGGAACATTATGCTATACCAGAGGTCACCGCAGACTAGAAAAATGTGCGCAGTAGAGCAATACAATTTCTACCACTGTAAAACCTGTCAAAATAATCGCAGTTCCATGAATGTTTTCATGTGCTATTAATAAAAGGAAATTATTTAGACTTTGGAACTGCTCACAGGGGCACGTAAGGGCCAGTTATACAACTGATTTTGTTTTGATCCAGCAGGGCCTTGGATGCGGAGTGCCTCAAAACCAATAATAAAACTATGGACATCAGCAAAATGCAGCGGATGCTGGAAATCTGAAAGAAAAACATAAAATACTGGAAATACTCTATTGAATATGGGTACAGCAAAGAGGTAAAGCTATTTTTGTATAAATCACTGGTTAGGCCGCAGTTTTGTGTCCCAATTTGGGCACTTTAATTTTAGAATAATGTGAAGGCCATGGAGAAGGTTCAGAAGAAATTCAGAAAAATTATACCAAAAATGAGAAACTTTAGTTATAAGGAGAGATGAGAAAAACTGAGGCTCTTTTCATGAGCACAAAGACAGTTAGTAGAAGATCTATTTAACTATTTCAAATTATAGGAGGTTTTGATAATATAAATAGGAAAAAAACTATTTCCATTGGTCAGCGAGTCAGTAACTATAGTCAGAATATTTGAGATCATCACCAACTGAGGTTAAAAGGATTGTTTTTCACAGAAAGTTGTTAGGGCTCTGCCAGATAGGATGGTAGTAGAAGAATCCATAATAGCTTTTAAAAGTGGATACATATTTGAAAAAGAACAGTTAAGTGTATGGGGAAAGGGCAGAGAATGGGACTAAGTGGATAGCACTTTCAGTCGGCCTCATTCTATGCTGTAAAGTTCTATAATTCTATGATACTTTTTTTGTCAGAATAGCACTCCATTTTATTTATTCTAAGAGCAATGCTGCTCTGAATTGGCTACCAGGAGGTGCATGACAGCAGCCCAGAGATGATTCAGTCTCCCTGCGGAGAAATGCCGAGGGTCATGAATCTGTGGAATTCTCTACCCCAGAGAGCTGTGGAGGCCGAGTCATTGAATATATTTAAGGTGGAGATAGATTTTTGAACGATCAGGGAGTCAAGCGGTTATGTGGAATGGACAGGGAAGTGGAGTTGAGGTCAAGATCAGATCAGCCATGATCTTATTGAATGACGGAGCAGGCTTGAGGGGTCAAATGGCCTGCTCCTGCTCCTATTTATTATGTTCTTATGTTCTTACATCCTCAGTGGCTTCTCATGGTGGCATGGTTGAGATCCCCTCATGGTGTCATTGTCAAGCCCTTTCATCCAGTGAGTCTCGATTCTACCCAACCCAACTAATTCTAAATATATTATATATTCATCACACCAGCGTTCAGGACTATGTTTCTGTCTTCTACATTTAGGCAGTAACCATTCACTTACTAGTACTAAAATGTAACCATTGTCACGACAGACTTCACAATGTTCAGCTCTTGAGCTGTCTTTACAGGGATAATTTTATAATCCTAAGCTTTTTGTAGGGGACTACATGGGAAATACAAGTGCAGAATGCTTCCTGTCAGCAGTGCAAAGTCACACATTTATACTTAATGTGTCCTATTATTGTAAATTTAAAATAACACTAGAAGATCTTCGGTTGATTAGGATGAATCAGAGGCTAAGCTGTTGTGGGGGATGATTCTCTAAACATGTAAGTGAACACATTTCTACTGCAAAGATTTGGAAAGAGTCTATAAAATATTTCCCCAGAGAAAGTAAAATGGATATTTTCTGGTTACTTATTTTCAGTGTTTTCTTTATCCGTTGCAGGTCAGTGAATAAATATATTTATTTCATCACATACAACAGTTATAAAAGAATCTCTGTATGTAACATGGGGGAGCAGTGCATTTTTAGAGGCTTTTAGAAACATAGGCCCAAGTTTCCACATGATTTGCGCCTGATTTTTAGGAGCAACTGGTGGAGAACGGACTATCTTCGAAATCGCAATTCTCCACATTTTTTTTTCTGCAGTTCTAGTCAGTTAGAACAGTTTCACTTTGGAACAGAATTTTTTCTTCAAAAGGGGGCGTGTCCGGCCACTGACGCCTGATTTCATAGTTTCCACAGTGAAAACGTACTCCAAACTAACTTAGAATGGAGCAAGTGAAGATTTTTGTAGAACTGAAAAAACCTTGTCTACACATTAAAAAATCAGGCACAGGTTACAAATTAGGCGTCCAGAACGAGGTGGGGGGGGGGAAGGGAAGTCATTAAATTCTACAATAAATCCTTATTTATATTTATACAAATATTATACAAATAAATCCAACCTGAATAAAAATTTATAAGCAAAGAAAAGATTAAATAAACCATCTTCCTACCTGTGTGAAAGTGCTTCAGCCAGGGAGAATGCTGCAGGAAGCCTCAAGTTGAGGCAGCCGTTCCCGCGGGGGGGGGGAGGGAGGCAGCCGTTCCCGACGGCGGGCGGGCGGGCGGGGGGGGGGAGGGAGGGAGGGAGTGAGGGCCCGACCGACCAACCGACAGCAGTGGGGGGGAGGCAGCCATTTCCGACGGCAGGTGGGGGGAGGCCGTCGGGAAACGGCTGCTTCGACTTTCTGAGGCTTCCTGCAGCCTTCTCACTGCTGCAAGAAGCCTCAGTGCTGATGTGCTGATGGCAATGTGCTTTTATTAAAAAATGTTCAAAAATTAAACAGCTACAAAGAACTACAAAAATGGCCGAGTGCCAATGTTTCCTTCACACTGCGCGTGCGCGAACGCTCCAACGCGCACGCGCAGGGTTGCCGGCAGGAAAAAAACTAATTTAAATGGTACCCGCCCCCTCCCACTTACAAAATCGGCGCGAGTGGTAGGCTCCGCCCCCCTGGGCGCCGCACCAAGCAGACATGGAGCTGCAGGGCGCTCCAGAATCGCGTGTTTTCGGCGCGAAAAACGGGCGCCCAGCTCAGAGGGGCGCCCGTTTTGTAGCGTGTGGAAACTTGGGGCCATTGAAACATAGAAAATAGGTGGAGGAGTAGGCCATTCGGCCTTTCGAGCCTGCACAGCCATTCAATAAGATCATGGCTGATCATTCCCTCAGTACCCATTTCCTGCTTTCTCTCCATACCTCTTGACCCCTTAGCCGTAAGGGCCATATCTAACTCCCTCTTGAATATATCCAATGAACTGGCATCAACAACTCTCTGCGGCAGGGAATTCCATAGGTTAACAACTCTCTGAGTGAAGAAGTTTCTCCTCATCTCAGTCCTAAATGGCCTACCCCTTATCCTAAGACTATGTCCCCTGGTTCTGGACTTCCCAAACATCGGGAACATTCTTCCCGCATCTAACCTGTCCAGTCCCATCAGAATCTTATACGTTTCTATGAGATCCCCTCTCATCCTTCTAAACTCCAGTGAATAAAGGCCCAGTTGATCCAGTCTCTCCTCATATGACAATCTAGCCATCCCTGGAATCAGTCTGATGGACCTTCGCTGCACTCCCTCAATAGCAAGAACGTCCTTTCTCAGATTAGGAGACCAAAACTGAACACAATATTCCAGGTGAGGCCTCACCAAGGCCCTGTACAACTGCAGTAAGACCTCCCTGCTTCTATATTCAAATCCCCTAGCTATGAAGGCCAACATACCATTTGCCTTCTTTACCGCCTGCTGTACCTGCGTGCCCAGTTTCAATGACTGATGAACCATGACACCCAGATCTCGTTGCACCTCCCCTTTTCCCAGTCTGCTGCCATTCAGATAATATTCTGCCTTCATGTTTTTGCCCCCAAAATGGATAACCTCACATTTATCCACATTATACTGCATCTGCTATGCATTTGCCCACTCACCTAACCTGTCCAAGTCACCCTGCAGCCTCTTAGCGTCCTCCTCACAGCTCACACCGCCACCCAGCTTAGTGTCATCTGCAAACTTGGAGATATTACACTCAATTCCTTCATCTAAATCGTTAATGTATATTGTAAAGAGCTGGGGTCCCAGCACCGAGCCCTGCGGCACTCCACCAGTCACTGCCTGCCATTTTGAAAAGGACCCGTTTATCCCGACTCTCTGTTTCCTGTCTGCCAACCAGTTCTCTATCCACGTCAGTACATTACCCCCAATACCATGTGCTTTGATTTTACACACCAATCTCTTGTGTGGGACCTTGTCAAAAGCCTTTTGAAAGTCCAAATACACCACATCCACTGGTTCTCCCTTGTCCAGCGTGGGCCAAGAAATATATGAAATTTAAGGAATGATTCAATTAATTTATATCTCACCTCCTTTACTAAGTATCTCTCAAACAGTACTGGACACCAAGGTTCTGCTTAAGTAAACATTTTTAAATTCAGGCATTTTATTCAGAACCTCATCCTAATTTGAATGATGGTACAGTCCTTCAGAATTTACTGATTTTCTTAACTGTTGCTTTTGAACTCAAATGAAAGAAATGCAACTTCTATAATCATTTGCAATACAGTACAAAATACAAATAAAAATTAAATAATAGCAACAATTCAACGTGCAATATTACATTTGCTACACATGCAACATGCTGTATTTCCTCTGGTAGAGAATCCAGAACAAGGGGCCATAACTTTAAAAATAGAGTTAGGCTGTTCAGGGGTAATGTCAAGAAGCACTTCTTCACAAAAGGGGTAGTGCAAATCTAGAACTCTGTCCCGCAAAAAACTATTGAGGCTAGGTAAATTGAAAAATTCAAAATTGAGTTAGCTAGATTTTTGTTAGGTAAGGGTATTAAGGGATATGGAGCAAAGGCAGATAAATAGAGTTAAGGTACAGATCAGCCCTGATCTAACTGAATGGTGGAACAGGCTCGAGGGGCTGTGTATGTATTTGCGAAATGAAATCTCTTGAATGAAATTACATTTCTTTTTATCAATTCCCTCACAAAAAGTTAATAACTTAATGAATTACTTAATTTTTATGCAGAAAAAAACAAACTATGATTACTTTCACCATTCCCAAAAATGGTTTCCCTGCTGCTAGTCCTGTCAGTACATTTCCACTATTTAACAAGATGAAGAGCAATTGCAACAAATCCTGTCATTCTCTGTGAACGGCCAGTCTTAGTGCAAACATCAAAATAAATCTCGGAGTTATAGTTACTAATGCACCATAATAACTTTAGTTTATTATCTTATTGAGTTTCTTTAACTGGGAATGATAGTTCTGGGAAACCAAATGATTTCAAGACATCATTAGAGAGGTCCAGGTCTCTGATGGGAAATATTATTAAAGGCATTCTAAACATACAAATGCCTGGGATGAGAGGGTTTTCCTATGAGGAGAGATTGAGTAGATAGGACGTTTGGGGTAGAAATCCAGGTTGTTTGCGCCTCCCGTTCACGCCCTGGGGAGCGCTAATAGGGCACAAACAACCGGGCGCGGTGCCGCTAACGACTACATTCGGCGGGCGTTTAGTGGCGGTGGTAACACGTAGCACCCCGCCCCGTTAGCACCCCGGACCCTAAATTGGATATTGCCACCTGAAGCTGCGCTGAGCGATGACAGCTTCAGTGGACGTGTTAAAGGGGAGGTGGCCGGCTGTGCCTAAAAAAATTTGCTGATTTTTTTTTTTGTGCGCCCCGTTGGCGCTTTGGATGTGGGGTCTGTGCCGCAATCGGTCAGCCCCGGCACTCTGCTTGAGTGCCGGGCTGTTTGCGCAGCATCGCCGCTGCCCGGATGTCCATATAGAACTTTTTTTTTCTGCAGAGTATGCAGCTTGGGCCCTTCCCTTTAATTCAGGAAAGAGCCCCTCCTAAGCGGCAGCGCTAGCGGCCCAGTGCGTAACGCTGCTGAGCCGTGCGCCCTGCTCCCGAGGCATCCACCCCGCTACCACCCCAGAAAGGAAGTGGAGTGCTTGAATTAGGGTTCTTCTTCCTTTTGGGGGTGGTAACCCCAACTTCTTGCGACAGGCAAGACTTCTGCGCCTGACACAAAGTCTGCCCCCAAATGGGGCAGTACCGAATTCTTAGCTGATATTCTTTGGTGTTTAATGAGAGGTGATCTCATTGAAACATATAAGATCCTGAGGGGGATTGACAGGGTAGATACTGAGAGATTGTTTCCCCTAACTGGAGAGTCTAGGCCTAGGGGGCATAGTCTCAGGATAAAGGGTCAGTCATATAAGACTGAGATGAGAAGGGATTTCTTCACTCAGAGGGTTGTGAATCTTTGGAATTATCTACCCCAAAGGACTATAGATGCTGCATTGATGATTATATTCAAAGTTGAGATAGATTGATTTTTGGACTCTAGGGGAATCAATGGTTTTGTAGATTGGGCAGGAAAGTGGAGTTGAGGTCAAAGATCAACCATGATATTAATTGACGGAGCAGGCTCAAGTGGCGTATGGCCTACTCCTGCTCCTATTATGTTCTTATATAAATGCCACAATATAGATAACTTCACATGTTGCATTCATCATTTTCAAATGCCTTTGCTAGTTATTCATTGGTAGTTCTTGCAGGTTTTTCAAAAATGTCTTCCCACATCAATTATGATTTGCTGCTGATTTTTAGCAAAAATGTGTGGTATATACATTGGTGATGACCAAAATGTGACATCAAAATGTGAGGATATATAATTTAAACATTTTTGTACCACAACAGTTTCTCTCTTCAAACTAGGGTTTCATTGGAATTCCAAGCATGACTCAGTATTTTATTTCTTGCAGATCTACATAAACCATTTAATCTACTCCTTTAAACTGAGGTGTCGATTTTCTATGGATCAAACTGGCACTGAAGTATTCACTTGGAAACCATTCAAACATTGCTTATTTGGTGATAGATCCACATGAGATGTTTTCAGGCCAGCTGACCATCAATATTCATCGTATTACTTTTCAAGCACTAATCATATTTAGTTCATGATATAAAAAGCAAAATACATAATAATAGGAGCTCTGTCATTATAAAGCACTAATTCCATGAAGATGTCGGGTAGCATCTAAACTATTAACATAAAGCTTGAATAGTGCATAAATGTCATCTGAGCTTTGAGATAGAATTATTGGCTTGTAATGCACTTTCTGGAATGTTGTGTACAATCAATACTGTATATTCCTGGGTAATTTATTGATGTTACTGGATGCTGGCGGCTATCCATGAGTTGGGATTAGTGTGGCAGCTTGACAAACTGTGTTGTAGCAATTATAAATAGAATCATAGAATTGTTACAGCACGGAAGAAGACCATTCAGTCCATCGAGTCCACGCTGACTCTGAGCTAGTCCCACTTGCCCGCCCTTTCCCCGTAGCCCTGCATTTTTTTCCCCTTCAGATACATATCCAATTCCCTTTTGAAAGATAACATTGAGTCTGCCTCCACCACCCTTTCAGGCAGTGCATTCCAGATCTTAACCACTCGGTGTGTAAAAAAAACTTTCTTCTTATGTCGCCTTTGGTTCTTTTGCCACTCACCTTAATCACGATTGCTTCGTTACCCACAATGTTCTGAGTAATTTCAAGAAATCTTGTGGTTTGAATGAGACTTTAATTGTTTTGGCTTTTATAATCAGTCCTTTGATAGGAAATGTGGTTATTATTATTGGAAAGATTAACATATTACAACAATTGGTGACATATGACCTGTAGAATTGTCATATCATAGATATATGCCCAAGCAATTAGTGTTGATACAAAGAATTACACTGGTGGCAATTGAGTGACGGATGGAAGCAATTGGGAATCAGTAATTTTTCATGATTGCTTTTCTGTCACTTGATTTAGTTGAGAAGGTTGCACAGAAGGAAAGTAGGACTTACACAGATGGCACCAGAAGCATGTTATCTGGACCCACCATTGCCACCCATTGTATTTATAGCTCCATGCATTGCTCTCTGGAAATGAAGAAGCACTAATTCTGGAGGCTTAAGTTGAGGAGGGAGATAGTTACAGAGATGAGGCTTCAGATCTGCAGATAACCTCGGACATCAGTGACCAGCAGGGTAACCATAGGCTTCATTTTTGATGCGCGAGGTTCCAGGATAGCATAGGGAATGTCAGCAGTATCAGTCAACAAATGCCTATAAGTGACTAATGCTTTATTCAGCCGAGCCAACACCTTTATCTCCGTTGTACAGCAGCATTGCAGAGCTGCCCCATAAGACCAGACTGCTCGATTTCTGAAAGTACAGACGTGATTGGCGGCACCCTTGGGGACTTAATCACAACATGATGGCCTATGGGAATAGAAAGAGGTCCTACTTCATCAAGGAGCAGCCAGTCAGAGAATGCCAGCACCATATCATGCAGCTCAACGCCCACACTAATTATCAACTACTTTTTCATCCAACCGCTTTCTGCTAGTGTGGCCCATTTCCACCCAGTTGTAAGTTGTTCCATCTCATCGCACTTGGTGTACTGCCCTCCACTCCTCATGCTGGGCCGCGATTCAGCCGGGGAAGCGGGAACTCTCAGCGTAGGGAGCCCCTGGCCCTGTCTCTGCCCCCAGGGCTTCTTCCTGACATCATTGGCCTTGTGAGGGCAGGTGGACCAGGTGGACCCTTAAAAGGTTGACCAGAAATCCTGGAAATGGCAGGGACCCAGTGCAACCAGATTCCTGCCATTTCCTGCTGGACTTCTGTCAGAGTTACAGCAGGTGTTCAGCAGAAGCGGTAAGGAAATTTCGGGCCTATGCACTGCACTCCATTGATAACTGATTTTATTTTACTGCATATTAGATGGGAATAGTATGCTCTGAGTGTAGTTTTAGGCAAGTAATAAAATTCTTAATGACATTTGTTAAATTCATATTTCTGAGATGACTCATGCATATTTTTAAATGTTTTATCGGTGTTCTCTAGCCGTGAATTGTCATTTCCTGCCGGAATCAAAGGGTTAGTTCATACTGTCAAAGTAGAAAACAACCTGGCAAAATGACCCATGTACTGCTTATCAGCTTTATAAAGAACAATGAATGCCTATTTCAACTAAACCATGAAAAAAACTAATCATGCCAGCTGAGATCATGGAACATGATTTTTTTTTATTCACATAAAAGCCTATATTGTATGCAGTGATTGCAGCCTGGATAACTACAGTTGGAAATGTTTCCCAGACTCCTTTTGGCTGTTACCCGAAGGAATAGTTTAAGGTTGGCACTTGCTGAGAGTGACAAAAGGACTCGGAGACACAAGCTATACTGCTGGCTCCATGTTGCTTTCTAGCCGAGGAGCCAACTATGTAATTTTTAAAGTGCTCGTCAGGCTTGCTGCAATTATACTGCAGCAGGTAGGAAAGTGAAATGGTATTAGAGTACCTCCTGCTAGTATTAAAAAATATTTAAATGTTGCAATTAATCTATTCAAAATAAATTTCACACCCTTCACACCCAAACTACACTGCTTGATATGTGAATGCAATGTGAAACTGAACCCACTTCACATCAACACAAACTGTATCGTATAAATGATTGACATCTTTAACATTTGCTCACAAAATAATTTGATTTCACTGTAATAATCTCATTAAAAATTTAACGTGAAATTAATGATGGAAATGACCTTGGGCTAAAGAATCCTATTGGAAGTATCAGACAATTCAATTCATTATGCGTCACAAAGGTTTCTAGTCTATTTTATTGCCACATAAATACACACCATTTTGTTCATTATTGCTAAAACAGCTCTTTCATAATTATTTTTTAAAAATCACCCCATGGCAAATACAGCATATTGTCAGGAAAAAGTTCAAGTGAACTAAAGTGGGTCATTTTCTCTGGGAAATTAGTTTCATTTTTCATGGTGGAATCAGATAAGCAGTAATGAACATTTAGATGTACAATGTTGATTAATAATTTAGGCCAGGATGTGCGTGAGTGGCTTAGAAGATACAAGATAAGTTTATTGGAAACACAACAGAGGTAAAATATTGCAGCAGAATAATGGGAGGTGCTGTGCTCTGAACTCGTGTCTGTAAAGAACTGGTTTGTGTGGCCACAATTCAAATGGCCCATGATCTGTGGTCAGACAGTGAGGAGACCTTCACTGGTGCAACTCTAAGGAACACAAAGAAAAGAAAGGTTTCTGCTCGAGTTCAGCTACTGGTTGCATTCAGAGCACAAGAGAGCACAAAAAACAGGTATTAGTTAGATTGACATTTGCCTGTGTGTTTTGGGATGCGTGGCTGAATAACCTTGGAGGTAAAAGTTATCACTGTTAATGAAAAAATTCAACTAAGCCAAAACAAAATTAACTCAACCGATATACTAAAGGAACAGCATGTCTTGTATAAACATTCTTGACTATAAAAGGGAGTTTTAGGACTTCACGAGTAAACTTGAGGTCAGTTTATGAATCGCAGTCAATAATCTGTTATTCCGGTGCATTCTATTGCAGAAGTCCACATTCTGTTTTTGCTGAAACATTCAGTCCAGGTAAAATCAGTCCATCTGCTTTTGCAATTGGTTTACATTAATCCTGTCAGTCACTGCTAACAAAGTCAGACCATCTGTTTTTCGCTGGGTAGCATCCTCATTCCAGAAGCTTTGGGCTTTGTGATCTACAAGTGGGCAAGGTTTCACTTTGATCGGATCTACTGCCTTCTTGACATCATAGAACATTTGGGAAAATGAGGAGAAGTTGTCCAATTCATTGTTTCTTCAAATGTAATAAATGATCATTCCATCTCATAAAGGGCTGAAGTTTCGGACTTCCCGTTAGAACGGTGCACATTGGAGAGGCCCGCCTAATTTGTAGAACAGAAATTGCTCCGAATATTTACCTCGCGATTCTCCGTTATCTGCAGCCGCATTTCCAGCTCGGCGCGGCGTAGCAGGAGCTACTGCGGGCGGAGCTAGTCCTGCGCCAAAAACAATGTCGGCAGCTACGCACGTGCGTAGTAGAGGCTGCGCGCATGTGCAGTAGCTCCTGGCCCTCCCAGCGCGTCCTGTCTCCGGGCGACGACCCTATCCCTGGCCGAAGAGACATTGCCCCAATCCCGGGCCGAGTAGCGTGACACCTCTTACCTCATCGGTGGCGGGACCTGCCCGCCCGGCATCTCGCTGGGGGTGGGCCCCGCCCGAAGTCCTCGGCGATGGCCCAGCTTCTCGGTGCAGGCGTTGGCGTTGTTGGCGGCGGCGGGGCCCACCTGGCATCTCGCTGGGGGCGGGCCCTGCCCGAAGTTCTCTGTGGCGCCAATCATCGCTGGGTACGGGCCCCACCCGAAGTGGCGTCGTCAGCGGCGGTGGGGCCTGCCTGACCGGCATCTCCTGGGGGTGTTAGAAGGCTCCCAGTGCTGCAGTCGGTGAGTAGAACCTTAATTTTTTTATTTATTGATTGATTTTTTAATTTTTTATTTTTAAATTTTTTTTGTTTGATATTTTTTTTATTTTGTAATTTTTTTGATTGATTTATTGGTTGATTTATTGATTTATTTATCATTTATTATTGATGATGGCTCTTTATTTGTAAAAGTGAAGTTTAATGTTGTAAACTTCCCTTCCCCCCTATCTCTTGTTCCCTACGCCTAATTTCTAAAGTGTAGGTAAGGTTTTTCTGAATGTACAAAAATCGACACTTACTCCATTCTAAGTTAGTTTGAAGTAAGTTTTCGCTGCCGAAACTTGCAAAACAGGCTGGACATGCCCCCTTTTGAAAAAAAAAATCTGTTGTAAAATGAACCTATTCTAATTCACCAGAACTGGAGCAAACTAAATGCCGAGAATTGCAATTTCTAAGATGCTCCATTCTAAACTAGCTGTTCCAAAAAAATAGGAGCAACTCAGGCCAAAACTTGAGCCCATAGTATCTGATTTAGTCTTCTCCTTCCTTTAACCTTTTAACTTCATCCTCAGTTCATTCCCAGAAGCCTGTAACCACAAGATAAATGCAGTATTCAACTCGCAGGGTTGGAAATTGCCCTTGAATTATTACTGCCTGACGGGAGTCAGATTGAAGTGCTGGAAAATTCGGCTCTTTAACTCTGACACCGCCTCCCAGTGCTTTCCGGCACTGTTGGAGGCGGTATCGGGGCGGGAATGGGGCGGTGCCCATCATCTCCACACTGACCATGTCAGCGTGGTGGTGATGACATCAGTGCGACGCAAATGTGACATGTCGCACTGACACATCGCAATGTCCCTCACCCTCACATAAAACAAAATGGTGGCCGTGGCGGTGCACCCTTCCCTTTAATTTCCTCCGCGGGACAGAAAAGGGGTGGCGCATCGGGTCGGGCGGATACATGGGGCGCAGCGGAAACCCGTTTCCGTCGCCCCGGCTCAGGGACAATTACATATGGGACGGGCCTGCTGCCTGTTTTAAAAAAGGGGCAATTTTGGCCCCCCATTGCTCCAATTAACACACGCTCATCAGATGGGTATAAAAGATCCTATGCCACTTCGTAAAGAATACGAAGGGAATTCTCCCAATATTCTAATGTCACACACGAGATGTCACAATTCAAATTGACATATTTGTTACAGGTGCAAAGCAATCTTAAATGTGTTGTAGGAGGTAGGCACCTTTAGAATATACCAGAATACTAGGCATTAGACACCTGCTAGATATATCTAAACGCATATAAGTTTAAAGTGGACACACACATAAAATGGCTGCCCAGGCATGATGGGAAATCAGGTAGTCAAGCTGTGAACTGTTGAACGTTCAATGACCAAGCAATAACCCTGTGAGGCCCACTGTAGGAATGCCTGGGATGCGGGAAGACAGAGATAAGAAGGAAACCATCTCCTGTGAACAAGGTCATAAACCAATTAATTCCCCAGGAAGAAAGATAAGAGGGAAACCATCTCCTGTAAACAAGGTTATAAACCAATTATTTCTCCCAGATGAAAGAACTAGGGAGAGAACCTATAAAGTCATCGATCAGCCCAAGCTGACAATGACCGAACATATGGTTCCCTGGATACTAGGGGAATTCTATTGGGTTAAAAGAACCTATATGTAATCTATAATCGTTGTGATTGGCTTGTGTCCAGCCGTGATGGGCTGTGTAGCTGTAGTAAACTGTTTTGTAACTGTTGTGAAACATATAAAGGTGCATGTAACCCTTTGTTCGGGGGAGAGAAACCTGGATACGGTCCTGAGTTTTTCCTCCCCGCTGAGCGTAATAAAAGCCGCATCAGCATTGGAACCGACTCTGAGTGTTGAGTGATTCTTCTGAGAAAACACTAACGCTAACAATGGCGTAGTCGACGGGATTTCCCGGAGTCGCTGGACGCCCTTGGAAAAAACCCGGGTGAGTATAAAAAACAATTTTTAAGTATAAAGGGTGCGGAAGGTGAAAGCTGGTTGATCGACATGAGGAGACGGTCTAATATCTCAAACGCCTAGCCTGAGCCTGAATTAAGAGGACTTTTGTCCCACGTGACGGCCAGGAACCAAGTAGGCGTAGGGAACACATTTAGACCGTGGGATCGTGATACCGAGAGACATCTTCCGGACCCAGCAGTGTAATTTGAAATACCCCGGGGTAGAACCAAGCGGTGTACAGCGGCTAACGGAATCCAAACCTGTGAACAGGGTCGGACCAACGGGCTGAGCGGTGGTAGGTAGTCGTTAAGGATACGTAGAGCACTGCGGGAATTGCTTAAATGCGTTTTTAAGAATTGTATAAGTTTGTGTAACAGCAGAACTTGTGACCTGACAGTAGCCAAGAGACAGTTTACTACAAGTCGCGCTAGAAAGAAAGCGGACCTCTGAGAGTAGATTCCTAACGGTACTAGTCCTACCCAGGAATGGCCATGAAAACAAGTAAACTCGAGTGGGGACCAGAAGGGTCGCTTACCCGCCACCTGGCGGAAAAACAAAAGAAGCTAATTGAAAAAATGATTAAAGCAGGGTGGAATCCTCAGGAACTAGTTATGTGAGGAATTATTTAGATAAAACTACGAATTCCCTGAAAGGTCATGGATCCAAAAATAGAGCCGGCCAAAACAAGAAGAGAGACTGTTGTAAATGTCTGATCGTTGAGTGAGAAGTGTCTGTGTGATTTTTGACTGCAGAATGAATTTTTTTATGTTTTCATGTTCCGAAAGCCTGGTTGGAAGAGGAATGCAAGTGTCTGTTTATTTTAGAAACAGAGTGAAAGTCTTTTTTTAACCCTTTGTAATGTTGTCCTGTATGTGGGAAGTTTTAAGACATTTAAGTTAGAAACGCAGGTGTGAATTTATTCGGATGATAAGTTACGGAGCTAGGAAAATAAACAAATAAAGGATAGGTTTGTTGAGCAAAATATTTATTTGACACGCTCACTTACTTGCCGAAAGAAAACATGCAATGATTGATTGGGTTGAAAGACATAAATTTAGTCTCGGAATGAGATAAAGAATGCTTTAAAAAAAAAGTTTTAAATAAAGATTGAAATTACAAAGTTTGAATTGGGATTTTGAGATATTCAGAGAAGGCACAGGAAATACTGAGGTGGATTTAAAAAAAAAGAAAAAGATTAAATTAAATCTGATCAGGTCAAACTCCTGGGCAAGTGGCGAGCTATCTGCGAAGGTGTAAAAGGAACTTTTGGAAAATGTTAAAAAACAGCAAGCTTTAGTAACGACTTTGAAACTGGAGCATTTTGAGATAACGAAAGGCAGCCCTCAAACTCTCAAAGCTGGACTCCATTCCAGTTATGAAAAAAAAGAAAAAGATAAAGACGCCACTTTGAAAGTAAACAAATGATTTTAAATTAACAACTTTATGGAGTTACGAACCCTCCGTGTAAAATACAAAACCTAATTTGAAGAAAGAAAAAAAAGATGTAACGGACTAAATGGAAAAAGACATAACTTACTAAATACTAGTTGATGTTTGCTGTGAAAAAGATATTGGTTTAATTATAAGGAAAAAAAAAATTGGAATAAGTAAAAAACACTCTACATGGATTCGAATTTTCAATTATGAAAAAGTTTCAATGCAGTTTGAAAAGATTTCCAAAATGGACAGTGTTTATCAAAAATGTCCCGAACAGTCTAAACAAGCAGGAGGGTTTTGAAGATAACGAGGAGAAAGAGAGAAATAAAAAAAAAACAGAATTGAATTTCAGTAAACAAAATTGCTATTGTATGTGTGGTCTTGTTTTAAAACAATTAAAAAAAAATTATTTGGCAAGTACTTGAATTAGAAGTTAAGAAAACATTGGAGTTTACTCTAATGATTTATGCTGTTTTTAACGGATTCCTAATTTCGAAGCCAGTTTTGAAGGCACAAAGACTTTTTTTTTTCAGATGATTACGTGAAGTCACGTAATGACATCAGGTCTTCTTACAAACCTGGAAAGGTGTTAACCCTTTCCATTGACAGCCGTTTTATACTGAACATTATTAACTTGGATTTCTTAATAGGAAAAAAAAAGACTCACCTAACAGAGGAAACAAAAATAAAAACAGAACTAGCTTATGTAATAATACTTGCCTGATACAATAAAGAAATAGATATTCAATAAAACAAATTGAAGAGTTAAAAGCTAAGATAAACAGGCTGGAAGAGATAACAGGACTAGACGGATAGTGCAGTGCGCAGCCATAGCACCATCACCTCTGGCAATAGAGCCAATGTACCCCACGGTGGGTAGGTGTAGTCCACAAACCCAACCTAACGGTAAAGCAGACAGCGATGTTTGGAGGAATAGCTTTGGCCTTGGTCATAGGAGTTTGGGTAATATTTAAGTGGGTAAAGACACGGGCGCACGCCCTACAGATTCAGCTCGAAATGGTTCGATTATAACCTTGTGCTTCTGATTTTGCAGGGTGACAGGGACACTCGTAGAGCAAAAAACTTAACCCCTGGTGACGACCAGGCCGTCTGTTTAAAATTACAGATAATACTTACCGGAATGGGAATACGAAAGGCGCTACTCATAATATGGATAGCCCTGCGACATGCACGTACCCTGGGCAACACCGACGGACAGCAGAGCACGCTGGAAATAAACAACTACCTGAACTATGGAGTCTTGTTTAATTTAACGGACGGAATGTGCATCCCAGCAGCCAAGGACTGGAGCAAGGACAGGACTTATTTTAATGCATGGTTACAAGTGAATCCTAATAAGAATCCTAATAAGAATAAGAGTATGTGTACAGTGCTCCACGGGTATAAGGAGCAGATGCATTAAACGGAGGGATGTCAAAGGGCCTGATGAATGTACTTTCGGCATAATTTGCGCGCCTCCGGGACAATCCCAGCAATCAGTCATCCGCAAGAAGGGAATGGGGCTGTGTGGGTATTACGAGGAGGCGGGGGCGGCTGCAATATCATTGTATGTATGTTTCTCACCCCCTCCGACACCGCGCCCCATAAGAATCACTACATTGCCCGAGGAACTGCCTTGCCCCATAACTACGAAGGGACCAGAGAATGGGATTGTAATGTACAACGAGGGGGAACTGTTGTATGATAATGTTAAACATGAAATTGTGCCTGTTCTGATCAATATTTCAGGCATCCAGATGCCGGAATACTGTACAGAACAGTCAAGGAAGATGTACAATGTATTAAGTAAAGTTGTAATGCAGCAGGCTGCCGATGCAATGGGTGCCAGTAGGTTCCGGGGACAGGGGTTAGCCCCCAGGATGAAGAGGGAAATAGTTAATGATGTTGCTACCGTTTTCAATACAGGGACCTCCGTAGTGAACTCGATAGACATACAAGGATTAAATGAGAGGGTGGAACAGCTTAGAGGGGTGATGAAGGGGTTATTGGAGAGGGTGGAGCAAAACCAGGAAGACCAAGCCAACCTAGGAAAGGAGGGTGCCAAAATCCAGCTGGATGGCATCTCAGTCCTGGAAGCTCACGCCAGAACCATCAATCACCTCATTGATAGAGAACAGGAAGATACAGGGAAAGCAAAGACAGGGGCAACTCTGTCACGCTTATGGTCTGTGGATGGTGGGACAGATCCGCCACAATCTCGACCAGATCCAACACGGGGAACTACCCGATTGGATAGACAGTTCACATTTAGCTCAGTTGGCTAACCAAAGGGGGACACTGGATAATTGTACTCTGAAGGGACTGACCAGAGTATACCCAGCAATTCCAGATTGCCAGATGGGTAGGACTACCGGGATAGGGATAGTCCTGATGATCCCTATAGCCACGCCGGACTCAGGGCCGTTCCCCCTATACCAACGAGAGAATATCGGAATAATACGGGAAAATGTCTCCATACGCTACTACCTGACCACCACCTCTGCCGTTCGTCGAAACAACATACTTACCGGGATTTCCCTAGCAGATTGCAAGCAAAAGGGGGAAATCACAGTATGCCCTCACTCGGTGGGCAGAGGGGAGCGAGACGAGTGCGGGTTTAACCGAACCGACGGGTGTGTACTAGAAATAGTGCCCGCACACATGCACTTCGCGAGGGCAGGCTACGGAGGGAAGGGAAGATACTGCGTCTCTACTACTGAGCATTCATTCCAGTATAATGACCTGCAGTGCCCTATACCACAGCCAAACTTTTGCTTTACACCACTACGACCTGTCGCGATCGGGCAAGCGCATATCACCCAGGTTAGGCGCCGGAAGTCCGAAATTATTGAGGTAACCGATCAGCTCCATGATCATTTACAGGCTTATGATGAACCAGATCAGGTCCTTATCCCACATCTAACCGAAGTATTACGAGAGTTGAGGCTCAGAGTGGGTCAATCCGTAAAGCTCTACCACCAACTACAAACTAAAATCAAAGTACTGGAAGAAGATACCGAGGTAGACTTACAAAGTCAGAGTTGGTGGAGAAAGGTCTGGGACTGGGGAATAAATGTGAACATCCACCCATGGATTCGAATAATTTCACATATACTGGTCGGGATACAATTGATCTTAGCAATAACATGGGGCGTAATGGCCTGCCAGGCATGCAGACACCACGCACAACGAAGACGGACAAATCACCGTTCCCCAGATACTAAACAAGCCTGTTTTATAAGGGGGCAGGAGGATTTGGCCTTTGTCAATTCGATTTAAGCAACCGGGACTCCTGAAACCGCGTGACTGGCCAGCACGTTGAGGCAGGGAGTACCGGGCCGTGCACAAAATCTAATAAAGGTCGAATGGTCGGTTAAAAGGGGACTAGGACTAGTCCCTTTACCGAAAGAGGGAGTTGTTGTAGGAGGTAGGCACCTTTAGAATATACCAGAATACTAGGCATTAGGCACCTGCTAGATATATCTAAACGCATATAAGTTTAAAGTGGACACACACATAAAATGGCTGCCCAGGCATGATGGGAAATCAGGTAGTCAAGCTGTGAACTGTTGAACGTTCAATGACCAAGCAATAACCCTGTGAGGCCCACTGTAGGAATGCCTGGGATGCGGGAAGACAGAGATAAGAAGGAAACCATCTCCTGTGAACAAGGTCATAAACCAATTAATTCCCCAGGAAGAAAGATAAGAGGGAAACCATCTCCTGTAAACAAGGTTATAAACCAATTATTTCTCCCAGATGAAAGAACTAGGGAGAGAACCTATAAAGTCATCGATCAGCCCAAGCTGACAATAACCGAACATATGGTTCCCTGGATACTAGGGGAATTCTATTGGGTTAAAAGAACCTATATGTAATCTATAATCGTTGTGATTGGCTTGTGTCCAGCCGTGATGGGCTGTGTAGCTGTAGTAAACTGTTTTGTAACTGTTGTGAAACATATAAAGGTGCATGTAACCCTTTGTTCGGTGGAGAGAAACCTGGATACGGTCCTGAGTTTTTCCTCCCCGCTGAGCGTAATAAAAGCCGCATCAGCATTGGAACCGACTCTGAGTGTTGAGTGATTCTTCTGAGAAAACACTAACGCTAACAAATGTAAATTAGAAACTTGCTCTGAAAACAAACCAATTTGTGCACAGTAAAGTTCCAAAAGCAGCGACTTGATAATTGACCATTAGATCTGATTTAGTATTGTTTTAGAGAGAAATGTTGGTTAGAATATTGGGAGAATTCCCTTCATGTTCTTTACGAAGTGGCATAGGATCTTTTATACCCATCTGAACAGATAGATAGAGCACCTGACCTATTCCATGTAAAATAATGCAACAAATTACCTAATAATTTCTTAAACTATTTCTGGTCTGCATGTATAGGGGGGACATTGCCCGCTTCTTTAAGGCCTTAAAGGCTGTAAGGTCTTTCCACCTGGGGGCATGCGGCAGGGCCAACCCATCCGCAATTACCCCCGGGAAGCTGCCAGTGGCTAGGTGGTGCGGCCACCCTTAAAGGGGAGGGCACATTGCTGCGGCCGTCATTTTGTTTTAATTGTCGGATGACTCCTGATTCAGCCCGACAATGGGTGCCGCTGATTCGACTGGGCTGCCAATAGGCAGCCCGGCGCCACCCTCTTGGGTGCCAGGCTACTGGCCCTGCCGAACCCCTCCCTGGTGCCCCAGTGGGCTCTACGTAGGCCTCGCAGCATCCCTCCCCTTTAAGTGAAGGGGAGGGTCATTGCAACGTGTCAGCCCGACGTGGCAGGTCCGTGTCACGCTGACATCATCACCGTCCCACTCCCAACCCGAACCCGCCCCTACACCGCCTGAAACTGCGCCCCAAAGCTCTGGGAGGCGGTGTCAGAGTTAAAGCGCTGAATTTTCTGGCTCTTCCCTCTGACTCCCACCGGACGGCAAATTTCTGGATAAATCAAACTGTCCTCCCCAATTTCCCACTGAGAGCAATTTCAGCCCCTTAGCCATCAGGTGGAGTCTTTAGGTAGAAATTTTGGTGGCACATTGACGCTGCTAGAATTGCAGCAGGGCAGCGCTCTCTACTTGGCACTTTTGCCTTCTCGTAACTTCTCTTCAAATCCTAGGCATGGGGTCATTTCATATTGGGGCAGGTCCCCACGCTAGCATCCACCCCACTCGCTGCACATGGAATCTTGGAGTGGCATCTACCATCATCATAGATAGTCCCTCGGAATTGAGGAAGACTTGCTTCCACTCTTAACATGAGTTATTAGGTGGCTGTACAGTCCAATACGAGAACCACAGTTTCTGTCACATATAGTCGTTGAGGGAAGGGGTGGGTGGGACTGGTTTGCCGCATGCTCTTTCCGCAGACTGCGCTTGATTTCTGCATGCTCTCGGCGATGAGACTCGAGGAGCTCAGCGCCACTCTGAGAGGGGAAGCTACAACTTAGCCAGGCTGAAGCTTTAAGGCAGGAATTTAGATTTATTGTATTGCATGCTGGCAGGTCCGCAATCCAATGGCAACCAAGATTAATTGAATTTAATTTCACAATGTACGACAATGTTTGAACCCATGACACTGAGTTGCTGATCCGGTAGCACTCCAATTGTGGTATGCCATGCTGTAAGTGGTACTGCTTGAAAGAAGCATTCTCGGGTAATCACATGCCAGTATAGCTTGATTGGATGCACCAGCCACTAGCCATTTCTACAGTCACTAGCATACCTACCTGACAACAGCTATAAGAAACTGTCTTCACAGGTCGGTAGAGAGCCAGGTGCAGAGTTGCACCAACTGCTGCAGGGACGCCTGCAGCTGACATGCAGCATAGGGCTGGCACCATCCCGTGATAGCAATGGTCCGCTGCAGCCTCAAACCTATCCTCTAACTGCTTCCAGGCTTCTTGCAATGCTGACCAATGGGAATGATTCTCTAGAGTAGCAAACAGGACCACTACCCTCACAATCCCCTCACACAGCACCACCTCTACTTGAGTAGCTAGCAAACAGGGAGTTTGGTACTGGTGTTAAAAATTAGGGATACCTAAAAATATATGGTTATGTGAATGAAACTGTGACGCAAATAATACTGTGTTTAAATTATTGTATGTTTCTGCTCGAGACAAGAAGGGGTTAATGTATAAGTTGGGGGAAAAATTCCCCAGCGTCTCATTTGTGGGCGGTAACTGAGAGTGGACTCATGCTGACCCTATCTGACGCTCTTGGGTAATTCAAGAAGAGAGAGAGAGAGAGAGACACGTGAGATAAGAAGGAGAACAAATAAGCACAGTCGTTCGCACATGCCAGCTGTCTGTCCAATGGAATCCAGTGCCAGCTACTTTTCATGATCGAATGTTTCTGCTGTATAACTAGTGTGTTATATTCCATCCTTAACTCTGATTAAACACAATATACCCACCATATTGGTTTGCACTTTAACCTGATTATTTGAAAGACTAGAGATAAGCAAATCTCTTCATTGCCTCCTCCTTCTCTTGCCTGCAGATGCCATTTTGTGCCTCTACTTCGATGTTGCCTGTCACTTCTTGCCTGTCTCTCCCTGCAGCCTTCTAAAAGGCTGCCAATGAGCAGAACTGTCAGAGATGCCATCTGTCGGATGAGACGTTAAACTGAGGACCCATCTGCCCTCTCAGATGGACCTAAAAGATCCCATGGCACGGATGAGTTCCTGATGTCCTGGCCAATATTTATCCCTCAACCAACATTATTAAAACAGATTATCGAGTTATTTATCTCATTGCTGTTTGCGGGACCTTGCTGCATGCAAATTGACTGCCGTGTTGCCCTACATTACAACAGTGACTGCACTTCAAAGGTAATCCACTGGATGTGAAGCACTCTGGAACGTCCTGAGGTCATGAAAATTGCTATATAGATGCAAGTTCTTGCTTTTCATTCTTATTACAACACTAGGATGGGGGATAAATCCATGGGTGACACTGCAAATCAAAACACCCGTTGGGTTGTACAGCCTGTGTTACCAAAAAAAAAGCCATATATTGCAATATGCAGACTATGACACCCAAATATTTGCTGGGAAACATTATTGTTAAGATGACAGGCAGCAGCAACAGCCTCACACAAATATTACCTGCTAGATGCTAGAGTAATAATAACACTTTCACTCTCCAATGGTCTGCCCACAACCAGTTAGTGATGTTAGCATGTGCAAGCATGTGTTTCGACTTCAACTGGTTAATTGGTGGCCTAGCTCTGTTACTAAATTCATATACACAGGATGCAGAATCCAGTCAACCAGGATGTTCCATTTCAATAAAAACATGGCAATCTACTCAGGGACGGATGCCATGCCTTTCCACAAGGGCCGTTTGAATGAATGATATTGTAGGAGCAATATTTAAAGCATAAACCATTGCTTATTTTCACTGTATGGGCAGATTTGTACTTTCTTGGTGTTTCCTGAAGGCTTATGTTCAGCTAAACTCATAAGGATATGATACAAGAACAGGGTGTCAATTTTGTTTCTTAAAATAACATGCTGGTTTCAACCAAAAGAACCAAAAAGTCCAAAATACTTGAACCGATGATCCGTTCCCTGCTCTCATTTCCTCAGTTTGCATTACAGCCACAGACTAATTTTAAATGTGAACTTTATTGTATATCATTCACTCTTATTTATAGTACGTTGTTTAAGTGATTAATAATAAAATCTAAAATTATTCAGTGAGACAGTGCTGTGGCACATAGGATATCCATTTTTCCCGACTTAAATCCTGACTCACTATAACACTGGTGGCCAACACGTCTGCATACTTCATTGGCTGGAAAGCTTTTTGGGATGTCCTGAAGTTGTGAAAGGAGCTATAAAAATGCAAGTCTTTATTTCTTTCTCAATGGAGAATAGTCCGAATTAACGATTAACACAAATGGTCAAGTTGTTAAATGAAATGATGCAGAATTGTTACTACCTTCTGCCTGCTTTTTTATTTTACTGGCCATTATTTGAACTTTATTAACCTCAGGAGTTTTGACAGTTAAACTGAGCATTGGTGGTAAACATATCTCAAGTAATCTTATATTCAAAAATGTTTGCAACAGTACTGGCATTGAACCCGAGCAGTGCTTCACCATCTCATTTGTTTCCCTGCTCCCCCTTCCATAACATCGCTGGAGGAGAATGTACGGCAGAGTCTCTGGTACTCTCCAAACCCCAGCCAAGTTACTGGCACATGTATGCAAATATGGACCAGTCTGATCAGCTTCTTGACTCCTGTCCCTCTGCTACACGTAATAGAATGGGTTCCCATTAACATGAGGTTTTGCAGGCTTTTTACAATGCAGGAAATGAGCCCCTCAAGCCCGTTCCGCCATTGAATTAGATCATCGCTGACCCGTATCTTAACTCCGTCTACCCTCCTTGATTGCAGAACCCTTAAAACCCTTACCTAACAAAAACCTATCAATCTCAGTTTTGAAATTTTTTGCCTCAACAGCTTTTTGGAGGAGCGAGTTCCAGATTTCCACTACCCTTTGTGTGAAGAAGTAACCGGTGTTTAGTCTCTCTATCTTGTAATTTTCCCTAATAAAGATTGAGTATTAAATTTATAGGTCACCTTGGCCTTAAAAATTATTTCTTCCATTAGTTGGTGATAGAGCTGGAGTATTCATATCCTAGTTCAAATTGTTAATTTGAAATTGACAAATGTTATATTGGCTGCAGTACGGAAAGAGAGCTGCACTTATCCCTTTGGTTCCATTCAGTAGCTAGTGAGAACAGTACTAGTGCTGCAAAGCAGCTTCATTCTGCAGCTGTACGGCAATAATGATAACCTGAAAATTGGGCTTTGTTTATGAATGAATTTGCAGAGCTATCTAACCTTTTCCCATGAATTTTGTGCTCAATGTTAGGGATACCAGCTGGGAAATGGAATACTTTCCATTTTGGCTATCAGTGTATCATAACTGGCAAAGAAAATTTTGGAAAAGGTTCACCAGATTTCTGTGAAAGTGTCCTTGCTGTTCCCTTGGATGCTAAAAGTGAATTCTGCAAAATTAGTTGATTCTAAGTAAGATTGCCAATGATACCAATTTAGAGGCAATTTCGTGTTTTGGGGCATGCTCACCAGAAACTGGAATCAAACTGTTGCAACTTACATTTTTTTGTTATTAAATCATTTTGCAGAATTAAAATAAAAGATTAAATTGCAAAATAGTATATCAATCAGAGACAAACCCATCCATCACTTCTGCCAACTCAGCCTGTAAACAAGTTTTATCAAATCAAACTGGATGGAAGCAGATTCTATGGAGTGGGGGTTGAGAGAAGTAATGATGTTGTCATGTGTAATCAATTCAATAATAAAGATTTATTACATAGTAAATACCAGAAGATGTTTTTACACATGCATATTCCCATTATTACATTCCGCTATTGGTATGTGGTTACCAAGACAACCATCACGAGCTAGCCACAGTCATTTGGGTTGGACTTCAGAAGCAAAAATATTCATTTTAAATGTTTGTTCTCAAGTTCAAACGACCTTTCTGATGGTAAAATTACAAACATAGAAAAGCAGACTGATGCAACAACACTGATAGCGGAATAAATGAAGGCTCAACTAATTTTACAGGATTCACTTTTAGCATCCAAGGGAACAGCAAAGACACTTTCACAGAAATCTGGTGACTCTTTTCCAAAATGTTCTTTGCCAGTTGTGATGTTCCAGGAATTTTCTCAAGCTACTGGCAGTTTTAGATTCTGTCCAGCTGGCAGCCTGTCAACTATACACTGCATCTCCTTCTTATCCAATTCTCCTGACTTCTTGTTGATAAGAAGGCAGTGAGTTTTCTGTACTCATATGACGAGTACTGAAGATACACGTCCGGGAACTTTCCTATTTCTGAGCAGCCTGTAAGGGCCATTGGTTACACCACTGAGCACCTGATATCAATGGGCAAAGTGTTGCTCTGCCAATTGGTACTTCAAAATTGCTTTGGAGTCCTATGTACGCCAAAAGATATTGATTAGCGTATTATGAGTCGGCTCTGAGGTGAAACAGGTGGGAATCTAGGGCTGCCTGGAGGCACCCAACAAAAATACCAATGAGCAGAAATGGAGCGGAAAAGGGGTGGCAAGTGTAGCACCATGATTTTTGGGGTACTACCACCTTATACCCACTGGATGGATGCCTTCAAAATATGTTCATGAAAAGTGTTGCTCAATCAGATAAGTCAAATAGAATCATAGGGCTCAAATTTCCCCAGGAGTTGCCCCGCTTTTTTTGGAACAAGTAGCTTTTTTTGAAGTAACTTAAATATCACATATTTCCCCATTTAACTTGCTCCAGTGTAAGTCAGTTAGTTAGGTTTTTTTTTAGTTTAGTTTTCTTTCCCCAAAAGGGGGCGTGACCAGCAACTTACGCCTGTTTTGGCCGTAGATGCAAATTTGGCCAGCTAAAAGTTACTCCAAACTAACTTAGGCCAGTGTATGTGGCCACTTTTGTAGGCACAGAAAACCCTTACCTACATTTAAGAAATCAGCGAAGGTTTGTCAGAGATGGAGGGGGGAGGGGGCGGTTGCGGGCGGAAGGTGAGTTAGAGGATTCTAAAGCACTAAACACCTTCACAGCATCAGCACAACATTACAACATCTTCAGCACAACATCTTCACAACATCATCAAAAATAAAGGAAAGATAAATAGCTACTGAAAATAGAGCAGTCCTGCTTTGCCGACTGCAGAACGCACCAGCTAGCCCTTCGGCCAGGGCTAGGGTCGGCAGGCAAGCATGACTGTAAGGGTGAGGGATGGGGTTTTTTACAGTTGTTTCTAAATGTTATGTGGTGACAATGGAACATGATTCAGTCTTAATGCAAAATACCTTTTTTTGGAAAATTTACAATGCACTTCAACAACAACAACAACAGCAACAACAGCAAAGTAAGGCTGCACCCAACCCTCACCCACATCTCGGGGAAAGTGCACTTCCTCGTAGGGTCGGTGATGGTGGTGGGGGGGGTTGGGGACCCGGCTTGGGTCTCACCGGTGGCTGGTGCATGGATTAAGGTGGGAATGGCATTTGAGTATCCGGCCTTTGTGCCCTTATTGCAGCAGCTAGCTCCCTCATGGCATCTGCCATCATTTGCACACCCTCTGAAATGCCCGCCCTCAGTTCCCGTCTCAGTGCTGAGATTTCACCTGACAGTGTCGCTACCTCATCACGCACCACACTGACGGCTGCCACGAGTGATCTTGTAAGGGCATTGGTCTCTTCACCCAATGACATAACCTGATTAACACCTGATGAAGGCTGATTCTCAGGAGAGACTGGTCAGCTTCTCCTTCCCCTCGCTGTGGGTCTGCCTAGTGGCATCCCTCCAGTGTGAAGCACAGGCTGGGACGGTGGGACACTGGGTATTCCAACATGCATTGCGCCACCACCATTGGGACCTGCAACCTCGGAACGTGTGAAACCATGGAATGTCACCACGGAGCTCATGGAGGTTTCTGGCAGTGTGATGCCCTGTACTATGGACTGATCCATATCATGATCAGCATTCTCCCATGAACACATTTCAATGGCCCCCTCCACCCCCCACCCGCCTTGGTCTGGAGCGCAATCATCTGATCTTCTGGTGGATTTTCAGGATGTTCAGGATTGTCTTCTTCTTCTGCAAAATACAACAGAACAGTCAACTGGTTAGCAGCACAGAAGGGGACAGGATAGGTGGCATGAGTAGTCTCACGCTTAGCAGGCCAGTTAGCAGGTTGATTTGAAGGGCAACGATGCATTTTAATGACTCACCCTCACCCTCGTGTGTGGGTCCAGCTTGTGCAGAGCTCATTCTTTTTCTGCAGGTGTGATTCAGCAAGGCAACAACCCTCTGTTCCAGGGCTGGTGCAGATTTGGCGGCCCTCCTCCTGTTCTAAGTCTTTCCCTTTTGTTGTGGACCAATTTCTTCTGCAAAGATGAAAATATAACTTTTCACACATGGTGCGCTTCTGATGGGTAGGACATATACTGATGGTCACATTGACAATTGCAATCGGGAGCAGCAGCGGGAGCGGGCGGACATGTGAGTGAAGCGGCGGCAGCGGAGCGCTTCAATAAAACCCGAGGCTCGAGGCCCAGACCGAGCTAGCCGGGAGCAGCAGCGGGAGTGGGAGGACCTGTCAGGGAAGCAGCGGCAGTGGGGTCAAAAGTAAAAGAAAGAAGTAAAAAGAAATCGAAGTGTGACGACATAGCCAAGAGGGTAAGTGATTGGCTGGTTGATTGGTGAGTAGATTTTCTTTTTTCTTTATATTTTTTTCTTTTTCTTATCAGGAAGAAACCGTTGGCATTGTTGCCAAATTAAGTTAATTTAAGGGTTAAGTCTTGGCAAGAGGGTCCAGACCCATGTCATGCTCCTCCTGTGCTATGTGAGAAATCATGTACGCTTCCAGTGTCTCTGACTACTATGTGTGCAGGAAGTGTATCCTGCTGCAGCTCCTGTCAGACTACATGACGGCACTGGAGCTGCACATGGATTCACTCTGGAGCATCCGCGATGCTGAGGATGTCGTGAATAGCATGTTTAGTGAGTTGGTCACACCGCAGGTAAAAGTTACAAAGGCAGATAGGGGATGGGTGACCATCAGCCAGAGCAAGTAGTGCAGGAGTCCCCTGCAGTCATCTCCCTCCAAAACAGATATACCACTTTGGATACTGTTGGGGGAGATGGCTCATCAGGGGAAGGCAGCAGCAGCCAAGTTCATGGCACCTTGGCTGGCTCCGCTGCACATGAGGGAAGGAAAAAGAGTGGGAGAGCTATAGTGGTAGGGGATTCTACTGTAATGGGAATTTATAGGCGTTTCAGCGGCCGCAATCGAGACTCCAGGATGGTATGTTGCCTCCCTGGTGCAAGGGTCAAGGATGTCTCGGAGCAGCTGCAGGGCATTCTGGAGGGGGAGGGTGAACAGCCAGTTTTCGTAGTGCATATAGGTACCAACGATATAGGTAAAAAAACAGGATGAGGTCCTACAAGCTGAATTTAGGGAGCTAAGAGTTAAATTAAAAAGTAGGACCTCAAAGGTAGTAATCTCAGGATTGCTACCAGTGGCACATGCTAGTCAGAGTAGAAATAGCAGGATAGTTATGTGGCTTGAGGAATGGTGCAAGAGGGAGGGATTCAACTTCCTGGGACATTCGAACCGGTTCTGGCGGAGGTGGGACCAGTACAAACCGGATGGTCTTCATCTGGAACCGATGTCCTAGAGGAAGTATTTGCTAGTGCTGTTGGGGAGGGTTTAAACTAATATGGCAGGGGGATGGGAACCTATGCAGGGAGACAGAAGGAAGTAAAATGGGGGCAGCAACAAAAGATAGAAAGGAGATAAGGAAAAGTGGAGGGCAGAGAAATCAAAGGCAAAAATCAAAAAGGGCCACATTATAACATAATACGAAAGGGGCAAAGTGTATTAAAAAGACAAGCCTAAAGGCTCTGTGTCTCAATTCGCGGAGCATTCGTAAGAAGGTGGATGAATTAACTGTGCAGGCAGCTATTAATGAATATGATATAATGGGGATTACGGAGACATAGTTCCAGGGTGACCAAGGCTCGGAACTCAACATTCAGGAGTATTCAACATTCAGCAAGGATAGACAGAAAGGAAAAGGAGGTGAGGTGGAGTTGCTGGTTAAAGAGGAAATTAACGCAATAGTAAGGAAGGACATTAGCTTGGATGATGTGGAATCTGTATGGAATACCAAAGGGCAGAAAATGCTAGTGAGAGTTAAGTACAGACCACCAAACAGTAGTAGTGAGGTTAGGAACAGCTTCAAACAAGAAATTAGGATGCGTGCAATAAAGGTACAGCAGTTATCATGGGCGACTTTAACCTACATATTGATTGGGCTAACCAAACTGGTATCAATACGGTGGAGGAGGATTTCCTGGAGTGTATTAGGGATGGCTTTCTGGACCAATATGTCGAGGAACCAACTAGAGGGTTGGCCATCCTAGACTGGGTGATGTGTATTGTGCGAGGCCCCCTGGAGAAGAGTGACCATAATATGGCAGCATTCTTCATTAAGTTCGAGAGTGACACAGTTAATTCAGAGACTTGGGTCCTGAACTTAAAGAAAGGTAACTTCCATGGTATGAGACGTGAATGGGCTAGAATAGACTGGCAAATGATACTTAAAGGATAGACGGTGGATAGGCAATGGCAGACATTTAAAGATCACATGGATGAACTTCAACAAATGTACATCCCTGTCTGGAGTGAAAATAAAACGGAAAGGTGGCTCAGCTGTGGCTAACAAGGGAAATTAAGGATAATGTTAAATCCAAGGAAGAGGCATATAAATTGGCCAGAAAAAGCAACAAACCTGAGGACTGGGAGAAATTTAGAATTCAGCAGAAGAGGATTTAATTAGGTTTAATTAGGAGGGGGGAAAATAAAGTATGAGAGTAAGCTTGCAGGGAACATGAAAACTGACTGCAAAAGCTTCGATAGATATGTGAAGAGAAAAAGATTAGTGAAGACTAATGTAGGTCCCTTGCAGTCAGAATCAGGTGAATTCATAATGGGGAACAAGGAAATGACAGACCAATTGAACAAATACTTTGGTTCTGTCTTCACTAAGGAAGACACAAATAACCTCCCAAAAATAATAGGGGACCGAGGGTCTAGGGAGAAGGAAGAACTGAAGGAAATCTTTATTAGTCAGGAAATTGTGTTAGGAAATTGATGGGATTGAAGGCCGATAAATCCATAGGGCCTGATCATCTGCATCCCAGAGTACTTAAGGAAGTGGCCCTAGAAATAGTGGATGCATTGGTGATCATTTTCCAACAGTCCATCGAATCTGAATCAGTTCCTATGGACTGGAGGGGAACTAATGTAAAACCACTTTTTAAAAAAGGAGGGAGAGAGAAAACGGGGAATTATAGACCGGTTAGCCTGACATTGGTAGTGGGGATAATGTTGGAATCAATCATTAAAGATGAAATAACAGCGCATTTGGAAAGCAGTGACAGGATCGGTCCAAGTCAGCATGGATTTATGAAAGGGAAATCATGCTTGACAAATCTTCTGGAATTTTTTGAGGATGTAACTAGTAGAGTGGACAAGGGCGAACCAGTGGATGTGGTGTATTTGGACTTTCAAAAGGCTTTTAACAAGGTCCCACACAAGAGATGAGTGTGCAAAATTAAAGCACATGGTATTGGGGGTAATTTATTGAAGTGGATAGAGAACTGGTTGGCAGACAGGAAGCAAAGAGTAGGAATAAACGGGTCCTTTTCAGAATGGCAGGCAGTGACTAGTGGGGTACCGCAAGGTTCAGTGCTGGGACCCCAGCTATTTACAATATACATTAATGATTTAGACAAAGGAATTTAATGGAATATCTTCAAGTTTGCAGATGACACTAAGCTGGGTGGCAATGAGAGCTGTGAGGAGGATGCTAAGAGGCTGCAGCGTGACTTGGACAGATTAACTGAGTGGGCAAATGCATGGCAGATGCAGTATAATGTAGATAAATGTGAGGTTATCCACTTTGGTGGCAAAAACAGGAAGGCAGAATATTATCTGAATGGCAATAGATTAGGAAAAGGGGAGGTGCAACGAGACCTGGATGTCATGGTACATCAGTCATTGAAGGTTGGCATGCAGGTACAGCAGGCGGTGAAGGCGGCAAATGGCAAGATGGCCTTCATAGCTAGGAGATTTGAGTATAGGAACAGGGAGGTCTTACTGCAGTTAAACAGGGCCTTGGTGAGGCCTCACCTGCACTATTGTGTTCAGTTTTGGTCTCCTAATCTGAGGAAGGACTTTCTTGCTATTGAGGAGTGCAGCGAAGGTTCACCAGATTGATTCCCTGGATGGCAGGACTGACAAATAAGGAGAGACTGGATCGACTGGGCCTGTATTCACTGGAGTTTAGAAGAATGAGAAGGGATCTCATAGAAACATATAAAATTCTGACGGGATTGGACAGGTTCGAGGCAGGAAATGTTCCCGATACTGGGGAAGTCCAGAACCAGGGGTCACAGTCTCAGGATAAGGGGTAAGCCATTTAGAACCGCGATGAGGAGAAACTTCTTTACTCAGAGAGTTGTTAACCTGTGGAATTCTCTACCGCAGATAGTTGTTGAGGCCAGTTCGTTAGATATATTCAAGAGGGAGTTAGATTTCGACCTTACGGCTAAAGGGATCAAGGGGTATGGAGAGAAAGCAGGAAAGGGGTACTGAGGTGAATGATCAGCCGTGATCTTATTGAATGGTGGTGCAGGCTCAAAGGGCCGAATGGCCTACTCCTGCACCTATTTTCTATGTTTCTATGTTAAAACAGGAAGGCAGAATATTATCTGAATGGTGACAGATTAGGAAACGGGGAAGTGCAACGAAACCTGGGTGTCATGGTACATCAGTCATTGAAAGTTGGCATGCAGGTACAGCAGGCGGTGAAGAAGGCAAATGGCATGTTGGCCTTCATAGCGAGAGGATTTGGATATTGGAGCAGGGAGGTCTTACTGCAGTTGTACAGGGCCTTGGTGAGACCACACCTTGAGTATTGTGTGCAGTTTTGGTCTCCTAATCTGAGGAAGGACAGGACTGACATATGAAGAAAGATTCGATCGACTAGGCTTATATTCACTGGAATTTAAAGAATGAGAGGGGATCTCATAGAAACATATAAAATTCTGACAGGTTAGATGCAGGAAGAATGTTCCCGATGTTGGGGAAGTCCAGAACCAGGGATCATAGTCTATGGATTAGGGGTAAGCCATTTACGACCGAGATGAAGAGAAACTTCTTCACTCAGAGAATTGTGAACCTGTGAAATTCTCTACCACAGAAAGTTGTTGAGGCCAGTTTGTTAGATATATTCAAAAGGGAGTTAGATGTGCCCTTACGGCTAAAGGGATCAAGGGATATGGAGATAAAGCAGGAAAGGGGTACTGAATTTGCATGATCAGCCATGATGAAGTTGAATGGTGGTGCAGGCTCGAAGGGCCGAATGACCTACTCCTGCATCTATTTTCTATGTTTCTATGTTTCTATGTAATTCCATTTAAAGATGAAGATATTACTTACACTCATTACTTGACCAATGTCCTGCCATTTCTTTTTGCATTGGCTTCCAGACCTTGCGGTATTCACCCCTGCGGAGTCTTCTTCTGCAACTAGCTTCCATCGTCTTCTCATTTCCTTAGGTGGAACTTTGCTGGGACCACTCTTACTGATATCCAGCTCCAGCCATTTGACTGAAATGACAGCAACTAGTTTCTCCATTTCCTCATGGAGGAAATTCTTTATTCTTGTTGCACGTTCTCACGTCATTGCTGTATTGGACTTACACTCAGGTTATCTTGAAAAATCACAGTTCTCACCTTTCTTCCACCTATGCAGCACTCCTTTCTATTCCCTCAGCCACCCAAAAATCACTATTTACACCTTACCTTCATATATGGTCCATTGCCAATGCTGCTGAGGCACTGAGGATGCTCTCCCTTTAATTGGCCGATTGGCAAGCTTCCTGCTCTATTGCGCATGTGCACACGCTGAAACGCGCATTGCGCATGTGCGCATACTGAAACGAACATACATCCCTCTGCCGGCACTCGAGGTGACTCTGGGCCAAAGCCCCGCCCCCCTGCTGGCTGCGCTGAGCAAGCACGGCTGAAGCTCCGCCCCCCCTGCAGTCTCTACAGCGCCACGTCACGGGACCAGAACGATGAAGGAGCGGCCAAATTAAAAGGTAAATTTTTGGTGCATTTTTTGCCCTACTAAGCCGGCGTACCACTGCTAACTACACCGCTCTAGGTGGCTGGGGAAATTTGGGCCCATAGAATCTTACAACGTAGGAGGGAGCCATTCAGCCCATCATGTCTGTGCCAACTCTTTGAAAGAGCTCTCCAATTTAGTTCCACGCTCCAGCTTTTTCTCCTTAACCCTGCAAATTACTCTTGAAAAGTACATGCCCAGTTGCCTTTTGAAATTTCCTATAGAATCTGCTTCCACCACTCTTTTACGTCACACGTTCCAGATCTTAACAACCCTCTATGTGAAAAAAATCTCCTCATTTCCCCTCTAGTTCTTTTGCCAATTATTTTAAATCTATGACCTCTGGTTACCGACTCACTTGCTAGAGGAAACAGTTTCTCCCTACTTGCTCTATCAAAATCCCTCATAATTTGAAATACCTCTATTTGGTTTCCCCTTAACCTTCTCTGCTCAAAGGAGAACAATCCCAGCTTCTCCAGTCTGTCCACATAACTGAAGCCACTCATCCCTGGTATCATCCTGGCAAACCTCCTCTGTACCTTCTCCAAGGCCTTGACATCCTTCCTAAAGTGTGGTGCCCAGAATTGTAAACAATACTCCAGCTGAGGCCTAACCAGTTATTTGTAAAGGTTTAACTTGACTTCCATGTTTTTGTATTCAATGCCCCTATATATTAGAAATGAAAGACTTCTGATAACGCTCCTGTGAAGCACCTTAAGAAGTTTCACTACATTAAAGCTGCTATATAAATGTAAATTGTTATTGCTGTTGTTATTCCCTATGAGATGTATATTACATGTGTGGACTGAAAGATGGTGAATGTTTACCTGAAACATACATTTTTGACTTTCAAAAATCATGTGATGTATCATGTGACACATTTACATACATACCCAATGAAGGCAACCTATTGAACGCTATAGCCTTATATTGTTCATTGTTAATAGTGTCCATTTCTTAACGATAACTCCTGTTACAATGCTTTCTACTCCTCCATGATGTAGTTTGCAGCCAGTCTCCAAACTATACTCATCAATGTAATAAGCGACCACTTCACTGTATAGCAATCCTGTATCACAAAGATGCAGCAGCTTTTCACAACAGTAAGAATAAAACCATTATATTTTCTCAATTTTTTGTAAATAGCATTACATTTATCCCACAGGCAAAATGAGTTTTAATATAGAGGAAATTCTGGTATGTGCCCAGCATTTGGCTGTATTTTGAGCATTTCTCAAAATTTCAGCCTGAAATCTGGAGTACATACGAACATATGAAAAGATGGACAGGAAAGCAAACAGCTAGCCCAATGAACCTGCTCCAAACAGTCTTGATACAACAAAACATCGTGACTCTAAGTATTCCTTCCCATTAGTAGTCACGTGATCTTCTGAGAGAGGCAAAGAAAATAAAATCCTAGACCTATTCAGAGGAAAAATATCTGGGAAATTCCTCTCCGACCTCCTATTGTGATCAAAAATAAGTTCCAGTTGAGCCTATCTTCAGTGCAGTGATATTAGCCACAGTAAGAAATGCATCCAGTTGCTTTAATGAACTGTTGCAGCGTTTTCCACATTACAACAATGACTACCCTCCAAAAGTACCTCATTAGCTGTAAAGCACTTTGAGACATTCTGGTGGTCGTGAAAGGTGCAAATATTTTTTTTTTTCTCTTTATCTTCACTTACCAATCAAGGTGGCAACTTGTTCCAGGCATCAATAGCCCTCTGTGTAAAGAAAAACTTCCTGGCTTAGTGTTATGCTTTTGTAGTTTGTAGGCATGACCCCTAACTTTTTCTAACATAAATGTAATTTTGTGGGCAACTGCAATTAAGGTTGCTAATTTCCTGTTAAGTAGTAATTGAGCTTTCCCTCTTACAAAATTCTTATACATTTTGTGTATTCATAGCTCTTATTTAAATTTGAGATGTCACCTATGGAATAAACTGGTAGAGTTCTGAAAGGGAGCGAGGATTAACAAAGTCTTGAAGGAAACTTTTATTGTAATCTTTGCAGCCGTGTGGATGTCGCATTTAGTGCCGAATGTGCATTATTTAGAGGACGAGTTGCCACATGGGGCACCCTGGGAGGTCCACAGGTAAAAGACCTGGTGGTGTAGCAGACAATGTATGTAGGGTCTCAACAATCTGGATTCGACAAAGGACTAGTATCTCAGTAGCGTGCAGCACAGCATGGAGGCAAAAACTGATTTCTATCAACTTCTTCAAGAACGAGCAGATATCATCATCATCATAGGCAGTCCCTCGAAAGTCAACAATTAGCATTCCTGTAGTTGTGACATTTACAGCATACAGTCGAGCACTTAGAGACACGTCTGGCATCATCAAATTTATTACACTAAGAAGGTCAAAAATGCTCTTTCTAGGCATGTTAATACATGCTTAGTGTTTGGAATCAACCAGCAGCAGGAGTTACAAGCTCTTTTATTAGGAAATGATAGCTTTGTGGGCCACACCCATATAAGTCATTCATCAGCCTTTCTAGAAGTGCATGGTCTACCTGAATAAAAAGAGCTTTTATTGTTGCTATGACGTATGATCGTTGACAAGATAAAGTATGTCAATGCAGGCTTTCTAGGTGTAATGCAGTACATGCGGTGGGTATGGTAATGTAAGGATCTAAGGCAAGTTGTAAAATTGAATTCAGTAAATTTGTTAATCTGTGACCATGAAAGCAGATTGTCATAAGAACCCAACTGTTTCACTAATACCCTTCAGGCGAAGGAACATTTCACTACTACCAGGTCTGTTTTACATGTTACTCGAGTCGACATGACATGGTTGACTCTTAAAGCCCCAGCAAGCATCAATCAATATTCAAATAGACAAGCTATCAGCGCCTTCTCAGGATAATGAGAGATGGGCAATGAATACAACCATGACAGCATCACTCACATTCCAAAAACAAATGTTAAAAAATTATTCGCTGACCATATTGTTGGAAAGGAAAAGAGGATTAGCAAGTTGATCGGAAGAGACCTTGGCTGTCTTGACTGATAACAATTCCATATCCCAGCAAGCTATAACCACATGTGTGCAAACCAGGATATTAATTGAATGGACATTTGGGATACTGTAGCAATATCTCAGATATTTGGGGCCCAAGTTTCGGGCCGGATCTGGACGCCCGTTTTTCACGCCAGAAAGTGCGCCTAAAAAAAACGTACCTATTCTCCAGCTCCCTGCAGGTCCTCTGGAGCCGGGCGCAGTGCAGCACGAGCTGTGGGGGGCGGAACCAGGTCCCTGCGCTAAAAACAGTGCCGGGACCTTTGCACATGCGCGCTACAGTGGGCGCGCATGTGCAGCAGCTCCAGGCGCCCCAAACTATGTGGGAGGGGCCCGAAGCACGCAGCCCCTAGCCCTGGCCGAATGGCCTCACTGGGGCAGTGTGAATAAGGCTCCTCCCACCCAACCGGACCGGACCCGACCCCCGCTCTCCCCCCCCCACCCCCGCGACTCGACCTCTGCTTCCCCCCGCCCCCCCCCCAGCGACCTGACCTCTGCTCCCGCCACCCCCTCCCACCAGACCTCCACGACTCTCTCTCCACCACCCCCCCCGACCTCCGCGACTCTCCCCCCCGCCCCCGGACCTCCGCGACCCTCCACGAGACCCGACGCCACCTACTGTAAATCCAGCCTGACGTCTTGGGCCCGGCCGTTCAGCCTCCTTCTCTCCCTTCCCTTCCCCGCTCTCTCCTTCCCTCCCTTCCCCCCCTCTCTCCTTCCCTCCCTCCCTCCTCTCTCCTACCCTCCCTCCTTCCCTCCCTTCTCTCTCCTTCCATCCCTCCTCTCTCCTTCCCTCCCTCCCTCCTTCCCTCCTCTCTTCTTCCCTCCCTCCCTCCTCTCTCCTTCTCTCCCTCCCTCCCTCCTCTCTCCTTCCCTCCCTCCCTCCTCTCTCCTTCCCTCCCTCCTCTCTCCTTCCCTCCCTCCATCCTCTCTCCATTCTCCCCCTCTCCCCCCCCTCCTCCCCCCTCCTCCTCCCCCACTTCTCCTCCCCCTTCTCCTCGCCCCTCCTCTCCTCCTCCCCCCCACCCCCTCCTCCCCCCCTCACCCCCTCCTCCCCCCTCTTCCTCCCCCACCCCCACCCCACCCCACTCCTTCCCCATCCTCCTCCACCTCCCTCCTCCCACTCTACCCCCCCACCCCCCATCCCACCTCTTCTACCTCGCTCCTCCTTCCTCCCCCTGTCTCCCCCCACCCCCCCTTCTCCCCCCCACCCCCCTTCTCCCCCTTTCTCCCCCTCCTCCTCCCCCACCCACACCCCCCTTCTCCCCCTCCCCCCCAGCCCCCTTCTCCCCTTCCACTCCCACCCCCCTTCTCCCCCTCCCCTCACTGTCAGAAACACAGACACTGACAGACAGAGAGTGAGAGACACACACACAGACAGACAGAGAGATAGAGACACTGACAGAGACACACTGGGGGGGCCATCCCAGCACGCTGTTGGAGGACTCCCGGTGCTGCAGTCGGTAAGTAGAAAATGTTTTATTTATTGGTTTTTTGAATTTTTAAAATTTTTTATTAATTTTTTTTGATTGATTTATTGGTTGATTTATTGATGTATTTATAATTTATTATTGATGATGGCTCTTTATTTGTAAAACTGAAGTGTTTAATGTTTGTAAACTTCCCTTTAAACCCCGCCCCCCCCCCCCCCCCCCATTCCCTATGCCTAATTTGTAACCTATGCCTGATTTTCTAAAGTGTCGACAAGGTTTTTTCAAACCTACAAAAATCTTCATTTACTCCATTCTAAGTTAGTTTGGAGTAAGTTTTCACTGCCTAAACTTTGAAAACAGGTGTAAGTGGCCGGACACGCCCCCTTTTGAAAAAAAAATTCTGTTCCAAAGTGAAACTGTTCTAACTGACTAGAACTGGAGCAAACTAAATGTCGAGAATTCAAATTTCTAAGATACTCCATTCGAAACCAGTTGCTCCAAAAAAACAGGAGCAACTCAGGCCGAAACTTGGTCCCTTGGATTGCACAATGGGAGGTGCCATCCATATAGATAGGAAGTTATACTGAATTATTGTATATGCTGCACTATTTAATTATAGACAAAGGCCTCACCATGAAATCAGTTGAGGAGCAACAAAAAAGACTATCAAGAAGCAGGAGGATGTTTATGCAATGAACACATCAGCGTCAGAGTAGTGAGTGCAAGAAGGGAGACAGTAATATTAAGTTCTAATTGCCAACACCTTCAGTTGAACTCACAAGGTATCTCTTCCACACCAGAAATTGCTGGGTGATTTACACATTAATAACGGCAAGTGCCATTAAACTTGCCATTATTACCTCAGCAAATTCCGGCCCATTGGCCTCAATTTTCCCCAGTGATTTGCGCCATATTTGCGGACAGCAGCAGCAACAGAGGTGGGAGAGAGTGGGAGAGGAGGGGGTGGGGGAAGCCTTTTGGGTATAGTTAGGTGCAGGGACAGGGAGGGAGGCCATTCAGCCTGGAATAGGTGCGGGGACCGGGAGGGAGGCCATTCGGCCAGGAATAGGTGTGGGGATTGGGAGGCCATTCAGCCTGGGATAGGTGCGGGGATCTAGACCGGGAGGAGACCATTTGACCAGGAATGCGTGCGGGGATCGGGACCGGCTCAGGGAAGCCCTTCAGCCTGGGATAGGAGCGGGGACTGGCACCTGGAGGGTGGGGGGGGGGTTGGACTTTAATAATTCAATGGAGGTAAGTTGCTGCAATGTTTAATGTGCTTGTGCAGGTTGCGAGCTGGCTATATGTTTCACTTTCCAGCCTCAGCCTGCATTGTATCCCTAGTAACCATGGCAACCCGATCATTTTGGCGCAGATCAAAACTCCACCTCCCAAAACTAAACAACAAGCTTGGCGGTGCCAAAATGAAGAAATCAAACAGGGAAATTTGGAAGATTTTTTTTTGTCATACTTGGGCCCCCCAAAAATGGGCGTAACTCTTCAAGTACACCAAAAAACAGCTTTGGAGAAAAGTGAGCCCATTATCTTGGATTTCTATCAGTAGGGCTAAAAAGGCAGGTTTACATCTTAGTTGTTTTTTCTTGTGGAGCTACATTTCTGAGAGATGAATGACTAGTACTTCCATATTGTATATGTTTGAACTCACTTGCAACCTCATTGATAATCAGGGAGGTTATGCTTAAATTGTATAACACTCTGGTTAGGCCACAGCTGGAATAATGCGTGCAGTTCTGGCCGCCGTATTATAGGAAGGACGTGATTGCACTAGAGAGGGTGCAGAGGAGATTTACTCGGATGCTGCCTGGAATAGAGAATCTTAGCTATGAGGACAGATTGGATAGGCTGGGTTTGTTCTCATTGGAACAGAGGAGGTTGAGAGGAGACATCATTGAGGTGTACAAAATTTTGAGTGGCCTGGATATAGTGTATAGCAAGGGCTTTGGTGGAGGAGTCAATTACGAGGTGGCATAGTTTTAAGGTGATTGCTGGAAGGTTCAGAGGGGATTAGAGGGGAGGCTTCTTCAGGCAGAGGGTTGTGGGGGTCTGGAACTCACTGCCCAGAAGGCTGGTGGATGAAGACACCCTCACCACATTTAAAAGGTGCTTGGATGGGCACTTAAAGTGCTGTAACCTGCAGAGCTGGTAATTGGGATTAGACTAGATAACCTCTTCTTGGGTGGTGCAGATACGATGGTAAGTACTGCAAGGAATAGAATACGGCCAGGGTGATCTCCTGGACTAGTTTCGATCGCCTGGATAGGTTGGAGAGGAATTTTCCCATTTTTTTCCCCCCAATTGGCCTGGGTTTTTATCTGGTTTTAGCCTCTCCCAGGAGATCACATGGCTCCGGTTGGGGTGGAGTGTAGATTGTTTCAGTGTAAGAGGTGTCGCAGTTGTGTGGGGTGGACTGGTTGGGCTGGGTGCTATTTACCTTTCCGCCATTGTTCATTGTTCATAGGTTTATATGTAAACTTCAGGACTGCTGACCGAGGGCCGTGCTGCTCTTTGTCGGCCGGCACGAACACGATGGGCCGTAATGGCCCCCTTCTGCGCTGTAAATTTCTATGTTTCTATAATATTTCTGTAGTGTGTGGATATATTTTGATATTTCATCAAGAGCCCTGAACACAAGAACCTGGAGAAAACATGGCACTAAATTAGTTGATTTTTAGTACCTGTAAAGCCTAAGAATTTTATTTTGATGCGTTAATCATCTATGAAAGAGATTGCTGCAAATAAATCATGTTATAGAATTTCCATTAATTCTTGTCTAAATGCTAATCATGTATGTGCAAGTGCAAAAAGTGTTTTATATTTGAAGGTCTAAAATACTTACCTGTTCCTATTGAAGGCACAAATACAATGCAAAGGAACACTTTGTACTGGATTAATAGATTGATGCATAGGGTGTGTGCTTTTTTGTTGTTTCGAATGTTGTGGATTCAGTCATTGGCCGCTCGTATATTGTGGTATTTTAAAATTATATAAAACATAGAACTCTCCCCATGTGCTGCAGAGATGTAGTTTTGGTAGCTCAAATCTGTACAATTAAAATAGATTGTGTTTTTTTTTCCAAACTGGGGGACAAAATGGAGATTAAATGTTATACAAAGGATCAGGAAAAAAAAATGCGGCTGCAGAAATGAAATGTGTTAATTGTACTGTGGAACAAGAGGAGTTTTCAAATATTAGGTACAGTAACAGCAGGATACTGTAGAGACAACTGTTTGGAAGAACAATTGCCTCACAAATGTTTATCCTGCTGGTTACTGGGGGCTTGCCCAGAATATAAGATTGTTCAGGCTATAGAAAAAGTTAGCCTGGAATACATTGTGGAAGTAAAACTAGAGAACAAGGGTTCAAATGAGTAAAAGGGCAGTTTAGGATTGATATCAGAAAACTCTTCTTCACGCACTAAGTGCTCAATATGTGAAATGAACGTCCAGATACAGTAATGTAAACAAAAGCAGTTTAATTATTCAAGAAACAGTTGGTTGCTACAATGGGACCTCTCAGAATGGATGGGCATCAGGACCTCTCTAAATGGATGGGCCAAGTGGTCTTTCTCCTCTGTAATTACTTTGTGATCATGTGATCTTGAATTTATATACAGTAGTTCAAATGCAGTTAACTAAGGTTGTCAGAGAATAGAGTAGCAGGCATGAGAGCCTGACACCCACTGTATGTTCTGTAGAATTTTGCTTGTGGCAATCACAAGGGTACTTGAGATATCTATTCTTATTCAACTGGTTGTGATTGAATCCTGCTGTGGCATTGGCAACATTCACAATTCACTTGCAAGTTCTGTAATTTGCAGAAGCCTTTTTAAATGCACGTGAATTGAAACATGCAGCAAACTACATTTGATTTCCTATGGGATTAGCAAATGAGTGTTTGCAGCACAGATGTTGTTACACTGCCGAATATACAAAAAAGCTAGCAATAGAGCAAATTTTGCAATCTAACAGTATAGGAGAATTTATTTTGTAAAGTTGATCCCCCACACACCTTTCAGAAGCTTTTTTTGCATGACTGCTCACTTATTATCACCTACTGTTAGCTGTTGGATGGAATGTTATCCTTCTGAATGAGGAATAAAATCCGTTTTTTTCTTGTTTTCAAAATTTATTTTGGGATTATTGTGTAGAAGGAAATCTCAGTGGTGTTTTTGCCATATTTATAGACTAGCTCCAGAAAGTACAAAGATAAAACATAATGACAAGATATGGAACGGAGTTCGAGGGGTCAATGCTGAGTCCCTGACTCTCCAAGATTAATACTGACCCGGACTGAATTATTACAACATTTTATTTTGACAATACACTACCTGCAGTTTGTTTATATTTATTCATTCATTGGATGTAGGTGTCGCTGGTGAGACCAGCATTTATTGCCCATCCCTAATTGCCTTTGAGAAGGTGGTGGTGAGCCATGTTATTGAACTGCTACAGCCCGTGTGGTGAAGGAACTCCCACAGTGCTGTCAGGGAGGGAGTTCCAAGACTTTGACCCAGCGATGATGAAGGAAGTCAATATGGTGTGTGACTTGGAGGGGAACTTGGAGGTGGTGGTGTTCCCATGTACCTGCTGCCCTTATCCTTCGAGGTGGTAAAGTTTGTGGGATTGGGAGGTGCTGTCAAAGAAGCTTTGGCAAGTTACTGCAGTGCATCTTATAGTTGGTACACACTGCAGCCTTGTTGCACCAGTGATGGAGGGAGTGAATGTTTAAAGTGTTGGATGGGCACCCAATCAAACAGGCTGCTTTTTCCTGATGGTGTTCACCAGCTTGAATGTTATTGGAGCTGTACTCATCGAAGCAAATAGAGAGTATCCCATCACACTCCTGACGTGCCTTGTACTTGGTGGAAAGGCACTGGGGAGTCAGGATGTGAGTCACTCACCACAGAATATCCAATCTCTGATGTGCTCTTGTATTTACAGTATTTATTTGGATGGTCCAGTTTTATTTCTGTCACTCCCCAGGATATTGCTGGTGGGGATTTGAAGATGGTAATGTCTTTGAAAGTCAAGGGCATTGTGTTCCTAACACAGATGAGGCTGCACACAGGGAGGTTAAAGTAACAGTGACCTCAGTCTTTAATAAGGCACTCCAGAGTGAGGAACAGGCCTTAGGGGCCGGCTTATATACAGTGCTCCCAAGGGATGCTGGGATCTCTTGAGACTTCAGGGGATGAGCTCCCTAGTAGTGGAACATGGGAGTGCATGCTTTACAGATACACAACATCACTCCCCTCCCAAGTCGAAGTGAAAATTATTTACAAGGTGAGGCGGTCGGGAGCCTTTCTTTCCCTGGTACAAATGTCTGTTTTGGTGTGTTGGCTGTGCCCTCGCTGGGCTGGCATGTTGTTGGTCTTGCAGGGATGCTAGGTGAGCCTGGCCTTGCTGAGCTGTTGGACGTGATGGGTTTGATTTCCTGATCCAGCGTGGTGTCGTTGATCCTTTGTGTGTGTTGTGGGCTCAAAAAAGGTGATGTCTGCTGTGGGTTGTTCAGGGCAGTCTGTAAACCGCAGCCTCGTTTGGTCCAGGTGCTTTCTGCAAATTTGTCCATTGTCTAGTTTGACTACAAAACCCTATTCCCTTCTTTAGCTATCACCGTGCCCGCGATCCACTTGGGACCATGTCCATAGTTTAGCACATACACACAGTCATTCAGATCAATTTCCCGTGACACAGTGGCGCAACCATTGTTTACATTTTGTTGCTACCGCCTGCTCTCTACCTGATCATGCAGGTTGGGGTGAACCAGCGAGAGTCTGGTTTCAAGTGTCCTTTTCATGAGTAGCTCAGCCGGGGCCACCCCTGTGAGCGAGTGGGGTCTCGTGCGGTAGCTGAGCAGTACTCGGGACAGGCGGGTTTGGAGTGAGCCTTCTGTGACTCGTTTAAGGCTCTGTTTGATGATTTGTACTGCCCGCTCTCCCTGCCCATTGGAGGCTGGTTTAAACGGGGCCGAGGTGACATATTTGATCCCATTGCGGGTCATGAATTCTTTAAATACGGCACTGGTGAAACATGGTCCGTTGTCACTGACCAGTACGTCAGGCAGGCCGTGGGTGGCAAATATGGCCCTCAGGCTTTCAATGGTGGTGGTGGCGATGCTTCCAGACATTATTTCACAATCAATCCATTTTGAAAAAGCATCCACCACCACCAGGAACATTTTACCGAGAAACGGGCCCGCATAGTCGACATGGATCCTCGACCATGGTCTGGAGGGCCAGGACCACAAACTTAGTGATGCCTCTCTGAGCACATTGCTCTACTGAGCACATACGCTGCATTGCCATACACAGGACTCTAAGTCAGAGTCAATACCGGGCCACCACATGTGGGATCTGGCTATCGCTTTCATCATTACTATACCTGCATGTGTGCTGTGGAGATCCGAGATGAACGTCTCCCTGCCCTTTTTTTGGGTAGCACTACGTGGTTACCCCACAACAGGCAGTCTGTCTCAATGGACAGCTCGTCCTTTCGCCGCTGGAACGGCTTGATTCGCTCTTGCATTTCAACGGGGATGCTGGCCCAGCTCCCATGCAGTACACAGTTTTTTTACTAGGGACAGCAGAGGATCTTGTCTGGTTGAAGTCCTAATCTGGCGGGACATGACAGGTGATTTCTCATTTTCAAAGCTTCCATGACCATCAATAAGTTTGCAGGCTGCGCCATTTCCACCCCCGTGGTGGGCAATGGTAACTGACTGAGAGCATCCGCACAGTTCTCGGTGCCTGGCTTGTGGCGGATGGTTTAGTTATACACTGATAGCCTGAGGGCCCACCTTTGTATGTGGGCTGAGGCATTAGTATTAATCTCCTTGTTTTCAGCGAACAGGGATGTGAGGGGCTTGTGATCGGTTTCCAGCACAAATTTGAGGCCAAACAGGTACTGATGCATTTTCTTTATCCCGAACACACACGCTAATGCCTCTTTCTCAATCATGATGTAGGCCCTCTTGGCCTTAGACAAGCTCCTGGAATCACAGGCGACAGGTTGCAAATTCCCCGCAACGTTAGCTTGTTATAATACACACCCGACTCCGTATGACGACGTGTCACATGCTAGCACAAGTCTTTGACACGGGTTATACAATATAAGTAGCTTGTTGGAGCATAAAATGTTTCTGGCTTTCTCAAAAGCAATTACTTGTTTTTTTCCCCATATCCAGTTCTCACCTTTGCGCAAAAACATATGTAGGGACTCTAAGAGGGTGCTTAACCCCAGTCGGAAGTTACCAAAATAATTGAGGAGTCCAAGGTACGACTGCAGCTCCGTAACGTTCTGTGGCCTTGGCGCGTTCCTGATAGCCTCTGTCTTGGCGTCTGTGGGCCGAATGCCGTCAGCCGCGATCTTTCTCCCCAAATACTCCACTTCTGTTGCCATGAAGACGCATTTCGACCTCTTCAGCTGCAGCCCTACGCGATCCAGTCGCTGGAGGACCTCCCCCAGGTTTTATAGGTATTTGGCGGTGGCCCACACCCATGACCAATATGTCATCCTGAAAGACCACCGTGTGTGGTACCAACTCGAGTAGGCTCTCCATGTTTCTCTGGAAGATCGCTGCAGCCGATCGAATTCCAAACGGGCATCTGTTGTAGATGAACAGTTCCTTTTGCGTGTTGATGCAGGTGAGATCCTTCGAAGACTCCTCCAGCTCCTGCGTCATGTAGGCCGAAGTCAGTTCGAGCTTGGTGAATGTCTTGCCTCCTGCCAGCGTCGCAAATAGGTCATCTGCCTTAGGTAGCGGATATTGGTCCTGCAACGAGAAACAATTAATAGTTACTTTATAATCGCCGCAAATCCTGACCGTGCCATCACTTTTGAGTACTGGAACAATCGGGCTGGCCCAGTAGCTGAATTCCACTAGGGAGATGATGCCCTCGCATTGCAGCCTGTCCAGCTCAATTTCCACTCTCTCCTTCATTATGTGCGGTACCGTTCGCGCCTTGTGGTGAACGGGTCGTGCCTCTGGGACCAAGTGGATCCGCACCTTCGCCCTGGAAAAGTTTCCAATGTCTGGCTAAAAAAGGGAAGGAAATTTGTTGAGAACCTGGGTACATGAGGCCTCATCGACTTGTGATAGCGCTCGGATGTCATCCCAGTTCCAGCGGATTTTGCCCAGCCAGCTCCTTCCAAGCAGTGTGGGGCCATCGCCCGGGACAATCCAGAGTGGCAGTTCGTGCACTGTGCCCTCGTAGGTGACCTTGACCATGGCGCTGCCCAGGACAGTGATAAGCTCTTTGGTATACGTTCTCAGTTTTGTGTGGATGGGGCTCAGGGCTGTCTGAATGCCTTGTTGCACCACAGTCTCTCAAACATCTTTTTACTCATGATGGATTGGCTAGCACCATGGCTTTGGGTAAGCCATTCAATTTTACGTTTAGCATTATAGGTGGACATTTCGTCAAAAATGTGTGCACCCCATATACTTCAGCATCTGCCTCCTCTCTCTGAGGCTCGAAATTGCTTTGGACCGATCTTCCTCTGCCACGTGGTGGTTAGCAGGTTTTGCAGAGCTTGCAGCTTGTTTGCAAGCTCATTGGAGGTGCCCCATTGTTCCACAGCTCTTGCAAACATACCCTTTGAAGCGGCATGAATAGGCTGAAGGGAAGCCTCAACAACGCCAACAAGGTGTGAATTGCCTTGCATTCATCCTTTGGTGGTGACTCTGAGTCATCTGGGTCACCTGAGGCCTGCTGGCAGTTGCAGACTCGTGATTTCTGCCCTGTGCATTTCTGCTCGCAAACACAGTTCCAGTTAATTTATGAACATTGCTAGCACTTGTGTGCTGAGAGATTCGTTTGGTGTTATCAATGGTGGACATAAACGCCTATGCTATCACAATGGCCTTACTGAGGGTCGGTGTCTCTACAGTAATAAGTTTTCATAGGATGGTCTCGTGGCCAATGCCCAGTATGAAAAAGTCTCTGAGCATTTAGTCCAGGTAGCCATCAAACTCACATTGTCCTGCAAGTCACTTTAGCTCGGCGAAGCAGCTCGCCACTTCCTGACCTTCAGATCGCTGGCACGTGTAGAATCGATACCTCGCCATCAGCACACTCTCCCTTGGGTTAAGATGCTCCCGAATCAGTGTACACAGCTCCTCATATGACTTATCTGTGGGTTTCACTGGAGCCAGAAGATTCTTCATGAGGCTGTAGGTCGGTGCCCCGCAGGTTGTGAGGAGGACCGCTCTCCTTTTTGCAGCGCTTCCTTCTCCGTCCAGCTCGTTGGCTACAAAGTACAGGTCTAGCTCTTCGACATAGGCTTCCCAGTCCTCACCATCCGAGAACTTCTCCAGGATGCCCACAGTTTGCTGCATCTTTGCATTGGATTCGTATTCTCGTCGCCAGTTATTGTGTTTCGAACACAGATGAGGCTGCACACAGGGAGGTTAAAGTAACAGTGACCTCAGTCTTTAATAAGACACTCCAAAGTAAGGAACAGGCCTTAGGGGCCGGCTAATATACAGTGCTCCCAAGGGATGCTGGGATCCCTTGGGACTTCAGGGGATGAGCTCCCTGGTGGCGGAACATGGTAGTGCATGCTTTACAGATACACAACAAAGGGCAGATGGTTAGACTCTCTCCTGTTGGAAATGGTTATTGCCTGATGCTTGTGTAGCACAGCTGTTACATGCCCCTTATCAACCCAAGCCTTGTCCAGGTCTTGCTGCATACGGGCATGGACTGCTTCATTATCTGAGGAATGATGAATGGAACCGAACACTGTGCAGTCATCAGCAAACATCCTCACTTCTGACTTTATGATGGAGGGGGTCATAGGTGAAGCAGCTGAAGATGGTTGGGCCTAGGACACTGCCTTTGAGGCACGCAGCATTCGAAATAAAGTAAATGAATTAACGGCACAAATCATTACAAATGGGTATGATTTGGTGGCCATTACAGAAACGTGGTTGCAGGGGGGCCAAGACTGGGAATTAAACATACAGGGGTATCTGACAATTCGGAAAGATAGACAAGAAGGGAAAGGAGGTGGGGTAGCTCTGTTAATAAAGGAAGATACCAGGGCAGTTGTGAGAGACGATATTGGCTCTAATGAACAAAATGTTGAATCATTGTGGGTAGAGATTAGAGATAGTAAGGGGAAAAAGTCACTGGTGGGCGTAGTTTATAGACCCCCAAATAATAACTTCATGGTGGGGCGGGCAATAATCAAGGGAATAATGGAGGCATGTGAAAAAGGAACGGCAGTAGTCATGGGGGATTTTAACCTACATATCGATTGGTCAAATCAAATCGCACGGGGTAGCCTGGAGGAGGAATTCATAGAATGCATACGGGATTGTTTCTTAGAACAGTATGTTACAGAACCTACAAGGGGGCAAGCTATCTTAGATCTGGTCCTGTGTAATGAGACAGGAAAAATAAACGATCTCCGAGTAAAAGATCTTCTCGGAATGAGTGATCACAGTATGGTTGAATTTGTAATACAGATTGAGGGTGAAGAAGTTGTGTCAGAAATGAGCGTACTATGCTTAAACAAAGGGGACTACAGTGGGATGAGGGCAGAGTTGGCTAAAGTAGACTGGAAACACAGACTAAACGGTGGCACAATTGAGGAACAGTGGAGGACTTTTAAGGAGCTCTTTCATAGTGCTCAATAAAAATATATTCCAGTGAAAAAGAAGGGTGGTAAGAGAAGGGATAACCAGCCATGGATAACCAAGGAAATAAGGGAGAGTATCAAATTAAAAACCAATGCGTATAAGATGGCCAAGGTTAGTGGGAAACTAGAAGATTGGGAAAATTTTAAATGACAGCAAAGAATGACTAAGAAAGCAATAAAGAAAGGAAAGATAGATTACGAAAGTAAACTTGCGCAAAACATAAAAACAGATAGTAAAAGCTTTTACCGATATATAAAACGGAAAAGAGTGACTAAAGTAAATGTTGGTCCCTTAGAAGATGAGAAGGGGGATCTAATCATGGGAAATGTGGAAATGGCTGAGACCTTAAACAATTATTTTGCTTCCATCTTCACAGTGGAAGACACAAAAACCATGCCAAAAATTGCTGGTCACGGGAATGTGGGAAGGGAGGACCTTGAGATAATCACTATCACTAGGGGGGTAGTGCAGGACAGGCTAATGGGACTCAAGGTAGACAAGTCCCCTTGTCCTGATGAAATGCATCCCAGGGTATTAAAAGAGATGGCGGAAGTTATAGCAGATACATTCGTTATAATCTACCAAAATTCTCTAGACTCTGGGGAGGTACCAGCGGATTGGAAAGCAGCTAATGTAATGCCTCTGTTTAAAAAAGGGGGCAGACAAAAGGCAGGTAACTATAGGCTGGTTAGTTTAACATCTGTAGTGGGGAATATGCTTGAAGCTATCATTAAGGAAGAAATAGCGGGATATCTAGATTGGAATAGTGCAATCAAGCAGACGCAACATGGATTCATGAAGGGGAAATCATGTTTAACTAATTTACTGGAATTCTTTGAGGATATAATGAGCATGGTGGATAGAGGTGTACCGATGGATGTGGTGTATTTAGATTTCCAAAAGGCATTCGATAAGGTGCCACACAAAAGGTTACTGCAGAAGATAGAGGTACGCGGAGTCAGAGGAAATGTATTAGCATGGATCGAGAATTGGCTGGTGAACAGAAAGCAGAGAGTCGGGATAAATGGGTCCTTTTCGGGTTGGAAATCGGTGGTTAGTGGTGTGCCACAGGGATCGGTGCTGGGACCACAACTGTTTACAATATACATAGATGAACTGGAAGAGGGGACAGAGTGTAGTGTAACAAAATTTGCAGATGACACAAAGATTAGTAGGAAAGCGGGTTGTGTAGAGGACACAGAGAGGCTGCAAAGAGATTTGGATAGGTTAAGCGAATGGGCTAAGGTTTGGCAGATGGAACACAATGTCGGAAAGTGTGAGGTCATCCACCTTGGGGAAAAAAACAGTAAAAAGGAATATTATTTGAATGGGGAGAAATTACAACATGCTGAGGTGCAGAGGGACCTGGGGGTCCTTCTGCATGAATCCCAAAAAGTTAGTTTGCAGGAGCAGCAGGTAATCAGGAAGGCGAATGAAATGTTGGCCTTCATTGCGAGAGGGATGGAGTACAAAAGCAGGGAAGTCCTGCTGCAACTGTACAGGGTATTGGTGAGGTCGCACCTGGAGTACTGCGTGCAGTTTTGGTCACCTTACTTACAGAAGGGTATACTAGCCTTGGAGGGGGTACAGAGACGATTCACTAGGCTGATTCCGGAGATGAAAGGGTTACCTTATGATGATAGATTGAGTAGACTGGGTCTTTACTTGTTGGAGTTCAGAAGGATGAGGGGTAATCTTATAGAAACATTTAAAATAATGAAAGGGATAGACAAGATAGAGGCAGAGAGGTTGTTTCCACTGGTCGGGGAGACTAGAACTAGGGGGCACAGCCTCAAAATACGGGGGGAGTCAATTTAAAACCGAGTTGAGAAGGAATTTCTTCTCCCAGAGGGTTGTGAATCTGTGGAATTCTCTGCCCAAGGAACCAGTTGAGGCTAGCTCATTGAATGTATTCAAGTCACAGATAGATAGATTTTTAACCAATAAGGGAATTAAGGGTTACGGGGAGCGGGCGGGTAAGTGGAGCTGAGTCCACGGCCAGATCAGCCATGTCCTTGTTGAATGGCGGAGCAGGCTCGAGGGGCTAGATGGCCTACTCCTGTTCCTAATTCTTATTTTCTTATGTTCTTATGTTGAGGAACTCCTGCAGCGTTGTCCTGGGGCTGAAATGATTGGCCTCCAACAACCATAATGAGCTACCTTTGTGCTTGGTATGACTCCAGCCAGTGGAAAGTCTGCGCCTGATTCCCATAGACTTCAATTTTATAAGGCTCCCAGTCCAGTTTTCCAGTCAATGTTGGGGAAACAAGGACACAGTGTCCAGCATTTATATTGTCCATGTACAGTAGACACCTCAAGTCGCTGGAGAAATACCACCAACGATGCCTCCGCAAGATCCTACAAATCCTCTGGGAGGACAGACGCACCAAAATTCGCATCCTCGACCAGGCCAACATCCCAGCATTGAAGCACTGACCACACTGGATCAGCTCTGCTGGGCAGGCCACATCATTTGCATGCCAAACACGAGACTCCCAAAGCATGTGCTTTGCTCGGAACTCCTTCACGACAACAAGCCAAAGGTGGTCAGAGGAAACGTTACAGGGACACCCTCAAAGCCCTGAAAAAGTGCAACATCCCACTGACATCTGGGAGTCCCTGGCCAAAGACCGCCCTAAGCGGAAGAAGTGCATCCGGGAGGGAGCTGAGCAGCTTGAGTCTCATCACCGAGGGCATGCAGAAATCAAGTGCAGGCAGTGGAAAGAGCGTGTGGCAAACCTGTTCCACCCACCCTTTCCCTCAACGACTATCTGTCCCACCTACAGGGTCTGTGGCTCTCGTATTGGACTGTTCAGTCACCTAAGGACTCATTTTAAGAGTGGAAGCAAGTCTTCCTCGATTCCGAGGGTTGCCTATGACGATGATGATATCCAGTATTTATATGTCAACTTTCATTACTTTTAACACCATAACACTACAAAAGATATGTATGGAATGAGTTCACAATTGTGCTGTATACAGGGGAACCTGTGATATCCAACAACTGCAAATTGAAAACAGAGTTAGGTGCACATTGACATCTTCACAGATGAACCTCTAGTTTGTCAGAAATACAACGTAATTGAGCAAATTAGGGCTATTCTATTTACAAAGGTGGAAGGTTGCCTCCAGTTAAAATGTTATTTTAAAGTATTGATTTCAAATCTGTCAAGGAATTTGCATTTGCTGAATTGGCCACTTTGAAGTTCCACTTTATCAAATCTCAGCCAATCTATGCTTCTCTGGCTTAAATAGCTTGCCAACACTCATTGTCTTTGCAGGTAAATGAAGAATAGTCACTTGGGCAAGATCCCAGAGAAGTGTCAGCACCTGTGCAACACCAACTCAGCCAGAGAAGTGAGGGGAAAATTTAGGGGAAAAGAATTGCACCTACAATATACAGGATCAGGATTGAAATCTGCAAGAAGTTTTATAATCTGAGGAAAAGCACAAAAGTAGGTAGAGCTATTGGGCTCAATTTTCCCCAAAGCTTTTTTTGGCGTACTTGAAGAGTTACGCCTGTTTTTTGGGAGCCTAGGTACACCCAAAAAAATGTTCCAAGTTTCCCCGTTTGATTTATGCATTTTGGCACAACCTAACCTGTCCTTTAGTTTTGGGGGTGGAGCCTTGATCTGCACCAAAAAGGTCGGGTTGCCATGGTAACCAGGGACACAATGCGAGCTGAGGCTGCAAAGTGAAACATACAGCCAGCTCGCAACACATACATTGCAGCAACTTAAAAACGCATAAAATACATTGCAGCAACTTACCTCCAATTATTAAATTGTTCCCCCCCGCCCACCCCACCCCTCCGATGCTGGTGCCGATCCCCCCCCTATCCCAGGCCGAAGGGCCTCCTGGTCCTGCTACCTGGCCCCTAGCCCTGAGTGCCTTGCCGATCCTGCTCCCCCACCCCTAACCCTGGCTGAATGGCCTCCCGGTCCGTTCCCCCACCCCTAGTCTTGGCCGAATGGCCTCCTGGTCCATTCCCCTGGCCCTAGCCCTGAGTGTCTTGTCGGTCCGCTCCCCCGACCCTATCCCAGACCAAATGGCCTCCTCCCTCCCTGTCCCCGCACCTAACTATACCCGAAAGGCTTCCCCCCTTCTCTCCCCCTCTCTCTTACCTTTCCTGCTGCTGCTGTCCCGGCATCTGCTGCACTTACCTGCACCAATTTCCTTATTGTGTCGGATTCCTTAACTCTCCAGAAGGTTTTTCTGCAGAGGCCACATACGCTGGCCTAAGCAGAACTGGAGTAACTCTCAGCTGGCCAAACTTCCCTAAATGGCCAGAATTGGTGCAAGTGGCAGGTTATGCACCATTTGGCTGAAAAAAAAACTTACCTAAAAAATCATAACGAATTGAGTTAGCTGAGGCAAATTGATCGGGGAAACTGTAGTTTTTCAGCTTAGGTCAAAAAAAATGGTGCAAATCACTGGGGAAAATTGAGCAATGTACTGACATGTCAAATGACTTCCAATTTTAAAGGCATATGAATGCAATTGTTAGATGTCAGCACAAGGAAACAACAAGAAATGTGCAAAGTTAAAGTCAACAAAAATGCATCAGACCTATGTAGTTTCAAAAGTGCAAATAGCGACAAGTCTGGAAAATGGTATTATTTTGGCAAGAAATGTGTGTCACATATACACAAACACTTACAAAGTATGCCAATGTCAGTGTGAAACAGATGTGTCTCCAATTCAGTCATGTTATTGATGTATGTGCTGAACCATAAGACTTAAAGGGTACACTACTGGGAAAGAAGAAGTGCAACTTGAATGTTTTCACACCTCCAGAAATAAAATGTAGCAACGATCTGTTACTGAGAAGAATTTCCAATGAGCAGTTTAGTTTGCAGGCAACGATTGCTCACAATCGTTGAGTTAGGCTGAATACAAGTCCCAATAAATCACAAGGAATAGTGCATGAGAAACAAATTGTTGCAGTGATAAGGTTAAGGTACTGCATAGCATTGGAAACCCAGCTGGTGCTGCTTGCAACAAACCAGTGGTTTGTACAGATTGGTTATTGTGTACTGTCTGTCCAATCGTCCTCACCATGTACGTTGGCAGTGGTTAATGCCAATGTAGTTATTTTGTTACATATTTAGCAGATGGGTCGGAGAGGAATTTCACAGATTATTTTCCCCTTAAATTGGCCTGGGTTTTTATTTGTTTTTTTGCCTTTCCCAGGAGATGACAAGGTTTTAGGTGGGGTGTAGTGTATATGTTGTGATATACAAGGTATTGCAAGTGTATGAGACAGGTTCGATGGACCAGATGGTCTTTACCTGTCCATCATTATTTGTATGAACCGCCTATTTCCACCTCCGTAACATTGCCCACCTCCATCCCTGCCTCAGCTGGTCTGCTGCTGAAACCCTCATCCATGCCTTTGTTACCTCTAGACTTGATTACTCCAACGCACTCCTGGCTGGCCTCCCACATTCTACCCTACATTAGCTTGAGGTCATCCGAAACTCGGCACCCATGTCGTAAGTCTCACCAAGACCCGCTCACCCATCACCCCTGTGCTTACCAACCTACATTGGCTCCCGGTTAAACAACGCCTCAATTTCAAAATTCTCATCCTTGTTTACAAATCGCTCCATGGCCTGGCCTCTCCCTATCTCTGTAATCTCTTTTGCATCACAACCCCCAAGATGTCTGCGCCCCTCAAATTCTGCCCTCTTGAGCATCCCTGATTATAACTGCTCAACCATTTGTGGCCATGCCTTCAGCTGTTTGGGCCCCAAACTCTGGAACTCACTCCGTAAACCTCTCCACCTCTCTACCTCTCTTTCCTCCTTTATGACACTCCTTAAAACCTATTGTTTGAAAAACTGCTTCCTGATTTCACTCCCAAATGGCTTAGCTCTAATTTGAAGACTATGCCCCCTTGTTTTGGATTCCTCTACCTGAGGAAATAGCTTCTCTACATCTACCCTATTCATTTTAAATACCTCAAATAGATCACCTCTCAACCTTCTAAACTCAAAGAATGACAAGGCAAGTTTATGGAACCTATTCTCATAATTTAATCCTTAAACCTTGGTATAATTCTGGCAAATCTGCACTGTATCCCTTTCAAGGCTGATATATCTTTCCAGTGGTTCAGTGCTCAAAATTGAACATGATACTCCAGATGGGGTCTGACCAAGGCTCTGTACAATTGAAATATCACTTCCTCACTTTTCAATTCCAACCCTCTTGAGATGAATGCTGACATTCCATTAGACATTTTGATTACTTTTTGTACCTGTGCACTGGCTTTTAATGATTTCTGCACATTGACACCTAAATCCCTTTGTTCCTCCACTTCTCCTAGTCTCTCACCACTAAGAAAATAGTCTGATTTGTCATTCTCAGATCCAAAGTGGACGACCTCACACTTCCCCACGTTGAGCTCCATCTACAATAGTTCTCACCACACACTTAGTCTATCTGTGTCCCTTGGTAACTTCCTGCTCCCATCCACAGAACTGGCTCCTAGCTTAGTGTCATCTACAAACTTGGATATACGATTCTATTCATTATTCAATTCTATTCAAGTCATTAATATATGGTGAAAAGCTGAGGGCCGAGTTCAGCTCCTTGGGGAACACCAGTTGTCACGTCCCACCACTCAGTTAGCAAACACATTATCCTTACTCCACCTCCTATTTCTCAACCAATTACCGATCCAAGTCACAAGGTATTCTCCAATTCCATGAGCTCTCATTTTTGGCAATAATCTCTTATGCGGAACAGCCTTTAGAAAAGTCTTAGAGGAGTAGCTGCTGGAACAGTAGCTTTCCACAGAGCAACTATCAGTAGCAGTAATTTTTGCTGTGACTAACTCGATTTTGCAAGCTGTTATGTATAGAAGAACTCCACGAGGCTGAGTACTGTGAGTTAAACTTCGTGTGAACTTAGTCTTCTTTATTACAACTCCAGAGTGCCTAAACAACATGGCAGCCAACCTTTTATACTGGCCCTGCACGTGTGTGCAGGTGACCATTAGGACACCAACAGTTGCGCCCTCTGGTGGCAAGTATTATATAGTTACATACATAACATCACACCCCATAAAGTCTTCGGTATGGGTTACTTACAAGTTGAGGTGATCCGGAGCCCTTCGCTCCCTGGTTGATCATCTAAGTTCAAACTCTGGTGTGTGTGATTTGCTCAGACCATTGCTGTACTGCACCACAGCTGGTCTGACCGGACTGTCAGGAAAGGTGGGTTCATCCTCGTGATTGACAGCGAGGTCGATTGCTAGTTGGGTGTCAATGGTGATGTCCTCTTAAAGTCGTTCCTGGTTGTCAGTAAATCGCAATTTGGTCTGATCTAAATGCTTTCTGTATATTTGGCCATTTAACAGTTTGATTATAAACACCCTATTCCCTTTCTTGGCAAAAACAGTTCCAGCAACTCACTTGGGACCATGACCGTAATTCAGGCAAACACAGGGTCGTAACATCAATGTCATGTGAAACAGCCGTGCGATCATGGTACATGTTCTGCCATTGTCGCCGGGTTTCCACGTGATCATTGAGATCCGGGTGGTCTAGGGAGAGCCTGGTTTTGAGGGCTCTCTTCATTAACAATTCTGCCGGAGGAACCCAGGTGAGCGAGTGGGGTCGCGTCCGGTAACTGAGCAGAATACGAGACAAGCGGGTCAGCAGGGAGCCGTCCGTCACGCATTTCATGCTCTGCTTGATTGTTTGGACTGCCCGCTCCACTTGACCATTAGACGTGGGCTTAAACGGAGCAGATCTGACATGCTTGATGCCATTGTGGGCATAAACTCGTTGAATTCCGAGCTCGTGAAACATGGTCCATTGTCACTGACAAGCCATGGGTGGCGATCATGGCCCGTAGGCTTTCAATGGTGGCTGTGGACGTGCTGGATGACATTATTACACATTCAATCCATTTAGAGTAAGTGTCCACTACTACTAAAAACATCTTTCCTAGAAAGGGTCTGGCAAAATCTACGTAGATCCTGGACCACGGTTTGGAGGGCCATGACCACAGACTCAGTGGAGCCTCCCTTGGTGCATTGCTCAGTTGCGAACAAGTGTTGCACTTCAAGTCCAAGTCAATGCTGGGCCACCAAACATGCGACCTGGCAATTGCCTTCATCATGACAATGCCTGGGTGGGTACTGTGTAGGTCGCATATAAACATTTCCCTGCTTTTTTTTGCCAAAACCATTCAATTACCCCATAAGAGACAATCCGACTAAATGGACACTTCATCTTTGCGTCGGTGAAACGGCTTCATTTCACCTTGCATTTCCCTGGGAACGGCCGACCAGTTCCCATTTAGGACACAACTCTTTACTAATGATAGCACAGGATCCTGGCTGGTCCAGGTCCTGATCTGGCGAGCCGTGCCGGGTGACCCCTCGCTCTCAAAAGCATCCATGACCAGTAGCAAGTCTGCGGGCAGCGCCATTTCAACCCCGGTGGTATGTAATGGTAGCCGGCTGAGAGCATCGGCACAGTTTTCAGTGCCTGGTCTGTGGCAGATAACATAGTCATAAGCCGATAATGTTAGTGCCCATCTTTGGGTGCGGGACAAAGCATTGGTGTTTATACCTTTGCTCTCTGAAAACAGTGAAATGAGCGGCTTCTGGGCAGTTTCAAGCTCAAACCGGTCCAAATAGATATTGGTGCATTTTCTTAACCCCATATACACATGCTAACGCCTCTTTCTCGACCATACTATAGGCTCTCTCAGCCTTAGACAGACTTCTAGACGCGTATGCAACCGGTTGGAGGTTGCCCAATACATTGGCTTGCTGTAACACAGAGCCGAACCCGTACGATGAGGCGTTACAAGCTAGCACTAAATGTTTACATGGGTGTATAAGTAACTTATTTGAACATAGCAGGTTCCTGGCCTTCTCAAAGGCTGTGTCTTGAGATTTGCCCCAAACCCAGTCGTTACCCTTATGTAGCAACATGTGCAAAGGCTCGAACAACGTGCTCAACCCGGGTAGATAGTTACTGAAATAGTTGAGGAGTCCCAGGAACGACCGCAGCTCTGTCACATTCTGTGGTCTGGGTGCATTCTTGATGGCCTCTGTCTTTGAGCCCGTGGGCCTGATGCCGTATGCTGCAAACTTTCTCCCCAAAAATTCGACTTCTCGCGCCAGGAAAACAAACTTGGAGCGTTTCAGCCTGAGTCCCACTCTGTCTCGGCGACTTAGAACCTCCTCCAGGTTGTGTAGGTGTTCGATGGTGTCACAACCGGTGATCAGGATGTCATCTTGAAACACAACGGTGCGCGGAACAGATTTCAGCAAACTCTCCATGTTTCTCTGGAAAATGGCTGCAGCCGAGCGAATCCCGAAAGGACACCTGTGGTATATAAACAGTCCTTTTTGAGTGTTGATGCACATCAGTCTTTTAGAAGATTCAGCCAGCTCCTGTGTCATGTAGGCGGAGGTTAGGTCCAACTTGATGAATGACTTCCCCCCTGCTAACGTTGCGAACAGGTCATCTGCCTTGGGCAGCGGGTACTGATCCTGTAGGTGAGACTCAATTAATCATTACCTTGTATTCTCCGCAGATTCTGACTGTGCCATCGCTTTTCAACACCGGTACAATTGGACTGGCCCACTCGTTGAACTCGACTGGCGATATGAATCCTTCGTGTTGGAGTCTGTCCAGTTCAATCTCGACTTTCTCCCTCATCATGTACGGAACACCGAGCCTTCTGATGGATGGGCCGTGCATCGGAGCCTAGATGGATCTGTACCTTAGCGCCTGTGAAGTTGCCGATGCCTGGTTCAAATAGCGAGGGAAACTTGCTCAGCACTTGAGCACATGAGACGTCATCCACTGAAGATAGTGCTTTGATGTCATTCCAATTACATCTAATTTTTTCTAGCCAGCTTCTGCCATTGCCTGTAACAATCCACAATGATAGGTCATGCACAGCTCCATAATACAATACCTTCACTGCCACACTTCCAATGACTGGTATGAGCTCTTTGGTGTAGGTACGCAGCTTTGCATTAATTGGGCTCAGTTTGGGCCTTTGTGCCTTATTGCCCCATAGTTTCTCGAAAGCCTTCTGGCTCATTATTGACTGACTCGCACCCGTGTCCAACTCCATGGATACGGAACTCCATTTAATTTGACTATCAACATTATAGGAGGGCTCTTGGTGGTGAAGGTATGTACCCCATACACTTCTTCCTCGGGTTGAGTTGCCTGTGCTGCATGATCCGCGCCGGATTGATCATCCTCTGCCACGTGGTGTGTCGCAGCACGTTTGCACATTCGCTGGAGGTACCCCATTGTTGCGCAGCCTTTGCACACGTAGTGCTTGAATCGACATTGATGGGCCCGATGATTACCCCCTCAGAGCCAACACGGTGCTAATGGTTTCACATTCACCCCCGATGGCAGTCTCTGAGTCATAACAGGTCTTGCAGCTGCAGACGTGTAGGCCCTGCCATATGCAGTTCGGCCTGCTAGCGACGTCATTTTATGCACGGTGAGCTTCGATGTTGAGAAGATATCTGTTTGGTGTTATCGTCCATGGCCATGCATGCCTGGGCGATCGCGATGGCCCTGCTCAGGACTTCGACAGCAAGCAGCTTTCGAAGAATGACCTCGTGCCAAGCATGAAAAAGTCCCGCAGCATTTCCCCCAACGCAGCTCCAAAATCACAAGGTCCCGCGAGGCATCTCAGATCGGCGACATAGTCCGCCACGTCCTGGTCCCTGGAGCGATGGTGCGTGTAAAAATGATACCTGGTCATGAGGATTCGGCTTGAGGTGGTCCCGAACCAGCGTGCACAACTCTGTGTATTCCTTCTCTATTGGTTTTGTCGGTGCGAGCAGATTCTTGATGAGGCCGTATATTTTAGGCCCACAGACGGTGAGGAGAATCGCCCTGCACTTGGCCGCGTTAGTGTCTCCTTCCAGCTCGTTGGCCACGATGTATTGGTCGAGACGTTCGACGAAGGCTTCCCAATCATTATCCTTTACGAATCTCTCTAATATTCCAACAGCAGCCATGGTTGCGTGAAGGTTCATATTCTGTTACCCGTCGCCAATTGTTATGTATAGAAGAACTCCACGAGGCTGAGTACTATGAGCTAAACTTAGTGTGACCTTAGTCTTCTTTATTACAACTCCAAACAACATGGCAGCCAACCTTTTATACTGGCCCTGCACGTGTGTGCAGGTGACCATTAGGACTCCAACAGTCGTGCCCTCTGGTGGCAAGTATTACATAGTTACATACATAACACAAGCTACTGATGTAGTGGGGTCTTCTCTCAAAACAGCTGACATCCAAACAATGGCTGCTTTGTGGTCTCACATCTAAGCAGGAAATGAGTGATGTTGTTTGGCAACAGAACAAGGACAATTTTAGCCTAACCAGCCTGTCAGAAAATTTACAGGGTCGGGTGCAACGTTGCTTTTACACCTCGTCCAATTTTACTCTCCATTGTAGTCAGTGGAGAGTAATATTGGGCAGGATGTAAAACCAGTGTTCTAATTTAGGTTAGAATGACCCCCAGGAGTGTAGGCAATGATTTATTCAGTGCTATCGAAAGCTCACCGCTCAATACCAGCTTTGAATAGTGGGCCAGCACAAGTGACATTGGTGCTGGTCCTCAAGTTGGTCACAGGTTTGAACCCACTCTATGCCGTGTCCAAATCACAGAAGGGAGCAGTCAGAAAGCAATGAATTCAATGTAGTATGTACTGGGGACATACTGGTGCTGGTACATCTTGACTTGTCAGCTGTAGATGTTGTATTGGAGCAACTTTGGCCAAATACTTTAGGTGCTAAAGAAGTAAAGAAGTAGCGTCTCGGGCTGCAATGCCAGTTTAGCCCACATTTAGTGCAAGACGACATTTTGGTAAAGGAGTCGAAGCACATGCTAGGATCGACCGCCCGAAGAATCGTTAAGGGGCTGATTGACACTGAAATGCCTGCTAACGTTCATTAAAGAGGCAGCAGCGATTTTGGTGGATAACGCTTCATTTAACAACCTCCCCTAAAAGTGACCAGCTGAATGGGAGTAAACAAGTTTCTGCTGAGTATTTCGATCATTACTTAACGCCATCTTCAGCTTTCGATGTTCACTTGCTGATTGAGAGCGATTGACTGTGTTTGAAGAGGATTTTTGAGACACATCTGCAGATTTTCTGGGACACTTTGTCAAGTCTTCAGTAACACTGTATCAATGTTTTTCTCTCAGTACTTCATCTAAAAAGAGTGAACACTGTGCTAGTGCACAATTGGACACCTTACAGGAGTCATCAGGGGAAAGGAAGTGATTGGTCATGGGCATCTTGCTCGGGGTGACCCTTGCTCTGCATGGTGAATTGGACGAGGAGATGAGGCAATGCAGAGCAGTACCAGCTGCTGCAGGAGAGGGGGGAGGGCTCTCAGCGGTCCAGGGTATTCAGAGACCACTGCTCTTACATTTAAATGACCCAAGACTAGTGCATGAGGAGGCTGCGCTTTACCAAGGAGATTATTACAGAGATCTGTGGCCTCGTGAAACTAAGACTCAGATATCGCAGCACAGCCAGGACTGCATTGCCTGTGACAGTCAAGGTCACAGTAGCACTTAGCCTTTATGCTACTGAAACCTTCCAGGCATGCAACATGTGATGTAAATCGCATCTCACAATCCTCTGCATAAAGAAGGTCTCTGTGGCTCTATACGCTCTGAGGAATGACTATATATCATTCCCTGTTGCCAGAGAAAACCAGAGGCAAAAAACACGAGGATTCAACAGGATTGCGGGATTTTCCATGGTTAAGGGAGCCATTGGCTGTACACATGTGGCCAGGTGAGCCCCTGATTTAAACTTGGAGGTGCTCAGAAACAGGAAGGGATTCCATTCCCTCAATGTGCAGCTCGGGCACAATATAGCTGGTTATAAAACCATTTTTTTTTTAAAGGTGTTGATAACTTGGACCAAGAGGGAACGTTTGATCTATGTTTTCTATCTTTAATATTTTATCGGACAGTAACGTTCCTCCGGAGCTCATGAATATGAATATTAATCATTTAAGATGCAAGATAGAAACAGGAAAATTTCACCACCAAATGGGAATTTTTCTAACATTCAAGTGAAAGTCAGGAAAGTGTAGTTGAGCATAGTGAACCAAAATCTTTTTCTTGGAGACATTTGTGCCCTTGCCTATGTACCTTTTAAGAAAACTGCATTAATAGCCTGGCCACTACCCAAGACATTGGGTCATGCAGTGAAAGATAAGCAAAGATCACCCAAAAGCCTGAGGTGGCTTGTATCAGATTGCATCGAGATACCGGTGTAAGTGTGCAGACGTATATGAAGCCATTAGCATGCGGAAATGCATGGTGAATTTGCACTGAAGAACGGGTCTCAGATATGCTCTGTTATTTGACAATAGCAAGACATGAAATGGTTAATGTGACACAGGATGTGAGACAGTTTTTACAGCATTGACACATACTCCTTCGAGAAACTATCTAATCAATTGAAGGCTAGGAAGAAATATATTTAGTAAGAATTATCCACAATGGATGGATATGAATAAAAGAGATCTGGAGAATCTTTTAAGTCCATGGCTTGTTGGTTAGATGTTAAACTTCAGCTTTCTTTACAATGATGTTGTCTTTGTTGCTCAAAATGTATGTACTTAAGTCGACGTACTAGAGATTGTGAGACTCAATTATAACTTTAACTGTAATTGTGTTTTGTAGGTAACAGAGCATGGGAAAAACCACTACGAATCCAGTATGAGGTGGTTTTAGTGGTGCCACTACCATGCTTTATGAGTTTAACAGGACCTGTCTCAAATCCTATACTTAAATATAAGTGTTGGAGCGGATTTTTGGACATATACTTGACTAGTATACGGGACCAAACATTTGTTTTATTTTCCCCTTTAATGAATTTTGTAAGGGACAATACTGATGCATTATGCTTTATATAAAAAAAAACAGTTAGACTTCAAGGTATGCTGGCCTTGAGTTATGGAGATAGGAAAGTGAGATAATGAACACTGGAGAGTTAAGTGCTGAGTATGTTTGTTTATACCAGTGCCAAAAGCCTGCACTTGTTTATACTGCCCTGTCACAATGCAGGATGGTTTATATCAAAAGCTTAGCCTTCGATAGTAAAAGCTTTGCAGTGCTAAAGCATGTGATGTAAAGTGACGTAATTTGTAAGATAAAAGAACCTCACTGGAGATACAATTTGAGAATTGGTTCAGAGACAGGGGTCTCTAATACTTCTCCCAAAGCTTTGTCTCCAATTTAATAAACCTCTCTTTATATATTATACAGTCCCGGAAATATTTTTCCACAACAAAATGGCGTCACGACAGGATACTGTCCGATCAGACGTGATCACTTAAGACAGTATCTGGAATCTGGTGTTAGAGACTGAAAAGAGAGGTGTACGGGCACGACGGGATAGTGTATAAGATACGAGTAAACAGATAGCGGGAAGAGGCTGACTAACCAGTTTGAGTTGTCCCTTTAGTAAATAAGGTCGGTGCGAAAGGGAACTGATCGATCCAACCTAGAGCCGAAAACTCTGGTGGTAAGGAAACACGCTAGATTTGTTGCGAAGACAAAGGGTCTCCACAGAGTAGTCGTGGCCGTGAGTATTACAGAAACAAAGGGAAACGTCAGAGACTGGCGAACATGGAAGGTAAGGAAGGGAATGTAAAACGCGGGCGGCCCGGGTCATTAATTAATTCCTATCATTAATTGTAACTTGCATAATTACGTAATACCATAAAAAAGCTGATAGTGACTATCTTAAGTGATATATGGATCCAGACATAAGCTTTGTTGAATGAAGAGAGACTTTTGTGAGTGTCTATTTTGAAAGAAGAGAGTACTCGAGTGATTTTGATTGTGGAATGAATGAAAGCCTGTTTTAAGAAGGTGTGGAGTTGCCTGTCTGTTTTAGCTCCACCCACTCTTTCCAAACAGAGTGAAAAAAAAAATGTTTTTTAACCCTTCATAGTGTTGTCCTGTATGTGGGAAGTTTAAGAAACTGTGAACCTTATGGTATTACATTTTAAGTTAGAAACAAAGGTGTGGATATATTCGGATGATAAGTTACGGAGCTAGGAAATGCACAAAGGATAGGTTTGTTGAGTAAAAGATAAAAATACATGGTCCCGGTAGTAAAAAAAAAGAATTTGACACGCTCACTTACTTGTCGAAAGAAAACATGCAATTGGGTTGAAAGACATAAATTTAGTCCAGGAATGAGATAAAGAATGCCTTTTAAAACGCTCCCATTTTCCTTTGTGTAAAACCTTGACACGAAAGCTTCTAGCTCAGTAAAAAAAAAGAGTTTTAAATTTAGAAATACCTTCAGGGATCAGGTCAAACTCCTGGGCGAGTGATGAGCTATCTGTGAAGGTGTAAAAGGGACTTTTGAAAAAGGCTAAAACAGTAAGCTTTAGCAGTTTAGAAAAGAAAAAAGATAAAGCAGGAAAAGGTCTCTGCCACGGGAACAGGAGGAGGGCAGAAAAGGGGGACTTGCCATAATTGTGGAAAACCGGGCCATTTTGCCAGGGAATGCAAAGGGAAAGGCAGTGAAAAGCAATGTACGTATTGTGGTAAGAAAGGGCACCTGGAAGCGACATGCTATGGTAAAAATGGCTATCCTAATAAGGCAAGGACCCTGTCAGAACAGGAATACCAGAAGTGGCAGGCGTACAAAGCCACCCGGTGATGTCCGGCGGCCCCTGTACAAAGTAAAAAGGAGGGAAGGATATATGTGTCTGTACTAGTAGTGGGCCGACAGTGTGAGATGCTAGTGGACACGGGAGCCTCAATATCCATTACCAATATGCCCCTTCCCGTCACCGACAAGAAGGCTCTGATAAACGGAATAGATGGACGGCCCACACTGACCTACCTGAGTACCACCCAATTGGTGGAAATTGATAACTTATATATACCCATGAGATTTTACGTATGCAAGAATCGTGAGGGAACAATATTGGGGAATGATGTAATGAGGGAATTTAAGGCCCTGATTGATTGCGGCAAGGGGAAATTGCACCACTAACTCCCCAACATGGCCGGTAGGGAAACCAGATGGGAGTTATAGACTCACTTTCGACTACACTGCCCTTAACAAGGTCACCCCCAAATTACACCCGATAGTGGCCAGCCCCTCCACAATCCTTACTTTATAGAGTGGGGCCCTGAACAAGAACAAGCGTATAGTAAACTCAAGTCAGAACTAGTCTCCGCACCTGGATTGGGACTGCCTGACATGGGTAAGGATTTCCACATCCACTGTAACAATGAAGGTGGGTTCTATATGGCCGTGGTCACCCAAGATCACGGGGATAAAACGAGCCTATTACTCTACCACCGAAAGCTCGGTGGTGACTGGGTTATCCAGATGTATAGCCGCGCTAGATTGCGCAGCTTGGGCGGTAAAAATTAAGCGAGCCTGTGGTGATGACTGGAAACATCATTCTCCACACTAAACACACATTGGTAGAAATGTTAAACACAGGAAAACTGAGAACCGTATCTAATATGAGACGGGCAAAGTGGGAAGCAGTCCTCTTAACACCCAACAAAGCGGTAACCATAATTAGGGATGTAGGAAACAACCCCGCAGAAGGTATGATGGGTGAAGGGGAACCCCACTTTTGCGAAGAGGTATGTGAGGATATGGAAGAGGATAGAATAAAAGTCGCCCCCCTTCAAACCGCAGAACAAACCTTGTTTGTGGACGGCTCACGAAAATACGTAGAGGGACTACCTCGTACCAGATGGGCCATAGTTAACCAGGATCTAGAGACAGTTGAATTAGGGCGAATTAATTGGGGGTCGTCAGCTCAAGTAGCAGAACTGGTAGCCCTCACCCGGGCACTGGAATTATCGGAAAATAAGATTGTTAATATCTATATGGACAGTAGATATGCATTCGGGGTAGTACACGATTATATGACAGCATGGGGGAGAAGGGGTGTTTGCGATGGATAAAGACATAACTTACTAAATACCAGTTGATTTCAGCTGTGAAAAAGATATTGGTTTAATTGAAAAAAAAAATAATTTGAAGAGGTAAAAAACACTCTCCATTGATAATGATTTTAAATTATTAAAATTAAGTCAGTGCCGCTGGGGTCCGAGACGAACAGATAAGTATTGAGAAACTACACCAGGACACTTCTGAGGAGGAAATAGGTATGTGGACAAAGCAGGGCGCAACGCAAGGGAAGGATAATGTTTGGAGACGAAACGACAAGGTAATGGCGCCTGAATGCATACAGAATACCTTATTGGAGTTGCATCATGGCCTGTCTCATTCAGGATGAGAGGCAATGACCGGGAGTCTAGGGAGAGATTGGTGGTGGAAAGGGATGGAGAGAGATATTGCCATCGATGCGTTATGTGCGCACAATATAATCCAGGCAGGCCCATTAAAATTAAAATGGGACACCAGCCCCATCCACGGGGGCCATGGGAACACGTACAAATTGATTTCACAGGTCCTTTGCCCCCATCCCATGGAAAAAGATATTGCCTAGTGATTATAGATCAATTTACCCGGTGGGTGGAAGCTTTCCCCACACGTGATTGCACTGCCTCAACAGTGGCAAGGATATTGACCGAGCAGGTGATTCCCCGATGGGGAGTGCCTCTTCAAATAGATTCCGACCAAGGCACCCACTTCACCGGAAAAATTGTAAAAACAATATGCCAGCTGATGGGCATAAAACAAAAATTCCACATCCCCTAACATCCGCAGAGTTCTGGAATGGTAGAGCGCATGAACCGTACCCTTAAGAACGCCCTGGCAAAGGCCATGCAAACGTCAGGAAAAACGTGGACAGAAGTATTCCCCATTATATTGATGAAGTTAAGAGCCACGCCAAACCGGACAACCGGATTAACCCCTTATGAACTAATGACAGGAAGGGCGATGCAATTACCAGAGAACATCATAACAGGGGGGCCGATGTAGGCCCATTAAAAGACAAAATAAAATGGTATGTTTTGGAACTAAGTACTCAATTAAAAGGGACGCGTAAATTAGTTAGGGACAATCAGGAAGAAAGAGACGCGGAAGCAGAGCTTACAAAGCTCCCTGAAGTCCCGTTGGCGGGAAGTCGCGTTATGGTAAGGGTCCTCCCGGGAAAACCGGGGTTTGGCCAAAAATGGATAGGACCGTATGAGGTTATAATCAGCAGGGACACTTGTGCCCGCATCGATGTTAAAGGGAATGGACAAAGGAAGCATTGGACCCAGCTTAAGGTTTTTGAACCAGCCGTTTAGCACACCTATTAGTTGTTGTTGTTTGTCTATTTACAGATTGACAGCGAGAGATTCTTCAAGCAAGCCATACAGCCATTTTGCCTTTGACTATTTGTTAATTATAGAGTAATAAGATGAAACTATATATTGCGATCGGTGTGATTATCATAGTTCGTGTTAGGTCCGGCCTGCTAGCTAGACCGAAACGAGAGTTACATGTGAATACCTTTTTGTACATGTCTTATGTTTATGCGCAAAATGAGAACTTTTCTAGTTGCTGGGTATGTTCGCACATCCCCATACATAGCAAAGGAGGCATCCCTTTGAGATCAATCTCCCTTAACATTTCGGAAGTAGCAGAGTGGGTAATGCGACAAAACGGTACAGGGGAAGTAAATGATACTTGGAACCAGAGTGGGGATAAAGAAACGTGGAGATCGGGGGGGTTACCTTTTGGATGCATTTGACGGATGGTACCAGCCGGAATACAATAGGTCGCTACGACCCCCGTTCCTGGTTTTGACCAACACCTTAGGAGTTGGAAGGCCCACAACTGACATTTGTTTCACTAGAAACCTGACCGGTGAGGAAACAGGTTTTGTAGCAGGATACTTTAACCTCGCCAGGTGGAACATAATAGCCAGCGAAACAACAAACCAGGGGTTCTTTGAAATAGAGGGTTTGAAGAATCAGACAAGTAGCCAGGACTGGGACCCTAAGATTAGGTGGCGACGGGGGCTGAGAGAGAGATTGGGATCGAATCTAACAGCATACAATGGCACTTATTTTGTGTGCGGGCACAAGGCCTACCCCTGGTTGCCACAGGACTGGAGGGGGTCTTGTTATTTGGGATATGTGGTCCCCTTTTGTCAGACGGGTACGTACTTTAGCAGAAGTACAGACACCAGGTCGACTAAGATGAGATCTTATCCCGGTAAAGAGGCTATTTGGGGTCATGATGCTCCCATTCAGGATAGGATGCACCATGGATGAATTATGTAACCTAGAGAGGGTACTGGAACAGATAGTTAACGACACTGCTGAAGCAATGGAGGGCATAACGGCTGAAATGGTAGCCATATGTACAATGGTACTCCAGAACCGAATGGTCCTAGATTATATACTAGCACAAAGTGGGGGCACATGTGCCTTAATTGGAGTTGAATGTTGCACTTACATTCCCGATAATTCAGAAAACATAACCAACCTCGCTGATCACATAAGAAGGGAGGTAAAGAAGTTATCCACGACAGCAGGAGGATCTGGCTGATTTGACTGGCTGTTAGGGGAATCCTGGGGGTCCTATCTTATGCATGGAGTAATTATTCTGGTTGTAATAATAATTACTTGCTGTCTGATTATCGGGTGTTTTAATATCTGCTGTAAAGTTATGATGACTCGACTGATGCCAGTAGCCAGTGTAATCGCCGAAGAAGAAGCACACCTGATGGAAATACCTGAAGACTGCCATGGATGAAGAAACAGACGACGATGATACCGACCACTATCTTTGAAGGGTAGCCTAGAGCTACAGGCAAGGTGGACATACGCAACATCAGGGAAGTAACATACCCCAAAGGACGAATATATGACATCATGCTACTATCATTATGGTCATCTGGATTTCGTGAACATCATCCAGGACCAAAAGGGGGAATATTGTTGGAGCGGATTTTTGGACATATACTTGAATTTTGTAAGGGACAATACTGATGCATCATGCTTTATATAAAAAAACAGTTAGACTTCAAGGTATGCTGGCCTTGAGTTATGGAGATAGGAAAGTGAGATAATGAACACTGGAGAGTTAAGTGCTGGGTATGTTTGTTTATACCGGTGCCAAAAGCCTGCACTTGTTTATACTGCCCTGTCACAATGCAGGATGGTTTATATCAAAAGCTTAGCCTTCGATAGTAAAAGCTTTGTAGTGCTAAAGCATGTGATGTAAAGTGACGTAATTTGTGAGATAAAAGAACCTCACTGGAGATACCAATTTGAGAATTGGTTCAGAGACAGGGATCTCTAATACTTCTCCCAAAGCTTTGTCTCCGATTTAATAAACCTCTCTTTATATATTATACAGTCTCGGAAATATTTTTCCACAACAATAAGCTACACATTGGTACAACATTCACACTGGTGGGATATTGGGCATAATATATCAGCACACCCTTAGGTTTGTATTATTTAACACACTCTGGTTGTTCTCCAACTTGTAATGATAGTATATTTGATATATGTACCCTGTGTGTCAAGACTTTGATGCATAAGCCAATGTCTTTGACTAACCAGCACTAAAAAAAAAATCTAATTAATTGAGCATAATGAAAGAGAAGATCCGAAGGATCGTAGAGGAGACCCCAGGTGGGGTAAGATCAGGAAAGAAACAAGAAACAGATGATACCCCAGGTGGGGCAGAATTAGAACATCGGAACAGTGAATTAAATTTGAGTAAAGGGTCAGAGGTTGCCCCTCCCCCTCAAAGGAATGGACTGTAAGTAAGGGGGAAATCTTCATTTCTGAGTCTCCCAACTAACAATACCCAAATCGAGAAAGCAATAAGTAAGTTAGTGGACCACAAGTGGTGGGAAGTAGCGTATAATGTCAGCCAGCATCCTTGTGCACAAATGATATCAGCAGCCCTAGTAATTGCTCAATGCCTGGCCTTAATAGTTCTAATTATAATGTCATGTTATTTGAGTTGCTTGACACGCCGATTGAACCGTCGAACCAATTATCTAGAGTTGGCACAGTTGGTAGAGGTTCGTAAATGAGAGGTCGAAATAAAGTCTTCTGCCTCTTAAGGTGGGAAATATGTTACAAATTAGAGTTACCTGAAAAAGTAATACTTTGTTTACATGATTGTATGTTTCTGCTCAAGACAAGTAAAGGGTTACAGTATAAGCTATGTTTTACTTGAGAATGCGTAAGTTTCACTTTCCTGGAAGATTTGCCTCAGACAGTGATTTTAATGAGTTAGATTAGCGAATGCATAAAATTTTGACGATGTCTTTAATTTGGCCAATGAAGGCCCAATCTAATGTTTCTTCCATTATTACTAATAACCAATTATAATGCTCGGGTAGAATTTAGAGTTTGTTTAACAAAACTGCTTGCAAATATAATTAAAAATTAATTGGTATAAAAGACGTAGAATAGAAGGAATGGGAATTTAGGGTATCCATGATGACTGACTGAAATGAGACAGTTTTAGCCTGGGGCCCCCTGATTTAATGGCCTAAGGTTGCCCTGAGACATGCACCGGTTGGAGCAGGGAGGATAAGACAGGATGAGATAAGAGACTATAGCTATGAGGGAATAGGGCTTGACGACAGAAGGGGTGTCCAGATGGATGGATTGGCCTTCAAAATTATAAATAGGAAAATTTGCGCAATGGTTGTAAAGACCCCTCCTTCGGGGTGGGTCTTTATCGGCAAGTTAAGACAAGGAACTAGAAATACTATCGGGAAATAAGTTTTTAAGGGAGCCTCTATAGGTCAAATAGTTCTGTCAATAATTCGATCTTCGGCCCACCCTTAAAGAGAGGTTAAAAGAAGCACCATGAGGAAGCATTCAGACAGATTGGGAAGGGAGAACCAATCACAGGTGAGCTGATTGAATGTTCTTTCGAGAGTGGACCCCGATCATTGAAGTCAATCACTTTTGGGGTTCTAGACGAACAAAAGAGGCCCTAAGCCGGAGAACTGCTGGTCATGGTTGTATGCTTTAGCTATATAGCTCATGTGTTATATTCCATCCCAAACTCTGAGTAAACACAATGGGGCTGAAATTGCTCACCGCTATAAACAGGGTGTACCTACCCTGTTTCTGTTGATTTTACCGGCATGGTGGATACGGTGGCCTCTTGAACAAAATTCCGCACTTTGGCTTTTTTTTTCCAGCTGACCGGAAGTCGGTCATAATGGGGTGGATGTGGGGCGGTAAGGTGAAGTTCGCAGTCGAGAGGGGCAGAAGTTGGGGGTGTTGTAGTGGCCACCGCTGTCAGTCATCAGCGTAACGCTGATGACATCGTCAGAGCGCTGCGTCACCACGGCTCACCCCTTCACTTAGCGATTTTTAAAGTTCGGTCCACTGGGCTACCAGGGAGAGTTTCGGCTAGGCCAGTGGCCTAGCACCCAAGATGGGGTGCTAGGCTGCCTGTTGGCGGCCCAGCCAAACCCAGAGGCATAATTGTCGGCCCGACATGGTAGTCGGCAGACAAAAAAAACATGGCGGCACGGCAGTGGGTCCTCCTCTTTAATGGGAGCCACACCGCCATTTTCGAAGGACACAACCTCACTGCACTGGCAGAAAAAGTAGCTTTTGGCTCCGCGCAAGGGGGGGGAAGATTTTTTCGGCAGACCTTTGCCATCGGAGGGCAACATCGGCGGTGGGCGCTCTGATGTCGCACTTCGGATGGTGAGGGGGGGAGCAGGTCACCACCGGGATACCGGAAGAGCGGAATTTTCAAAATGGCGGCCATTACACGAAAAACTGGTGGCCACTGCACTCCACAGCGTGGCTACGATTTCCAGCTGTAACAGGCCTTAAGGGAAGGCGCAACTTCGGTCACAATATATTCACCATGTTGGTTTACACTTGAATCTGATTATTAAGGTGACCAGAGATAGCCTTAACAGGCAATTTCTAACATCATGCAGGTGAATGCCTGCTATCTAAGGAGCTGCAACGATGCATTTATAATGAAATAATCAACGGTCTCATCGATCTAGGAGCCCCAACAACATCACTGTTTGTACACATCAGAAACAAAATATGTAAACTTATCAGAACCAATATCATTTACAAATATTCAACTATTCACCCTGGTGCTTACCTTTAGTGGCTGTTGTGTAATCTAGTGCCTCTACGAAATGCAACCCCGGAGCAGCAGCAAGCGAGGTGGATGGCTGCTGAGAATATGAAGAGGCCAATTCAGCTGTTCTTCTGGGAGGCCCTTGAGAGGTTGTGGGCTGTGATGGCCCAGCCTCAGACTGCACCATCTCAGGAGTCTGGGTCGCCTGGTGTCAGGCAATGTCAAGGGCATTGGTGGAGCGGGGGGGAAGGGAGCAGCAATATTGGCATCCAGAGAGAGACTAGTCGGTTCCTGCTCCATAATTCCCACACCAATACCTCTGGGCCTCTGTTTAGCCCTCCCAGTGATCTGGTGGAGGACAGATCTGTGGGCATCGGAGACATACTGCAAGCCCCTTTCAACCGAGCCCAGAGCCACCATGGCAGCTTCCTGAGCTTTCGTTACAGCAGTTTGCTGTTCCATGCAAGCTGCAATGACTGCAGTGGAAGTAGCGACCTCAGTCGCTTTATGATGTCGGGCTCCATAATTTGCTGGATGGAATTGGACAGCCTCTCCATGCTGGAGAGGATGGGTTCCAGGCTCTGCGTCTAGCCACAGATCAAGTTGGAGGCGGACTCCTCCATCTCCCTTGGCACGACTCGTAGGTTTTCAGGCAAGCTCTCCATTGCACCAAGCATTTGATTTGTCATACCCATCAGTCTTCATCCGAAGCTTGGCCCTGCAAGGTCCTCATCTGACTCCTCTACAACAGAACTAGTATGCGACCTTGCCTCCTGGAAAGGTGGCACCTGTGGTGTTCCTTTCACCCTGTGTGACTGCTGCCCGTTAGTGCCCAGTGCGTCCAACTGTGAGAATCGCTCTTCTAAGTTCCGCATGGCGCCAGTCTCTAAGTTGGTGCCTGCGACAGTGGTACCCATTGATGCAGTGCTTTCGTCCTCACTCTCCTCCTCCGGGAGGCGAGGTGGCTGTTGCTCTTCCTGAGCCTACTCCATGGGGTGAAGTGCATCTTGCTCCTGGGAGCCTGCAATGGTAAAGCTGGAAGAGTTTGCGTGCAGTGCGTGTGGCCACTAAAGGAGAATGTGTGTGATGAGACCACATGGAGGTTGGGATGAGGATAGCTTCGGGTGATTGGGGATCAGGAATACTTGTGCATCTGCAAGGAAGCTGCAGTGACCACGTAACTCTCGGCGAGATTCCCCCTGCTCTGCCTCTGGCCACTGTGTCTCCCACTCCCCTCCCGATCACAACCAGCACTGCCACCTCAAGGATAACTAGTAGAGTGGACAAGAGAGAACCAGTGGAGGTGGTGTATTTGGACTTTCAAAAGGCTTTTGACAAGGTCCCACACAAGAGATTGGTGTGCAAAATTAAAGCACATGGTATTGGGGGTAATGGGTAATGTACTGACGTGGATCGAGAACTGGTTGACAGACAGGAAGCAGGGATAAATGGGTTCTTTTCAGAATGGCAGGCTGTGACTAGTGGTGTATCGCAGGGCTCAATGCTGGGACCCCAGCTATTTACAATATACATTAATGACTTGAATGAGGGAATCGAGTGTAATATCTCCAAGTTTGCAGATGACACTAAGCTGGGTGGCAGCGTGAGCTGTGAGGAGGATGCTAAAAGACTGCAGGGTGATTTAGACAGGTTAGGCGAGTGGGCAAACACATGGCAGATGCAGTATAATGTGGATAAATGTGAGGTTATCCACTTTGGGGGCAAAAACATGAAGGCAGAATATTATCTAAATGGTGGCAGATTAGGAAAAGGGGAGGTGCAATGAGACCTGGGTGTCATGGTACATCAATCATTGAAAGTTGGCATGCAGGTACAGCAGGCGGTAAAGAAGGCAAATGGTATGTTGGCCTTCATAGCTAGGGGATTTGAGTATAGGAGCAGGGAGGTCTTACTACAGTTTTACAGGGCCTTGGTGAGGCCTCACCTGGAATATTGTGTTCAGTTTTGGTCTCCTAATCTGAGGAAGGACGTTCTTGCTATTGAGTGGGTGCAGCAAAGGTTCACCAGACTGATTCCCGGGATGGCTAGACTGACATATGAGGAGAGACTAGATCGACTGGGCCTGTATTCACTGGAGTTTAGAAGGATGAGAGGGGGTCTCATAGAAACATATAAAATTCTGACGGGACTGGACAGGTTAGATGCAGGAAGAATGTTCCCGATGTTGGGGAAGTCCAGAACCAAGGGACATAGTCTAAGGATAAGGGGTAAGCCATTTAGGACTGAGATGAGGAGAAACTTCTTCACCCAGAGAGTTGTTAACCTGTGGAATTCTCTACCGCAGAGAGTTGTTGATGCCAGTTCATTGGATATATTCAAGAGGGAGTTAGATGTGGCCCTTATGGCTCAAGGGATCAAGGGTATGGAGAGAAAGCAGGAAAGGGGTACTGAGGTAAGTGATCAGCCATGATCTTATTGAATGGTGGTGCAGGCCCTAAGGGCCAAATGGCCTACCTCTGCACCTATTTTCTATGTTTCTATGTTTCTATTGTGGATGGAGTGTGTTGAGGTTGTGATGCTGGTGGTGGTGGTGCAGTTGTTAAGAAGTGTTTTTGTGAGATGGGATCTTACCCTGACCATGCGAGTCATGTCGTTACATTTCTGGTGGCACTGGAGCCATATCCTGGAGGCCAGGTCTCCTGGATGTGGCCTCCGGGACGATCTGCTCCCACTTGCAGCGCATCAGCTGCCTCTATGGCCTCCATCCCCCCACCGCACGTAGAGGACATCCCTCCTCTTCTCTACCTTCTCCACCAGGACCTCCAGTGCTACATCAGAGAACCTAGCTGCCCTCTCTCTTGCTCCTTGATGCATAATTCCATGCCCAGCCATCGTACTCCACACCTTCAGTTGAAGTGCGTGAGTGCAGTGCTTGAGTGCTAAACTTGCAGTTGTCGGTTTCTGTGCCTGCAGCCAAGTCATGATAATCATTAGCCCGAAAATGTTGTGCTAAATCCAGACTTTCAAACAGGCATCTCTTTTCACACAGCACCCATTTAGAGTCTGTTTTCACCCTTTAGCCACAATAACCCTCTTAGTCGCCTGTGCAGCTGAGCCTGAGGTTTCCAGAGCCCTATCACTATTGCTCCTTTCACGTAGGAGCACAATGATGAGCGAAGCAGGCAGCCCATCGGCGCTCCTCGAATTCTGGCGTCTTGTGCATTCCTGATTTTCATGGCTCCACCATTGGCAGTCGTGCCTTCAGCTGCCTAGGCCCTAAGCTCTGGAATTCCTTCCCTAAACCAATCTGCCTCTCTACCTCTCTCTTAACATAAGAACATAAGAAATAGGAACAGGAGTAGGCCATTACCCCTTATTCCCTTATCGGTTAAGAAACTGTCTATAAGAACATAAGAAATAGGACCTTTACATGTTTTTCTCCTTTAAGCCACTCCTTAAAACCTACCTCTTTGACCTCACCTGTCCTAATATCGCTTTAAGTGCTTCAGTGTCAAATATGTTGTTCGATAAGGTTCCTGTGAAGTGCCTAGGTGTGTATTACTGCATTAAAGGTGCTATACAAATGCAAGTTGTTGTTTTCATTAAATGAATGCACTAAAGCAAGGAACACTGAGAACATGGTACAGGAAATAATGAAATAAAATGTACTTAGGGTAGATTATCCACCCATTGACAATGATTGTGTGGTAAACATTGCCCAGTCATTTATTTAAGTGCATGGAGTTCTATACTTCTAAAACAATTAACTTTATTTCTTTTTTTAATGGCATTTCAGTAGTACTTCAGATCTGTATTTTTGCACATCTAAGCAAAATGCTGAACAGCTCAACACAAGAGTGCTCTGTTTATTTAGTGCTTCACTCAGGGATTTCCAGTTGCGGCACACTCCCTAGTTGCTAAAGTTAGCACCGGCAGGAAATCACCACCCACATCTCCTGTGTATAATGTTAAACACTAAAGCTGACAAATCCATGACATTACCAGTACCCAGAAAAAGCAGCCAGGCCAATAATTCAGCGTGACAAGCCACAAAGCTGCCAGCTGCATGTGAGCGCTGTTCCAGGAAAAGAGTCATCCAGTCAAGCTCTATTATTCCTGGAAATATACAGCAGGTCATCTTCTATGAAATGTAGCAACCACCAAAACAATCCCAAAAAGGAAGACTTCATTAAAATTGACAATGCATCCTGACAGCTTTCTGTACAACCACTTAGCTGGATTTTAAACACTGCATTGATTAAGTATCAGATCTGTTTTTTAAAGTAAATACTCGCTGCTAAGATCTTTTATTTGCTTGTGTAATGTGTTTCCCACTTAAAATTTTTATCACTGCGTTGCAAAGTAACCATTTGAATACTGAATTACTGATGTACCTTTACATGTCTTTCCATATTTAACATTTGCAAAATTCAATAATATTGACAGTTAATATTTACACAGGTATGTTATGGTACAGTGCAGTAAACATGCAGTGGAGCCGAGTCTTAAGACTAAAAAAAGGGCTCAATTTTCCCCAATGCCGTTTTTTGGCGCACTGCAAGAGTTACGCCAATTTCTTTTGGTCCCGACTAGTCCAAAAAAATAACTAGCAAGTTTCCCCATTCTACTTCTTGAAATTGGCGCTACGCAGCCTGCTCTTTAGCTTCAGGGGATAGAGCCTAATGCATGTGCCGAAAAAAACAATGCCCCCACCCCCCCACCCCCCCCACCCCCTGCACCCCCCTGCACATGCGGGGGAAAAAAATGACATTTTTTAAGTGACTGCTATGGGTGCGCATACCCAGTACAGCTCCCGGTCAGCATTTGGCCATTTTTAAAGAGCCAGTTGTGTGTGAGAACTTTAATTCTCATTGGAAAAATCGGAGCTGCAATACAAGATACAACGTGGCTCACAGGCCAAGAATTTCTCACAGGATGAGGTAATTGAGGCCAGATGGCATGAGCTGGACACCAGCAGAGGTCACATAAAAATTTCACCAAAAGAAATGAAGAAACGCTGGAACCAACTTGCAGATGATTACTATGCAATGGTGACCACCCCGAGGTCTGGAGGCCAGTGCAAAAAGAAGTGGCAGGACCTTGATCAAGTAGTTAGTGGAAGTAATATTTTCATTTATTCACTGGAATTGCAATTGTAAATGTGACCATCTGTATATGTCCCACCCAGCAGAAAGGGGGAGGGGGGAGGGATGGGGGAGAAGGGGGAGAAGGGAGAGGGGGGAGAAGGGGATAAAGGGGGAAAGGAGAAGGAGACTGGGGGGGAATGAGATTGGGGGGGGGAAGGAGATTGGGAGGGAGGAATGGGGGTTGGATGGAGATTGAAGGAGATTGGGGGGGGAAGGGGGGAGATGAGGGGGGAGGGGGGAGATGAGGGGGGAGGGGGGGAGATGAGGGGGGAGATGAAGGGGGGGAAGGAGATTGGTGGGGGGTGGGGGGGAAGGAGAAGGGGGAGGGAGGCTGAACGGGCCGGGCCCGAGACTTCGGGCAGGGCCCATCCCCAGCGCCAGCACCAGCACCAGATTTACAGGTAGGTGGCGTTGGGTCGGGTCAGGAGGGTGGTGGGAGGGAGGGAGGTTCGGTTCGGGTAGGGGAGGGAGGGAGGGAGAGGGAGGTCAGGTCAGGTCGGGGGGAGGGAAGTCAGGTCGGATCCAGTCTGGGGGCGGGGGGAGAGCTGGTGTCGGGTCCAGTCCGGGGGGTGGGGGAGAGCAGTGGGTGTCGGGTCCGGGGGGGGGTGGGGGGGAGAGCAGCGGGTGTCGGGTCTGGTCTGGAGGCAGGGGGGGAGCAGCGGGTGTCGGGTCCGGTGGAGGGGGGAGAGCAGTGGGTGTCGGGTCCGGTCCGGAGGCGGGGGGGAGCAGCGGGTGTCGGGTCTGGTCCGCGGGCAGAGAGCAGCGGGTGTTGGGTCCGGTCCGGGGGGGGTTGGTGTCGGGTCCGGTCCGGAGGCGGGAAGCGGGAGTCGAGGCGGGAGGCGGGAAGCACGAGTCGGGTCGGGAGGAAGCAGGAGCTGGCCGTGGGAGGAGCCTTATTCAAGCAGCCTCAGTGAGGCCATTCGGCCAGGGCTAGGGGCTGCGTGCTTCGGGCCCCTCCCACACAGTTTCGGGCGCCTGGAGCTACTGCACTTGCGTGCCCACTGTAGCGCGCATGTACAGAGGTCCCGGCACTGTTTTCGGCGCAGGGACCTGGCTCCGCCCCCTACAGCTCGTGCTGCGCTGCGCCGAGGGCCAGAGGACCTACAGGGAAGTGGAGAATACGGAGTTTTTTTTTAGGCGCACTTTGTGGCGCGAAAAATGGGCGTCCAGGTCGGAACTGCGCCATTCTAGGTGCGGCTCGAAACTTGGGCCCTAAAAAGTTACATTTTCATCTTTGCACGCAACAAAAAGGGAAAGAACTCGAACAGGAGGAGGCCCGGAAAATCTGCTCCCACTGACACCCTTGGAAGACAGGGTCGCTGCTTTGATGGCTCCTGCCTGGAAAAAAGCAACCATCACTGCACAAGCTGGGTCCACGCTCGAGGGAGAGGGTAAGTCCTGCAAATTCTACAGTCTGGCTTTGCTAAATGTTAAGTACTGCGCGGGCTAGCCATGCTTTCATTCTTGGGGATGTCTCCGTCAGCTATGCTTCAGTTGATGAAATGTGCTATCATTCATCGTGGTCCTTCAAATGAGTCTGCTGCCTGCGCTGTGTGAGCCTATTCATGCCAACACCTGCCCCTTCCTCTGCAGCTAACCATTTGTCTGTTCTGTTATATTTTGCAGAACTTGAGGCCAACCCTGATGAGGCTGAAGCCGATGCAAAAGAAGATTCAGACGCAGACGAGCCTGAAGAGAACATCATCCAATCCCACCTTTCAGACCAAGAGCATGGGGGTGAGGGGAAGGGGAGGGGCAGGGGGAGGGGATGGATGAAGCCCCCCTTCTGGAGGAGATGCAGATGCCGCCCATTGTACCATGGAATGTCCCAACACTCGTACCACTCAGGCCCTTTCCTGAGTGATATGAGTGTTGGGACATTCCATGGTTTCTCACAGTCCAAGGCTGGGGATTCCAGTGGGGTGCAGCGAGGTACTCCCAGGGCCCCACTATCTGAGGCTGCTGGTCCCAGTGGGATGCAGCGAGGCACACCCAGGGCCCACCGTCCATGGCTGCGGCTCCCAGTGGGATGCAGCGAGGCACACCCAGGGTGAGGAGGGGAAGGAGAGCTCGACAGCTCTCTCCTGAAGTGCAGGATCTAACAGATGTGGTTCAGATGATGGCAATGAGTGCAGAGAGCATTGACCTTACCCAATCAGTCCTGGGCACCATCAGTGGGGTGATGATGTATCAGGACTGTCGGGAGAAGTAACAACACTCTCACGAGAAATGGGAACACTGTCCGGGCACATGAAGCAGGGAATGTCACAGGCAGCTGATACACTGTCGTTGCACATGAGGGACGGAATGTTGAAGGTAGTTGAGACACTGTCAGGGCACATGAGGGAGGGAATGTCGGAGTTAGCTGCTGCAATAAGGGAACACGGCCAAACCCCGTGACCATTGACAGAATCAAATGTCACTCCCACTCCAATCCCCAGACCAGCCTCTGAAGAGGCCCAAGCTGGGCCTTCCACATTACCACCTGCCCATGCCCTCCATCAAGAAATGCGCATTACCTGAGATGTTCGAAAGAATAAGCTTGGTACCGACCCAAGAAACGCTGTGCCACCGCCTGCGGGCTGGGGTGGAGTCACCAAGACCAAGCGCAGTGGGTGGTCTAAGAATCAGGTGGAGGAGAGATGGGTGCAGCCTTTCTTTGCTGCTGCTGCTGTTGTTGTTGTTACTGTTGTAACTGTTCTCAAATTAAAAGTTTTTTGTAAGTTATGTAAATTTACAAGTTTAAAAGTTTGTAAGTGATTTTAAAGTTTGTAAGTGATCTTAGAGTTAAATGATCTTAAAGTTTGTAAGTGATCTTAAAGTTTGTACGTGATCTAACTGAAAACTTTAAAGTTTGATACAAGAATATTTTTAGTTAAGTTAAAGTACAAACAAGTGTTAAACTTTTGAATAAAATATATTTTAAATTATAACTGAATCATTTCTATTATTTGTTCCATTAACACAACACAACATTACGGAACAGGTCCAAACAGTAAACATGGTCCATGTAGAATAGTTGCCGCTGAGCCTTCAGGCAGCTGGCACAAGGCTCAAGCAATCGTTAAACGGGCACGACGGCCAGCCCTACTCCGCCGTCATGTTCCGGGTTCAGGTAGTTGCATAGCTTCCTCATCCTTCTCCTCATCATCTGCATCTTCCTCCTCCTCATCAGTCACTATCACCTCAGGTGGGTCTTCTACTACCAGTTGCTGCTGCCTCATGATGGCTAAGTTACGCAGCGTGCAGCACACAACATCAGGAGAGTAAAGCAAGTAGCCTCCGGAATGGTCCAGGCATCGGAAATGCTGTTTCAAGATGCCAATGGTCCTCTCTATTATGCTGCGCATCGCAATGTGCGACATGTTGTATTCCCAATCAGCTTCCGTCCGGGTTATGCGTAGCCATCTTCCAGCAGCCAGCTCTGCCCCTCTGGCTGCTGCTGAAACACGGCAGATATAGCACTCTTGCATAGGATGAATGCATCATGGGTGCTCCCAGGGTATCTTGCATCAACTGACCTGATGCGATGCATGTCGTCATACATGAGCTGCACATTAATGGAGTGGGAGCCTTTTCTGTTCCTGTACATCTCGGAATCCTCCAAAGGTGCTCACAAGGTGATGTGGGTATAATCAATCCAGCCATGTACCTTTGGGAAGCCAGCAATCCTGGAGAAGCCCACAGCCCTTTCACTCATTGCCTGGGCGGTCATGGGGAACATTATGTAGTCATTCCTCCGGGCATAAAGTGCAGCTGTCACCTGCCATATGCAGATATGTGTTGCTTGTTGAGAAGCGGTGCACACATCACCCATTGTGGCCTGGAATGATCCAGATGCATAAAATGAAAGTGCAGCTGTAACCTTCAATTCAACTGACAAAGCAGTCCTCCTGCGCTTCTAGGTTTCAGGTCTGCTTTTACTAACTCACAGATCTCGGTTACAACTTCTTTGCAGAAACGCAGCTTTCTCACACAGACTGCATCACTCGGGTGCAAGTATGAACACCTGTCTCAATATACCCGACGTGGGTAAGGCCTTCTGCCCATTATCCTATGCTCTGAGGTTCCTCATGCGATGACGTCGAATCAATCGTCTCCTCCGCAGCACTATCATGCAGAAGGCTTGCACGAGGTATGGCATTGTCAATATTGCCCTCTTACTTAAATTGTACCTTTGCAAGAAGCTCAAAACAGCAGGACAAGGAGTTAAAGCTTCTCACACCTCTCTCTCCCCAAGTTGACGCCCTACTATGGACCACACCCTGCTCTGTGCATGCGCAATAGGCTTGCTCAGAACGGGAAGCTAGGCATTCAATTAGGACATTTGGGGCAACAAAGTCGAATGCAATTCTTTAACTTTAGATTTTTTTCGAAGTATCACCCCACCACTGACTGGATGTCTCCTCATCGGGCTTGAGGGTCGGCCGGCAGAATCGCTACCTCGCCCGGACGCAGGGGCTCGGCAAACCCCCCTGGGTTTCTTTTGAAGCTGCTGCATAGTATAAGTCTTCTCATGCCTTCAGTTCGGCTTCCACTCCACCTCCCCCCCACCCCTGGCTTCTTTTGATGCTGAGCCCCAAGCCCCTGTGTCCGGGCGAGGGAGCGATTCTACCGGCCGATGCTCCAACCCACGAGCTCGGTGAGAAGACATTCGGTGGTGGCGTGGTACTTTGAAAAAAATTAAAGAATTGCATTAGACTTCCAATTTTTCCGTTTTAAGTTTGAAAAAAATTAAGTTTCATGATGCATATTTAATGTCTTCTTGACTCCCTCCAAAACTTCACCTAAAAACAATGGTGTCTTTCAGCGCTGATTTTTTAATGTCCACTGGTTTTTCTTAAGTGCCCAGAAGATTTTTTGGGAGTGGTCACATACTCCATCCTAGGAAAAATGTAAGTTGGCCAAACTTGCATAAATCTGAAAAACTGGCACATACATCAGGTTACCCTATGACGCAAAAAAATACTAACCTAAATAAATCATAACTAACTGAGTTATGCTGGTGCAGAAACTTGGGGAAACTTTGGATATTTTAATTTAGGCCAAAAAAAGCGGTGCACGCCAAAAAAACGGTGCCGATAACTGGGGAAAATTGAGCCCATAAAATGACTGTTTATGGCTAGCTCTCACAGATACCTCGGTCAAAGCTTTTCTTTACAAGGCTCACTTCCCCCTTATAACAGATTCAGTACATTGTTCCAAAGACAATATTGTAAAGGTGATTTACTGCATGTAGAAATATAGAAAGGTGGTGTCATGGCCGGCAATAAAATATGATAAATAGCCCTACAAGTGAGATAAAAAAAGAAAAAAAAACACTGCCAATTCTGGAAACCCAAACCAAGATGCTGGAAATGCTCAGCTGTCTATCAGCATCTATGAAGAGAAAAGGTGGATTTATCTACAGACCCTTTGTTAGAACATCAAGTTGTCTTTTTGCAGCTGCTGATGAAAATTATGGACCTATTCACCATTTTCATTTTTTTGACTAACAGTTTGGCCGACAGGATAACTTAAGTCCAAGAAAATTGTAAGCATACAGCAACCAGCCTCCTGAGTGAAGTTATTGGTCATATTTTATTGCTGGTCCAAATGTAATCTCTTCATGCTGCACTTGAATTAAATAATAATATTTTTTTAAATCAATTAGTATTTTAATTTTATTTTTCTGTTCATTTTAATGGAAATAGTACTTTGCTCAAGTGTCACAGAGCTGGCTGGTTGCCATTTTGAAAATCCCCTGAAGTGGCTATTAAAGCAACGAATCATATTAAATTCCTCATTTTTTTTCTTATCTTGAAAGACTCTTGAAGAGGCCAGTCCTGCGCGGGAGTGTACTAAATCGCAGATCACAGTGCGAGCTTTATATAGTTAGCAGCTCACTGAAGTTTGGTCTGTGAAAGCTCGGCTTTCATTACACATGATGGCTGCCAAACATAAGGCTTTATTGTGGAATAACATAATCGTCAATCTTACATACACATTTTTATAATGCAGTTTATTTCTTTTGGAGAAAAGAAAACCTGAGGATTCCGTGACTTATTTTTGCCCTACAGCAGCATGTTCTGTTTTATTGTTTTTTTTAATATTCGACATCCAACAATCCAATATTGAAATAATTAGTACAGCTGCCAATGGAAAATATATAGCATGGCGCTAGACAGCTGCAATATTATGTGATTTACTTTATTTTATCACCTGCACATGGTTAGAATGCCATTGTGTAGTTATTCAGGCATTCTGATAAGGGCGCTCAGTTTTGACATGAACAATTGCTTCCTTTAAATTGTAGTCGATCTTGGGAGAACGGCTAAAATGCTCAGCTTTCTCATATTTGCTAATGGAAGTTTCAGCTGGTCTCCTGTAAAGCAGCTGCACCTATGGGCCTCATTATTTTGTACACTGGCTGTGACGGTTTTGCCAGTGCACATGCACAAAGCACTAGTGTCATGATGCCAGTGAAAAGTGATGCCATGAAACTACATAACCACATTGCTGTCATGTGGGAGCTTGCTGTGCGCAAATTGGCTGCCGCGTTTCCTAGATTACAACAGTGACTATACTTGAAAAGCACCTCTTTGGCTGAAAAGCACTTTGGGGCACCCTGAGGTTACAAAAGGTGCTATATAAATGCAAGTTCTTTCTTTTTACAAATGGGAATTTCTCCGTGTGTATGTAATGGTGTCATGATTTTGCCTCATATGTCACTGACAATAAATGTTCATCTGCTGCTGAAACAATGGCGGCAATTTTAGGCGGGTGAGTTTTGTCCCCAATCTGTGCTCATCTTTCCCGCAACACTATGTGTGAACCGTTCCAATCAGGTTTCCACTCCTGCCAAGAATACTGAAACGGCCTTAATCAAAGTCAGAAAAGACCTGTCTGTAGCCTTTGACACAGTTGACCACGCCATCCTCCTCCAACCCTTCCCCTCTGTTGTCCAGTTGAGTGGGACTGTGCTTGCCTGGTTCCACTGTATCCAGTCGTAGCTAGAGAATCTGCAGCAATCGACCTTTGACATGATCATGGCTGGCATCTCTGTTGGGTAGTTTGACCCGGTTGGCTTGAATATTATCGTCCCCACATAAGTAGCAGCAGCCTTCCATCAGCTCTGCTGAAGTCACTGCAGGTGCACCTTATAAGAGAAGTAGAGTGAGGAAGCCTTCTGTTCAGAAAAGCATTTTGGGTTGAGCACTTTGGTGTCAAAATATTTTAGTTCATCTTTTTGTAAATATATTCTTCCATTTTTAACATTTGTGAGTTTGGTGTATGGTCTCTTTTCATTGCCACTAGTTAGTTTGCATTGTCAGAATGTCAGTGATATAGACGTTGGTTGAAAAGTTTGACTATTCTTTAATGCAAAATTAAGGGAGTGATGAAGGGAGTGACAGGGACTTCTAATGCCGATGAGCTTTTTGTCACTTTTCAGTTGAGTCGATTGAGCAGGTCAACAAAGGTGCTGAGAGATTAGCTGCTCCCTGACCTCTCTGACTGTCAGGGGTTATGCTACCCCTCCGTCTACCAGTTCTCCCTCACCTTCACCTAATCCTTCCTCATTGGATGATGCCTCTCGCTGTTGCTGTGCCTCCTCGTTGCATTGCCAAGTTCTGCAGAATGCAGCCTCCTACTATGATACAGCCCACATTGCAGGGAGCCCCAATCAAAGCATTAGAATCTTTTAGTTTCAAGATACCAATGATCAGTGTTTTTCCTATTGTTATCCTTGGTTCACTTTCAAATCTGAGTCAGAAGGCTGTGGGTTCAATCCTACGCCAGAGACTTCAGCACATAATTCAGGCTGACAGTGAGGGAGTGCTGCACTGTCAGAGATGCTTTATTTCAGATTAGATGCCATGTCTGCCCTCTCAGGTGGACATTAAAGATCCCATAGTACTATTTGAAGTTCTGCCCAATATTTATCCCTCAACCAACATTACAAAAACAGATTACCTGGTTATGTATTTCATTGCTGTTTGTGGGACCTTGTTTGAAAATTGGCTGCAGTGTTTTAACAGTGAGTACACATCAAAAGTACTTTGTTGGCTGTAATGCACTTCTGAATGTCCTGAGGTCATGAAAGGTGCTAAATCAAGGCATCCTTTTCTTCCCTTTCCTTTAATGGTCCCAGGGCTATTATTGTACCTGTGCTGCTCCGACATGTTGGAGTTGTGGAGGGCTGTCATCAGCTAGGTGTGGAGGGGGTATCCCTTGACCTCTGGCAGTCGTCCTCTGACATCCCTGGAGGGTTGGCATAGTGAGGGGATAGATGAGTGATTCGGGATGAAAGCATCGTGACAACTGCCAGCGAAACTGGCCCAGACTTGCATGATCCTTCGACAGTTATCACACACGAGTTTGACATTGATGGAATGATCGGCCTTCCTGTTGAAAAAAGCTCTTGGCTCATCCTTTACAGTTAATGACAGCACGTACATGAGAGAAACCAGCTCTCTCATTCTGGCTATTATTGTATTATTGCCATCCATTAGGAAAATAAAGTACTGATTGGCTCTGGTTAAGAATGCATTGGTGATCTGCTTAGTGCAGAAGTGCATTGCAGACTGGAAGATGCAGGTGATCCCTCCTGTAATAGCCTGGAATGAACCTGTAGTTCAAAAATTCAGAGCGGTGGGGACTTTCACAGCCACGGGCAAAGAATGGCTCCCTGGTACAACAGGCAGCAGGTCCTGCTGCAGAGGGCTGCACAGGTCTGTAACGTCCTGTCTGGTAAAGCTCAGCCTGATAAACTGCTCCTCTCAGATGTCCAGGAAAGCCATTTTTGGTCGATTGACTCTGTGGGCTGGGTTAGGCATTCCACCTGCAGCCCTCCTCAGCTGCTTTGCTCCAACAGGCCCAGCTGTTACTTGACTTGGTTGCTAAGGCTACTGCTGCTGCACTACCTCAAACGATACATCCAATCAGAATAAAGAAGCAAAAATAGTAGCTATGATACGCTGAAAATTCGTAGTCAGGGTGAGTAAGGCAAACCAATCATAAAGAAGCAATCATGAAACTGAAATGCCATGACAATCCAGTAATCAGAATAGAGGTCCTAATAATCCAAGTGATTGCAGGTGAATGCCTCTATAAATTGTTCTTCCAGACAGTTTCTGAGGTCAATCCCGTGAGGTTTTATTGAGCAGGTTGGCCACTGGAGTGCCTTCTGTCCAGCCTTGTTAAAATAGTATCGGGGTCCCAAAGACATTATGGGACCCCCAGTGGATGCCGCATCCACTGATTTGCGGTGGGTATGTTTCTAAACGTAGTCAGTGGCATCGATAAATCATGATCAGGGATTTGCGATGGGAACAGTAAGTGGATTCCTGCAATCTTAACCACTTAAGCTGTTCCAGTCTACTCCAAACTAAAAATCATGGTTTAAAAACTAGGATTAAAACACTTTACCTAAACGCACGCAGCATTCGAAATAAAGTAAATGAGTTGACGGCACAAATCATTACAAATGGGTATGATTTGGTGGCCATTACAGAAACATGGTTGCAGGGTGGCCAAGACTGGGAATTAAACATACAGGGGTATCTGACGATTCAGAAAGATAGACAAGAAGGGAAAGGAGGTGGGGTAGCTCTGTTAATAAAGGATGATATCAGGGCTGTTGTGAGAGACGATATTGGCTCCAATGAACAAAATGTTGAATCATTGTGGGTGGAGATTAGAGATAGTAAGGGGAACAAGTCACTGGTGGGCGCAGTTTATAGGTCCCCAAATAATAACTTCACGGTGGGGCGGGCAATAATCAAGGGAATAATGGAGGCATGTGAAAAAGGAACGGCAGTAGTCATGGGGGATTTTAACCTACATATCGATTGGTCAAATCAAATCGCACGGGGTAGCCTGGAGGAGGAATTCATAGAATGCATACGGGATTGTTTCTTAGAACAGTATGTTACAGAACCTACAAGGGGGCAAGCTATCTTAGATCTGGTCCTGTGTAATGAAACAGGAATAATAAACGATCTCCGAGTAAAAGATCTTCTCGGAATGAGTGATCACAGTATGGTTGAATTTGTAATACAGATTGAGGGTGAAGAAGTTGTGTCAGAAATGAGCGTACTATGCTTAAACAAAGGGGACTACAGTGGGATGAGGGCAGAGTTGGCTAAAGTAGACTGGAAACACAGACTAAACGGTCGCACAATTGAGGAACAGTGGAGGACTTTTAAGGAGCTCTTTCATAGTGCGCAACAAAAATATATTCCAATGAAAAAGAAGGGCGGTAAGAGAAGGGATAACCTGCCGTGGATAAGCAAGGAAATAAAGGAGAGTATCAAATTAAAGACCAATGCGTATAAGGTGGCCAAGGTTAGTGGGAAAATAGAAGATTGGGAAAATTTTAAACAACAGCAAAGAATGACTAAAAAAGCAATAAAGAAAGGAAAGATAGATTACAAAGGTAAACTTGCGCAAAACATAAAAACAGATAGTAAAAGCTTTTACAGATATATAAAACGGAAAAGAGTGACTAAAGTAAATGTTGGTCCCTTAGAAGATGAGAAGGGGGATTTAATAATGGGAAATGTGGAAATGGCTGAGACTTTAAACAATTATTTTGCTTCAGTCTTCACAGTGGAAGACACAAAAACCATACCAAAAATTGCTGGTCACAGGAATGTGGGAAGGGAGGACCTTGAGACAATCACTATCACTAGGGCAGTAGTGCTGGACAGGCTAATGGGACTCAAGGTAGACAAGTCCCCTGGTCCTGATGAAATGCATCCCAGGGTATTAAAAGAGATGGCGGAAGTTATAGCAGATGCATTTGTTATAATCTACCAAAATTCTCTGGACTCTGGGGAGGTACCAGCGAATTGGAAAGCAGCTAATGTAACGCCTCTGTTTAAAAAAGGGGGCAGACAAAAGGCAGGTAACTATGGGCCGGTTAGTTTAACATCTATAGTGGGGAAAATGCTTGAAACTATCATTAAGGAAGAAATAGCGGGACATCTAGATAGGAATAGTGCAATCAAGCAGACGCAGCATGGATTCATGAAGGGGAAATCATGTTTAACTAATTTACTGGAATTCTTTGAGGATATAACGAGCATGGTGGATAGAGGTGTACTGATGGATGTGGTGTATTTAGATTTCCAAAAGGCATTCGATAAGGTGCCACACAAAAGGTTACTGCAGAAGATAGAGGTATGCGGAGTCAGAGGAAATATATTAGCATGGATAGAGAATTGGCTGGCGAACAGACAGCAGAGAGTCTGGATAAATGGGTCCTTTTCGGGTTGGAAATTGGTGGTTAGTGGTGTGCCACAGGGATCGGTGCTGGGACCACAACTGTTTACAATATACATAGATGACCTGGAAGAGGGGACAGAGTGTAGTGTAACAAAATTTGCAGATGACACAAAGATTAGTGGGAAAGCGGGTTGTGTAGAGGACACAGAGAGGCTGCAAAGAGATTTGGATAGGTTAAGCGAATGGGCTAAGGTTTGGCAGATGGAATGCAATGTCGGAAAGTGTGAGGTCATCCACCTTGGGAAAAAAAACAGTAAAAAGGAATATTATTTGAATGGGGAGAAATTACAACATGCTGAGGTGCAGAGGGACCTGGGGGTCCTTGTGCATGAATCCCAAAAGGTTAGTTTGCAGGTGCAGCAGGTAATCAGGAAGGCGAATGAAATGTTGTCCTTCATTGCGAGCGGGATGAAATACAAAAGCAGGGAGGTCCTCCTGCAACTGTATAGGGAATTGGTAAGGCCGCACCTGGAGTACTGCGTGCAGTTTTGTTCACCTTACTTAAGGAAGGATACACTAGCTTTGGAGGGGGTACAGAGACGATTCACTAGGCTGATTCCGGAGATGAGGGGGTTACCTTATGATGATAGATTGAGTAGACTGGGTCTTTACTCGTTGGAGTTCAGAAAGATGAGGGGTGATCTTATAGAAACATTTAAAATAATGAAAGGGATAGACAAGATAGAGGCGGAGATGTTGTTTCCACTGGTCGGGGCGACTAGAACTAGGGGGCACAGCCTCAAAATACGGGGGAGCCAATTTAAAACCGAGTTGAGATGGAATTTCTTCTCCTCTCTAGGGTTGTGAATCTGTGGAATTCTCTGCCCAAGGAAGCCGTTGAGGCGAGCTCATTGAATGTATTCAAGTCACAGATAGATAGATTTTTAACCAATAAGGGAATTAAGGGTTACGGGGAGAGGGCGGGTAAGTGGAGCTGAGTCCACGGCCAGATCAGCCATGATCGTATTGAATGGCAGCGCAGGCTTGAGGGGCTAGATGGCCTACTCCTGTTCCTAATTCTTATGTTATTATGTTCTTATTATGGTGGAAGGTTTAATTATATTCATTGTAATTATTTTACTTTTATATTGTTTGTTTATGTTGATTAAATGTTGTTGCAACCAGGCGGCTGTAGCTGCTGTCACGCATGTGAGACACCTTGCAGGTACCAGCAGACTGTCTGTACGTGGCACAGGGGTATGTTATGCTTAAGGGAAGGTTGTTTACTGGTTGAATTAAGATATTGATTTGGATTAAATTAGAATAAGGTTAATCAACCTACTAAAACCAGACTTCCATTGGGGCCACGATGGAATTCGGGTTGGTATAAATTTGTGTGGAAGCTACTAGTCCGGACATGTGGCGAAACACATCAACAAATTTTAGAAGGAAACTCTATTAACATGTATGAAATTATTTTGTAGAATTTTTAACCAGTGATACCTGGTTTTATGATTCCGTTTGTGAAAGAACCAAAGGGGGGATTGATAGAGAATTCAAGCTCTGCAGCCTGGCTGTAGTTTTGAGAAAACACAGACCACATTGCATTAAGTCATCAATCAACTTGACATTTTAGGACCTTGGGTAGCGAGCCAATTAAAAGGTTAACAAACTATCAATTGAGCCAATAAGGTCAAAGAAGGCGAGTTCTTTTCTGTAAATTGAACCAAGTATAAGTACAGCCATTTTGGCCATGTGGTCTCAGAAGGACAAAGGCCTGGCTGAAAGCCAGAAGCATGCTGCTGCTGCCAGAATAAAGTTACATTAAAACTACAATCGGTGTTCGTATTTCATTGGAAATTAAGAGATCTAACACAAGGTGACTGAGAAAATTTAATGGTGGAATACTCATTCGCCAGTGTATCATGCTCCATGCTATTGCCGGGCAGCATCAAGCAAGAAGAAGGGCTCTTGACCATGTTGGTCCACAGATGAGGTGAGGCCAATGATGTCCGGGGAGGAGGGCTTAACCCCCCCCTACAGGTTTATAGGCACCAACGCTCATACCTCCAGCTCTCTGAGGAGCAGTGTGAGAGAAGGCTGCACCTCCGAAAGGAAGTGCCAACAGAGATATGCCAACGCTTACACGCAGACTGATGCCTGGGCCGCTCTGGGGGCAGGCTTCAATAATCACCTTAACAGGTATCCGAATTCATTGTCGTGTGTTGCATATTGCAGAACTTGGTCATCATGAGAAACATGGAAACATAGAAACATAGAAAATAGGTGCAGGAGTAGGCCCTTTGGCCCTTCGAGCCTGCACCACCTTTCAATAAGATCATGGCTGAACATTCACCTCAGTACCCCTTTGCTGCTTTCTCTCCATACCCCTCGATCCCTTTAGCCGTAAGAGCCATATCTAACTCCCTCTTGAATATATCCAATGAACTGACATCAACAACTCTCTGCGGTAGGGAATTCCACAGATTAACAACTCTCTGAGTGAAGAAGTTTCTCCTCACCTCAGTCCTAAATGGTTTACCCCTTATCCTTCGACTGTGTCGCTGATTCCGGCCTTCCCCAACATCGCAAACATTTTTCCTGCATTTAACCTGTCCCATCCCGTTAGAATTTTATATGTTTCTATGAGATCCCCTCTCATCCTTCTAATCTCCAGTGAATACAGGCCCAGTCGATCCAATCTCTCCTCATACGTCACTCCAGCCATCCCGGGAATCAGTCTGGTGACCTTCGCTGCAATCTCTCAATAGCAAGAACGTCCTTCCTCAGATTAGGAGACCAAAACTGAACACAATATTCCAGATGAGAACTCACCAAGGCCCTGTACAACTACAGTAAGACCTCCCTGCTCCTATATTTAAATCCCATAGCTATGAAGGCCAACAAGCCATTTGCCTTCTTCACCACCTGCTGTACCTGCATGCCAACTTTCAATGACTGATGAACCATGACACCCAGGTCTCATTGCACCTCCCCTTTTCCTAATCTGCCGCCATTCAGATAATATTCTGCCTTCGTGTTTTTGCCCCCAAAATGGATAACGTCACATTTATCCACATTATACTGCATCTGCCATGCATTTGCCCACTCACCTAACCTGTCCAAGTCACCCTACAGCCTCTTAGAGTCCTCCTCACAGCTCACACCACCTCCCAGTTTAGTGTCATCTGCAAACTTGGAGATATTACACTCAATTCCTTCATCCAAATCATTAATGTATATTGTAAATAGCTGGGGTCCCAGCACTGAGCCCTGCGGCACTCCACTAGTCACTGCCTCCCATTCTGAAAAGGACCCATTTATCCCGACCAGTCTGCCAACCAATTCTCTATCCATGTTAGTACATTACCCCCAATACCATGTGCTTTAATTTTGCACACCAATCTCTTGTGTGGGACCTTGTCAAAAGCCTTTTGAAAGTCCAAATACACCACATCCACTGGTTCTCCCTTGTCCACTCTGCTAGTTACATCCTCAAAAAAATTCCAGAAGATTTGTCAAGCATGATTTCCCTTTCATAAATCCATGCTGACTTGGACCGATCCTGTCACTGCTTTCCAAATGCGCTGCTATTTCATCTTTAATAATTGATTCCAACCTTTTCCCCACGACTGATGTCAGGCTAACCAGTCTATAATGACCTGTTTTCTCTCTCCCTCCTTTTTTAAAAAATGGTGTTACATTAGCTACCCTCCAGTCCATAGGAACTGATCCAGATTCGATAGACTGTTGGAAAATGATCAGCAATGCATCCACTATTTCTAGGGCCACTTCCTTCAGTACTCTGAGATGAAGACTATCAGACCCCAGGAAATTATTGGTTTTCAGCCCCATCAATTTCCCTAACACAATTTCCTGACTAATGAGGATTTCCTTCAGTTCCTCCTTCTCACAAGACCCTTGGTCCCCTGGTACTTCCGGAAGGTTATTTGTGTCTTCCTTCGTGAAGATAGAACCAAAGTATTTGTTTAACTGGTCTGCCATTTCTTTGTTCCCCATTATAAATTCACCTGAATCTGACTGCAAGGGACCTACATTTGGCTTCACTAATCTTTTTCTCTTCACATATCTATAGAAGCTTTTGCAGTCAGTTTTTACATTCCCAGCAAGCTTCCTCTCATACTCTATTTCCCCCCTCCTAATCAACCCCTTTTTCCTCCTCTGCTGAATTCTAAATTTCTCCCAGTTCTCAGGCTTGCTGCGTTTTCTGGTCAATTTATATGCCTCTTCCTTGGATTTAACACTATCATTAATTTCCCTTGTTAGCCACGGTTGAGCCATCTTCCCCGTTTTATTTTTATTACAGACAGGGATGTACAATTGCTGAAGTTCATCCATGTGATCTTTAAATGTTTGCCATTGCCTATCCACCGCCAACCCTTTAAGTATCATTTGCCAGTCTATTCTAGTCAATTCAGGTGTCATACCATCAAAGTTACCTTTCCTTAAGATCAGGACCCAAGTCTCTGAATTAACTGTGTCACTCTCCATCTTAATATAGAATTCTACCATATTATGGTCACTCTTCCCCAAGGGGCCTCGCACAACAAGATTGCTAATTAGTCCTTTCTCATTACACACCACCCAGTCTAGGATGGCCAGCCCTCTAGTTTTCCTTGACATATTGGTCTAGAAAACCATCCCTAATGAGGGGCCAGGCATTGCCAGTGGGGATTGCATGCCCACCTCAGGAGGAGGAGGACGACGAATAGGAGCCTGGCGAGGCCCCCATTGGATAGCCACACCATCCACGGGGGACGCAGTGTGGAGATGCTGCCGGAGCAAGAGTCGCATATCGCCAGCTCTTAATAGACTGGCTCTCCTTAATGGTGGAAACTGAGGGATGGAGGTAATAATGGATGCACAAGATAACAATAGCAAATGATGAATCATAAATTTTACTGCAACAAATTCACAAAAACTCCTCCGCCAATATAAAACCATATAATATACAACATTATGTTGCAGGGCACTAAACAACATACAAAACTTTTTAATGCCGCGATTTTCGGCTGGTGTGCAAAAACTTTCTTGTGTAACACCTGATATTGTGCCCCCAATCATGGAACCTAATTTTTTGCCGAATTTTGCAGGCGGTATCAGGTGCCATTACCATCCCAAAATCTCAAAAAGCTGAAAATCCAGCCCTATATAAAGTACAAAGGCAAGGAAGTTATGCTAACCCTTTATAAAATACTGGTTAGGCCCCAGCTAGAGTATTGTGGCCAATTCTGACCACCACACTTTAGGAAGGATGTCAAGGCCTTGGAGAGGGTGCAAAGGCACTTTAATAGAATGGGACCACAGATGCGGGACTTCAGTTACGTGGAGAGACTGGAGAAGCTGGGGTTGTTCTCCTTAGAGCAGGGAATGTGAAGGGGAGATTTGATAGAAGTGTTCAAAATTCTTAAGAGTTTTGATACAATAAATAAGGAGAAACTGATTCCAGTGGCAAAGGGTCGGTAACCAAAAGACACAGATTTAAGGCAATTGGCAAAAGGACAGGAGACAAAATGAGGAAAAAAATATTTACGCAGCGAGTTGTTATGATCTGGAATGCACTGCCTGAAAGAGTGGTGGAAGCAGATTCAATAGAGAACTGGATGTATACCTGAAACGGAAAAATCCGTGGGGCTATGGGGAAAGAGCAGGGGAGTGCAACTAATTGGATAGTGTCATGTTTGTTACCTTCACATAACTGTAACCTTTATGTAACAATACTGTACACTGTATACACCTGAGAAATGCACACCTAGACCACAAGGGGTGAACTTGTGGGAGACACTCCTCACCTGGTCAGCCAGGTATATAAAGGGAGGTCCCACGCAGGGTCATCACTCCTTGGTTCTGTGAATAAAGGTACAGGTCACAGAGTGACCTTGTCTCCAGTATGTGCCTCGTGTTGATTTGCTGTAGTGTGCAAGGACACAACATTTGGCGACGAGAAATGGGGATCAACGACTCAAGAGAATGGCCACCGGTAGCATGGAGGAACGGTACTGTGTTGGTGAGGACTGGGATGATTTCGTTGAGAGGCTCCAGCAGAGCTTTGTCACAAAAGGCTGGCTAGGAGTGGCAGCAGCTGACAAGCGAAGGGCGCATCTACTGACCAGCTGTGGACCAAAGACGTACGCGCTGATGAAAGACCTGCTCGCACCAGAGAAGCCGGCGGAAAAGACCTTCGAGGAGCTCAGCAAAATGATCGGTGAGCACCTCAAACCGGCATAGTATACACATGTCCCATCACCGATTCTATACGCACCGACGTCAGGAAGGGCAGAGCATACCGGACTTCGTTGCGGACCTTCGGTGCTTGGCCAGTCTCTGTAAGTTCACAGACGCCTGCAAGGGGGAGATGTTGCTGGATTTCTTCATTGAGGGCATTGGTCATGCCGGGATTTTTAGGAGGCTAATTGAGACCAAGGACTTGACCTTGGAAGCAGCGGCATTGATGGCTCAAACCTTCATGGTGGGGGAGGAGGAAACCAAGATATATACGCGCGCAACTCTGCTCCCAACGTGGTGATGGAGCATGGAGTTAACATGATAAACACGGCTCAGAACCCCGGAGGCAGGCAAGGGTAATTCGACACCAACCAGGCAGTAACAGACTCTTGGGTGGGTCCTCAACAGAGACAATGGCAGGTTGAACGGACATTTACACCATCACAAGGGACAATACGTCCCGGGATGGGACCATTGACACCCACAAACAGAGTGCCCAAGAGTAATCAAAAGACAATCAGAGAGGAATGCCTGGTAACAGCTCTTTTGTTCACAACAATCTCAGCTCATGCTGGAGGTGCGGGAGCAAACATGCTGCAAAGACCTGTCGGTTTCAACAATTTATCTGCAGAAATTGTAACTTGAGTGGACATTTAGCCAGGATGTGCAGGAAGCCCGCAGCGAGGCTGGTTTACGAAGCGGAGGAACCACAAGAAAAGTCTGCAAGGCAGGTGTATGCCTGGGACACAGCAATGGATGCTGAAGTTCACGGGTCCAGGTGGCAAACATCCACAGCTCATACACAAAAATGCCACCTATGATGATGAGAGTACTGTTAAATGGCATCCCGGTACGCATGGAGCTGGACACAGGAGCCAGCCAGTCACTTATGAGTGTCCAACAATTCGAGAAACTGTGGCCACTCAGAGCTAGCAGACCCAAACTAGAACGCATTGACACGCAATTACGGACGTACACCAAAGAGATCATCCCAGTGCTAGGCAGTGCAATGTTGGTAGTCACACATAATGGATCTCAGAACTGGCTACGACTCTGGATTGTCAGAGGCTGTGGCCCACCAAGCCATGGTCACGTATTCACGTAGACTATGCAGGCCCATTCATGGGAAAGATGTTCCTCATTGTTGTTGATGCGTACTCGCAATGGATCGAATGCATCATATTGAATTCGTGCATGACATCCACCACAGTGGAGAGTCTGCGTGCGTTCTTTGCGACCCACGGCTTGCCGGACATCCTAGTTAGCAACAACGGCCCGTGTTTCACTAGCTATGAATTCCGGGAGTTCACGTCGGGTAATGGCATCAAACATGTCAGGACAGCGCCGTTCAAGCCGGCTTCCAATGGCCAGGCAGAACATGCGGTCCAAATCATAAAGCAAGGCATGCTCCGGATTCAAGGACCCTCCCTTCAATACCGTCTATCGCGCCTCTTGCTGGCCTACAGGTCCCGACCGCACTCGCTCACGGGAGTCCCGCCAGCGGAACTACTCATGAAACATACACTAAAAACTCGGCTGTCCCTCATTCATCCAGTCTTGTCAGACATTGTTGAGGGCAAGCGCCAGTCCCAAAATGAGTGCCATGACCGTAACTCAAAGGGGAGATGGATAGAAATCGATGACCCTGTATTTGTTCTTAATCATGCTGTGGGGCCCAAGTGGCTCGAGGGTACTGTAATTGGTAAAGAGGGATAATAGGGTATAGTGGTCAGGCTCAACAATGGGCAGATATGCCGCAAGCATCCGGACCAAGTAAAAAAAAGGTTCAGCATGGACATTGAGGAACCTGAGGAAGATCATGAGATGCTGCCCACACCACCGCCAGAGAACGAGCTACAAGAATCGTCAGCAGCATGCACAGTCCCTGTGGTCAGTCCGGATGAGCCGGAATCACCACAGGTGACAAAGACGCATGGCAAGGCTCAACAACCAGAGCCCCAACTGCGGCGCTCCACGAGAGAGCGTCGACCGCCTGAAAGACTCAATCGTTGACCCAAAGATGTTGGGGGGAGGTGATGTCATGTTTGTAACCTTCACATAACTGTAACCTTTATGTAACAATACTGTACACTGTATACACCTTGACCACAGGGGGTGAACTTGTGGGAGACACTCAGCTGGTCAGCCAGGTATATAAAGAGAGGCCCCACGCAGGGTCATCACTCCTTGGTCCTGTGAATAAAGATACAGGTCACAGAGTGACCTTGTCTCCAGTATGTGCCTCGTGTTGATTTGCTGTGGTGTGTAAGGACACAACAGATAGCTCTACCAAAGACCCGGCACAGGCACAATGGGCTGAATGGCCTCTTTCTGTAAAACTAGCTTTGAGGATTAGCTACTGTTATGTTATGAAAGGATAGGTGGGTAACTTGCTCTCACTGTCTCTAACAATATCGCTCCACAGTGACCTGTGGTGTCTCATCCTCCAATTTTACTTCCCTGTGGAGGAGTGCCCCACCTTTTACTTAACCCACATCCTTCCCACGACAGCCACTGCACTGTGAGGGACTATGGGCACAAACCCATACCCCACCTCTCATTGGTGTAGTTTGTCAAACCATCAATATGCTATGCCACCTGTGTCAGCGAATTTTGTTATTTTCTTCAGTTTTGTGAAACAAAGGTGTCCCCAAAGAACAACTTGCACTTCAAAAATGAAAACACATCTGCGGGAAGTTAGTGGGCTGGAATGCTGAATGTGATTGCCCCAATAATAGTGTCAGAAAGCATATTCAAGATGTTTCAAGAGCTTTCATTTGAAAGAAATACTCGAGCAACATCTCCAAACATATTAGCAAAACATTGACCAACTGAACTATCTTCCACATAACCAGTTGTGTTTCCTGCTTCAGCAATGCACAACTTTAGAGAGAAAATCCATTCATATTTATAAGTTTTAATGTATGCAGTGCACTGTCATCAACATATGTTTGTATGGTCACATGTTAAGAATTTATTCTCGTGGTATCCAAATTGGATGCAAGCCATTCCTTGCAAGATTTCTGTTTTTATCAGTTTTTATACTTCAAATAAACTTTTTAACAAAATACCTCTTTGCAACTTGTAAATTTCCTGTGGTCAGTTAATTAATATAATTTTTTTTTATACACATCGTGACAGAGTTGGGAGAGGGACATCAGAGACTCACTCCACAGCCAGAGCCTGCAATGCGTTACATCATTATAGGTAATTGTTTACATAGTTACAAAGTATTTACAGCACACAAACAGGCCATTCAGTCCAATAGACCCATACCGGTGTTTATGCTCCACACAAACCTCCTCCCACTCTTCTTTATCTAACCCCATCAGCATATCTTCTATTCCTTTCTGCCTAATTTGCTCATCTAGCTTCCCCTTAACTGTATCGATGCTATTCACCCCAACTACTCCTCGTGGTTCCGAGTTTCACATTCTAAACACTCTGAGTGAAGAGGTTTCTTGTGAATTGTCTACTGGATCTATTAGTGACTACCTTATACTTATGGCTCCTCGTTCTGGTTTCACCCACAAGTGGAATAAAGGGTTATGGGGAGCGGGCAGGGAAGTGAAACTGAGTCCATGATCAGATCAGATCTTATTAAATACGGAGCAGGCTCGAGGGATCAAATGGCCTACTCCTGCTCCTATTTTTTGTGTTCTTGTGAAACATCTTCTCTATGTCTACACCTTCAAGCCTTTTCATAATCTTAAAGGCCTCCATCAGGTCACTCCTCCGCCTTCTCTTTTCGAGAAACAAACTCCAGCATGTTCGATTTTTCGTGATAGGTACAAGCTCTCACCTAGTCATTTTTTTTTGCACCTTCCCCAGTGCCTCAATGTCATTGACAATTGTTTATATGGGCAGTTTCAATATTAAATGTTGACATAAAAGTATGACCAGGAATTGTGAAAACAGGAAGTTTGATAGGAAGGGTGCACATACCAGGTACAGTAACATAAAGGTTAAGTTACTGGACTAGTAATCCAGCAGCATGGACTAAAGAGTTCAAGTCTCACCACGGCAGCTGGAAAATTTAAATGTAATTAAATAAATCTGGAATAAAAAGCCAGTATCAATAATGGTGACCATGAAACTATGAATTGTTGTAAAAACCCATCTGGTTTACTAATGTCCTTAGGGAAGGAAATCTGCTGCCCTTACATGGACTGACCTAAATGTGGCAATGGGGTTAACTCTTAACTGCTCTCAGTTGTATTAAAGAAGGTGGCTCATCACCACCTTCTTGAGGGCAATTAAGGATGGATAATGAATGCTGGTCTTACCAGCGACGTCAACAAATACAAAAAAGCAGACACAATTTTTTTTATATATAAACTGATCAGGCTTTCCTGATAATGAACTGTTGATTATCACTCAAGAAATTTACATTGTAATCATTACTCCTTCAGTTTGGGTATCAGCCTGAGAGCACCGAAGGCTGGGACTGAAATTCAGGCCTGCCAGAAAGCTGGCACACTCACCGTTTTTGAAATGCTTTTACTGCCATGTCAGCAGAGGTCAACTCTTGATCGATATTCAGGTCTTCGTCCTTTTTTTTCGAGCGGACCAGAAGCTGGTCATAATGGGGGCAGAAGTGCACTGGTAAGTGCTGGTGAGGGGTGGAAGTGAAGGCGGGACGGATTCTCCACCGCTGTTACTCAGCAGCGAAGTGGTGGTGACATCATTGCACGTCTGCGTCACCACATATCTCCCCTCTGTTAATGGGAGAAAATCGGCATATCTATAGGATTGGCCACTGGGAGGGTTTCGGCCGGGCCAGTGGCCTGGCACCCAAGAGTGGGTTCCAGTCTGCCTGTTGATGGCTCGGCTGAATCAGGGGGCACAATAGTCAAAAAAAAAAAAATGGCGGCGGTGGCATTGGGCCCTTGCCTTTAATGGCCGCCGTGTGGCCAGGGCTGACAGGGGGAATGAAAGGTGCACCGCCAGAGAAAGTTGTCGGCAGCACCGCTCGGTGGCCATTAGATTTTTAGCCCTGAATATCGACGGAGATGTGAGGTCCCAGTGATGCACGCACTAATGCCGCACTTATGGCCGCTCAGCAGTGGCGGGGCGGAAGTGGGGACCACCAGAAAAATGCCCCTGGTGAATTTGGCTGGCGGCGGCCATTCGACCAGAAATCAGGGCCATTGGGTTCCGCCCCTTGGCCGCCGCATTCAAGTGGTAACGGGCCTTATCGGGACCCTGAATTTCGGCCCCGCTCTCTGTTGACATCCATTCTCACAGGTACTGGCAAAAAAAAAGGAACCCTAAAGTAAATAAAATCGCCTCTCAAAACTCCCAATTGTATTTTATAGCTCAATTCCCGGTATGGCAGCTCATTCGATGAGTGCATACATTGGGGATTTGAGCATGGAGCCACTGCACCTGATTCGCGGTGCTCTCGATTTTCCAGTCATTAATTTTTAATGCCCAGAGGCCAGGAGTATCATGAATCAGCTGTGTTGTCCTCTATGCTTCCATCAAGCGAGACTCTGCCCAGAAAGCAATTTCTTATGTGCCCTTGAAAGAGTAGTGCCACCACGTTTAGATGATTATAAACCACTCAAGTTTCACTTTATTCAGTTTATAATGTCATATGTATCTCTTGACTAAATTATTCATTTTATTTACTATTCTACACAAGTGACAGCCTTGACTCCATTTTTAATGTTCTTGCCTCTGAGGCAGAAGTTTGTGGGTTCAAGCCCCATTCCAGGGAGAAAATAATATAGGCTGACTTATTGCAGTACTGAGGGAGTGCTGCAGTGCTGGAGGTGTTGTCTTTTGGATGAAATTTAAACTGAGGCACCGTCTGCCCTATCAGGTGGATGTAAAAGATCCCAAGGCATTTTTTGAAGATGAGCAGGGGAGTTATTCTGGTGTCCTGGCTAATTTTATCCCTCAACCAATATCACTAAATAAAACATATAATCTGGCCATTTACTTAATTGTTGTTTGTAGTGTGCGCAGATTTGCTGCCATGTTTTCCTATATTACAAGGGTAACAACACTTCAGACCTCATCATAGTCTTGATCTAGACAGGGGTGAATACTGGAAGTGAGGTGAGAGTAACTGTTCCGAACATCAAGGCAGCATTCAGCTGAGTATGGCACCAAACAGCACAAACAAAACTGAGCTCACGGAAAACCCTCCAGTAGCTGGAGTCATCGCGGACACACAGGAAGAAGATTGTCGTTGTCAGAGGCTGATCATCGCAGCCCCAGGACATTGCTGCAGAAGGTTCCTCAGGGCAATGTCCTCAGTCAAACCTTCTACAGCTGCTTTATCAATAATCTCCCATCCATCATAAGGCCAGAAGTTGGGCTATTCATTGACGATTCCACAGTGTTCATAACTTCTCCAGTAATAAAGTATCCCATGTCATAAGAACATAAGAAATAGGAGCAGGAGTAGGCCATACGGCCCCTCGAGCCTGCTCCGCCATTCAATAAGATCATGGCTGATCTGATCATGGACTCAGGTCCACTTCCCTGCCCGCTCCCCATAACCCCTTATTCCCTTATCGGTTAAGAAACTGTCAATCTCTGTCTTAAATTTATTCAATGACCCAGCTTCCACAGCTCTCTGAGGCAGCGAATTTCACAGATTTACAACCCTCAGAGAAGAAATTCCTCCTCATCTCAGTTTTGAATGGGTGGCCCCTTATTCTAAGATTATGCCCCCTAGTTCTAGTCTCCCCTATCAGTGGAAACATTCTCTTTACATCGACCTTGTCAAGCCCCCTCATAATCTTATACATTTCGATAAGATCACCTGTCAGCCTACAGCGGGAGCTGGGCAACATCCAAGCTTGTACAGGCAACAGTTTTGCTACATAAGTGCAAGGAAATAACCATCTCCAACAAGAAAACTCCCAATCACTTCTCCCTGACTTTCATTGGTTTTACCATTGACAAGTCACCATTAACTAGAAGCTTAACTGCACCAACCACCTCAATGCCATGGCTCCAAAAGCAAAGCAGAAGCTCGGCACTCTGAGAGTGGCTCAGCTCCTGATCTTTCAATGCTTCTGCACTATTTACAAGGCTCAAGTCAGGAATGTGAAGAAATATTCAGCACTCATCTGGATGGATACTCAAAAAGCTTGATACAATCGAAGATAGAACAGCCCACTTGACCAGCGCCCAGCTTTTGGACACAATATCCACTCCCTCCGCCATTAGCACAATATGGCTGCAGAATATACCTGCACACCAGTCCCTATTCTCCCCTGTGCACCGAAATGGGGCATAAGGGGGAATTGTAACTCTCCCCAACCAGGGGAGCAGTTCAAATGGAGCAGAAGACTTACCTGCTATCCTTCCGCCCCAATCCTGCTGACTATAATTTATTGCAGGCGCCAGGGACACCCATCTGAAGCTGGTGTAGTTGATTAATTATGTAGATCAGACTCCGATTACATCATCAGGTTCTGACTACAATCTTAACCCCTGGCCAGGGAAGTAACCCAGGGCCAGAAGAGGTCCAGCAAGATAAGTTTCATTGTTTTTCTGTTTCCTTGTGCGCTAGGAGGGGCAGGAGTACTCCTCCGAACCCCACGAGGACACCTCGAGTCTCCATGCTCCGGGCTTCTATCCTCCTCTAAATGTCGAAACACCATCCCAAACACCTAACTTACTACCATGAGCCATTCAATCAGGTCCCGAGTGGTGGCCTCCTACAACCCACTCCCGCCTGCCAGTCCTGTTGCTCTTCCTGTTGCCGGGTATGGGTGGCAGTCTGCCTCCAGTCAAATAGATAAGGCCCAGGAGTTTAAACTCCTGTGCCTCACGTTGCGTAGGGTCAGACAACTTCCGATCCACCTCGGGTAGTAAAAGAGTGTCAGGTTGAATTGGAGGGGAAAGCCAGAGGAGGAGAGAGGGTGTGAAAGGGTGAGGAGCTGGACAGGGTACAGTGTCTCTGTGAACTGGGTCAGGTGGAGGGTAGAGCCCTCTGTGAACTGGGGTGGCAGCTGGATGTAGGAAAGTGATGGTCTGGTTGAAAGATCAAATGACACTTTGTTTTCCTTTTCAATAGATTAATTTATTTTAGATTGTGAGCTGTAAAAGTTTGCGTGTTACCATGGGCAATTTTGGATTTTTATTCGTAATGTTAAATTTTGATTAATTTTATAGTTCACAGTTGATGGACTTTTTAGTCAAACAATGGATTATCCAGCAGACCATCACTTGTCCATAGATTTTGCAACAATGTCACATTCATTGGTTGTGTTACTGTTGGTGGGAGAAGGCTATGTAAAAGTGTAGGCCCTACTGGAATTAAAGTACCTACCCCACCAACTACCGTCAACATTTTCACACTGTCCTGTCACACCAGCAGTGCTCAGCTCGGGCACGTTATAGAGCAGAGCAGTAAGCTGTTGCACAACCTGGATGTGCAGAGGACGACAAAGGGTTTGATTAAGAGGGGGAAAATAGAGTACGAGAAGAAGCTTGCCGAGAACATAAAAACTGACTGTAAAAGCTTCTATAGATATGTGAAGAGAAAAAGATTAGTGAAGACAAACGTAGGTCCCTTGCAGTCGGATTCAGGTGAATTTATAATGGGGAACAAAGAAATGGCAGACCAATTGAACAAATACTTTGGTTTTGTCTTCACGAAGGAAGACACAAATAACCTCGGTTTCCTATTACTTCTGAAAGTACTAGGGGACCGAGGATCTAGTGAGAAGGAGGAATTGAAGGATATCCTTATTAGGCGAGAAATTGTGTAAGGGAAATTGATGAGGTTGAAGGCCGATAAATCCCCGGGGCCTGATAGTTTGCATCCCAGAGTACTTAAGGAAGTGGCCCTAGAAATAGTGGATGCATTGGTGATCATTTTCCAACAATCTATCGACTCTGGATCAGTTCCTATGGACTGGAGGGTAGCTAATGTAACACCACTTTTTAAAAAAGGAGGGAGAGAGAAAACGGGTAATTATAGACCGGTTAGCCTGACATCAATGGCGGGGAAAATGTTGGAATCAATTATTAAGGATGAAATAGCAATGCATTTGGAAAGCAGTGACAGGATCGGTCCAAGTCAGCATGGATTTATGAAGGGGAAATCATGCTTGACAAATCTTCTGGAATTTTTTGAGGATGCAACTAGTAGAGTCGACAAGGGAGAACCAGTGGATGTGGTGTATTTGGACTTTCAAAAGGCTTTTAACAAGATCCCACACAAGAGATTGCTGTGCAAAATCAAAGCACATGGTATTGGGGGTAATATACTGACTTGGATAGAGAACTGGTTGGCAGACAGGAAGCAGAGAGTCAGGATAAACAGGTCCTTTTCAGAATGGCAGATAGTGACTAGTGGAGTGCCGCAGGGCTCAGTGCTGGGACCCCAGCTCTTTACAATATACATCAATGATTTAGATGAAGGAATTGAGTGTAATATCTACAAGTTTGCAGATGACACTAAACTGGGTGACAGTGTGAGCTGTGAGGGGGATGCTAAGAGGCTGCAGGGTGACTTAGACAGGTTAGGTGTGTGGGCAAATGCATGGCAGATGCAGTATAATGTGGATAAATGTGAGGTTATCCACTTTGGGGGCAAAAACACGAAGACAGAATATTATCTGAATGGTGGCAGATTAGGAAAAGGGGAGGTGCAACGAGACCTGGCTGTCATGGTTCATCAGTCATTGAAAGTTGGCATACAGGTACAGCAGGTGGTGAAGAAGGCAAATGGCTTGTTGGCCTTCATAGCTGGGGGATTTGAGTATAGGAGCAGGGAGGTCTTACTGCAGTTGTACAGGGCCTTGGTGAGGCCTCACCTGGAATATTGTGTTCAGTTTTGGTCTCCGAATCTGAGGAAGGACATTCTTGCTATTGAGGGAGTGCAGTGAAGGTTCACCAGACTGATTCCCGGGATGGCTGGACTGACATATGAGGAGAGACTGGATCAACTGGGCCTTTATACATTGGAGTTTAGAAGGATGAGAGGGGATCTCATCGAAGCTTACAAAATTCTGACGGATGGGACAGGTTAAATGTGGGTAGATTGTTCCCGATGTTGGGGGAAGTCTAGAACCAGGGGACACCATCTTAGGATAAGGGGTAGGCCATTTAGGACTGAGATGAGGAGAAACTTCTTCACTCAGAGAGTTGTTAACCTGTGGAATTCCCTGCTGCAGAGTTGTTGATGCCAGTTCATTGGATGTATTCAAGAGAGTGTTAGATATAGTCCTTACGGCTAAGGGGATCAAGGGGTATGGAGAGAAAGCAGGAAAGGGGTACTGAGGGAATGATCAGCCATGATCTTATCGAATGGTGATGCAGGTTCGAAGGGCCGAATGGCCTACTCCTGCTCCTATTTTCTATGTTTCTATGTTTCTATGTTTCTATGCAGCTTCAATCCTCAGGGAAAATGGAAAATCTCACCATTTTCATGTTTAAACATCAAAGAATACCATAACTAACCAAGCAATGAGTTTGTAATACAAGGAGATAATGTTCATAATTTGTAAAATTTGAACTGTATTTACTCCTTGTTTCTCATTTTAAAACCCAGCGCTTGATTACACACATAAAAACAGATCCTTTGATTCTGATGCCTTTAGATCTGTAAATCAGTTGTTCAAAATCCGGAAATGGCCGTGTAAGTGAATTGGGTTGCACAAGTTCACTGCACTGCTTAATTTACTACAGTTTCTTGCTTTCCGGAGCTGGATTCGTGCCCTTGGTCGTCTAGTTAAGTGGCTCTAAAGCCCCTTTAAAGGCACCAAATGAGCATTCTTGCAAGCGGGTCTTCATGGCCAAGTTTCCACCACAAAGTTAAAGAAATCCTACAATACAAACTCATGTAGCAGCAAGCTGAAGCAACCAGCACTTCTATTCAATGTCGTCAAACTAAAAAGTAATCGGAAAATTATACACCCTGGTTTCGAAAAGCAAAAACATGCCCTAAGTGCCTCATTCAATGAGCACAAAAAAAATCACAAAGTAAAAACAAAGTTGATGATAAGGATCGTTTCAACATATCCCCCCATGACTTTCTACCAATAAGATTCTGTAAGCGCTGTTAAAATTAACATTGCATCCAGTTTCATTTGTACTTTTATCTGTTTGAGCACTGGATTCCATATTTATAAAGCTCCGCAGAGAGGAACAGACTCTTTCATTCCAACGGTAGAATTCAAAGCCAACCTTTTAGTGATTCCAAGAAGCTGTAGGTTCCAGGAACCAGGGTTTGTTTATATTATTGAGTACAGTTGATGTAGGGATTGCCACACATTTGGAGTCGGCAATGCTCCTATAAAAGGATCTTCTGTTACTTTGTGGTTCTCAGTGTCCTAATCCTTCTACATGCTCATCGCTGTACATTCTTCTTGAATTGATTTTCTAACTGTCACAGTGTAATCTGCCTCTTTTTATTATCTGAATCCATTTTCCTTTTTTTCCAGCTCTTTTGCTTTTTTCTGTTTCTCGCTAAGCACTTTACAGTCTCTCTTCCTCCCAGACATTAACCTGTACTAACCTTCACTTCATAAAGATAATGATTCCCTGCCTGAGCGCTACTTGTTGGCAGGAGGACTTTGTGCAAATGAACGTCCCAATTTAATGGAAGTATATGCGAATAAAATTTCCAGATGGTAACACCTCACCAGATGTATTAGTAAATAAAGGGCAGCTAGCAGGGACCTTTTCTTTGAAGGGTGAGATTCCTTCTTTGTGGTATTTTCTCCATGTGTGCCCTTTTCTTCTTGCATCAGTCTAGGAAGTGGCCATTCTGAGTGGTCCTAGGTCTCAACAATTGCTAGTCTGAAATTGGCCGTAAGAGGACTCATGGGGGCAATGCTAATGAGCCTCACAGATTCACCTCCCTACTTGTAGGGAAGCATCTGACCGCCTATTGCAGCATGAATTAAATCCGTAACTCAAACTGTGTGAAATCAAAGGAAAAAAGACTTTACAGCACTCTTTGTCAGTACTCTGACAGCCTGAGCTACTGCACTATCACTAGAAGAGTAACATTTACATCTAATTAAACCCAGAAGTATTTGCTAGCGCATAAAGTGTCACAGTCAAGTTGTTGCATCTAGGGACAAACTCAGAGTGTCACTGGTTTGCTGTGTTTTTGCATGCCAATAATTGACCTGATTACATCTACGACATAACCATGATCATTTTTATACTTTTGGTATTTGATTAGTTTGGAATAAAACAGCCAGTTTCAGCCAATCAGAGACCAATTTGTTGCTTGAGTTTCCAAAATGGAGATGGGAGCCAAGAGGGATAAAAAAAAAAGTTTCCAAAGTTACTTTTAGAAAAAAAGTGTGAAAGTTAGGATAGAAAAGCATATTAAGACAGACAGAAAAAATTAGTTAAAATAGAGGTTAATGGGTGGCCTCATAGATCGCTTCAAGATTAGGCAGGGTTATAAGATAATAGTGTTAGTTTTTTTTCAACTGGTTGGCCACATGATAATGAAGGTGCAGTCCCACCCCGGCCGCGAAATTGTGGTTACTGCCCCTCACAGGAAGTGGAATGCACAGTCAAGCGCTCCACTTCCTGCTGGGGCAGGTTCCGGGGCACTACTCAGGTACATTTGTCACCACTACACAGCTGCTCCACGTAGCGCTGAAGCGATTCAACGCCCTTCCCCTTCGGTTAAAGGAGAGGGCTGCTGTGCACTCTGCCGGGCCTCTAATGGCCTCCATTAGGCCATCAGGGTGGCATGGTGCTGAGGCCCCAGCCCGGCACCCAAACGGAGTGCCGGGCTGTACGATGCCGGCCCGGACCACACCAAAGAATGACAGGAGGGGCCGACCGGTTCGCGGCCCGCGAGGCTGGTGCTGACACTGCTCATGGCAGCCTCGCAGGGCACTGGCCAATTTCCGCCATGGGGTGGAAAGAGGTCAGTGCGCAGTGCTAAGGGGTCGCCGCGCAGGGCGATGATATCATCGCCGGTTGCACGTCGGCCCGAGGCAGCTACCGGCGGGCTGTGCCGCTACCGTGGCAGCCCCTCTGCTAACTCCTGTTCCATTAGCCCTCCCCCTCCCGGAGGGGCTAACGGAAGTCGCAAAATAGGGCAATTTCGCCCCCAGTAAGATTTCAAAGAGTGATGCAGAATGTAGGGGAAGGCTTCCTGAGGACAAGAATGAAAAAATATTGATTTTTTTCCATACCTACAGTGAATCTCATGAATACGGCCTAAAACTTCACAAGCAAGCTCAGTTGAGCAGTATACATTTAGCTAAGTACTCATCATCATCATAGGCAGTTCCTCGGACTCGGGGAGTTGCTTCCACTCCCAAAGTGAGTTCCCTGGTGGCTGAACAGTCCAATACGAGAGCCACAGACCCTGTCACAGATGGGACAGACATTCGTCGAGGGAAGGGGTGGGTGGGGCTGGTTTTCCGCGCGCTCCTTCCGCTGTCTGCGCTTGACCTCTTCACGCTCTTTGCGTTGAGACTCGAAGAGCTCAACGCCCTCCCGGATGCACTTTCTCCACCTCGGATGGTCTTCGGCCAGGGTCTCCCAGGTGTCAGTGGTGATGTCGCACTTTAACAGAGAGCTTTGAGGGTGTCCTTGTAACGTTTCCTGTGCCCACCTTTGGCTCGTATGCCATGAAGGAGCTCCGCATAAAGCATTTGCTTAGGGAGTCTCGTATCTGGCATACGAACTATGTGGCCTGTCCAGCGAAATTGATCGAGTGTGGTCAGTGCTTCAATACTGGGGATGTTAGCCTGAACGAGGACACTGATGTTGGTGCGCCTGTCCTCCCAGGGGATTTGCAGGATCTTGCGGAGACATTGTTGGTGATATATCTCCAGCGACTTGAGGTGCCTTCTGTACATCGTTCATATCTCTGATCCATACAGGAGGGTGGGTATTACTACAGCCCTGTAGACCATAAGCTTGGTGGTAGATTTGAGGGCCTGGTCTTCAAACACTCTTTTCCTCAGACGGCCAAAGGCTGCACTGGCGTACTGGAGGCGATGTTGAATCTCCGCATCAATCTCTGCCTTTGTTGATAAGAGACTCCCGAGATATGGGAAATGGTCCACGTTGTCGAGGGCCATGCCGTGAATCTTTATGATTGGAGGGCAGTGCTGTGCGGCGGGGACAGGCTGGTGGAGGACCTTTGTCTTACGGATGTTAAGCGTAAGGCCCATGCTTTCATATGCCTCAGTGAATACATTGACTATATCCTGGAGTTCAGCCTCAGAATGTGCACAGACGCAGGCGTCGTCCGCGTACTGCAGCTCAACGACAGAGGTTAGGGTGATCTTGGACCTGGCCTGGAGGCGGTGTAGGTTAAACAGCTTCCCACTGGTTCTGTAGTTTAGTTCCACTCCAGCGGGGAGCTTGTTGATTGTGAGGTGGAGCATGGCGGCAAGGAAGATTGAGAAGAGGGTTGGAGCGATAACGCAGCCCTGTTTGACCCCAGTCCGGACGTGGATTGGGTCTGTAATGGATCTGTTGGTAAGGATCATGATCTGCATGTCATCGTGAAGCTGGCGAAGAATGTTGACAAACTTTTGGGGGCATCCAAAACGGAAGAGGACGCTCCATAGACCCTCACGGTTGACAGTGTCAAAGGCCTTTATAAGATCGAAGAAGGCCATGTATAAGGGCTGGTGCAGCTCCCTGCATTTTTCCTGCAGCTGTCGCGCTGCAAAGATCATTGTGCCCCGTAGGGGACGAAATCCGCACTGTGATTCCGGGGGGAGCTCCTCGGCCACAGGGAAAAGACGGTTGAGGAGAACTCTAGCGACAACCTTCCCAGTGGCTGATAGCAGGGAAATTCCCCTATAGTTGCTGCAGTCAGACTTGTCCCCTTTTTAAAAAATGGTCACAATCACTGCATGTCTGAGATCTCCCGGCATGCTCCCCTCCCTCCAGATAAGAGAGATGAGGTCATGTATCCACGCCAATAGCACCTCTCCGCCATACTTTAGCGCCTCAGCAGGGATTCCATCTGCACCCGTCGCCTTGTTATTCTTGAGCTGTTTTATGGCTTTGCCTACCTCGTGCAACGTTGGAGTTTCACTGAGTTGGTGGCGGGTCGCATGCTGCGGGATGGAGTCGAGAACACTCACGTCAAAGGCAGAGTCTCGATTGAGGAGATCTTCAAAGTGCTCTTTCCATCGGGCCCTGACAGCCTCGGTGTCCTTGATGAGTGTTTCCCCGTTCTTGGCCAGGAATGGGGTGAGGCCTTGGGAGTTTGGACCGTAAGTGGCCTTGACTGCAATGAAGAATCCTCGCATATCATGGCTGTCGTCCAGTTGTTGTATCTCCTGTGCTTTCTCCATCCACTATCTATTCTTTAGGTCCCGGGTTTTTTGTTGGACCTGAGCCTTGAGCCGTTTATAATGTTGTTTTGCAGCTCCCGAGTTGGGCTGTTGCTTGAGGCTCAGAAATGCTTTGCGCTTGCGATCTATTAGTTCTTTGATCTCCTGATCATTTTCATCAAACCAGTCCTGATGTTTTCTGGTTGAGTGACCAAGTGTCTCTTCATAGGCACTGGTTATAGAGGTCTGGAGGGCAGACCAAGCGCTGTGGGCATCTCAGGATCATCAAAGCACGCCAGATTGGCTGTGAGACACTGGATGTATAGGGCTCTCTTAGCTGGGTCTTTAAGTGCCCCGGCATTAACTTTTTTGAGGCACTGCTTCTGCTGTTCCCTCTGCTTTGGGGCTATGTTAATGTTGATGATGGATCTGATTAGGCGGTGGTCCGTCCAGCAGTCGTCAGCTCCTGTCATGGCACGGGTGATGCGCACATCCTTGCGATCCCTGGCTCGGACGATAACATAGTCAAGCAGGTGCCAGTGTTTGGATTGAGGGTGTCCCTCTGGCGGAACAGGATGTTGGTGATGAGGAGTTCATGTTCTAGACATTTTGTCAGGAGGAGGGTACCACTGGAATTGGCTTTCCCTACCCCCTCTCTGCCAATCACGCCTCCCCAGAGGGCTGTGTCTTCGCCGACCCTGTCATTAAAGTCACCTAGGAGGATCAGTTTGTTGCCCGTGGGGACGCAGGACAAGGATGTCTCGAGGTTGGAATAAAAACCCTCTTTAGCCTCATCCATTTCATCGAGTGTAGGGACATGCGCACTAATGACTGCGGCACATTGGTTCCGGGATAGGGTAAGACAAAGAGTCATGAGGCGTTCGTTAACCCCACAGCGGGAGTCTGTGAGGCGGTCGAGGAGCTCATTCCTGACGGCAAAGCTGACTCCATGAAGGCAGCGTTCCTCCTCTGGTTTTCCTTTCCAGAAAAAGGTGTAACATCCACCATGTTCCTTCAACTGGCCTTCCCCTGCCCACCGGGTCTCGCTTAGGGCGGCAATGTCAATGTCAAAACGTCTGAGTTCCCGGGCAATTATGGCGGTGCGGCATTCTGGCCTCTTGCCTGCTGGAATTGTCCATGAGGGTCCTGACATTCCAGGACCCTCATGGACAATGCATGTGCGTGAGTTCTTTTAACGTGGGGTGGCCGCTGCTCACCGGCAACCACACGGGCTTAGCTGAGCAAGGTCTTGGTCCAGTGGCAAGGGGGTCCAAGACGACTGGAGACCAGGCACAGCTTGATAAGCCTAATTGCCTACAGTGAGGTGGTGGCCACAAGCTCGGCGCCGAGTAGCGCCATTGGTGGTAGATGGCCCGAGGCTTGGTTGGGAGGCAAGCATCAGGAAGGTCACTTCCAAAGTTATTTTAGAAGTTTAAAAGTATTTCCAATTTGTTTAAAAAGATTAAGCGTTGATTAAAAGTTGATAAAAATTCACAATTTATTTTAAAAGTTTCTAAAGGTTGTTAAAAAGTCAAAGATGTAGATCAATAATAGGTGTTTAAAGTATTTCGATTAAAAGTCTAAAATGTAAGTTTTAAAAGTTCTCCCAAATTGTTTAAAAAGTTTAAAAGTTGATTAAAAGTTTAAAAATTGATTAAAAGTTGGTTTGAAGTTTAAGCTGTTGGGTTGAACGGCGGCGGCCAGTTCAGCGCCGGCCCCAGAGTCCCTTCCGCCGGTTCAGCGCCGGCCCCAGAGTCCCTTCCGCCGGTTCAGCGCCGGCCCCAGAGTCCCTTCCGCCGGTTCAGCGACTTCCCCGAGTCTGTCAGCACAATGAACAGCTGGTGTGCGACCACAGGGATAGATGCGACCTGGTCCTGTGGGACTCACTAATTGACCACTGCTAGACAAAGACAGGTGGACGGTTCGGACTCTCACGAGACCGTACAGGTCAAAGGGCAGGCTAGGAGAGCCATGCCGACATAACCCTCTGACTCACTATTGGACATCAATCTGCCACGGAGGACAGAATGAGAGGAGCCCCGGAGCTAAGTACTACTGCCTCAATGAACAGATCCTGTCAGGCTACCCCTTTTAACCAGTGGTGCATATTCTCAAGGGCAGATGGGAAGGCAGAATTGAGGATGGGTGACATCATCCCATCCTAACTCCGCCATTTTCATGTGGCTGCAACAGGGTGGGGGGTACGGGGGATGCTTCTTCAGTGCAGCCTGAAACTGAACAGTATTCAGGCTGGGGCACTTCTCCAGCTGAATCCTGGAGTACATCAGCCCCATCAGAAGGCACTGGCACAGCAATGCCACAATAGTCAACTTACACCTTCCCTTCATCTGGGACTTTGGTGGCCTAGATTTCTGCATCAATTTGAGTTGGGGAGTTTTAATATTGTTTTGTTGTATTTTTGGAGCAAGAGTTTCAGAAGGTAGTTGTCCCACTGAGAAATAGGTAGTTGGCAGTGGTAGAGGAAGGAATGGTCACTATCCACAGGTCAGGAAAGTGAGGATAGATAGTCTGAGAACAGAAACTCCCAAAGCAAATTACCCTCTTCAACAAGTTTGAAGCATGACCTTTCAGAAAGCTTTTCACAACCTATCACAAAGAAAACTATTGGGTAAGATTGAGGATATGGAATTAGGGGAAATGTAGCAGAAAAACCTGCTAAGAAGGGAGGAAACAGAGAGTAGAATTTATGAGCAATTTCATAGAATGGTTGGAAATGGGTATGGTTGTCTCACAGGGTTTTGTTCTGGGATCATTTCTATTCACTGAGTACATCAATGACTTGGATATAGCGCTCGAGTAAGTGGGGTCTAAATTTGCAAAAGATACTAAACTAGGGAGGAGAGTAAATAATTCTGAGGACTAAAGGAAGCTGCAAGGGAATATTGATAAAATGGCAGATTGGAAAAAAAAAATTGGCAGATAGAATTCAGTGTTTGGTGGTACATTTCAGTAACAAAAAATAATAATTATACATTGAATGAAGAAAGGTTGGGTGATCTGAAAGAACAGAGGGATTTGAGGATTCAGGTTCATAAGATATTAAAAGCAATATGTCAAGTGGATAAGGCGATAATAGAATGCTGGGTTTAGGGTTAGGGTTAGGGTTACTGGCAAGAGGTTTAGAATATGAAAGTCGAGGTGTAATGTGGATGTAAGACCAACATTGTACCCGATCCAGTCAGTTTGTCGACAGGCGGGGTTAGGTTAAAGTTGCCCCCATAGTTCTGCTTTTGTAGTCCTGGTGCACAGCATTGTACATCGCGAATACATATTGGACGTAGAGAAATAGAAAAAAGAAAGACTTGCATTTATATTGCGCCTTTCACGACCATCGGATATCTCAAAGCGCTTTACAGCCAATAAAGAGCTTTTGGATTGTAGTCACTGTTGTAAAGTAGGAAATGCGGCAGTCAATTTGCGCACAGCAAGCTCCCACAAACAGCAATGTGGTACTGACCAGATAATCTGTTTTGTTGTGTTGATTGAGGGATAAATATTGGCCAGGACACCGGGGATAACTCCCCGAAATAGTGCCATAGGAAAGACCACCTGGGAGAGCAGACAGGGCCTTGGTTTAACGTCTCATTCGAAAGATGGCACCTCCGACAGTGCGGCACTCTCTCAGCACTGCACTGGACAGAGAGTACCATAAATATAAACAGAAAATGCAGAGAATATTCAGCAGGCTAGGCAGCATCTGTGGAGAGCAAAACAGAGTTAACGTTTCAGGCCTGTGACCTTTCATCATTGCTGGAAAATGTTACAGATGTAACAGGTTTTAAGCAAACACAGAGCCAGGGAAAAGGGGGAGGGGAGAAAAGAACAAAAGGGAAGGTTTGTGATAGGATGGAAGGGAGGAAAGATTAAATGAACAGCTGAATCATTATCAGCACCTGCTATCTGAAAAAGTGGGAGCAGCGGTTAGGATGTAAATTGTTGAACTCGATGTTGAGTCCGGAAGGTTGTAATGGATCTATTTGAAAGATGAGGTGCTATTCCTTGAGCTTCCGTTGAGCTTCATTGGAACACTGTAGGAGGCCGAGGACAGAGAGGTCAGCATGGAAGTGGGATAGACAATTAAAATGGCAAATGACTAGAAGCTCAGGGTCACTCTTGTGGACTGAACAGAAGTGTTCAGCAAAGAGATCACCCAATCTGCGTTTGCTCTCCCCAATGTAACGGAGACTGCATTATTAGCAGTGACTACAGTATATTAAATGGAAAGAATTACAAGTAAATCGCTGTTTCACCTGGAAGGAATGTTTGGGGGCCTGAACGATGGGAAGGGAGGAGGGAAAAGGGCAGGTGTTGCATCTCCTGTGCTTGTATGGGACGGTGCCGTGGGAAGGTGAGCGGGTGTTGGTGGAATCATAGTGTCGCAGCAGGAACAATCCCTTTGGAATGCTGAATGGAGAGCGGAGGGTAAGATGTGTTTGGTGGTGGCATCACGCTGGGGGTGGCGGATATGGTGGAGGATGATCTGTTGAATGTGGAGGCTGGTGGGGTGGAAGGTGAGGACAAGGGGAACCCCCTTCATGGTTCTGGAAGAGAGCAGAAGGGATGAGGGCAGAACTGTGGAAAATGGGATGGACATGGTTGAGGGCCCTGTCAATCATGGTGAAGGGGAATCCTCAGTTGAAGAAAAAGACATATCGGAAGCACTGGTGTGGGAGGTGTCATCGTCAGAACAGACGCGACTGAGATCGAGAAACTGGGAGAATGGAATAGAGTCCTTATAAGAAGTAGGGTGAGGGGTAGTGTAATTAATGTAGCTTAGGAGTCATTGGACTTATAGTAGACATTGGTTGACAGCCTATCCCCAGAAATGGAGATAGAGAAGTCGAGGAAGGGAAGGAAAGAGTCAGAGATGGACAATATGAAGACGAGGGAGGGGTGGAAATTTGAAGTAAAGTTAATGCAATTTTCCAGTTCAGGGCGAGAGCAGGAAGTGGCATCGATACTTCTGAGTATCACTTTCAAACCGATATTCACTTCTGAGTATCGGTGAGGATGATGGTACCTCTGGGGTGTGCAGCCAGAGCCAATTCCAAGGCACCACGGGTGGCTCAGCTGCACAGGGAGGAGGGATGAAGAATAAAAGAGCTCTAGTGCTAGGGGATTCTATAGTTAGGGGAATAGACAGGCGGTGGCCGTAGATGTGACTCCCAAATGGTGTGGTGCTTCCCTGGTGCCAGGATCAAGGATGTCACAGAGCGGATGCAGGGCATTCTGGGGGAAGAGGGTAAACAGCTAGAGGTTGTGGATCATATCGGGACCAACGACATAGATAAAAAGAGGAATGAGGTCCTACAGGCAAAATTCAGGGAGCTAGGAAGAAAATTAAAGGGGAGAACCACAAAGGTAGTAATCTCCAGGTTATTACTGGTGCCACGTGCTAATGAGTACAAGAATAGAAGGATAGAGAGGATGAACATATGGCTGGAGAGTTGGTGTAGGAGGGAGGGCTTTAAATTCTTGAGGCATTGGGACCGCTTCTGGGGGAGATGGGACCCGTACAAACCAGACGGGTTGCCGGGACCAATATCCTCTTGGGGAGTTTTGCTAGTGCTGTTGGGGAAGAGTTTAAATTAGCTTGGCAGGGGGGTGGGAACCCGAGAACAAATTCAATAGGGAACGAAGTAAAGCAGAAATTAGAAAGCAAGAATTTAGAAAGCAAATCTGTAAGACAGAGGAAACAAGGCTTAGTAAGTAGTAATCAAGGAGGTCTTCTTGTGCTGAGTGGTATATACTTTAATGCAAGGAGTATAGCGAATAAGACGGATGAGCTAAGAGCACAGGTAGATACTTGGGAGTATGACATTATAGCCATTACAGAAACATGGCTGAAAGAGGGGCAGGTTTGACAGATCAATATTCCTGGTTACAGGATTTTTAGACAAGACAGAGAGGGGGGTAAAATGGGTTGGGTGGGGGGGGTCACAGTACTAAATTGAAGCAACTATTACAATGGTGAGGAGGGATGATATGTTAGAGGGATCATCAAATGAGGCCATATAGGTCAAATTGAAAAATAAAAATGGGAAGATCACACTTCTGGCCGTGTATTATAAACCCCCAAACAGTGGGAGAGAGATAGAGGAGCAAATATGTAGGCAAATTGCTGTGAAGTCCAAAAACCATAGGGTAGTAATGGTAGGGGATTTTAACTATCTAAATATTGATTGGGAAAAATTTAGTGTGAAGGGTATAGAGGGTGCGGAATTCTTGAAATGCATTCAAGAGAACTTTTTTAGTCAGTATGTAGCAAGCCCAACACGAGAGGAGGCGGTTTTAGATTTAGTTTTGGGGAATGAAGCTGGGCAGGTTGAAAGGGTATAAGTGGGAGAGCATTAGGGAGCCAGTGACCATAATTCAGTCAGATTCAAGTTTATTATGGATAAGGACAAGGATAGGCCTGGAATAAAAGTTCCGAATTGGGGGAAAGCTAATTTTGCTAAGTTAAGGAGTGATTTAGCCACAGTGAACTGGAAAGAGCTACTTGTGGGTAAATCAGTGTCGGAACAGTGGGAGGCATTCAAGGAGGAGATCCGGAAGGCTCAGGCCAAACATGTGCCCTTAAAGAAAAAGGGTGGGAATAATAATTCTAGAGCGCCCTGGATGTCTAGGGACTTACAGGGGAGGATACGGAAAAAAAGGAAAGCTTATGTCATATAAGCAATGGCTAAATACTATAGAATCTTTAGAGGAATATAGAATGTTGAGGCAAAATTAAAAAGGATATTAGGAATGCTAAGAGAGAGCATGAAAAATTCTTGGCTAGTAAAATTAAGGCAAACCCTAAGATGTTCTATAAATATATTAAGAGTAAGAGGGTAACTAAAGAAAGAGTAGGACCTATTAGAGACCATGAGGGTAATCTTTGTGTGGAGGTGGAAGATGTTGGGAGGGTTCTTAACGAATACTTTGCATCTGTTTTCACAAAGGAAAGGGGCAATACAGATACTGCTGTCGAGAAGGAGTGTGATATTCTGGATGAAATAAATATAGTGAGAGGAAGTATTAAAGGGTTTAGTAGCTTTGAAAGTAGGTAATTCCCCAGGCCCGGAAGAAATGCATCCCAGGCTGTTGTGCAAAGTAAAAGAGGAAATAGCAGAGGCCTTGACCATCATTTTCCAGTCCTCTTTGGATTGGAGGAATGCTAATGTAGTATCCTTGTTTAAGAAGGGAGAAAGGAATAGGCCGAGTAATTACAGGCCTATCAGCCTAACCTAAGTGGTCGGAAAATTATTGGAAAAAATCCTGAAAGATAGGATAAATCTACTTTTGGAATGGCAAGGATTAATTAGGGACAGTCAGCACGGATTTGTTAAGGAAGATCGTGTTTGACTAACCCGATTGAATTTTTTAAGGCGGTAACCAAGAAGGTCGATGAGGATAGTGCGTACAATGTAGTGTATACGGACTTTAGCAAAGCTTTTGATAAGGTCCCACTTGGTAGACTGATCACGAAGGTTAAAGCCCATGGGATCCAGGGCAAAGTGGCAAGTTAGATCCAAAATTAGCTTAGAGGAAGGAAGCAAAGGGTAATGGTTGATGGATGTTTTTGTGACTGGAAGGGTGTTTCCAGTGGGGTTCCGCAGGGCTCAGTACTGGGTCCCTTGCTTTTTGTGGTATATATCAACGATTTAGATTTGAATATAGGGAGTATGATTAAGAAATTTGCAGACAACACTAAAATTGACTTTGTGGTTGATAATGAAGAGGAAAGTCATGGGCTGCAGGAGGATATCAATCTACTGGTCAGGTGGGCAGAGCAGTGGGAAATGGAATTTAATTCAGAGAAGTGTGAGGTAATGCACATTGGGAGGGCTAATAAAGAAAGGGTAAACACATTCAGCGGTCGCCCACTTAATAGTGTAGATGAACAAAGGGACCTTGGAGTGCTTGTCCACAGATACCTGAAAGTAGCAGGCCAGGTGGATAAGATGGTTAAAAAGGCATACGGAATGCTTGCCTTTATTGGCCGAGGCATAGAATATAAGAACAGGGAGGTTATGCTTAAATTGTATAATAATTTGGTTAGACCACAGCTTGAGTACTGCGTGCAGTTCTGGTCGCCGTTTAATAGGAAGGACGTGATTGCACAAGAGAGGGTGCAGAGGAGATTTACTCGGATGCTGCCTGGAATGGAGAATCTTAGTTATGAGGACAGATTGGATAGGCTGGGTTTGTTCTCATTGGAACAGAGGAGGTTGAGAGGAGACCTCATTGAGGTGTACAAAATATTGAGGGGCCTGGACATAGTAGATAGTAAAGGCCTAGTTCCATTGGTGGAGGGGTCTATTATGAGGGACCACAGTTTTAAGGTCGTTGGTGGAAGGTTTAGATGGGATTTGAGGGAAAGCTTCTTCACACAGAGGGTTATGGGGATCTGGAACTCACTGCCTGGAAGAGTGGTGGATGCAGAAACCCTCACCACTTTTAAGAGATGGTTGGATGGGCGATAAAGTGCCGGAACCTGCAGGGTTCCGGACTTAGAGCTTGTAATTGGGATTAGACTGGATAGCCTCTTGTTGGCCAGTGCAGATATGATGGTAAGTACTGCAGGGAATCGAATATGGCCAGGGTGATCTCCTGGACTAGTTTTGATCACCTGGATGGGTTGGAGAGGAATTTTCCCAGATATTTTTTCCCTAAGGTGGCCTAGGTTTTTATTTGTTTTTTGCCTCTCCCAGAAGATCACATGGTTCTAGTTGGGATGGAGTGTAAAATGTTTCAGTGTAAGGGGTTGTCATGTACGTAAATGCTCTTTGTAGCCACCATTGTTGTAGGCCACTGAGCAGCATGCACATGGTGCTGCTCTGGCATAAAAGGCCAGCCATTTTGTGAGTCAGGTACTTTGGGCCGTAATAGAGCAGAAGCAAGGTTGTATCTTGCTTAGTTAAACAGTAACATAGAAACATAGAAACATAGAAAATAGGTGCAGGAGTGTGCCATTCGGCCCTTCGAGCTTGCACCACCATTCAATAAGATCATGGCTTATCTTTCGACTCAGTACCCCTTTGTGTCTTCCTTCGTGAAAACAGAACCAAAGTATTTGTTCAACTGGTCTGCCATTTCTTTGTTCCCCATTATAAATTCACCTGAATCTGACTGCAAGGGACCTGCGTTTGACTTCACTAATCTTTTTCTCTTCACATATCTATAGAAGCTTTTGCAGTCAGTTTTTATGTTTCCGGCAAGTTTCCTCTCATACTCTATTTTCCCCTCCTAATTAAACCCTTTGTCCTTCCCTGCTGAATTCTAAATTTCTCCCAGTACTCAGGTTTGCTGCATTTTCTGTCCAATTTATATGCCTCTTCCTTGGATTTAACACTATCCTTAATTTCCCTTGTTAGCCACGGTTGAGCCACCTTCCCCGTTTTATTTCTACTCCAGATAGGGATGTACAATTGTTGAAGTTCACCCATGTGATCTTTAAATGTTTGCCATTGCCTATCCACCGTCAACCCTCTAAGTATCATTTGCCAGTCTATTTTAGCCAATGCACGTCTCATACCATCAAAGTTGCCTTTCCTTAAGTTCAGGACCCTAGTCTCTGAATTAACTGTGTCACTCTCCATCTTAATAAGGAATTCTACCATATTATGGTCACTCTTCCCCAAGAGGCCTCGCACAACAAGATTGATAATTAGTCCTTTCTCATTACACATCACCCAGTCTAGGATGATCAGCCCTCCACATTGGTTCCTCAACATATTGGTCCAGAAAATCATTCCTAATACACTCCAGGAAATCCTCCTCCATTGTATTGCTACCAGTTTGGTTAGCCCAATTAATATGATGATTAAAGTCACCCATGATAACTGCTGTACCTTTATTGCACGCATCCCTAATTTCTTGTTTGATGCTGTCCCCAACCTTACTACTACTGTTTGGTGGTCTGTACACAACTCCCACTTGCGTTTTCTGCCCTTTGGTATTCCGCAGCTCCACCCATACAGATTCCACATCATCCAAGCTAATGTCCTTCCTTACTATTGCGTTAATTTCCTCTTTAACCAGCAACGTTACCTCACCTCCTTTTCCCTTCTGTCTATCTTTCCTGAATGTTGAATACCCCTGGATGTTGAGTTTCCAGCCTTGGTCACCCTGGAGCCATGTCTATCTGATGCCAATGATATCATATTCATTAATTGCTGCCTGTGCAGTTAATTCATCCACCTTATTACGAATACTCCTCGCATTGAGGCACAGAGCCTTCAGGCTTGTCTTTTTAATGCACTTTGTCCTTTTAGAATTTTGCTACAATGTGGCCCTTTTTGATTTTTGCCTTGGGTTTCTCTGCCCTCCACTTTTACTTTTCTTCGTTCTATCTTTTGCTTCTGCCCCTATTTTACTTCCCTCTGTCTCCCTGCATAGGTTCCCATTCCCCTGCCATATTAGTTTAACCCCTCCCCAACAGCACCAGCAAACACTCCCCCTAGAACATTGGTTCCGGTCCTGCGCAGATGCAGACCGTCTGGTTTGTACTGGTCCCACCTCCTCCAGAACTGGTTCCAATGTCCCAGGAATTTGCATCCCTCCCTTCTGCACCACTCTTCAAGCCACATATTCATCTGAGCTATCCTGCGATTCCTACTCTGACTAGTACGTGTCACTGGTAGCAATCCTGAGATTACTACCTTTGAGGTCCTACTTTTTAATTTAACTCCTAGCTCCCTAAATTCAGCTTGTAGGACCTCATCCCATTTTTTACCTATATCGTTGGTACCGATATGCACCATGACAACTGACTGTTCACTCTCCCTTTTCAAAATGTCCTGCACCCGCTCCGAGACATCCTTGACCCTTGCACCAGGGAGGCAACATACCATCCTGAAGTCTCGATTGCGGCCGCAGAAACGTCTATCTATTCCCCTTACAATTGAAACCCCTATCACTATAGCTCTCCCACTCTTTTTCCTCCCCTCCTGTGCAGCAAAGTCCTTTATTGCATACATAACATTTGGCGACGAGAATACAAGAACTTTTGTTTGAAAAATGAGAACTGTTATATATGTATGTAGACCTTACCTAAATGTAAGACTTGCCACCAGGGGGCACACCTGTGGGAGATCTAAGGGTCACCTGTGCACCCTGGGGCAATCAGGTATAAAAGGTGATTCACCATGCTGCTTCCTCACTCTGGAGTCTGAATAAAGAGACCAAGGTCACAACAGTTTGACCTTGCGATATAGTCCTGTGAATTTATTCTGAACATAACAAATTGGCGACGAGTAACAGATCAAGAACTTTCATGCGGTGATGGCTGCCTTTGGTATTCTTGAGAGGTTTGTTGAGGGTGATGATTGGGTGGCCTTTGTGGAGCGCCTCGACCAGTACTTTGTGGCCAACGAATTGGACAAGGCTGAGACGGTAACCAAGTGCAGGGCGATTCTCCTCACCGTATGTGGGTCATCGGTATATGGCCTCCTTAAAAATTTGCTGGCACTGGTCAAAATAACGGACAAATCTTATGCAGAGCTGTATACGTTGGCTAAGGAACATCTCAAGCCAAAGGAGAGCATCCTGATGGCCAGGTACCGCTGTTATACGCACCGTCGCTCCGAGGGCCAGAGCGTGGCGAGTTTTGTCGCCAACCTAAGACATCTTACGGAGCAGTGCGACTTTGTAGGCTCCTTGGGGGAAATGTTGCGGGACTTTTTCGTGCTTGGAATTGGCTACGAGGTCATCCTTCGCAACCTGCTGTCTGCCGAATCCCTAAATCTGAGCAAAGCCATTACGATAGCCCAAGCCTTCATGTCTATGAGCGATAACACAAAACAGATATCTTCACTGAATCGAAGCTCACCAGGAAGCACTGTGCACAAAATAATGTTTGCAGCAGGCAGAGCGGCACAGGGCAGGGTCCACCCGATTGCAGAGGTCGGACCCAGACCTAGAGTGACTCAGAGTCCGCTGTGGGGCGTGAATACGTATCCATTACCACCATGTTGGCGCTGCGGGGACAGCCATAGAGCTTATCAATGGAGATTCAAGCCCTATGTGTGCAAGGGCTGTGGAACAATGGGGCACCTCCAGCGAATGTGCAAACGACCTCTGATTCATCACGTGGCAGAGTCAGGAGAGGATGACCGATCCAGCGAGGATCACGATCAATGAGCAGGAGAGGCAACTCAACCTGAGGATGAAGAGGAAGTATATGGGATACACACCTTCACCACCAAAAGCCCTCCGATAATGTTAAAAGTTGAACTTAACGGCACTCCAGTCGATCAGTTATGAGCCAGAAGGTTTTCGAGAGGCTGTGGAGCGATGAAGCACAGCGACCCGAGCTGATCCCGATTCAGGCAAAGCTGCGCACCTACACCAAGGAACTGATACTAGTTATTGGTAGTGCGGACATAAGAGTATTCCATGAGGGAGCAGTACATGATTTACCACTGTGGATTGTTTCAGGTGATGGGCCAATGCTGCTTGGTAGGAGGTGGATGGGGAAGATTCGATGGAACTGGGAAGACCTCTGCCTACCTTCTCCGGCGAACGAGACCTCCCTTTCTCAAAGGCCGAGCAAACCCCCACTTACAGATGAACCAGGCATCGAAGTGCAGATCCATTTTCAGATCCCCAAAACACAGGCTGCTCATCACAACTACGAGGAGGTAAAGTTCAACCGAGCAGAGGTACAGGCGCAGTACCCAGCACCCGAAGCCGACGACCCCTTCGCGACAATGGAAGAGGTTCCAGGTTGAACACGCGGAGTGGGACTCTGGCCGAAATGATCCAAATGCGTCTTCCTGATGCCGGAGGCAAAATACCTGGGGAGGAAGATCAAGGCAGTCGGCATCACGGACACGGACGAGAGGGCGCCCAGACCACGGGACGAGAAGGCGTCCTGACCATGGGACGAGAAGGAATCTAGACCATGGGACGAAGGTGCGTCCAGACCATGGGACAAGAGAGCGTCCAGACCAGAGGACGAGAGAGCATCCAGACCATGGGATGAGAGAGCGGCTAGACCATGGAAGGTCGCTGCAACATAGAAACATAGAAAATAGGTGCAGGAAAAGGCCATTCGGCCCTTTGAGCCTGCACCACCATTCAATAAGATCATGGTTGATCATTCACCTCACTACCCCTTTCTTGCTTTCTCTCCATTACCCTTGATTCCTTTAGCCATAAGGGCCATATCTAACTCCCTCTTGAATATATCCAATGAACTGGCATCAACAACTCTCTACGGTAGAGAATTCTACAGGTTAACAACTCTCTAAGTGAAGAAGTTTCTCCTCATCTCAGTCCTAAATGGTTTACCCCTTATCCTTAGACTGTGTCCTCTGGTTCTGGACTTCCCCAACATTGGGATCTTTCTTCCTGCATCTAACCTGTCCAGTTCCGTCAGAATTTTATATATTTCTATGTGATCCCCTCTCATCCTTCTAAACTCCAGTGAATATAGGCGCAGTCGATCCAGTCTCTCCTCATATGTCAGTCCTGCCATCCCGAGAATCAGTCTGGGATGTGGAACGGAGGAATGTGTCGCCCAGCAAGGAAGATGACTGGGTTTGGGGCAAAGGTAAAGTGGTGAAGGCCAGGGACCCACTACGCTCAAATAAATTGTGTGCACCATGTAACCCTTACGAGTGGTCTTTCGCGGCCAGTGATGTACCATCGACTGGGGTTGGGGGTACCTTACAACAAGCCAAAGTACCGGGCGAACACCAATCGGTCGTGTATGTATCTGACAAAGTACCTGTAACAAGTGATGTGTTATCACACGGGGTCGGGTGTGTTGTACAGCAAGTCAAAGAAGCGGGCGAGCCCCAAACAATTGAACATGTATCAAATAAGTTAAACAAAGCAGCAGCCTGCATTCACGGGACTAAAGGGATGTACCAAAGAGTGTCCCAATATGTGCACGGGTCAGACAAGCTGCTCATCCCACAAGCTTGGGAGAGTAGAGGCACCATTATCGATGCATTGTTTTGAGAATGTCCAACACTGTTTGTGCACTGTAACATGATCCGCCTCGGGCCAGGCACAGCGAGTGGCACCTATGCTCTCAGTTGGCCACCGTTGCCCACCTCCTGGGTGGAAACGACGCAACCTGAGACTCACTCACTGTCGTGGAAGTGCTAGAAAGCAAGGGGTCAACTGTAATGGCCCCCCCAGCTTAGGACCTGGACCTGCCAGGATCCCACGTTACCGCCTGCTAGACGGGATGTGGCAACCTATCCGCCGCAGAGATGATACACCCATCCCAACGTTGCAAAGCAAGGCAGGGCGGCTACACAGTCGGTGGTCCGGGGCCCCCATAATACGGCCCAAGGTCCACCGGGACCACCAGGCCTCCCGTCACTACCTAAAGTCTCAAGGCCATTACGGCCATCCTGGGCTTGCCAGACCTCTGGGTCAGTGCCCAAATCGCTAAATCTAGCACCACGTGTGTAATGATAGACTCCCTATAGACCCGGCTATCCTCGGTGCTATGCAATCACCAGACAGAATCACTCAGAACCGAACCTTCCGTATGCCATCAGCAGAGAATGCACCATAATTGCACGGCCCCTCCACGTGACATCAGAATAAGTGATGTAGACCATGTTCAGGGCCCCAGTTGGGCTGCTAGCACCGCATTAGCCAAGGGGGGGAATGGAGAGTATGTGATGAAATGGAGCGTTTGATTGTGAAACCATGTACCGGGCTAACGAATAAAGCAGTTGGACAAGACCAAACTGCGAACAACAGATAACCAGGAACCACTGTGAAAGGACCTGGCCCCTGGCCCCCAGCGACCCACAAATATGATCAACTTCGCAGTCAATCCCGAGGATTTCAACCCTGGCGATCAACCCGGGGGCACAGGGTGCCAGATCACCTCAGCTTGCAAACAACTTGCACAATAAGACTTTGGGGGGCAGTGGTGTTATGTATGTATGTAGACCTTACCCAAATGTAAGACTTGCCACTAGGGGCACATCTGTGGGAGACCTAAGGGTCACCTGTGCACCCTGGGGCAAGCAGGTATAAAAGGTGATTCACCATGCTGCTTCCTCACTCTGGAGTCTGAATAAAGAGACCAAGGTCACAACAGTTTGACCTTGCGATATAGTTCTGTGAATTTATTCTGAACATAACAAGAACGATTGGATTTTTAGAGCGATTCGTGGAGGGCGCAGATTGGGAAGACTTTGTGAGCCATTTGAACCAGTACTTCGTGGCCAACAAAATGAAGGGGGTCGACGATGCAGGTCGGTGCCATGCCATGTTCCTCACTGTGTACGGTTCAAAGATCTACAGTTTGATAAAGAATCTACTCATGCCTAGTGATCCAACAGAGAAAACGTACGAGGAGGTGTGTGCAATGGCACGGAAGCACCTCAAGCCAGACGACGGCATCATCATCTCGAGATATGGGTTTTATACACACGTTTGATTGGAGGGCCAGGGCGCGGTGGAATTCGTTGCCGACCTGAGACGTCTAGCGGGACCGTGCAAGTTTGGGACGGTGTTGGCAGACATACTGCGGGACTTCTTTGTTATCGGTATCAACCACGAGGTGATCCTGTGCAAACTTCTGGCGGTGGAGGAGTTGGATTTAAAAAGGGCCATCCGGATCGCTCAATCATGTATGATGACGGACAGGAGTCTAAAGCCAATAGCAGTGAAGAACCGAACCTTGGCAAGTACTGTAAATGCGATTGATTCGGCGTTCGGCAGAGTGGCACATGGCAGGGCCTATCCGGCTGCATTCGCAAAACCTGTGGCTGCCTAAAGTCCGCCAGCGGGAATGTATCCAACTTCTTCGTGTTGGCGTTATGGGGGAAATCATCGGCACCAGCAGTGCCAATTTAAGCAATATAGTTGCAAAGGCTGACTGAGAGTGGGGCATCCCCAGCGCAAGTGTCCACAGATGAGCAAGCGAGCTGTGACACACCACGTGGAGGATGAGAGTCAGACTAGCACGGATCCGAATACGCAATCCGGGATGCCAGAGGAGGAAGTGTATGGACTGTACTCTTTCATAACCAAGAGTAAGCCAATTTTGATTAACGTGAAGTTTAACGGGATACCGGTATCGATGGAACTGGACACAGGGGCGAGTCAATCGATCATGAACGAGAGGGCATTTAATAAGCTGTGGGATACTAAGACTGTGAGGCCCAGGCTGAGCCCTGTTAATGCCAAGCTGCGCATGTACACCAAAGAACTGATAAAGGTGATTGGCAGTGCACAAATTAATGTGTCATGTAACGGTGCGGTTCACGAGTTACATCTGTGGATTGTTCCAGGCAATGGCCCAACGCTGCTCGGCAGGAGCTGGTTGGAGAAAATCAGATGCGACTGGAACAACATAAAGGCGTTGTTGTCGGAGGAAGATACATGTGCCCAAGTATTGCTGTTCGAACTGGGTATTGGCAACTTCACTGGAGCCAAGGTGCAGATCCACGTGGACTCAGATGCAAGACCCGTCCATCATAAAGCTCAGGCTGTGCCGTATATGATGAGGGAGAAGGTCGAAATTGAACTGGACAGACTCCAGCGTGAAGAGATCATATCACCGGTCGAATTTAATGAATGGGCCAGCCCCATTGTTCCTGTGCTGAAAAGTAATGGCACAGTCAGAATCTGTGGAGACTATAAGGCTACGATCAACGGAGTTTCGAAACAAGATCAGTACTCGTTACTGAAGGCTAATGACTTGTTTGCGACGCCAGCCGGAGGGAAGTCATTCACAAAACTGGGCTTGACATTGGCCTATATGACGCAGGAGTTGGTCGAGACGTCAAAGAGGCTTACGTGCATTAACACACACAAAGGACTGTTTATTTACCGCAGGTGCACGTTTGGAATTGGCTCGGCTGCAGCAATATTCCAGAGGAATATGGAAAGTCTACTGAAGTCCGTTCCCAGAACCGTCGTGTTCCAAGATGACATCCTAATCACCAGTCGTGACTCCAAGGAACATCTGAACAACCTGGAAGAGATTCTACTGCGTTTGGACAGAGGGGGACTCAGAATTAAACACTCGAAGTATGTCTTCATGGCACCAGACGTCAAATTCTTGGGGTGGAAAATCACTGCTGATGGCATCAGACCTACTGACGTAAAAACCAAAACTATCAAGAATGTACCCAAGCCGCAGAACGTGATGGAGCTGCATTCGTTCCTGGGTCTACTCATCTACTTTGATAACTTCCTACCTAAATTGAGCCCTTACTTGAACCACTGCACTTGCTATTGAGAAAAGGCACAACTGGATGTGGGGTGCATTGCAAGACAGAGCTTTCGAGAAAGCCAGCAATCTGCTTTGCTCGAACAAGCTGCTGGTACATGACCCATGTAAACGTTTAGTTTTGGCCTGTGACGCATCGTCATATGGAATTGGTTGCGTGTTACAACAAGCCAATGAGTCGGAGAAACTTCAACCTGTCGTGTATGCATCCAAACGTTTGTCTAAAGCAGAAAGAGCCTACAGTATGGTAGCAAAAGAAGCTTTAGCGTGTGTGTATGGTGTTAAAAAGATGCATCAATATCTGTTCGGTCTGAGGTTTGAATTAGAGACCGATCATAAGCCGCTCATTTCGTTGTTTTCCAAGAGCAAAGGTATCAATACCAATGCTTCATCCCACATCCAAAGGTGGGCACTGACATTATCTGCCTATGATTATGTCATTTGCCACAGACCTGGCACAGAGAATTGTGCCGATGCTTTGAGCCGGTTGGCGTTGCCCACACCAGAGGTGGAAACGCCATAACTGGCAGATTTAATGTTAATCATGGATGCTTTTGAGACTTAAGACCTGGACCAGCCAGGACCCGATATTATCAGTGGTAAAGAGTTGCATCCTCAAAGGGGATTGGTCTGCCATACCTAAGCAAATGTGCGAGGAGGCCAAATCATACATTCGTCGCAAGGACGAACTGACTATTCAAGCAGATTGCATATTGTGGAGCAATCGAGTTGTAATGCCGAAGAAAGGAGAGAGAAGTTTGTGTGTGAGTTACACAGCACACATCCTGGAATAGTGATGATGAAGGCCATTGCCAGGTCCCACGTATGGTGGCCAGGAATTGATTCTGAGCTGGAAGCATGCATGCATCAGTGCAACACCTGCATGCAGCTCAGCAAAGCACCAGCGGAATCGTCGCTGAATCTGTGGTCATGGCCATCCAAACTTTGGTCCAGGATCCATGTAGATTTTGCAGGTTCCTTCCTAGGCAAGATGTTTTTAGTGGTGGTGGATGCTTATTTGAAGTGGATAGAATGTATAATCATGTCATCCAGTACGTCCACGGCAACCATAGAGAATCTCAATGTCACGTTCGCAACACATGGTCTGCCTGACATAGTGGTGAGCGACAATGGGTCGTGCTTCACCAGTCAGGAGTTTCAGGAGTTTGTAAAACATAACGGCATAAAACATGTAAGGTCAGCACTGTTCAAGCCTGCATCCAACGGGCAGACAGAACATGCAGTACAAATTATCAAGCAAAGCATGAGGAGAGTAACTCAAGGGTCACTGCAGAACCGCTTGTCTTGCATACTGCTAAGTTACAGAACAAGACCCCATACACTCGCAAGGGACTCATCTGCTGAACTCATGAGGAAAAGAGGTCTTAAGACCAAGTTATCTCTTGTATCCCCGGATTTAAGTAATCATGTTGAATACAGGGTCAACAAGGGTACCACGATCGGACAACTGTGTCACGTGAGATTTCTGTGAATGATCCTGTATATGTGTTGAATTATGATCAGGGTCCCAAATGGATCGCTGGTCATGGCCAAGGAGGGCAACAGAATATTTGTTATTAAGCTCAAGAATGGGAAAACTTGCAGGAAACACATGGATGAAACAAAGCTAAGGCTCACAGACAAGCCAGAGCAGTCAGACGAAGAAACCGTCGACGACCAACCAACCTACCAGCAGCCTTCAATGGACTCAAGGGTCATCAGTGAACCCGGAATTTTCATCATGGACAAAAATGGACTTACAATTTCTGACAGGGGCACTGCTACCCCCAACAAGTTAGCCATCCAGCCACCAGCCACAACAGACTCCGCACATTCACCCAAGGCCGGAATCGAACTGAGACAGTCAACCCGGGAGCGTAAAGCACCGGACCGTCTCAACCTGTGAAAGACTGTGATAAGGTCTGAGAGGAGGGTATTGTCATGTATATACATGCTGTTTGTAGCCACCAGATGGTGTCATTGTTGGAGGCCACTGAGCAGCACGCGCATGGTGCTGCTCTGGTATAAAAGGCCAGCCATTTTGTGAGTCAGGCACGTAATAAAGCAGAAGCAAGGTTGTACCTTGCTGAGTTAAACAGTACTCAGTTTGTACCTTTATTGCATACATAACAGGGGTGTCGCAATTGTGCGGGGCAGACTGGTTGGGCTGGATGCTCTTTGCCTTTCCACCATTGTTCATTGTTCATAGGTTTATATGTAACCTTTAGGGCTGCTGACCGAGGGCCATGCGGCTCTTTGTCAGCTGGCGGGACACGATGGGCAGAAATGGCCTCCTTCTGCGCTGTAAATTTCCATGTTTCTATGATACAGTTATCAATGTACTAGAAAAAGAGATATCTTCCTTCTTCATCAGATTAAACATCTTTGACTGTTTCATGAACCTCCTGTGAATGGATACAGAATGGCATTCGCAGGGATTACCTGCTCAGCCTCGTAATTGAAAAGAAAAATATGGTGGAGTGGGGAAAGGCGAAAGCTAGTGTTTAATTTAATGGCATTTATTGTAATTACACTGAGCTGTGGCTCAGTAGGTAGCACACTTTCCTCTAGGTCAGAAGGTTGTGAGTTCAAGACTCACTCCAGGGACTTGAGCACAAAAAAAATTCTAGGCTGACACTCCAGTGCAGTGCTGAGGGAGTATTGCACTTTCGGAGATGCCATCTTTTGGATGAGACGTTAAACCGAGGTCCCGTCTGCTCTCTCAAGTGGACGTAAAAGATCCTGTGAAACTATTTCGAAGAAGAGCAGGGGAGTTATGAAGAAGAGCAGGTGAGGTGTCCTGGCTAACCTTTATCCCTCAATCCACATAAAAAAAACCCAGATTATTTGGTCAATATCACATTGCTGTTTGTGGGAGCTTGCTTCTGTGGCTGCCGTGTTTCCCACATTACAACAGTGACTACACTCCAAAAGTATTTTATTGGCTGTAAAGCGCTTTGAGACATCCGGTGGTCGTGAAAGGCGTTATATAAATCCAAGTCTTTCTTACTCATATTAGATGTAAAGCCTATAACACTGAAGGCCGAGAAACCCCTTTTTAAAATTTATTTTACCTTATAATGAAACTGCTGTTGAGAATTATATTATTGAATCCCTCTGTGTTTTCAGTACTATTTTTCCCAAGTTTAGAAGAGGACTTTAGCCGCGTAGTGTTCCCAGTGCAGTGCATTATGAATGGATTGATGCATGATGACTGAATGGATGGTACGTTCTGTACTTTCACACACAATTGCACAGACTATTTTTAATTACATGTTTGCTGAATGCTGATTAATGTTTGAAAGTGTCTCTTTGAAAGATTAAGAGTTCATGTCATTTTTGAACAAATATAAACTGCGACAGAAAGTGGAGAAACAGAACCTTTTAAGGATTTTTATTTTACAAGTTTTGTGAATACACAATTAAATATTGACCCATTTCCACAACATTCTCACCTCTTGTGTCCTAGCTGTGTACAAACCCAATAGACTAGTGGAATGTGCAAAATAATTCTTTTGAGTGATGCCAGCCTTCATGATTCCTGAGTTGGAAGGGGAGTACATTTCATAATCTGGCATCGTGAGTGATTCTGTTTTTCACTGGTCCAAGGTCATTTGCTAAATTTACACCATGCGCAGCTATAAGAAAGAAGATTAATGTTTAAACTGCATGTTTTACAATTTAGAGGAAACATACCATCACGGCTGACTAGTTTGGATGTGTATTTACATATTTTAAATAGAATGTGAAGAAATCTGATGCATTGGTTTTGGATGTAGTCATTGTTTGAACTTTCTGTTGCTAATTACATTGGCTGTGAGGAAGAATTAAAGTTCTTGTCGAGTTCCTTTGTTACCCATCTGAAACAAATGGACCAGCCAGTACCACATAGACAAGAAAGGTCCCAGATTCAATCTGTGGTCTGTTCTGATTTATCTGATATAATTGGGATTACAGAGACATGGCTCCAGGGTGACCAAGGCTGGGAACTCAACATCCAGGGGTATTCAACATTCAGGAAGGATAGACAGAAAGGAAAAGGAGATGGAGTAGTGTTGTTGGTTAAAGAGGAAATTAATGCAATAGTAAGGAAAGACATTAACTTGGATGATGTGGAATCTGTATGGGTAGAGCTGCGGAATACCAAAGGGCAGAAAACGCGAGTGGGAGTTGTGTACAGACCACCAAACAATAGTAGTGAGGTTGGGGACAGCATCAAACAAGAAATTAGGGATGCGTGCAATAAAGGTACAGCAGTTATCATGGGCAACTTTAATCTACATATAAATTGGGCTAACCAAATTGGTAGCAATGAGGTGGAGGAGGATTTCCTGGAGTGTATTAGGGATGGTTTTCAAGACCAATATGTCGAGGATCCAACTAGAGGGCTGGCCATCCTACACTAGGTGATGTGTAATGAGAAAGGACTAATTATCAATCTTGTTGTGCGAGGCCTCTTGGCGAAGGGTGACCATAATGTGGTAGAATTCTTTATTAAGATGGAGAGTGACACAGATAATTCAGAGACTAGGGTCCTGAACTTAAGGAAAGGTAACTTCCATGGTATGAGACGTGAATTGACTAGAATAGACTGGCGAATGATACTTAAAGGGTTGACGGTGGATAGGCAATGGCAAACATTTAAAGATCACATGGATGACCTTCAACAATTGTACATCCCTGTCTGGAGTAAAAAATAAAACGGGAAAGGTGGCTCAACCGTGGCTAACAAGGGAAATTAAGGATAGTGTTAAATCCCAAGAAGAGGCATATAAAATGGCCAGAAAAAGCAGCAAATCTGAGGACAGAGAGAAATTTAGAATTCAGCAGAGGGGGACAAAGGGTTTAATTAGGAGGGGGAAAATAGAGTATGAGAGGAAGCTTGCTGGGATCGTGAAAACTGACTGCAACAGTTTATATAGATATGCGAAGAGAAAAAGATTAGTGAAGACAAACATAGGTCCCTTGCAGTCAGAATCAGATGAATTTATAATGGGGAACAAAGAAATGGCAGACCAATTGAACAAATGCTTTGGTTCTGTCTTCACTAAGGAAGACACAAATAACCTCGCGGAAATACCAGGGGACAGTGGGTCTAGCGAGGAGGAGGAACTGAAGGAAATCCTTATTAGTCAGGAAATTGTGTTAGGGAAATTGATGGGATTGAAGGCTGATAAATTCCCAGGGCCTGATAGTCTGCATCCCAGAGTACTTAAGGAAGTGGCCCTAGAAATAGTGAATGCATTGGTGATCATTTTCCAACAGTCTATCGACTCTGGATCAGGTCCTATGGACTGGAGGGTTGCTAATGTAACACCACTTTTAAAAAAAGGAGGGAGTGAGAAAACAGGGAATTATAGACCTGTTAGCCTGACATCAATAGTGGGGAAAATGTTGGAATCAATTATTAAGGATGAAATAGCAGCGCATTTGGGAAGCAGTGACAGGATCGGACCAAGTCAGCATGGATTTATGAAAGGGAAATCATGCTTGATAAATCTTTTAGAATTTTTTGAGGATGTAACTAGTAGAGTGGACAAGGGAGAACCAGTGGAAGTGGTGTATCTGGACTTTCAAAAGGCTTTTGACAAGGTCCCACACAAGAGATTGGTGTGTAAAATTAAAGCACATGGTATTGGGGGTAATGTATTGATGTGGATAGAGAACTGGTTGGCAGACAGGAAGTAGAGAGTCGGGATAAACGGGTCCTTTTCAGAATGGCAGGCAGTGACTAGTCTGGTGCCGCAGGGCTCAGTGCTGGGACCCTAGCTATTTACAATATACATCAATGATTTAGATGAAGGAATTGAGTGTAATATCTCCAAGTTTACAGATGTCACTAAGCTGGGTGGCTGTGTGAGCTGCGAGGAGGTTGCTAAGAGGCTGAGGGTGACTTGGACAGGTTAGGCGAGTGGGCAAACACATGGCAGATGCAGTATAATGTGGATAAATGTGAGGTTATCCACTTTGGGGGCAAAAACATGAAGGCAGAATATTATCTGAATGGCGACAGATTATGAAAAGGGGAAGTGCAACGAGACCTGGGTGTCATGGTACAACAGTCATTGAAAGTTGGCATGCAGGTACAGCAGGCGGTGAAGAAGGCAAATGGCATGTTGGCCTTCATGGCTCAGGGATTTGCGTATAGGGGCAGGGAGGTCTTACTATAGTTGTTCAGGACCTTGGTGAGGTCTCACCTGGAATATTGTGTTCAGTTTTGGTCTCCTAATCTGAGGAAGGACATTCTTGCAATTGAGGGAGTGCAGCAAAGGTCACCAGACTGACTCCCTGGATGGCTGGACTGACATATGAGGAGAGACTGGATCGACTAGGCCTGTATTCACTGGAGTTTTGAAGAATGAGAGGGGATCTCATAGAAATATATAAAATTCTGACAGGACTGGACAGGTTATGGCAGGAAGAATGTTCCCGATATTGGGGAAGTTCAGAACCAAGGGACTCAGTCTGGGATAAGGGGTAAGCCATTTAGAACCGAGATGAAGAGCAACTTCTTCACTCAGAAAGTTGTTAACCTGTGGAATTCTTTACCGCAGAGAGTTGTTGATGCTAGTTCGTTAGGTATATTCAAGAGGAAATTAGACATGGCCCTTATGGCTAAAGGGTTCAAGAGGTCTGGAGAGAAGGCAGGAAAGGGGTACTGAGGTGAATGATCAGCCATGATCTTATTGAATGGTGGTGCAGGCGCGAAGGGCCGAATGGCCTATTCCTGCACCTATTTTCTATGTTTCTATGTAATCTTATCACTACAATACAACATTACAGATACATCATCATCATAGGCAGTCCCTCGAAATTGAGGAAGACTTGCTTCCACTCTAAAAGTAAGTTCTCAGGTGACTGAATAGTCCAATATGGGAATTACAGTCTCTCTCACAGGTGGGACAGATAGTCATTGAAGGAAAGGGTGGATGGGGAGTCTGGTTTTCCACACGCTCCTTCCGCTGCCTGCGCTTGTTTTCTGCATGCTCTTGGCGATGAGACTCGCGGTGCTCAGCACCCTCCCGGATGCTCTTCCTTCACTTTGGGCGGTCTTTGGCCAGGGACTCCCAGGTGTCGGTGGAGATTTTGCACTTTTTCAGGGAGGCTTTGAGGGTGTCCTTGAAACGTTTCCTCTGCCCACCTGGGACTCGCTTGCCGTGTAGCAGTCCCGAGTAAAGCGCTTGCTTTGGGAATCTTCTGTTAGGCATACGAACAATGTGGCCCTCCCAACGAAGCTGATCGAGTGTGGTCAATGCTTTGGTGCTGGGGATGTTGGCCTGATCGAGAACACTAACGTTGGTGCATCTGTCCTCCCTGGAGATTTGCAGGATCTTGCGAAGACATTGTTGCTGGTATTACTCCAGCGATTTGTGGTGTCTACTGTATATGGTCCATGTCTCTGAGCCATACAGGATGGCGGGTTTCACTACAGCCCTGTAGACCATAAGCTTGGTGCCAGATTTGAGGGCCTGGTCTTCGAACACTCTCTTCCTCAGGCGGCCGAAGGCTGCACTGGCGCACTGGAGGCAGCGTTGAACCTAGTCGTCGGTGTCTGCCCTTGCTGATAATAGGCTCCCGAGGTATGGAAAGTGGTCTACGTTGTCCAGTGCTGTGCCATGGGTCTTGATGACTGGGGGGCAGTGCTGTGTGGCGGGGTCTGGTTGGTAGAGGACCTTTGTCTTACGGATGTTTAGCATAAGGCCCATGCTTTCGTACACCTCGGTGAAGATGTTGACAATGACTTGGAGTCCAGCCTCTGAATGTGCGCAGATGCAAGTGTCGTCCACGTATTGTAGCTCGACGACAGAGAATCGGTTGGTCTTGGATCTGGCCTGGAGGCGACGAAGGTTGAACAGTTTCCCACTGGTTCTATACTTTAGTTCTACTCCAGCGGGGAGCTTGTTGAGTGTGAGTGGAGCATTGCAGCAAGGAAGATTGAGAAGTGGGTTGGGGCGATGATGCAGCCCTGCTTGACCTCGGTCCAGACGTGGATTAGGTCTAATGTGGATCCATTGGTCAGAATCGTGATTTGCATGTCGTCATGGAGCAGACGGAGGATGGCGACAAACTTATGGGGGCAGCCGAAATGGAGGAAGACGCTCCATAGTCCCTCGTGGTTAACAGTGTCAGAGGTCATTGTAAAGTCAAAGAAGGCCATGTACAAGGGTTGGTGCTGTTCCCTGCATTTCTCTTGCAGTTGTCGCGCCGTAAAGATCATGTCCATTGTACCTCGTAGTGGACGGAATCCACACTGTGACTCCGGGAAGAGCTCCTCAGCCACAGGGGTAGACGGTTGAGGAGGATTCTAGCGATGACTTTCCCAGTGGCTGATAACAGGGAGATTCCTCTGTAGTTGCCGCAGTCGGACTTGTTCCCTTTTTTAAAGATGGTCACGATTACTGCATCTCTGAGATCTGCCGGCATGCTCTCGTCCTTCCAGATGAGACAGATGAGGTCATGCATTTGAGTCAATAGTGTCTCTCTGCCATACTTTAGTGCCTCAACCAGAATTCCATCCACTTCTGATGCCTTGTTGTTCTTGAGCTGATAGATGGCCTTTTCTACCTCGTGCAGGGCTGGGGTATTGCTGAGATAGTGGCGGGTAGCATGCTGTGGGATGGAGTCGAGGACATTTGTGTCAAAGGCAGAGTCTTTCTGAAGGAGATTTTTGAAGTGCTCCTTCCAGCGGGTACTGACTGCCTCGGTGTCCTTGATGAATGTCTCCCCATTCTTGGCCAGCAGTGGGGTGGGGCATTGGGTGCTTGTGCCGTAGGTGGACTTGACTGCGGTGAAGAATCCTTGCACATCATGATTGTCGGCCAGCTGCTGGATCGCTTGTGCTTTCTCCACCCACCATCTATTCTTTAGGTCGCGGGTTTTTTGCTGGACCTCGGCCTTAAGCCATCTGTAATGCTGCTTTGCTTCTCCCAAGTTAGGTTGTTGTTTTAGGTTCAGAACTGCCCTGCACTTGCTATTTATTAGCTCTTGGATCTCTTGGTCATTCTCATCAAACCAGTCCTGGTATTTGCTGGTTGAGTGACCGAGCACCGAGCATCTCTTCACAGGCACTGATTATGGTGGCCTGGAGGGCAGACCAAGCACTGTGGGCACTCTGTGTCTTGGGTTCATCAAGGGTCGGCAGGTTAGCAGTGGGGCGCTGGCTGTATAGTGCTCTCTTAGCTGGATCTTTGAATGCCTCAGCATTGATTTTTCTGCAGCAATGCTTCTGCTACCGTCACCGCTTTGTGGCTATATTGATGTTGATGATGGAACGAATTAGGTGGTGGTCGTCCAGCAGTCTTTGGCTCCTGTCATGGCCGGGTGATGCGCACATTCTTGCTATCCCTGGTTCGAATGATGACGTAGTCGAGCAGGTGTCAGTGTTTGGAGCGAGGGTGTTGCCACGATGCCTTGTACTTGTCCCTCTGGCGGAACAAGGTATTGGTGGTGACATGGTCATGTTCTAGGCATTTTGTCAGGAGCAGGGTACCATTGGAGTTGGTTTTCCCTACCCCCCTCTGCCGATTACGCCTCCCCAGAGTCTATGTCCTTACCGACCCTGGCGTTGAAGTTGCCGAGGAGGATCAGTTTGTCGTCCGTAGGGATGCGGGACAGGGATTGTTCGAGGCTGGAGTAAACAGATACTACAACTGGCCTCAGCCCTCCTGGCATAAGGCGGTGAGAACCGTACTGGCTGGCAGTTTGTCGATCGGGGATTTGGAGTGGAAAATCCAGTGGCTCTACCGTGGAGTTGAGCTGGAAGTAGGCCCTTAAAAGGTGGGATAAGCTCTGCACCATGGATTTTGGCCTCCCTGCTCATCCTGGACAATATTCAGGTAAGTAAAACATTTTAAACCTACCTCTTCGGTGGCAGCTTCCAGCTGTCCATTAAAGGACAAAAGAAAAATACTGCGGGTGCTGGAAATCTGAAATAAAAACAGAAAATGCTGGAAATGCTCAGCAGGTCAGGCAGCATCCACAGAGCGAGAAACAGAGTTCATGTTTCAGGTCGATGACAAAAGGTTCTGATGAAGGGTCATCGACCTGAAACGTTAACTCTGTTTCTCTTTCCACAGATGCTGCCTGACCTGCTGAGTGTTTCCAGCAGAACGTTAAAGGAACACTAATTTGGCTGCTGTACGCCTGAGAAAACTGGCCACAGTATGCAAGGTGGATGCCGCAGTCAGTCGCCAACAAATTTTACAAAGCAGTCTGAAGCAGACATTAAGCCCCCGATTTGCATAAGCAATAGGCCGAACAGCAGTTTCAGGCAGGCGCCCTGGACAATATGGCGTGCAGCGCACTTCCGGTGCGGACGGAGCGCGCATTCACCACACGTCATATTGGATCCTGAGGGTCTTTTTCGCCAGAAAAAACGGGCACTGCATAAATGAATTTTTACACCACTAAGCTTAGTTGTAGGATCTCCGATGATATGCTATTAATGTGTTCTTTGGTGAATACTTCGATGAAGCAATAATTTAGAATGTCAACTATTTTTAGTTCATTCTCAATTTCAAACCCATCAGCATTCTGAAGGAATCATAACTTTCCTATTATGACGCTTTTGCTGTTATAATACTGGAAGAATGTTTTAACAGTGTTATTTGGCTTTTACAGCTATATTTATTTGCTCCTCTAGCTTCCATTTTTATGAGAGATCCTGTATTGTTCCCAGTGCCTTTCTCACCGTTCTCCTACATATCTAGTCAGGAGAAAGGTGAGGGATGCCACTGGCAAAAAGTCAGTTCTTTATTCCACCTTATATTGTCCTGTTAATCCATTTCTGATTATGTTTGCTTAGACTGCACTTACCGGTGCTTGGTATGTAGCATGCTCGGTCGTATGCTCCTTAAAAAATATTCTATTTGTCCTTAACTGACGATTCCTTGAGTAGTGCCTCCAGTCAGTTTGTTTAACCCCTCATTCCTTTGTAGCGAGTCCTTTTCCAGTTCGATAGCTGGGTATTAGTATTCAGTTATTATGCTAAATTATTATCCACTATTCTTTAGGCAATTTCGTAACATGGACATACTGAAGAAAGAGGAAGACTCTTAAATGTAAGACATAAGATGAGGAGGTTAAAAGAATGCTGGAGCTTTTCAATTAATTTGTATTGCAGAAAAATGTAGTATTCGTCAGTAGATAATTGCAATGGAAAAAAATAATTGAGAAAATATGGTTTCAGATAGTCATTAAAATCTAATGGTTCATAAAATACCGGACGCAGATGGAATCTATCTAAACTTCACGAAAAGAAATAAGAATAGAATTCTGGAGTGAGGAAGTGGAAATTTTACAAAAGTAATTGAACACACAGGATTGGAAATGAACTTAAAGGTCTGAAACGTGATCCTGGAAATTTTAGGCCTTTTAACTTGATATTTATAATGTGACAAATGTTAATATTTATTATACTAAAGCTATTTTATTTCTAAATACATTTAGAAATACATTAAGAGCAAGAGGATAACTAGAGAAAGAGTGGGGCCTATTAGAGACCATAAAGGAAATCTGTGTGTGGAGGCAGAAGATGTGGGTATGATGCTTAATGAGTACTTTGCATCTGTTTTCACAAAAGAGAGGGGTGATTCATACTTTGCAATGAGGGAGGAAGAGTGTGAAATATTAGACAAGATAAACATAGTGAGAGAGGAAGTATTAAGGGGCTTGGCAGCTTTGAAAGTGAATAAATCCCCAGGCCCGGAAGAAATGTATTCCAGGCTTTTAAGAGAAGCAAAAGAGGAAATTGCAGAGGCTCTGACCATCATTTTCCAGTCCTCTCTGGCTACAGGTATAGTGCCAGAGGACTGGAGGACTACTAATGTTGTAGCTTTGTTTAAAAAGAGAGAAAGGGATAGACTGAATAATTACAGGCCAGTCAGCCTAACCTCAGTGGTGGGAAAATTATTGGAAAATATCCTTGGGGACAGGAGAAATCTTCATTTGGAAAGACATGGATTAATCAAGGACAGTCAGCATGGATTTGTTAAGCGAAGGTCGCGATTGAATTTTTCGAGGAGGTAACCAGGAGGGTCAATGAGGGAAGTGCATATGATGTAGTGTATATGGATTTTAGCAAAGTTTTTGATAAGGTCCCACATGTATGCACGGTGGATGCCGCAGTCAGTCACCAACGAATTTTACAAAGTGATCTGAAGCAGGCATTAGGCCCCTTATTTGTATAAGCAATAGGCTGAACAGCAGTTTCAGGCAGGCGCCCTGGACAATATGGCGTGCAGCGCACTTCCGGTGCGGACGGAGCGCGCATTCACCACACGCCATATTGGATCCTGCAGGGTCTTTTTCGCCAGAAAAAACGGGCACTGCATAATTGAATTTTTACACCACTAAGCTTAGTTGTAGGATCTCCGATGATATGCTATTAATGTGTTCTTTGGTGAATACTTCGATGAAGCAATAATTTAGAATGTCAACTATTTTTAGTTAATTCTCAATTTCAAACCCATCAGCATTCTGAAGGAATCATAACTTTCCTATTATGACGCTTTTGCTGTTATAATACTGGAAGAATGTTTTAACAGTGTTATTTGGCTTTTACAGCTATATTTATTTGCTCCTCTAGCTTCCATTTTTATGAGAGATCCTGTATTGTTCCCAGTGCCTTTCTCACCGTTCTCCTACATATCTAGTCAGGAGAAAGGTGAGGGATGCCACTGGCAAAAAGTCAGTTCTTTATTCCACCTTATATTGTCCTGTAATCCATTTCTGATTATGTTTGCTTGGACTGCACTTACCGTTGCTTAGTGTGTAGCATGCTTGGTCGTATGCTCTTTAAAATATATTCCATTTGTCCTCAACTGAGGATTCCTTGAGTAGTGCCTCCAGTCAATTTGTTTAACCCCTCATTCCTTTGTAGCGAGCCCTTTTCCAGTTCTATTACTGGGTATTAAGTATTCAGTTATTATGCTAAATTATTATCCACTATTCTTTAGGCAATTTCGTAACATGGACATACTGAAGAAAGTGGAAGACTCTTAAATGTAAGACATAAGATGAGGAGGTTAAAAGAATGCTGGAGCTCTTCAATTAATTTGTATTGCAGAAAAATGTAGTATTCGTCAGTAGATAATTGCAATGGAAAAAAGTTATTTGAAAATAGTGGTTTCAGATAGTCATTAAAATCTAATGGTTCAAGACTCGAGGTACTCAGCGCTCTCGTAGATGCACTTCCTCCACTTAGGGCAGTCTTTGGCCAGGGACTCCCAGATGTTGGTGGAGATGTTGCACTTTATCAAGGAGGCTTTGAGGGTATCCTTGAAATGTTTCCTCTGCCCACCTGGGGCTCGCTTGCCGTGTAGGAGTTCCGAGTAGAGTATTTGCTTTGGGAGTCTTGTGTCGGGCATGCGAACAATGTGGCCCGCCCAACGGAGCTGGTTGAGTGTCATCAATGCTTTGATGCTGGGGATGTTGGCCTGATCGAGAACACTGACATTGGTGTGTCTGTCCTCCCTGGGGATTTTCAGGATCTTGTGGAGACATCGATGGTGGTATTTCTCCAGCGATTTGCGGTGTCTACTGTATATGGTCCACGTCTCTGAGCCATACAGGAGGGCGGGTATCACTACAGCCCTATCGACCATAAGCTGCATGCCAGATTTGAGGGCCTGATCTTTGAACACTCTCTTCTTCAGGCGACTGAAGACTGCGCTGGCATACTGGAGGCTGTGTTAAATCTCATTGTCGATGTCTGCCCTTGCTGTATGCAGTTCTGATCACCACATTACAGGAAAGACGTGATTGCACTGGAAATGGTGTAGAGGAAATTTTCAAGAATGTTGCCTGGACTGGAGAATTTTGGCTATGAGGCAAGATTGGAGGTGCTGGGTCTGTTTTCTTTGAAACAGAGGAGGCTGAGGGGAGACCTGATTGCGGTGTATAAAATTGAGGGGATAGAGTGGATAGGAAGGACCTGTTTCCCTTGGCAGAGGTTCAACAACCAGGGGCCATAGATTTAAAGTAATTGGGGGGAGGTTTTGAAGGGATATGAGGGGAAATTTCTTCACCCAGAGGATGGTGCGGGTCTGGAACTCACTGCCTGATTGGAAAGTGGGATTAGGCTGGGTAGCTCTTGGTCTGCCGGCACGTACACAATGGGCTGAAATGGCCTCCTTCCATGCTGTAATACTAAAGGGACTGCAATAGACCAGGGCAAGGAAGGCTTCTTAAATGCAAGTCATACCCAACAAATTGAGAGGAAGATGTAACGGATTTAATGAGTGAGAGGGAGATGATGGTGACATTGGTAAAAGAAAAAGAAAACAAACTGAAAATGGTACAAATCTTGCTCCGGGTTTAGAGAGGGAGTTCCAGAGAATGGTGTTCTCACCCCTCTTGACCCCATCATTTGTGGCAGAGCCTATGCTCTGGAACTCCCTCTTTGCCTCTCTGCTTCTCCTTCAAAAAACTTCTCAAAACCCATCTTTTCATCCAGCCTTTCTGTCACCTTTCCTAATGTTTGCTGCCACTGCTTGGCATCCGTTTCCTTTAGTAAAGCACTGTGGGATGCATTTTCTGTGTTAATGGTGCTATGTAAATGCAAGTTGTTGTTGTAAGGGATTGACTTAATCGTGCCCGAAGTAGCAAAACGATTACACGGTGAGGTCCATTTTATTACATAAAACGCAGCAGGAAAAATATCTGGGTATGTAAAATCACCAACTTTAAAAGTGTCACCCATGAGATTTTTGTTGAGCAGGGCCAGAGCTGAACATAGTTTACCTGGATTTGCCTACTTTAGATATGAAAGCAGCAATTGACATCACTTGCTACATGCCTCAGATTTTTGGAGATGTTTATAAGGTTTTAAACAATTTAGCATAATACTTTATTTAAAGTGTTTGGATGGTTAACTTTGCAACCTTAAATAAGATCACGCTATGATAGATCATTTATGATTATCCTCATATAAATAGAGATATTTTATTGCGTCCCTATTTTTTACTGTTCAATGGTATTTGAAGGTGGGAGTCATTTCTAAGGCTACAGTACCAGTGACATCACAATGTAACAGTGTGAGATTATGTAAAAATATCTTGATGGAAACTGGTTTCCACTTTTACATAACTATAGATTGCATTGTGCCGTATTACTGATATTCTTGTGGAAGGACAAGTGGAAGCTAATGTGCCAATATTTTGATTAGACATTGATGTACCAGATATAAAAAGGCAATATTTGCATACCTGTGTAATGTATTGAATTACAGATCTTAAACACTAATGTTAAAGTTCAATTTTGATATTCAGGTATATCATAGAATCATATTATCATAGAATAGTACAGCACAAAGGGTGGGCATTCGGCCCATCGAGTCTGCGTCAGCTCTTTCGCAGAGCAATCCAGTCAACCCCACTCCCTGCTTTTTCACCATATTCCTGCAATTTTTTCTCCTTCAAGTAGTCATCCAATTCCCTTTTGAAGGCTACTATTAAATCTGTGTCTACTGCCCTGTCACGCAGTGCATTCCAAATCCTAACCACTCGTTACGTAGAAATGTTTTTTCTCATGTCGCCTCTGGTTCTTTTGCTAGTCACCTTTAATCTGTGCCCTCTGTATCATTAGAGAAAAGCTGCGGTTAATTACGGATGTCACCTGAATCCAATATTTAATTGCAGTCTTTTTCCTCACTGTATTAATATATATTATTGTCTTAATTAAAGTAAGCTAATGACAGTCAAAATTACATTGTTGAAATCACATTGGAGGATATTGTGATTGCATCACTGCAGAACAACACTGTCAAGAAGCAACATGGGCATTATTCTGTATCCAGGAAGCATGATTTTAGAGCTATGCAGATAAGAATATCTATTTGAAGTCACATTGAAACAGCATCTTCTACAAACATATTATCCATTATTCTCTGATAATAAAACAAGCTTTAAATATTTCAGTCCATGCAAACAGCAGGTAGCAAAGTAATGGTCTTGTACGAACTCCCCCTATGGTTCAGTAAGTAAATGAATTGTCCGATGTAGCAATTGTTTTTTGTTCAATTTGTTCTTAAGATGTGGGCAAAGCTGGCAAGGCTGCATTTATTGCCCACCCCGAGTTGCCCTGAGAGGGTGGTGGTGGGCCTTCTCTTTAAAGTGCTGCAATTCTTGTGGAAATGGTGCTCCCACAATGGCATTAAGTACGGAATTTCAGGATATTGACCCAGCGACGATGAAGGAACGCCGACATATGTGTTCAAGTCAGGATGGTGTGTGCCTTAGAGGGAAACATGGGTGTGATGGCTCTTATGGCATTGCTGCTCTTTTCTTCTTGGTGGTAAAGGTTGCAGGGGTAGGAGTTATTGTTGAAGTAGCCTTGGTGACTTGCTGCAGTGTATCCTGTGGATCATACATACTGCAGCCATGGTGGAAAGGGGAATATAGAGTCCAGTGGCAGAGACATTGATCCAGTGTCCTTTGCGGAGATTTTTGAGTTTTGTTGCAGCTGCACTCATCCAAGGCTATGTACTTGAGCCTTGTTAATCGTGCATAGACTTTGAGGTGCCAGGAGGTGAGTCACTTCTCTCAGTCTCCAGCCTTTGTCACATTCTTGAAGCCACGATGTTAATATGACTGGTCCAGTTAAACTTCTGGTCAAGGCGATCACCAAGGTGTTTATGGTGGGGCCCTCGACAATAGTGGTGCCACTAGAGGTTTAGAGGAGGTGGCTGGGCTTTCTATTGTTCAAGGTGGTTATTACCCATATGGTAGTGACATGGTGTGAATATCACCTCCACTCATCAGCCCAAGTCTAGATGTTATACAGATCCTGCTGTAGGTTGTCACAGGGGGCTAGAAATTCATCTACTTACTGCCACTCCGTAGCACCATGAAATGGTGAAAAATTGGCGGCGGCACTCTTTAAGTAGCTGGTGGCAGGTCCCGTGGCCATTTTTCTCCCTCCCTTCGCACCGCTGGTAACTAGCAGCACCCCGGAAATAAAAATGGCAGTGTGGTGGCGTCAATCAGTGTGCACCGCCGACGTAACGTCACCACTCCGAACTTTGACCCTAGCGCTGAATTCAGTGCTGGGTCCTAAGCACGCCAGGTAAACCTGGTGCAGGCATGCTGACAGTGGCGATGTCAGCACCTCTTAAAGGGACGCACACATCTTTCAAGTACATTTGCATTTAAAATGTTGGACGGAGTTTTTTGATTTTATTGAAGTAGTTGCTTGCTGCAATAGATGTTAAAAGTTTTTTAAGTGTGAAGGGAATGCTGCTGGATACGTGCAAGGCATTGGATGGTAAAGGAAAGCCTCTGAGAAGACAGAAACCGCTGCAAATACTCAGCAGGTCAGGCAACATCCATGGAAGGAGAAAGAAACAGAGTTCACATCTCAGGTCGTGATGCTGCCTGACCTGTTGAGTATTTCCAGCATTTTATGCTGTCCTTTCAGATTTACAGCATCCGCTCTCAGAGGGAAGAGGAAGACTCAGAAGAGGAAGAAGCCTAAGAGGAGGAAGCAGAAGTAAAGATGCAACCCAGACAGCCCCTTTCTGGCTGGGATATCCTGGGATGGAATCATCTGCCTGCGGTACAAGTGCCCACAACCCCAATTCCCCTTTCAACATTTGTTCCACACCTTACCTTCCCTCTGTTATTGACCATCACAGTGTCCTCTCGGCCACAATGCTGAAATTAAACCCACCACAAAGAAAACCTTCCAATCCAACTTTATACATCTATCCATCCAATACAACATCAGGAAATCAACTCATCATCCTTATGCATTCAATTAATGCCTGTCTTGTGTGTTCCTTTGCCTATCCTACTGATATCATGCAGTGGCTGCAGCATGGCTGGTGGAAGGCTGCTGACTTTCAGTGGGGGAACACTGTAAATGGTCTTGTTGATTGACCTTGAAGATCTAGGGGCTGAGAGTGCTTCTTTTTCTTCACTCTCCTCTCCCTCTTCTTGGTCGACCACTGGCTGACCCCCTGCACAAAACTGGAGTGCTGCGTGCGAGACCTTGGGTGCCCTTCCCTGGCTTGCTGAGCCATTTATATTAGTGCTGAAGCAGTTTTCCCATTCTTTGAGGTTCCAAAGGGAATTCAGCTTTAAAAGCTGAATAATCACATTTTGGACTTCTTTTTAATGTTACGTGTTTTTTGAACAGCAGTAAGGGCTGAAAATTGAATTTTTTCACTGCATTTTAATTTGTGTTAGTTCTGATTGCATTGCCCTGTTAATTCACAGTCCTTTTAATTGCCCAGAATTCCTTGCGGGCTCTACAGTCTCGCTCCCAGAGGCTGTGCGAAGCACAAACACCACTTCAGGATGGGAACTTCGCCTCGGAGGTCTCCACTAACGCCACCAGGAGGGTGTTGCATGGAAGGTTAGCGCTGCACCATCTATCTCTAGCCACCCCCCCCACCCCCAGACAAATTTATTCTCCTTAGCGTTGCGGCCATTTTCAGCGGCCTTTATCGCCAGTTGCCGGGGCAACCTTTGTGGCGAACACAAATTTCCAGGCCAGGCTCCTTCATTATCTCAGCAGTTATTAATGGAGATGAACACTGTGGAATCATCAATGAACAGTCCCACTCTTGACCTTGTGACAGAGAAGGTCATTGATGAGGTGACTGAAGATGGCTGGGCTAATGACGCTTTCCTGAGTAACTCACTGCATGTTGAATATTATGACTCAGGGACCTCTCATTAATACACTGAAATAATGGTGCTCTTTTGTTAGAGAATTCATGGGTTCCTGTCAGAATAAGCACTCAGTGGGCCCTGTTTTCCTGTGAATGGATGCATGGCTTGATCAGACAAAAAAGATAAGCTGGCTTTCCACCAAGTTATTTGCTGCAGCGTGGTATGATCCCTGTATTTAATCAGGAATCAGGTGTGTCTCGCCTATGGCTGTACTTTGTGTTGGGTGAGATTTCTTTAAAAAATAAAATAAAGTTTTGCTGGACATTGCTGGAGTTCTGCTAAAGTTGCGGACAATACTCAAATTGATTCCACCACAAGTGTTCTGAGATGAACTGACCTCAGCTCATGGTCTACAGGGCTGTAGTAATATCTGCCCTCCTGTATGGCTCAGAGACCTGGACCATGTACAGCAGACACTTCAAGTTGCTGGAGAAATATCACCAATGATGTCTTCGCAAGATCCTACAAATTCCCTGGGAGGACCGGCACACCAACAACATGGGTTAATACAGGAAAGGAAGTGTGTGGCGACTACCTCTGGCATAATTCCTCTCTATATGAATCACTCATAGAACCATTAAGCCCTTGAAGCATCCAGCAAGATCTGGCATGCAGGTGATGATGTTACTGTTGGAATTAATTGAGCAGTAAGTTCCCTGCTGACCTGAATATAGATCTTTTTGTTAATGGTAAGACAGATAAAGTCTGATTTTCCTGTTCTTCCAGCCCTCATTCCTGCACTGAACAGGAACAGTGAATCCAAAGTATATTGCTCCTGTCTAAGCCTAGGATTATTGAGATTTCCTGTGACATGGCCTGAGAAATCCTTGGCTCAGGCCACACCTGAGCAGGACTTAGCATCAGTAGCAGGAAGAGCAGGAGAATCATCTTTACTGCAGCCATTATGGCCTAGGGTTGCCAACTCTCCAGGATTGTCTTTATATAAAGCAATACACTGTATATCATCATCATCATATCGGTCCCTCGGAATCGAGGAAGACTTGCTTCTACTCTTGAAGTGAGTTCTTTGGTGGTTGAACAGTCCAATACGAGAGCCACAGACTCTGTCACATGTGGGACAGATAGTCGTTGAGGGAAGGGGTGGGTGGGACAGGTTTGCCGCACACTCTTTCCGCTGTCTGTGCTTGATTTCTGCACGCTCTCGGCATTGAGACTCCAGGTGCTCAGCGCCCTCTCGGATGCACTTCCTCCACTTAGGGCAGTCTTGGGCCAGGGACTCCCAGGTGTCAGTGGGGATGTCACACTTTATCAGGGAGGCTCTGAGGGTGTCCTTGTAGCGTTTCCACTGCCCATCTTTGGCTCATTTGCCGTGAAGGAGCTTGGAGTAGAGCACTTGCTTTGGGAGTCTCGTGTCTGGCACGCGAACTATGTGGCCTGCCCAGCGGAGCTGATCGAGTGTGGTCAGTGCTTCCATGCTGGAGATATTAGCCTGGACGAGGACGCTGATGTTGGTGCGCCTGTCCTCCCAGGGGATTTGTAGGATCTTGCGGAAACATCGTTGATGATATTTCTCCAGCAACTTGAGATGTCTGCTGTACATGGTCCATGTCACTGAGCCATACAGGAGGGCAGATATTACTACAGCCCTGTAGACCATGAGCTTGGTGGCAGTTTTGAGGGCCTGGTCTTCAAACACTCTTTTCCTCAGGTGGCCGAAGGCTGCACTGGCGCACTGGAGGCGGTGTTGGATCTCATCGTCGATGCCTGCTCTTGTTGATAGGAGGCTCCTGACTCAAGCTGGCTACAAGGCACTAACAGATGACATTCTCATAGTTAATCAGTGTTTTCTGAACTCAAAGATGGCTTTCATCCTTAAAAGGTGTTTTATTCTGTCTAATATAACCAGCTAAAATGGATGGGTTTTTAAAAAATAAAATCAGCAGGTTGGTGCTTCATAAAAGGCTAAATGCACTTTTTCCTACAAGTTGATTGATATTTCTGATCGGGCTAATTGTGTCATGTATTTCACCATCTTGCAATGACTATAAGTATGTAACTGTAACTCATGCATACTGTACCTGTACCCTTGTAATGCACACCCTGACCACAGGGAGTGAGCTCCTCACCTGGGCTTCCAGGTATAAAAGGGGAGGTCCCACCCAGGATCAGCAATCTTCAGTCCTGGAAATAAAGTGAAGGTCACAGAGTGACCGTGTCTGATATATCCATGCCTCGTGTGAGTTTGTAACAAGGTGCAGAGACACTACATCTGGCGACGAGAATCGGGAATCACCGATCCACGAGGATGGCCACTGGTGGCACAGAGGAACGCTACTGTGTGGGTGAGGACTGGGACGACTTTGTGGAAAGACTCCAGCAGAGCTTTGTCACAAAGGATTGGCTGGAAGAGGCAACGGCTGACAAGCGGAGGGCGCATCTACTGACCAGCTGTGGTCCACAGATGTATGCGCTGATGAAAGACCTGCTCGCACCCCAAAAGCCAGCGGACAAGTCCTTCAAAGAGCTCAGCCAGTTGATCAGTGAGCATCTCAAGCCGGCAAGTAGCGTACACATGGCCCGGCACCGGTTCTACTCTCACCGGCATCGGGAGGGTCAAAACATCTCAGACTTCGTGATGGAACTGCGGCATTTGGCCAGTCTCTGTAAGTTCTCCGATGCCTGCAGGGAGGAGATGTTAAGGGACTTTTTCATCGAGGGCATTAATCATGCCGGCATTTTCAGGAAGCTAATAAAGACTAAGGATTTGACTTTAGAAGGGCAGCGTTGATAGCTCAGACCTTCATGGCAGGGGAAGAGGAGACCAAGCTAATTTACGCACACAGCCCTGGTTTCAATGTTGCGATGAACCAGGGAGTTACTGTTGTAAAAAGGACACAGGCAGGCAAGGGCAATTCGACATCATCCAGGCAGGCAGGCAAGGGCAATTCGACACCGTCCAGGCAGCGACTAGCTCCAGGGTGGGCCCGCAACAGGGACAATGGAAAGGGAATCGGCAATTCACGCCATCATGAGGAACAATGCATCCTGTGATGGGACAATTAACACCTCCCATCAGAGTGCTTAGAAACAGCCAAACGGGCCATCAGAGAGGAATGCCTGGAAATAGCCCTTTTGTTAACAGCAATCTCAGCTCATGTTGGAGATGTGGGGGCAGGCACACTGCAAAAATTTGCAGGTTCCAACTTTACACCTGTAGGATTTGTAATGTCAAGGGACACCTGGCCAGGATGTGCAAAAAGGCAGTAGCGAGGCTAGTCTGCGAGACAGATGAACCAGATGAGGGGTCTGAAATGCAGGATGAGGCCTGGGGAACAACCATGGATGCTGAAGTTCAGAGAGTTCATGTGGCCGACGTCCACAGCTCATACACTAAAATGCCCCCCATGATGATGAAAGTCTTACCGAATGGCATCCCGATGCACATGGAGCTGGATACCGGAGCTAGCCAGTCCCTCATGAGCGCCCAACAATTTGAGAGACTATGGCCACACAGGCCCAAATTGGAACGCATTGAGACGCAGCTACATACGTAAACCAAAGAGATCATCCCAGTGCTGGGCAGTGCAAACTTGGTGGTAACGCATAATGGCCACAGAACCGGCTGCCACTCTGAATTGTTCCAGGAAATGGCCCCGCACTCTTGGGGAGGAGTTGACTAGCTGAGATGAATTGGAAATGGGGGGATGTGCACGCCATTTCATCCGTGGAGCGAAGTTCATGCTCGCAGGTATTGCAAAAATTCGAGTCACTCTTTCAACCTGGTGTCAGAATGTTCAAGGGCACCAAAGTAGTGCTACACATCACTCCGGACGCCAGGCCAGTGCACCACAAAGCCAGAGCGGTGCCATACGTGATGCGTGAAAAAATTGAAAGCGAACTGGACAGGCTGCTCAGAGAGGGCATAATTTTGCCCATTGAATTCAGCGACTGGGCAAGTCCCATTGTTCCCGTCCTCAAAGCAGATGGCTCAGTTAGGATTTGTGGCGACTACAAAGCCACCATCAACCGAGTGTCGCTGCAAGACCAATACCCGCTCCCGAGAGCGGAGGACCTTTTTGCCACGCTGGCAGGTGGTAAGCTGTTCACGAAGCTGGACCTCACTTTAGCCTACATGACTCAGGAACTGGCTGAAGAATCCAAGTTTCTGACCACCATCACGACACACAAAGGATTATTTGTTTACAATAGGTGCCCGTTTGGCATTCGTTCGGCAGCGGCTATCTTTCAGCGAAACTTGGAAAGCTTGCTCAAGTCCATCTCTGGAACTATCGTGTTCCAAGACGACATCCTTATAATGGGTCGAGACACTGAGGAACACCTCCGCAACCTGGAGGAGGTGCTACGCCGATTGGAATGGGTAGGCCTGCGGCTAAGAAAGGCCAAGTCTGTGTTTTTGGCCCCAGAGATCGAGTTCCTGGGCAGGAGGGTTGCCGCAGACGGGATCCGGCCCACTGAATCAAAAACTGAGGCGATTCACCGGGCGCCCAGGCCCGTCAACACGTCGGAGTTGCGATCATTCCTGGGACTCTTGAACTATTTTGGGAACTTCCTGCCGAACTTAAGCACATTGTTGGAGCCGTTACACATGCTCCTCCGTAAAGGTTGTGAATGGTCTTGGGGGATTGTCAAGAACGGGCTTTCAATAAGGCGAGGAACATGCTGTGTTCCAACAAACTGGTGACTTTGTATGATCCCTGTAAAAAACTGGTTTTAACATGCGATGCGTCATCCTATGGGGTTGGGTGTGTTTTGCAGCAGGGTAACGATGACAGCCGACTCCAACCGGTGGCTTACGCCTCCAGGTCGCTCTCCCAGGCAGAGCGTGGATACGACATGGTCGAGAAGGAGGCACTCGCGTGTGTGTACGGTGTGAAAAAGATGCACCAGTACCTTTTCGGTAGACGTTCGAGCTAGAGACGGACCACAAGCCGTTAACATCCCTGTTGTCCGACAGCAAGGCTGTCAATGCTAATGCATCAGCTCGCATACAGCGATGGGCCCTCACGCTGGCTGCTTATGACGACACCATACGGCACCGGCCAGGCACCGAAAATTGCGCTGACACGCTCAGCAGGCTCCCACTGGCCACCACTGAGGGGGCATCGGGGCAGAACGCCGAGATAGTCATGGCCGTTGAGGCTTTTGACACTGTGGGCTCCCCCATCACAGCCCGCCAGATCAAATTCTGGACCAACAGGGACCCCCTCCTATCCATGATAAAGAAATGTGTCCTGACTGGAGACTGGGCGCCTGCACACAGGGCGTGCCCCGAGGAAGTCAGGCCGTTTCAGAGACGGATGGATGAACTCTCCGTCTCTCTGTTATGGGGCAGCCGGGTAGTCATGCCCCAGAAAGGAAGGGAAGCGTTCATCAGGGAACTCCACAGCGAGCACCCTGGCATCGTGTTAATGAAGGCCATTGCCCAGTCACACGTGTGGCTAAGAAAGGCCAAGTCTGTATATTTGGCCCCAGAGATCGACTCAGAGATCCACTCAGCCCGTGGCCCTGGCCCACTAGGCCATGGTCACGTATTCACGTGGACCATGCGGGCCCGTTCATGGGAAAAATGTTCCTGATCGTTGTGGATGCATACTCGAAGTGGATCGAGTGCATCATATTGAACTCATGCACGACATCCATCACTGTGGAGAGTCTGCGTACGGTTTTAGCGACCCACGGCTTACCGGACATCCTGGTCAGCGATAATGGCCCGTGTTTTACCAGCCATGAATTCCAGGAGTTTATGTCAGGCAATGGGATCCAGCATGTCCGGACAGCGACGTTCAAGCCGGCCTCCAATGGCCAGGTGGAACGGGCGGTCCAAGTCATAAAGCAGGGCATGCTACACATCCAAGGACCCTCCCTTCAGTACCGCCAGCGGAACTCCTCATGAAACGCACGCTCAAGACGCGGCTGTTCCTCATTCACCCAGCCCTGGCAGACATTGTTGAGGGCAAGCGCCAGTCCCAAACCGAGCTCCATGATCGAGGCTCAAGGGAGAGGTGTATAGAAATAGATGACCCGGTATTTGTTCTTAACCGTGCTTTGGGACCCAAATGGCTTGAGGGCACCGTAATTGGCAAAGAAGGAAACAGGATCATGGTGGTCAGACTAAACAATGGGCAGATATGCCGCAAACACTTGGACCAAGTAAAGACAAGGTTCAGTGCAGACACGGAGGAACAGGAAGAAGAGCATGATGAGATAGCACCCGCACCACTGCCAGCGCACGAGCAACAAAGACAGCCCTCAACATGCACAGTCCCTATGGCCAGCCCGGACAGGCCGGAATCACCTCAAGTGACAGAGACGCGTGCTGAGGCTCAGCCACCAGAGCCAAACTAAAAGACCTAAGGGGGGAGGTGATGTCATGTATTTCACCATCTTGCAATGACTATAAGTATGTAACTGTAACTCATGCATACTGTACCTGTACCCTTGTAATACACGCCCTGACCACAGGGAGTGAGCTCCTCACCTGGGCTTCCAGGTATAAAAGGGGAGGTCCCACCCAGGATCAGAAATCTTCAGTCCTGGAAATAAAGTGAAGGTCACAGAGTGACCGTGTCTGATATATACATGCCTCGTGTGAGTTTGTAACAAGGTGCAGAGACACTACAAATTGTATATCTTTAAAAATTAAAACCGACAATGTTTTATGTGCTATATCGATCTAGCATTTGGGGAATTCTCAAGGTTTTTTAAAAATTAGACTTGTACAGAAAACTACAGCAAACCTGTCACTCCCGGTCAGGACCCAATGTTAATGGTAAGGCAGATAAAGTCTGATTTTCTTGTTCTTCCAGCCCTCATTCCTGCACTGAACAGGAACAGTGAATCCAAAGTATGTTACTCCTGTCCAAGCCAAGTTGTGTGTTTACAAAAAGATTCTCAAGTCTCCTGAAGATTTTGTGTTATCAGATTGACTAGTTCGACTCTATGATGTTACATAAATTTGGGTGGGACAAGTAAACACCAAAATAAATTGTTGATCATCCATAGAGACAGAAAGAAAAAACTTGCATTCATAAAGCACCTTTTATAACCCCAGGATATCTCAAAGCGCTTCACAGCCAATGAAGTAATTTGAAGTGTAGTCATTGCTGTAATGTAGGGAAATGTGGCAGCCAATTTGCGCACAAAAAGGTCCCACAAACAGCAATGAGGTAAATGATCGGATAATCAAGTTTTGGCGATGTTGGTCAAGAAATGTTGGCCAGAACACTGGATGGACTCCCCTTCTCTTCTTTGAAAAGTGCCACGGAATCATTTTCATCCACCTGACAGGATAGACAAGTTCTTGGTTTAATATCTCATCCAAAAGACAGCACCTCTTGAGGTACAGCACTTACTCGGTACTGCACTGAGGTGACACCCTAGATTAAGCCTGCAAGTCTCTGAAGTGGAGCTTGAACTCACCACCTCTGAATCTGAGGTATAATACTACCACTGAGCCAAGGTTGGTACCTACAGTCAATAGAATGTAAGAAAATGTTTACATTTTATTGATTGCTGCCATCTAGCTACCCAAGCAATCTCTTCTGTTCTTCTGTTATTTTACTACTTTATCCTTTTTTCCTCTTTTCCAAAAGCCTTGCTGAACAGGTGGGTCTCTGGCATTCTTCTTCTGTAACTGGTTGCTAGTTGGTGCGGGCAACTGCTGCCATAACTTTCAGGTTGTATCTTTTTCCCTCTCTCTGTCTTTTGGGGAAGTGTCTTTTCTCCATTTGGTACCTGCTCATGATGGCCCAGCAGATATTGAAAAATTCATTGTATGCAAAACTGTAGACACAAACCTGTACCCTCTAACTCCAATGCATAGATATTTGAGGCTAGAAATTCGGTGCATTTGCGCCTCCCGTGGGCGCTAACGGGACGCAAATGCCTTACTGACCAGGCACAGCGCTGTTAAGGACTCCCGCCATATTGGGCGGGAGTTTAGTGGCGGCACTACAGCGTTGCACCCCATCTCCTGTGTCCGGAGATTGTGACGTCACCACCGAGTGCATCCCCCTATTAGCGCCCCGGCCCCAAAATTCACTTTCACCCCATGTAGCAGCGTCGGGCGAAAGCGCCGACAGCGGTAGGAGGCTTGGATCAGGCGGCCGGCCGCTACCGGGGTGATAATTACAGGCGAGGTGGCTCCGTTTTCTTTGCGGGGTCCTGGCTGCGATCGTCAACCTGGCACCCCCCACTCCCTGGTGGTCCTTGTAGGACCCTCTTTCTTATGCAGCGTGGGCCCTTCCCTTTAAGCAACAGAAGAGCCCCTCAGAGATGTGAGTACTGCCTGGCGCAGTGTGAAGGAGGAGTCTGTCCCAGTAACACCCCTAGAAGGAAGTGGAGTGTTTGATTTACCACTCCACTTCCTTCCGGGGTCGGTAACCCGAATTTATCGAGCGGGGCGGGACCTACCGCTAAATTTTGCGCCTTCTGGATGTTACCGCCCCCAAACAGGGCAATAATGAATTTCACCTCCTTGGTGTTTCAGAAACATGTGTCACTGTGTTCCGCAACTCACACACAATCTCAGTCTTAACTATGATGGCCTGGATTTTGTGTTAATAATAACGGTAAGGCTATCTGAGCTCATTGGTAAATCTGACAGCAACTGCCGGCATTCGCACACGAGCATTTAAAACACGGAAATCCGGAAGTTGCCATCAGAGTTACCCTGCTCCGCCACAGGCTACACTGTAATAGTCCTCGCCGATAGACTGTGCACAGAAGTCACTGTAATGGCGTGAAGTTGCAGTACTTGCCCACTGCTTATCCATTAATAAAGCCAGAAAAGACTAGGGTTGGTCTGAAGAGAGGAGCCTGTTTTGCCTGATTTAAAATTTGTACATATTTAATGAAGCCAGGATCCAGCCTAAGGAGATTTTTAAATGTCAGAAACTCGAACAAAACACCTGTGGGACCCATGTGTCTATTTTTTTTCAATTTTGTGACATATGTCCTGGAAGTTCTTAAAGAGGAAACCTGTGAAAAATAAATAGGGAACAAAATGCCCTCTCGACTCGTGGTCCCATGGTTTATGTATGTTATGCACAGAACGGGGGTCCGACAAGGGAACAACAAAGAATCAGGTGCCATGTGCATAGGTTGATCAGGAGGAATTATTAATCACCACAGAGTGTGTACAGGGAGAGGCTGTCTTTTGAGATGATGTTAGAGGAGCTGTGTATGAGGAGACTACGCTTTTGCAAAGAGTCAATCGGCTGTCTCTGTGATAAAGGAGTACTTTCAGCCATGTTCTGAATCCCACACTGCCTTGTCAGTGACCATGAAGGTAATCATTCATCAAGGACACCGAGGCAGTCAGGGCCCGCTGGAAGGAGCACTTCGAAGATCTCCTCAATCGAGACCCTGCCTTTGACTCGAGTGTTCTCGACTCCATTCCGCAGCAGGCTACCTGCCACCACCTCAGTGAGACCCCAACACTGCATAAGGTAGAAAAGGCCATAAGACAGCTAAAAAACAACAAAGCTACGGGTGCGGATGGAATCCCTGCTGAGGTAGTAAAGTATGGCGGAGAGGTACTACTGCCGAGAATGCATGACCTCATTTCTCTCATCTGGAGAGAGGAAAGCATGCCGGGAGATCTTAAGATGCAGTGATCGTGACCATCTTTAAAAAAGGGGACAAATCCGACTGCGGCAACTACAGAGTAATCTCCCTGTTATCAACCACTGGGAAAGTCGTCACTAGAGTCCTCCTCAATCGTCTTCTTCCCGTGGCTGAGGAGCTTCTCCCAGAGTCACAGTGCGGATTTCGTCCCCTCCGGGTCACAACGGACATGATTTTTGCAGCGCAACAGCTGCAGGCAAAATGCAGGGAACAGTGCCAGCCCTTATACATGGCCTTCTTCGACCTTACAAAGGCCTTTGACACTGTCAACCGCGAGGGTCTATGGAGCGTTCTCCTCCGTTTCGGATGCCCCCAAAAGTACGTCACCATCCTCCGCCTGCTCCACGACGACATGCAAGCCGTGATCCTTACCAAAGGATCCATCACAGACCCAATTCATGTCCGGACCGGGGTCAAGCAGGGCTGCGTCATTGCCCCAACCCTCTTCTCAATCTTCCTCGCTGGCATGCTCCACCTCACAGTTGATAAGCTCCCCGCTGGAGTGGAACTAAACTACAGAACCAGTGGGATGCTGTTCAATCTTCACCTTCTCCAGGCCAGGTCCAAGACCACTCCAACCTCTGTCGTCGAGCTACAGTACGCAGACGACGCCTGCGTCTGTGCACACACAGAGGCTGAACTCCAGGATATAGTCAACGTATTTACCGAGGCGCATAAAAGCATGGGTCTTACGCTAAACATTAGTAAGACAAAGGTCCTCCACCAGCCTGTCCTCGCCGCACAGCACTGCCCCCCAAACATCAAGATCCACGGTGTGGCCCTGGACAACGTGGACCACTTCCCCTATCTCGGGAACCTCCTATCAACAAGAGCAGGCATTGATGATGAGATCCAACACCGCCTCCAGTGCGCCAGTGCAGCCTTCGGCCGCCTGAGGAAAAAAGTGTTTGAAGATCAGTCCCTCAAAACTGTCACCAAGCTCATGGTCTACAGGGCCATAGTAATACCCGCCCTCCTGTATGGCTCAGAGACATGGACCATGTAAAGTAGACACCTGGAGAAATACCACCAGCAATGTCTCCATAAGATCCTGCAAATCCCCTGGGAGGACAGACGCACAAACATTAGCGTCCTCGTCCAGGCCAACATCCCCAGCACTGACCACACTTGATCAGCTTCACTGGGCAGGTCACATAGTTCGCATGCCAGACACGAGACTCCCAAAGCAAGCGCTCTACTCGGAACTCGTCCACGGCAAACGAGCCAAAGGTGGGCAGAGCAAACGTTACAAGGACACCCTCAAAGCCTCCCTGATAAAGTGCGACATCCCCACTGACACCTGGGAGTCCTTGGCCATAGACGGCCCTAAGTGGAGGAAGTGCATTCGGGAGGGCGCTGAGCTCCTCGAGTGTCTTCGCCGAGAGCATGCAGAAATCAAGCGCAGGCAGCGGAAGGAGTGTGCGGCAAATCAGGGTCCCTGCCCACTCTTTCCCCCAACGACTATCTGTCCCACCTCTGACAGAAACTGTGGTTCTCGTTTTGGATTGTACAGCCACCTAAGAACTCATGCTAAGAATGGAAGCAAGTCTTCCTCGATTCCAAGGGACTGCCTATGATGATGAATCACAGCACACAAGTTTTAATAACGTGGGTGATTTCCATCAGGCACCGTGACATGTGCAACATCACCCAGAGCACTGCAAGTGTATGGATGTCATATTCCATAGGTCTTCTGAGTTCATCAACTTTGACATATCCCCAGCACAACCAAGGGAGAGGTCTATCACAGTCCACAGAATCGCTGACTTCCCGAAAGTGCCGGAGGTTGTCATTGGAACCCATATCCCATTGAATAATACACCTGTCAAATACCTCAACAGGAAGGGGTTTCATTCATTAAATGTGATGACCCTCTGCGGTACCCAGCTATGGATCATGAATGTTAATGCAGATCACCGGGGAAGTGCTCACGATGCCTTTGTCCTTCAGCACTTAAACTTACAAGACACCCTCAACAGAATGCGTCAAGGATCTGGATCAAGGATATTAGGCGACATGGCCTACTCACATGGCTACCACAGCAACAATAATGAAGCACAGGAAAGATACAACTGTGCATGGGCCAAGTGGTGGAGAGGACAATCAGGGTGCTGAAATCAAGGTTCTGGTGCCTGGAAAGGTCAGGGGTGGGGGAGGCTGGGGTACTTTGCAGTACTCACCTGTCAAAGTGGTGAGGATTGTGGTGGTCTGTTGAGCATTGCACAGCTTTGCCCTGCTGGAAGTACTGAGCCTTAACCTGGCAGACAAGGTGCTGGTGGAAATGGATGACATGGAGGATTCCATGGAGGATGTGGCTAGGACCATGGTTCATGGACCACCCAAGGAAGCCACAGTTGCAGCGGGTAGAGTGGCTAGAGAGCAGCTAGTGGCTCATGCATTTGGACAAGTGATGAAAGATGTCTCCTCCCTCTACCCGGGAAAGCAGATAAAAGAACAGGCAAGGTTGAAAGTGAAATCTGAACGTTTATTGAAGCAGCAAATACTCAGTACAAAACTTTAAAAAAATACATAGAGGTAGTTATGGCAAAACTTTACATAAACATTGAGATGCTTAGTGCAAAATATTAAATAAAACCTGAGTTAACTATCTATGTTCCAATTTGGAAAGAGTTCTAATACTAAAGTATTTGTTGTTAATAAAGAATTTCAGTTACAGGTTACTGCAGACTAAGACTTAAGTGCAGCAGTCCTGGCTAAATTTGTGGCCGTGTCTTATCTTCACTGTCCCATGTGATCTGACTTTTTCATGCGCGGTTACGAAGGCCACTCAGATCCGCTGGCGAGGATGCTGCACTGAAAGGACTCTCCAATTATCGGAAGTTGCCGCTCGAAGTCTCGCTAAAAGCTTGTGGGCAGCGGTCAGCATGATGAACGATGAGGGCCGTTCTTTCGCTGTTGACCGCAAAATCCGGGCCCATCTATTTTTAATCCAGTTGTATTTTAGTGATATAAATTTAACAAACTTCCAGCTGTAATAAATCCAGATATACATTGATATATTTTCTGTAAAAATGTTAACTATATTTTGATAAGCCAATCTTCCGTAGGCTTTGGAACACAATACTGTATTATTGAAACACAAGTGTGATGTGCTGTAAGACAACCTCTGAGGTGGACCTCATGCTGGCTTCGACCTAACACCTCCACCAGCTTGGGAAACGACCAAACAGAAGAGACCGCTGTCACAGAGATCCGATCAGAGACCGTCGTTCTGCCTCAATGTCTGTCCATTCCACTTCGGGGCCGTAGATCGTTCTCATCTGTTACAGGTTGTATGTCTACTATATCTATATATATATCTATATAATCATGTGTTGAATTTGATTATGCTTATAACTGCCACTCTTTAATAAATCGCCATATAACTCCCTTTGGGTAATCTGCGTGTGACTTGTGATCATAATCTTAGTGTGCTCCATGTGTATATGGATTTCAGGCACTGGCATTTAAATTTCATTGATAATTACACAGCATCAGTCAAGTTTATCAAGCAGTGCCTACCCTTTTCAATAATCTCCTGGCACCACCAATTATGAGTATTGAATGACTGGCAAGATCCTCAATACTCTTTCTTGACTTAATTTTAACCAAGGTCCCACAGGTAGAAGGAAAGCCATTCTCAAATACCGAGCACCCAATGTGCTCTCAATCCATTGCTGTTCACATTATTGCAAAATGATGCCACCTATGTGGCTTTTAAAGAATATTCAAATCAATAGCTACAAAAGATTATGGCGCTGAATTTCCTCAAGATTTTTCCCATTACGCTAAGTAACTTTGGTGGAGGTGCGGCAGAAACCCGATTTATGCACGTAAACAAGGTAACCGCTAATGTTACGGTAGCGCAGTGGGAGAAGCCATGAGATATTCACCCCGAAATGCTTCTTATTTCAACAGACCATCATCATCATAGGCAGTCCCTCAAAATCGAGGAAGACTTGCTTCCACTTTAAAAGTGAGTTCTCAGGTGGCTGTACAGTCCAATGCGGGAATTACAATCTCTGTAACAGGTGGAGCAGACAGCAGTTGAAGGAAAGGGTGGGTGGGAAGCCGGGTTTGCCGCACGCTCCTTCCGCTGTCTGCGCTTGGTTTCTGCATACTCTCGGCGACGAGACTTGAGGTACTCAGTGCCCTCCCAGATGCTCTTCCTTCACTTTGGGTGATCTTGAGCAAGGGATTCCCAGGTGCCGGTGGGGATGCTACGCTTTATCAAGGAGGCTTTGAGTGTGTCCTTGAAGCATTTCCTCTGCCCACCTGGGGCTCACTTGCCGCGTAGAAGTTCTGAGTAGAGCACTTCCTTAGGGAGTCTCATGTCGGGCATGCAGACAATGTGGCCCACCCAACGGAGCTGGTCAAGTGTGGTCAGTGCTTCGATGTTGGGGATGTTGGCCTGACTGAGAACACTGACATTGATGCATCTATCCTTCCAGTGGATTTGCAGGATCTTGCAGAGGCTTTGAGGTGTCTGCTGTATATAGTCCACATCTCTAAGCCATATAGGAAGGCAGGTATCACTACTGCCCTGTAGACTATAAGCTTGGTGCCATATTTAAGGTCCTGGTCTTCAAACACTCTCTTCCGCAGGCGACTGAAGGCTGCGCTGGCACATTGGAGGCGGAGTTGGACCACGTCATTGATGTCTGCCCTTGCTGATAGTAGGCTCCCGGGATATGGAAAATGCTCCACATTGTTCAAGGCTGAGCCGTGGATTTTGGTGACCAGGGAGCAATGCTGCGTGGCAGGGTCAGGTTTGTGGAGGATCTTTTCTTACGGATGTTTAGCGTAAGGCACATGCTTTTGTATGCCTCGGTGAAGGTGCGCAGACACATGCGTCGTCCACATACTGTAGTTCGATAACAGAGGATGGGAAGACCTTGGATCTAGCCTGGAGGTGACGTAGGTTGAACAGGTTCCCATTGGTTCTACAGTTTAGTTCCACTCCAGCGGGGAGCTTGTTGATAGTGAGATGGAGCATTACAGCAAGGAAGATTGAGAAGAATGTTGGTGCAATGACGCAGCCCTGCTTGACCCTGGTCCGGACATGGATTGGATCTGTTGGTCAGGATCACGGCTTGCATGTTATTGTGAAGCAGGCAGAGGATGGTGACAAACTTTTGGGGGCAGCCGAAATGGAGGAGGATTCTCCATAGTCCCTCTCGGTTGACAATGTCAAAGGTCAAAGAAGGCCATGTACAAGGGTTGGTGCTGTTCCCTGCATTTCCCTTGTAATTGTCGCGCAGTGAAGATCATGTCCGTTGTATCCCTTAGTGGGCGGAATCCGCTTTGTGACTCTGGGAGGAGCTCTTCAGCCACAGGGAGAAGACAGTTGTGGAGGATTCTTGCGATGACTTTCCCAATGGCCGACAGCAGGGCGATTCCTCTGTAGTTGCTGCAGTTGGACTTGTCCCTTTTTTTTGATGGTCACGATTAAGGCACCTCCGAGAGCTCCTGGCATGCTCTCCTCCTTCCAGATAAGAGAGATGAGGTCATGCATTTGTGCCAATAGTGCTTCTCCACCATATTTTAGTGTCTCATTCTGGCTCCGGCGACATTCTGGCCTCCATCCAGCGACATTTCGCCCTCCAGCGGCGTCCTGGACTCCCTCCCTCCGGCAACATTCGGGCCTTCCTCCGGCGATGTTTGGGCCTCCCTCCGGCGACTTTTGGTTCTCCCTCCAGTGATGTTCGGGCCTCCCTCTGGCAATGTTCGGGCCTCCCTCCGTCTGCTGGTCCCTCACAGCTGCGGAGCACCGGCCACTCTAACCTCTGTGACCTCTCCACCTTCCACAAAGTGGATCACTGGCCATCCCAATGCCTGCCCACAGCCAGGAGCTAACACTAGGAATAGGGTTGCATTACCTCATATCTCTCACCCCTACTCTCCACACCTCGGATCTCTCACCATCTCTTCAACAGACCACACTTACACTGATCTGGCTGATACAAGTTGGTGTTTGAGAGCTCTGGGCTATATCGGTAATATTTCCTTCAAACAAATAACCTGTAAACACATACTGGGTCATTCAGGTTAAAGAGAATGTAGTAATTCAGTCACATGCAATTTCAAATATTACAGCTGGGATTTTGCTGGGCCGTTGACAACGTACGTGTTATGAGCCCTCAGAATGGCGCAGCAAGTTCCGGCTTTCCGCATGCGCTGTGCATGTGCGAAAACCCAGAACTTGCGCGCTGCCAGGTTTCTCCTTGACAGATTGTCCGCATGTGCCCCGAAACACTTCTGCTCCTGCAGAATTGACCTATTTTCCCAACTACTGCCCAGTGAATGCCCACAAAATCTTTATGCCTGGTAAAAGCAAGCATTAGGGCCTACTTGTACCAGCGTAATAAATGCTAATTTAAAATTTTTTAAATGATTAAAACATATAAAATCATTAAAAATGAGTTCGTGTAAATTTTGGGCTGATTTAAAATGTTTTTATTACTTTTTCAAAAAATTAAATTTTTATTTTAAATGTTTAATCAAAGGAACCTTTAATTAATTTTGAACATGGAAATACTTATTTTTATTAGAATTGTGTTAATTATTTATTTGCCGATTACTCAGAAGCTTATGAGGAATCCTCCCTTCTAATTGGTTGGCCTGGCCCACGTGATCCCAGGGACGCTTCTGAACCACCTGCGTCCTTGGGATCCATGGACCTTTACGCAGGCATATGCCTGGGCGCCCAGGACCCGAAGACTCTGAAGCTCAGGAGCCACTAGGTACTTTTGGATTTTTTTTCGAGTCAGAGGCATACTGCGGACGTACACCTCCGACCGCAAATTCAGCCCAACACAACCCTTTCCTCCAGGGTTGGATGGTTTGCAAAGCCCAGTTATAGTAACTATTTGTTTAACAAAGGCACAGGTATTTATTTCCCTTTGTGCATGGTATAACACATTGGAGAAATGGAATAAATATCTTGCATCAGTTCTTTACAAATGATGATGGAAGTGAGAATGATGGTACACTAGAGTAGTATATGGAACAATTGTTAAAGATAACTAGAGAAAAGGAATTGGTTCTGAAAAAAATAGCAGAACTGAGAATAAGCCACCTGACTTTGATGACTCGCACCGCTGAAAGAAGTCAGAAAGGAGATAGCTGAGGAGCCACCCATAATTTTTCAATTAATCCTGTTTAAATAGTCAAGTTATGTCTTTGGACTGGAGAGTAGCCAATGTGACATTTTTGTTTCAGCAGGATAAATTGGGTAGCTATAGATTCATTTGTCTTAACATCAGTGTGGGCAAACTCTTGGAATCCATAATTCCAGATAAAATTAATGCACATTTAAAAATGCATAGGCTTCCCAGGACCAGGCAGCACGGATTAATTAAAGGCAACTTGGGTTTGACATGTTTAATTGAGCTTTTTAAAGAAATGACCAATTAAATGAAGGGAATGCAGTAGATCTCATATAAATATATGTATATATATGAACATGGGTTTTCAGAATGTGAATAATAAGATCTTACACAGGAGTCTTATTAGAAAACTCCTGGTGGTGTATTTTCCGGTCCTTTGCGCTCCGTTTTTCGCTCCGTTGCGGTGGTAATGGCGGCAGTGAAGTCTTCTAGGTCGGCGCTCAGCCTCCAGCGCCCTGGAGATAGGTTTTGGGACTGGTTTTGTGTCAGCGCGGAGCAGCACCACCCGAAAGAGCTGCGCCGGTGTGCAATGCCCCTGGTTGTGACACTTGCGTGCTTTTTGACTCCCACCCAAACCGTACGCCCCGCAGCGCATGCCACAGTGACCGCCTGGGAAATTAGGCAAGGAGCATATACTGACTGCAGAGAGGTAAGTAATGAAGTTATAAAGTAAGTGTGTTTTTTCTTTACATTTTTTTTGCGATTTATGTTGTGGTGGCATGGGCTGTATAGTGGGAATGTTTTTATGGGTTTTTTTTCAGAGTTGTTTTTTTCTCCCCGGGCGTCTCTCAGAGCACTCCTGGCCCAGCTCTTTAGCTCAGGATTTTCCCATCCTAACACCCAAGAGATGTGTACAACATCTCCTTTAGCGCTGTGCCCCAGACAACAGGACCCAGCTGCCCAATTTTGATGACTGAGGCGCAATCTATTCCCGGGTGCAAACATTACCAACCCGAAATCATCAAAGCCTAAAATCTAGCCCCAGGTGTACGATATCTGAATAAATATAGCAGCATGGAAGGAAAGTTGGTTGATCGACAGGAAGGCGTTGACAAGGAATCAGCACAAATGGGTGTTAGTTGGATTGGCCAAAGATTGGAAGTAGTGTACTCCAGAGGTCAGTGCTAGCTCCACTTTTGCTCTTGATTATATCATAACTGATTTGGACTCGGGTATAGAGAACACAATCTCTCAATTTTTTGACAATGCAAAAGAAGGAAGCTTGGCAATATTGGCAAGGAAGAAAATAGACAGGTTAGTGAAATGGCAGATACAATTTAATGTGTAACGGTATGAAGTAATATATTTTGGAGGTAAAAACAAGGAAGAGGAGTATACACTCTGTTGTGTATGGAGAAAGAGTCAGACTGAACACTGTGAGGTTAAAGTAAAGTGTAACCTTAATCTTTTATTGCAGGTCTCCAGAGTGCCTCTCCAACCTGTGAAGCACTCTTAAATACCTGTGCTGCTAAGTGATTATGGGATCCCTTGGGACTTTTCTCCAGGGGATGAGCCCTCTGGTGGCTGTACAGAGTAAATATAAGTCCACATATATAACAACACTCCCCCCATCTCCCCCCCCCCCCCGCCACACCCCCTCCCCCGCCCCACCCCAAAAGTCAATAGTGTAACTATTTACAATGTGAGTCGATCTGGGGCTTTTCTTGCCCTGGTTGATCGTCTTGGTGTGAAAGCTGGTGTTGTTGAATCATTTGTTGGGGCCTTGCTGGGCTGTTGTGCAACTGGCCTTGCTGGGCTGCCAGGTGTGTTGGGCCCTGCTGGGCTGCTGTGGGTGAAGGGTTCTGTTTCCTGTTCAACTGTGGTGCCGGTTGCCACTGGTGTGAATGTTGGGGAATCAAAAAAGGTAGGGTCCATGGTGGGTTGCTCAGAATAATCCGTGAATCTGAGTTTGATTTGGTCCAAGTGTTTCCGGGGAATGAGTCCATTTGAAAGTTTGACCCGAAACACCCTGCTCCCCTCTTTGATCACGACAGTGCCGGGGAGCCACTTGGGACCTTATCCATAATTTAATACAAATACAGGATTATTGATTTCAATCTCACATGACACATTTGCACTATCATGGTATGCACTTTGTTGAAGCCGCCTGCTCTCTACCTGTTCATGTAGATCAGGGTGAACGAACGAGAGCCTTGTTTTAATAGCTCTTTTCATGAGCAGTTCAGCAGGTAGGATTCCAGTGAATGAGTGGGGTCTCGTGCAGTAGCTAAGCAGGACTCGGGATAGGAGAGTCTGCAGCGAGCCTTCAGTTACCCTCTTCAAGCCTTGCTTGATGGTTTTCCCTGCTCACTCTGCCTGACCATTAGACGCTGGTTTAAACAGGGCAGATGTGACATGTTTGATCCCATTATGAGTCATGAATTCTTTGAACTCAGCACTGGTAAAACATGGCCCATTGTCGCTCAATAGGACATCAGGTAAGCCGTGAGTGGCAAACATGGCCCGCAGGCTTTCAGTAGTGGCAGTGGACATGCTAGCCGATATTATCTCACATTCAATCCACTTGGACGACGCATTTACAACCACAAAGAACATTTTACCCAAGAACGGGCCTGCATAATCGACGTGTACCCTAGACCACGGTTTGGAGGGCCAAGACCATAAACTTAGCGGCACCTCCCTGGGTACATTGCTTAACTGCGAGCATCTGTGAACGCAGGACTCTAAGTCCGCATCAATACCGGGCCACCACACGTGGGATCTGGCTATCGCTTTCATCATTACGATGCCTGAGTGGGTACTGTGGAGGCCATTGATGAAGGTGTCTCTGCCCTTCTTGGGGACCACTACTTGACTGCCCCACAGAAGGCAGTCTTCCTGTATAGACATTTTATCTTTGCGCCGCTGGAACGGCTTTATCTCTTCCTGCATTTCCACTGGGACACAGGACCAGCTCCCGTGAAGCACACAGCTTTTGACTAGAAAAAATAAGGGGTCCTGGCTTGTCCAGGTTTTGATCTGTTGGGCAGTGACGGGTGATTGCTCACTCTCAAATGCTTCCATAACCATGGCTAGATCTGCGGGCTGCGCCATTTCCACCCCCAGGGTGGGCAATGGCAGCCTACTGAGAGCATCGGTGCAGTTTTCTGTGCCTGGCCTGTGGCGGATGGCATAGTTGTATGCGGACAACGTGAGCGCCCATCTCTGGATGCGAGCCAATGCGTTGGTATTTATCCCTTTACTCTCGGAGAATAGGGATATAAGTGGCTTATGATCAGTTTCCAATTCGAATTTTAGCCCAAAAAGGTATTAATTCATTTTCTTTACCCCATAGACACATGCTAACGCTGCTTTCTCAATCATGCTGTAGGCTCTCTTGGCCTTAGACAGACTCCTGGATGCATAAGCAACCGATTGCAGTTTCCCGAAGTCATTAACTTGTTGAAATACACACCCGATGTCATATGACGACGCATCAGATGCTAGTACCAAAAGCTTACATGGATCATACAACACAAGCAATTTGTTTGAGCACATCAATTTTCTCGTTTTTACAAAGGCATTTACTTGGCTTTTGCCCCAAACCCATTCATCCCCTTTTCGTAGTAAGACATGCAGTGGTTCTAACAGTGTGCTGAGAACTGGTAAGAAGTTACCAAAGTAGTTCAGGAGTCCCAGAAACGACTACAGCTCCGTCACGTTCTGTGGCCTCGGTGCGTTCTCGATTGCCTCCGTCTTCGCGTTGGTGGGCCTGATGCCATCCGCCGCAATCCTCCTTCCCAGCAACCCCGCTTCCGGCACCAGGAAAGCGCACTTCGAGCATTTTAACCTGAGCTCCACGCGATTGAGTCGACTAAGAACCTCCTCCAGGTTCTGCAGATGCTCGACTGTGTTCCGACCTGTGACCAAATGTCGTCCTGGAAGACCACGGTGTGCGGGACCGACTCCAGTAAGCTTTCCATGTTTCTCTGGAATATCGCCGCCACTGATCGGATTCCAAACGGGCATCTGTTATAAACAAAAAGACCCTTGTGCGTGTTGATGCAGGTGAGGGCCTTCGATGATTCCTCCAGTTCCTGCAACATGTAGGCTGAAGTCAGATCCAGCTTCGTGAACGTCTTTCCTCCCGCCAGCGTTGCAAAGAAGTCGTCGGCCTTTGGTAGTGGGTATTGCTCCTGCAGGGAGAAACGATTGATAGTTACTTTGTAATCACCACAGATTCTGACGGTGCCGTCTCCCTTAAGGACTGAGACGATAGGACTAGCCCACTTGTTGAACTCGATCGGGGAAATGATGCCCTCTCTTTGCAGTCAGTCTAGCTCGATCTCTACCCTTTCTCTCAATGTGTACGGTACTGCTCTCGCCTTGTGATGGATGGGTCGTGCCCCTGGAATTAGGTGGATCTGCACTTTTGCTCCTTGGAATTTCCCAATGCCTGGTTTGAACAGTGAAGGAAATTTGTTTAAGACCTGGGCACATGAAGTGTCATCAGTGGCCGATAGCGCTCAGACGTCCTCCCAGTTCCAGTATCTTTCCCAGCCAGCTCTTACCAAGCAGCGTGGGACCATCGGCCGGTACCACTCAGAGTGGTAGCTTGTGCACTGCTCCATCATAGGAGACCTTTACGGTAGCACTGCCGATTACAGGAATCAGTTCTTTCATGTAAGTTCTTAGTTTCGTGAGAATTGGAGTTGAGACTGGTCTTGAGGCCTTGTTGCACCATAACCTTTCAAAAGTCTTTTAGCTCATGATGGACTGGCTCGTGCCCGTGTCCAGCTCCATTGACATTAGGAGTCCATTTAGTTCAACATTCAGCATTATCAGGGGACAATTTGTGGTGAATGTGTGCACCCCATGTACCTCTGCCTCTTCGATCTGAGGCTCTGGTTCATCGTGATCCTCCGTGGATCTGTCCTCCTCTGCAACATGGTGCTTTGCAGGTTTAACAGGCTTTCCAGCTCGCCTGCACACTCGTTGGAGGTGTTCCATTGTTCCATAGCCCTTGAAAATGTACTTTTTGAATTGGCATGAATGGAAACGATGATCACCCCCGCAGTGCCAACAAGCTGCTAATGGCCTTGCAGTCATTACCCTTGATGGTGGACTCTGAGACATTTGTGGACGTGTAGCTGCAAGTATGTGTGACTTGTCCTGTACGATACGATTCGAAAACAACATCACTTTGTTCACAGTACTTGTAGACGCACTTGTGTGCTGCGAGATTTGCTTCGTATTGTCACTGGTGGCAATGAACGCCTGGGCTATCACTATGGCTTTACTCAAGGTTGGGTTCTCTACAGTCAAAAATTTGCGAAGTATGGTTTCGTGGCCAATGCCAAGTACGAAAAAGTCTCTGAGCATGTGCTCCAAATGTCCTTCAAATTCGCAAGGCATCTTAGCTCAGCGACATAACTCGCCACTTCCTCGCCTTCAGACCTTTTCTAGTTGTAGTACTGGTACCTCGCCATCAGAACACTTTCCTTTGGGTTCAAATGCTCTCGGACCAATGTGCACAAATCGTCGTACGATTTCTCTGTGGGTTTCGCTGGACTGAGCAGATTCTTCATCAAGCCATACGTTGGTGCCCCACAGACGGTGAGGAGGATTGCCCTTCGTTTGGCAGCACTCTCTTCCCCATCGAGCTCATTGGCCATGAAGTATTGGGCGAGTCGCTCCACAAACGTTTCCCAATCATCTCCCTCCGCGAATTTCTCCAGGATGCCCACTGTTCTCTGCATCTATGGGCTCGCTATCTATATCTCGTCGCCAGTTGTTGTGTATGGAGAAAAAGTCAGACTTAACACTGTGAGCTCAAAGTAAAGTGTGACCTTAGTCTTTTATTGCAGGTCTCCAGAGTGCCTCTCCAACCTGTGAAGCCTCCTTAAATACCTGTGCTCCCACGGGATTATGGGATCCCTTGGGACTCCAGGGGATGAGCCCTCTGGTGGCTGTACAGAGTGAATACATGTTTACATATATAACACACTCAATGGCAAAATGCTGAAGGGTGTGGATGAATAGAGACTTCCGCCTCACTGTCAATCAGGGCCATTTTGACAGTGGTCCCACCTCCAAACCTGCACTCACAGGGCTGGGATGATTCTAGCCTGAGTTTGCTGGGAAGATATCAGCAGCATCTCACCTTGAGGGGTCACTGGAGTTCTGAATGCTAGTCATCATTGGAGACAACAAGGTGGTTTTCTACCACTGATCTGGTAATATCTTTCACTAATTGGCAAATCATCACTGATCAAAGACTTCACTCATCTCTTCCATTAAACCATAGTGAAAATTTACAATTCCCTTGAAGATAAAACGCGGACAGACTATACATCCAGGTATTTTATTGCACGGTGATATTCCTTTTGTAATGAATGCCATTAGTCTTTATTGCTGTCTATTTAATAGTTTTAAATTTATGATAGAATTTACAGGTATAATGGCCCTACAGTTCCTGATTACCTTTCCCTGGAGAAAAGAGGGGAAGGATTGTGCGTGTGAATAAATCATTGGTAAAACATTTCAAAAAATACTTTGACAATTGTGAGTGAGAGAAATGATTCTTCAGTGCTACAAACTGGGCAGATTAATTAATTTTATTTTTGTTGCAGTTGCTCAAACTGAACAATTTAAAAATTAATTTAATAAGATAGTCACCAAGAAATCAACTTGGGAATTCATAAGAAACTTCTTTATCCAGAGGTTGGTGAGAATGTGGAACTCGCTACCACAGGGAGTGGTTGAAGCAAATAGTATAGATGCATTTAAGAGGAAGCTAGATAATGATATGAGGGAGAAGAGAATAGAGGGTTATGTTGCTGGATGAGGAAAGACGGGAGGAGGCTTGAGTGGAGCATAAACGCCAGCATGGACTGGTAGGGCCAAATAGCCTAATTGTGTGCCGTATAGTCTATGTAATCCTATGTAATTTGTGGACTCTTTGCCGAAAGATTGAGGGGCATATTCAAGGATTTTCTGACTGCCAAAAGGAATAGAAGGAAATACAACTGTTATGATTAAATTATGCAAATAGATTGTTTTTATTGCATTCAGTGACTGTTCCATGAATAACCCTGTCCGCAATTCTAGGAAGAGATACAACTAAAGTGCTGACCATAAACTATAATCATCATCCATTAAATATTCCTTTTGTGGCATCACACAGGTTGTATTCATAATTCTTTAAATTGTCTTATTATTATTACAATTTTAAAGATTCTCATCAGAAAAAAATTTAATCAAATAAGCCATTTTAGTTATTACTGCAAACATTAATAGATGCTTATGGCCGTGGAAGAATTGTTTATATTGTAAACCAAGGTTATTTAAGCACATTGGGCTGGAAATTCAGTATCGCCGATTTTGAGGTGGTGACACCGGCTGAGTGCAGATTTTAACACCAGGCGGCATTTGCCACCAGGAACCGCGAGATTCAGTTTTGCCGCCTGAAATGTGGATTGCAGCTTTAAATCCAGGCTTTATGCGTTATTCTGGAGGACGTAAAGAATGTTAAGTGGGGCAGCAACAGCAACATTTTCACAAAATTGCCACATTTGCCCCGTTTTTGGATTAATGATTTGCCACTTATGGCCAATGCATTAAGCAGCATCTGGAACTTCGCCACCTGCATTCAATTGAGGCGGTGATTTGAGCGCCTCACCGCCTCGTGGTTATATTCGCTTCCTACGCACTCAGTCAGACAGCGAAGATAGCAGATGCAGCAGCAGCACGCCACCGTGCTCACCGCTTCTCGGACGCCACCATCAATGCATTCCTTGACGCCCTGGAAAGGCGTCGGGAACTACTGAGGACAGAGGCTGGGAGGAGGCCACTGCCACAGGTCATTCGAAGCCTATGGAGGCAAGTGGCTGAAACATAGAAACATAGAAACATAGAAAATAGGTGCAGGAGTAGGCCATTCAGCCCTTCGAGCCTGCACCCCCATTCAATAAGATCATGGCTGATCATTCCTTCAGTACCCCTTTCCTGTTTTCTCTCCATATCCCTTGATCCCCTTAGCCATAAGGGCCATATCTAACTCCCTTTTGAATATATCCAATGACCTGGCATCAACAACTCTCTGCAGCAGGGAATTCCACAGGTTAACAACTCTCTGAGTGAAGAAGTTTCTCCTCATCTCTGTCCTAAATGGCTTACCCCTTATCATAACACTGTGTCCCCTGATTCTGGACTTCCCCAAATCGGGAACGTTCTACCTGTATCTAACCGTCCCGTCAGAATCTTATATGTTTCTATGAGATCCCTTCTCATCCTTCTAAACTCCAATGTATAAAGGCCCAGTTGATCCAGTCTCTCCTCATATGTCAGTCCTGCCATCCCGGGAATCAGTCTGGTGAACCTTCGCTGCACGCCCTCAATAGCAAGAACGTCCTTCCTCAGATTAGGAGATCAAAACTGAACAAAATATTCCAGGTGAGGCCTCACCAAGGCCCTGTACAACTGCAGTAAGACCTCCCTGCTCCTATACTCAAATCCCCTAGCTATGAAGGCCAACATACCATTTGCCTTCTTCACCGCCTGTACCTGTATGCCAACTTTCAATGACTGATGAACCATGACACCCAGGTCTCGTTGCACCTCCCCTTTTCCTAATCTGCCGCCATTCAGATAATATTCTGTCTTCGTGTTTTTGCCCCCAAAGTGGATAACCTCACATTTATCCACATTATACTGCATCTGCCATGCATTTGCCCACTCGCCTAACCTGTCCAAGTCACCCTGCAGCCTCTTAGCGTCTCCCTCACAGCTCACACCGCCACCCAGTTTAGTGTCATCTGCAAACTTGGAAATATTACACTCAATTCCGTCATCTAAATCATTGATGTATATTGTAAAGAGCTGGGGTCCCAGCACTGAGCCCTGCGGCACTCCACTAGTCACTGCCTGCCACTCTGAAAAGGACCTGTTTATCCCGACTCTGTGCTTCCTGTCTGCCAACCAATTCTCTATCCACGTCAGTATATTACCCCCAATACCATGTGCTTTGATTTTGCACACCAATCTCTTGTGTGGGACCTTGTCAAAAGCCTTTTGAAAGTCCAAATACACCACATCCACTGGTTCTCCCTTTGGCCAGTGTGTTAGCAAGTGACAGGACACAGGACAGAGTGGAACGACATGACGCGGCTGCTGAGGGTGAGTATGTTTAACATTAACCTGACCAAGCCATGCTGTCAGCTCAACGTGCAGTCTGCCCTCAATGTGAATGTGTCACGCCCCATGCTCTGCATGGGTGAGGCGAGATGCAACATTCGCATTTGCAGCCTGCAAGCACTCTCCATTCTTCACACCCATGTTGTTACCTGCTCACTCTTCATATGTGTGTGGAAGATGGTAGCCTCACCATTACTGTTAGTGTAAAGTCCTGACCCTGCAGTACAGACTTACACGAGGCACATGCTGAAGTCAAGGTCACTCTGGACCTGCACCTTTATTTCACAGCACTCGAGTGCCTCACTTGCCTGAGACCTGCCTTTACATACCTGTGTGGAACAGGTATGCAGTGTCTCCTGCAAGTGCACCCCTGGTGGTAAAGTATGCTTGTGGTTACAGGTCATATCTAGTTACAGTCATGTATAGCATGCTAAGATACAGTTATATACAATAGTGTGAGATACATGACAGTTAGGTCCTGGGCCCCTCATTCAAACATTGGCAAACCAAGGATACGCAGCTAATCTAAGTTTCCTCGACCTGTGAAGATTCTCGTACAGTAATATGTACTCAACTATGTAAGGCACTTGGGACAGACCGATAGAAGGACACTAATTCTGATGTTCTCTTTAATCTTGCAGGCCAAGCTGGCCACAATTGAAGGGAACAGATGAGGACCAAAGGAGGGGACCCTGACCTCCAGCCCATTATTGTGTTGGAGGAATGCAATTTGGCCCTGATGGGCCCTCAATTTGGTGCGATGGCGGTAGGTGAGACCAAACCCCCTCGGGACAGTGATGGTATGTTGAGTTCCTTAGCAGCGTTTAGCAGGCCATTTAGCCTTGACACCACAATCCTTCAGCTCTTTCCTTGAGCCTGGCATTTCCAAATGCCTTTCCCGGTCCTGGCCCCATCCCCTGCAGTAATCACTCTTCTCTGGCTTTGTGCTTTCAGATGATCAACCATATGGACTGGAGCCTGCACGTCAGCCTTTGACTGTGGGAGATGTTGCACAGGAGGAGGAGGACATCTCACACAGGAGGCAGTGGCTTTCTTGAGGAAGGCGTGGTCAGGGAGGCAGAGATGGGTGATGCTCCAGGACCCAGTGGCCTGCAGCAACGCCAGCCCCCCGGAGGGAGAGTGTGCCCGAGTGATGCTCAGCAGCACTTTGATGGTGAGGCTGAATTACGGGCTGTCGCAAGACAATCATTGCGGTTGCATCGCGATCTGCTGGGTACACTGGCAAGGGTGCCCAAGACTCTTGGTGAACTTGCCGTGAGGATGGAGGAGACCGCCTCAAGGTTTGGATCTGCCTCTCAGCAGCCCACCGAACCCATCTTGGTAGAGACCAATGGATGTCGGATGTAACAAGTGGCCATGTGGTCTCAGATATGGAGGCAACGTGTTATGGCTGACGTTGCAGTAGCCATTGAGCACCAGGCCGACGCTATTGGAGGCCTTTATAATGTCATGTCGTCAGTGCATGGTGGCATCAGTCAGCTCTGTGGCGTGCTGCAGTTCCAGCCTGTGTTAATGCAGAGGCAAATTGATGCCACGGATGGACTGACCGCTGCCATCGTGTCTGGGGCCCCATCAGTTCAACAGGGATCTAACGTTGTCGAAGCAGGGCAGCAGTCTGTGCTCACCCAGATTTCTCCAGATGCTGCGGCTCTGCCCCAGGAGAGTAGCAGTGTGTCGGAACCTGATGCCCTCTCTCAGGATGACATTATTCCGCCTTTACACCTGCTGCTCTCTGCAACCCATCCAGAGTGCTGCTGCCCATGCTGAGTTGATGCAGTGCGCAGCCGGGCCTTCCAGGGCCCGAGCTGTTCGGGGACATCCTGCTAGGCCATCATGTGTGGCAGTGGCTCAAAGTGTGCAGCTGACTACCGACCTTGCTGCAGGCCCCAAGAACCCATTGAGGAGGAGCAATAGACGTGGGAGGAGGGAGGAGGGAGAAGGGAAGAGGTGGGAAAGCACTCAGAAAAACCCATTCAACAACTGGGGGATGGTGGCCACAGATGCTAACCTTGTTAAACCTTGTTTAAATCTGAACTCTTGCAAATAGTTTCACTTGGATGAACCAGCAAACAATTGTTTGATAGTCGCCAGAGATGGCTACCTTGTTGGAAAATGAACTCATATCAATCGTTGCACTTGGATGTCGCAGGGAATGTTTGAAGGGGTCTTGTAGGTTTGATTATTCGCTGAGGATTATGGCATTATGTTCTGTTATTTTACAAAACACTATGGTTTATCTGCTAAATAAATAAATGTTTGATTTTTGAAGTCTTCGCCACAGGATGATGTGGTGTGCCATCCACTGCCCCCATTGAGTTGCAGAGGTAACAGCGAGATACGAGTTGCCAATGTCAACGACCTGAAGCCCACCAATTTTGGGAAATCCTAGTAGTCAAGCTGAGTAGTCAGCAGACACAGCACGCCAACACCCACGCACTGCACTGACTGCGACCTCTGTGCCCCAGCTGAAATTCAGTTTAAATGTCGACCCAGAATCCTAACCTGCCTTGTGTACACCAACCTTTTGTGGCATGTTGGCTGCCAGCCGGTAAGTGAGGCGGCAAAAGTGAATTTGGCGAGACGTCATGAGTTCCATGGCTGTAGTCGGCAGAGCGGCAATTCTTTGAAAAACCAGAACCGAATTCCGCACCAGGTATGAACGCGGCCGTGAAGCTGCTGCCGCCCAGTTAACGCCTACCACTGGTGTTATCAACTGGCGTCAGCAACCGAATTTCAGCCCCATTGTATCTTTGGGATGGAGAATTTTAAAGGCCTGCATAAAAACCGTATTCATCTAACCATTCATTCACTGCATAAACCCATTGGCAACAAAGTTAGAAACTACAGTTGTAATAGTGAACCAGGGCAAGTGGAAGGAAGACTTATGTTCTTTGTAGAACCATAAATGCCCTATTGTTATTACAGGTGGAGCAAGAGTATGTAGAAAATTTACAATTGCATACACAATGGCGGGGAATGTGCATTCAGGCCAGCGATGTGAAAGCCACATTGTTTTCCTGTACGAGTGGGCTGAGCAATCAGACCCACCCCCAGACAAAACAAAATAGTTTCCAGTGCCTCTGTCAAAATTCATTTATATCCACTGCCGATATGCTGCTGCTTCTGGAGGAGGCTCGGAATCCATTTTCCGAGCTGATTTGTAACTCCTGCAGAGGCGCTCGGCTCACTTAATTTACATCAGTGAGCTGCCACTCAAGGACAAGACACCTGTCAGCGACAGCACTTGGAAATCAACAAAGCAATACCCTTCCCCTGAAACTACACATGGGAATAATTTGCTGGCTATTCAATTATATGATCAAAAGAAAATTAAACTAACTACAAACTGGCATATGTTTTTGTTCATTTAACTTTATTAACATTTGTACTCAACTTTGTATGCACTGCTTGGTCACCTCATGAGTTTGAATCCAGACTAGATTGATGTGATGAAAGTCTCCTCTCTTTGTCAGCTATAGAGATGCTCAGTAAAACAAGTTTAGACAATCGGTACCCAGTTCCCTGTCCACAATATAAATTGCCCAGGTGTTGACTCAAAGTAACATTAAATTGCCGGGAGGTTGTATCTGCCCGGTTATTTACTCTAGGCCATGGTTTCCTGCCTGACAGCCAGCCTGATTGACCAGCTGTGGGGCAGGAAAGCCTGCGGCACAAGGCCGCAACCGAGGAGTGGAGAAGGAGGAGGGAGGGAGAGATTGGGGGTGGGGAGATTGCCGGGTGGAACATTGTGGAGTGCAGATTGCGGGGCTGGGGTGATAGTGGAGGTCGGGGTAGATCGTGGGGAGATGGGAGGGAGGGGAGAGGTCAGCTGATCACAGGGTTTGTGAAGAGGTTTGCTTGTTGGGCCTGGAGGAAGCAATCCTGGTCCTCCTGGCCCACAGGACATGCTGTAAATGCACTTAACTTATGGATCTGGCCCTTCTTGCCTCCTTTTACCAAAATGAATTATAATTAAAGTCCAGTTAAAATGGAGGAACGCAGCCTCCTTAAAAGATTTCAATGACTGACCCGCCTCTTGAGAGCGGATTGGTCACCCACCCCCATTAAAACCGGAAGTGGGTGGGTCAGTGTCAGGTTTGACATTTTTACTTCCCAATAAACTTCACAGTGATGCAATATTGCTATTGAGGGAGTGCAGCGAAGGTTCACCAGACTGATTCCCGGGATGGCAGGACTGACATATGAAGAAAGACTGGATCGACTAGGCTTATTTTCACTGGAATTTAGAAGAATGAGAGGGGATCTCATAGAAACATATAAAATTCTGACGGGTTTGGACAAGTTAGATGCAGGAAGAATGTTCCCGATGTTGGGGAAGTCAAGAACCAGGGGTCACAGTCTAACGACAAGGGGTAAGCCATTTAGGACCGAGATGAGGAGAAATTTCTTCACTCAGAGAATTGTGAACCTGTGGAATTCTCTACCACAGAAAGTTGTTGAGGCCAGTTCGTTAGGTATATTCAAAAGGGAGTTAGATGTGGCCATGATCATATTGAATGGTGGTGTAGGCTCGAAGGGCCAAATGGCCTACTCCTGCACCTATTTTCTATACTTCTATGTTTCTAATAGGGGGTTGCTCTTCTGAAGTTATGATGGCAGTACACGATCGAGGCAGTATAAAGCTTTACTCTGCATCTGACCATGCTACACCTGATCTGGGGTTGCCTGAACAAAATCTAAAATGTAGCTAGATTTTCCATTCCTAGCACCAACAACCCTCACCTTCAATAGTACAAACATCTACAATACATTTTACCTCTGATGCATCTCAAAGAGTTTTGGAATTTTTTAGAAAAGATAATTAAAACATCATTGTGTTAAAGCTGTGATTTTTGATCAAATTGCCACCTTCTCATGTTATCAAAAAGAGAAAATGGTGCCCTTCACCAGATGGTTTGAACCCAAAACCCATGTTTTATTTCAGATGCTAACTGACCTGCTGTGAATTTCTAGCATTTTCTGTTTTTATTTTATCATGATTTCCAGCATTTGTATTATTTCCTTCTTACTTTCTAATGTTCCAACGCATGTTACTTTATTTCCTGTGGCATCCATACTACACCTACCATCTGCATGGTTTTAATTCAAGATTAATAACATAATAGGAGCAGGAGTAAGCCATATGGCCCCTCGAATTATTCAATAAGATCATGGTTGATATTCTACATCAAGTCCACTTTCCCGCCCAATTCTCACATCCCTTAATTTCCTTGGTGCCCCAAAATCTTTCAATCTCTGTCTTGAATATATTAATCGACTAAACATTCACATCCCTCTGGGGTAGAGATTCACCACTCTCTGAGTGAAGAAATTTCTCCTCATCTCAGTCCTAAATGGCCGACCCCTTATTCTGAGACACTCCAGGCAGGGGAAACAGCCTCTCAGCATCTACCCTGTCAAGCCCTCTAATAATGTTATACTTTTCAATGAGATCACCACTTCAAAACTCCAGAGCATAAAGGCCCATTCTACTCAATCTCTCCTCATTGAACAACCCTCTCATCCCAGGAATCAATCTAATAAGTAGTAGATAGTAGATATTGTTACTACATGATCTCAACTGGAATACTCTCTACTTTCAATATTGGCCAAGTCAGTATTTTTCAGAAAGGACCAACAAAGCATTCAAAAACCCCACTACATAAAGCTCACTTCAATAATGTTATTTTTTTGCTCTACAATCTAATCATAACTGTAGGAACCGACTGAGCACCTATTAGGAAGTTGCATGATGGATGATCATCACAAAGCCACTTGTGATGCAGCAATAAAAACAGAAAATGCTGGCAATTCTCAGAAGGTCAGGCAGGTTAGAGGAGATTATATGAAGCAGGGAGGGTGGGGAGTGTATGTACTGTGATACACAAGGCACCACAACTGTGTGGGACAGGCTGCATGGACCAGTAGGTCTTTTTATGTCCACCATTTTTGTACGTCCATATGTTCTTTTAATTAAAAAAAGTGTGGAGGAAATAGAACAAGTAACAATTAACCATTATTGGTAACAACTTATGATTTTTATTTATCTTGGGGGGGATTTGTCATATTTATTTCATAATATGATAATTAATATTTAGCCTTATAAACATATAGAAAATCATGTTTGCATATATTATGTGTTACAAATCTTGTGAATGTTTGAAACGCTGAGGAAGAAATTCATGCAAAAATAGACTGAAACTAAAGTGGAGTAACCACCGCCGCCTCCTTAATAAATAATGCAAAATATTCAATTAAGGGCGAAGGAGGATGCAATTTCAGCTTGTTGTCTTTCACTCTCCATAAATACAAAATACCCATCCCTCAGCTATTCTATTCCAGGTCTGAATTTCACGGAAATAGTATTGAGGATAATAATTAAATGTCAAATGCAAATGCAGTGAGCCAGCAAGAGTTTTGTCTCCATGCACTTCATGTCAAAATTGCATTGTTTGAAAAAATTAATTTGATATCTTCTTATGCCTTTATATTAGCTGGCCTGGCTCCACCGCTTTTCATCAACTATAAAGCTTGTCTTTTCTTCTAATGGCCTATATTCCTGGGAGAGTTTGAAGGTCAGTCAGAGAACAACTGAGAAGGGTATTCAGTAATTGCTCCTTCCAAGAATATGATTTCCTGGAAAGTATTACTGCAAGAACTGAATCCAGGCTGTCTCAAGGGTCCATTCCTTGCTCATGACGTTATTTTATCTGACTCATTCCTTGCTAATACACTGACATTTTCTGACTTCTTATTTTCTTCCCAATTAACCTCTCCCGCAATGCTGCAGCAACCTCTCTCATTAAATTAATTAAAATCCAAGCTTTATCAGAGTGGAAGAAAGGGGATGGAATATTGTACAAACATCTCTAAATCGTAAAAGATGGTGATTAAAAATAGCACTAGCAAGAAAACCACTTCAAAGCACAAACATCAATCAATACGTCTGTGCTTTTGATCTTATCCTTTAGAACTATAAACAATGCAATTGGGGAAAAAGGATATAAAAAAGAGTAGTTGCATTGATTATTAACTAATGACTTTCATATTTAAAGATGTTTTAGTGATGTGATTTCCCTTTCTTGTTGGTCTGGACACACTTTGCAATTTCAGATTCAACTCATGAATTTAAATAAGAAAACAAATGATTTTTGTTTTCGGGCGGATCGAGAAGCACAGCAATTGGTAAAAAGATAGCTCTCAAATATCACCTGAAAGATAAATGATCTGGGTAAAATATTTACAAGATATTTTGTATCAGACAATGTCCAAGTCCTTTGTACTGCAGAGACTTCTGAATTTTACAGTGAAGAATCATATGGACACAAGAATGAATATTTCAAAAAAGGGCCAGATCTGTGAGGCTGTGCCTCCCTGCCTTATTCCAAAATGACTGCTTCGTATTTCCAGAATCTAAAATGGGGCCGTATGTTGTCTGTTTTATTCAAGTTGTGCCACACGCTGAGATTGTCATTCTGTACTATTAGTGAAATATCAGAATGGTTTGAAGATTTCTAGATTGCTCTTGCTGCATTCCACGGCTACATAAAAGGAAATGTCAGAAACGGCTGGTGGAGGAGCGTGGGGCGGTGGGGTGGGGAACCAGTTGTACAGAGGAATCTGACTGTTCTCAGGATTACATTACATACGATATACGTTTTCAGAAACAAGTCATTTGGCCCAACCAGTCCCTGCCGGCGTTTATGCTCCACTCGAACCTCCTCCCGTCTTTCCTCATCTAAATCTATCAGCAAAACCTCTATTCTCTTCTCCCTCATATGCTTGTCTAGCCTCCCCTTAAATGCATCTATACTATTCACTTCAACCACTCCCTGTGGTAGCGAGTTCCACATTCTCACCACTCTTTGGTTCAAGAAGTTTCTTCTGAATTCCCTATTGGATTTCTTGGTGCCTATCTTATATTGATGGCCTCTAGTTATGCTCTTCCCCACAAGTGGAAACACTCTCTCTGTATCTATCAAAACCTTTCACAAGAAGAGAATGACTTACAGAGAAATGTAAAGGCAGGTCAGGCTGGACAAGAGAGATATTTTCACCTCTGTCTGCAGATGCAGATACATATGCTGGTATTTGCACTTGCAAACAGAGGTGAAATGTCTCTCTTTGGCGGATGTATAATACTTGCCTTTATTAGCCGAGGCATAGAATAAAATTGCAGGGAGGTTTTGCTTGAACTGTAAAAAACATTAGTTAAGCCACAGCTAGAGTACTGCGTGCAGTTCTGGTCACCACATTACAGGAAAGGTGTGATTGCACGAGAGAGGGTTCAGAGGAGATTTACGAGGATGTTGCCTGGACAGGAGAATTTTAGGTATGAAGAAAGATTGGATAGGTTGGGTTCATTTTCTTTGGAACAGAGGAGGCTGAGGGGAGACCTGATTGAGGGGCCTAGATAGAGTGGATAAGAAGGACCTGTTTCCCTTAGCAGAGGGCTCAACAACCAGCGAATATAGATTTAAATTAATTGGGGGAGGTTTAGAGGTGATTTGAGGGGAAATGTCTTCACCCAGAGGGTGGTAGGGGTCTGGAACTCACTGCCTGAAAGGGTGGTGGAGGCAGAAACTCTCACCACATTTAAAAAGTTGTTGAAGTGCCATAACCTACAGGGCTACAGACCAAGAGCTGGAAAGTGGGATTAGGCTGGATAGCTCTTGGTCGGCCGGCGCGGACACAGTGGGCCGAAATGGCCTCCTTCTGTGCTGTAAATTTCTATGATTCTATGTCATCCTGTTGGAGATTCTTCTTCCATGAGGAAACTGTGATCACAGGCCCATGGTGGCATCACCATGATGGTGAATGCCTGACTAACCATAATGATGGAAGATTTCTCAGAAGCAACTGGATGGCAATGATGTCCTGTTTTCAGTGGCACTGCATGAAAGAATGCATGCCTGGGTGATCAAGAAGAGCCACCTTAGGCTGATTGGCTGCACTACCAAGATGCCACTACCCATTTCGGCAGGCCATGGGACTACAATCCGTCAAAGCCAATTGTGAACTAGTTTTTCAGGATCTGGCTTAACAGTGCTGTGAACTCTGCTACAGGAGAATCTGCAGCTGTTTTGGAAATATGGCAACCATGCAGGCAGGAGTGCAGTCCGGGGGAAAAATAACTTGGGTTATGCTTTATGTTCAAGTACTAGGAATCTTTATTTCCACCCTCCTCTGGAATTCTCTTTGCTTTCTTTGCCAGCTGGTTTATACTCAGTTTACATTCTACTTTTGACTCCAGATGAATCCACACATCGTGGTAATGTTGCTGGACTAGTAATCCAGAGGCCTGGACTAATAATCAAAAGACAAGAGTTCAAATCCCACCAAGGCAGCTGGGGAATTTAAATTCAGTTAATTAAATAAATCTTGAATAAAACGCTAGTATCAGTATTAGATTGTCATTAAAAACCCATCTGGTTCACTAATGCTTACTGCGTTCCCTAACCACTGACTCCATCCCTCTCCCTAGCATCAATCTGAGGGTGAATCATAGAAATTTACAGCACGGAAGGAGGCCCACTTTGTCCGCGCCGGTCGACCAAGAGCTATCCAACCTAATCCCTCTTTCCAGCTCTTGGTCCGTAGCCCTGTAGGTTACGGCAATTCAATTGCACATCCAAGTACTCAGAGGGTGAATAAGACTGTTCACAACCTAGGTATCATATTTGACCCTGAAATGAGTTTCCAGCCACATATCCACAGCATAACTAAAACCGCATTTTTCCACCTCCGTATTATTGCCCGTCTCCGCCCTGCCTCAGCTCTTCTGTGCCTTCATTACCTCTAAATTTGACTACTCCAACTCACTCCTGGTTGGCCTCCCACATTCTACACTATGTATACTTGAGGTCATCCAAAACTCAGCAGCACTTTTCCTAACTCGCACCAAGTCATGATCACCATCACCCCTATGCTTTCTAACCTACTCCCGGTTAAACAACACCTCGATTTCAAAATTCTTATCCATGTTTACAAATCACTCCATGCATGGGCTCGCCCCTCCCTATCTCTGTAATCTCTTTCAGCCTCACAACCCCACAAGCTGTCTGTGCTCCTCAAATTCTGCCCTCTTCATTATAACTGCTCAACCATCGATGGATGTGCCTTCAACTGTTTGGACTCTAAGCTCTGGAACTCCCTCCCTAAACCTCTTCGCCTCTCTACCTGTCTTTCCTCCTTTAAGACACTCCTTAAAACCTACCTCTTTAACAAAGCTTTTGATCATCTGCCTTAATTTCTTCTTTTGTGGCTTGATGTCAAATTTATCTGTTTTGTCTTGTTAACACTGCTGTGAAGCGCCTTGGGAGATTTCATTACATTAAAGGCACTATATAAATAATAATAATAATAATAATAATGTCCTTTGGGACATCTGCCGTCATGACTAGATCTGGCCTATATTAACTCCAGACCCTAAGGAATGTGGTTGACTCATAACTGCCCTCTGAAATGGCTTAACAAGCCACTCAAGGTCAATTAGGGATGGGCAATAAATGCTGGCCTTGCCAGTGATGCCCACATCCTGTGAACAAATACATTTAAAAAGTTACTCGGAGCAGTTATACTGACACAGGTAAAGGCTAGCCATTCCATTCCATTCTTATTTGCCAGCGACAAAATTCAACAAAGAAATTGTACACATTCAGTAGCTTCCCGTTTGGGGTTAGCAAACGATTGCTAACTTCTGCTAAATTGGGATTTAGCTTCCCAGGAAGGAAGGGGGGCAGTAAAAGAGGTGCTAATGACCTTATTGGGGCGCTGCAGGGGCACCAATGGCAGAGCACTCCCCAATTTCAGGTGATTTGTATTAATCAATCATCTTTCAATCCTTCACATTGGCTGATTCCAGCTCATAAAGGGAAGGTTATTATCAAACTGTAAGCTGCTCATTTTCAGCATTGCTGCACATGAGCTACTGAAACACCTTTCTGGGATAGCTGCTGAAAATCCTGCTGTAAAGGAAATGACAAGGTGATTCAATGATGTGACATTGGAGGCATTGGTGGGGGCAGTGAAGAGAAGGAGGGATGCACTATTCCCTGCATCTGGAAGGAGGCCATTGCCACAGGTCTTCAGGGCAATGTGGAAAGAAGTGGCCAAGGAGGTGTCAGCCATCACGGTAGTCGGCCATCAGCTGTGGCTCAGTGGGTAGCACTCTCGCCTCTGAGTATGAAGGTTGTGAGTTCAAGTTCCACTCCAGGGACTTGAGCATAAATAAATCTAGGCTGACACTCCAGTGCAATGCTGAGGGAGCACTTCACTGTCGGAGATGCTGTCTTTCGGATGAAACGTTAAACTGAGGCCCCGTCTGCTCTCTCAAGTGGACATAAAAGATCCCATGGCACTATTTCGAAGAAGAGTAGGGGAGTAATCCCTGGTGTCCAATATTTATCTCTCAATTAACATAACAAAAAAACAGATTATCTGGTCATTATCATATTGCTGTTTGTGGGAGCTTGCTTATACGAAAATTGGCTGCCACGTTTCCTACTTTACAACAGTGACTACACTCCAAAAGTACTTCATTGGCTGTAAAGAGCTTTGAGACATCCGGTGGTCGTGAAAGGCGCTATATAAATCCAAGTCTTTCTTTCTTTAGTCAATCGAATCCTGATACTGTGCCGCAAGAAGTTCAACGACCTCAGTTGGGTGGTCAAGGTGAGTTCCTGCCCCCTGCCCTCTGCTTAACGTGAGTCTTGTGCCATTTATGCTTTCAGATAATCAGCAAGCAGATGAACAGCCTGTACCTGAGCTACCGCATCACACTAAGGAGGGAGCAGAGAAGGAGGAGGAGGACCCAAGCACGGCGTCATTGCATCTCTCACCCGCAGGCACCAGGTCAGAGACTGGTACTATGCGGTCCTTAGAGGTTAGCTTAGAAGAGGGGTCTGCATTGGGTGATACACCAGGGCCTAGCAGGCTGCAGCAAGGTGAAGGGGAAAGGGTACCTTGGGAGCTAGTTCTCAGAGCTAGAGTTCGCGCGAGATATCTGCTGCACAGGACTCCGATGAGGACCTCAATGGGGAGGTATTCACAAAAATGGTGATGGCCATGCAGTCCAACATGATAGGTGCAATGGCAAGGGTGCCCGAGCGCCTCTCGGCATTGGTAAGGAGCGTGGAGGAGTCTGCCTCCAGCATTGTACAGAGCTCTGTGCACACCATGGAGCCCATCATTGCCAGTCTGCAGACGATGGTGGACTCCCAGAGAGACCGTGCGGACCCAGACCTCATGCCACATGTCATGGGCGATGGCAGCTTTCATTGCAGCACAGTCGGAAGCAACACATGGCTTAGTGCTGTAAAGCAGACAATGGTTGATGGCATCGAAGCTCAGACTGCTCTCATGCCACTCATACTCTGACTGCTGCCAATGCCACTGGGTCCACCACAGTCGACCGAGGATCTCAAGGTGTCGCAGCAGGCCACTAATCTGTGCTCCAGCAGATTGGTGGGAATACTGAGATGCTGCCCCGGGACAGTGGCAGTGGGTCAGCAGAGCAGGAATCTGCTGTCCTCTTTCAGGATGACAGCATTCCTGAACCCACCACTGCCATTCTGCTGTCACCCAGCCAGCTCACACTGCCACCGCCCAACCTGAGGTGATGCAATCTACAGCCGGGCCTTCCAGGCCCAGAGCTGGTCGAGGGCATCCTGCAAGGCATCTGTAGTCTCTGACTCCGAGACTCAGCACCCTTCCACCAGCCGTGCTGTAGCCAAAGGCGACACACTGCGGAGGACCTGTAGATAGTTAAACCGGGTGTTAAGAGGGGATCTAAAGAATTGCACACGGGTGATTGATAAATATATTTGTTGTTTATGATACTCTTAAATGTTATGAGATAAATTTTAATTGGAATGTTTCATCTTTAGTGATGTTTCTCATTTCAGTTTTGGGACTGTGGTATGGAAGGGGAAATTGATGTGCTGATGGGGACGTGCAGAGAAATCAGGAAGTGTGATGGAATTCACGAGAACCGAAGTCTGATGAGATGGTCGCGGACCACCCATGCAGAATCGCGATTGAGTGGCTGCCTCCTCTGTCTCTGCTGTTGCTGCTCCAGCTTCTCCTCATCCTCCTCTTCCTGAGGTGGTGGAGCTATGCCTGGTGGCAATGGCTGTGCCCTCCTGATAGCCAAGTTGTGCAGCATGCAGCAGACGACAACAAAAAGGGACACTGCTCAGCTGAGTACTGGAGGACTCCTCCCGAGCAGTCAAGGCAGCGGAACTGTTGCTTGAGCACTCCGATGGTCTGCTCCATGATGTTCCTGTTGGCAGCATAGCTCTCATTATAGGAGTGCTGGGGAGGAGTGTTGGGGTTGCAGAGGGGAGTCATGAGCTAGGCGGAGATCGGATAGCGCTTGTCTCCAACCAGCCAGCAGCGAGCTTCATGTGGTGACTAGAAGAGAGCTGGCACACTAGCGCAGGCTGAATGCATCGTGGCTGCTGCCAGGATAGCGGGGATTGATGGTGAGGATTCTGCATGTGTGGTCACACACCAACTGCACATTCAGTGAGTGGTAGCCTTTGCGATTACGGAATTCCTCAGGATTGTAATGCGGTGTCCGCAAAGCAACGTGGGTGCGGTCAGTGGCACCCTGCACCATGGGAAAGATCGCTATCCTGGCAAAGCCACATGCGTGCCCCAGCTGCTTCTCTCTGCTCCTTCTGTGCAGAGCATCTGTCACCTCGCGGATGGAGCAATGGATGGCAAAGTGGGAGATGTTGGAGTTGTCTCTTGTTGCACACTGAAAGGATCCGCTGGCTTAGAAATTGAGCACAATGGTGACCTTGACTGCCACTGAGAGGGCCGTCCTCACCCTGGTCTGAGGCTCGAGGTCTGGCTGCAGGAGATGGCAGAGCTCTGTGACCACATCCTTGCTGTAGCGCAGCCTTTGAACACACAGTTAAATTGATGTAGAAGATCTGCTACCGGAATAGCCTGGGATGGTAAGGTCACCTGTTGACAGCCCTGTTGTCCTCCCTCTGGCCACATTTTGCTGCCACTCTCCTTGCCTTTCTCCCGGCTTTCTCTGCCTTAGTTGCCTCCAACGGTGACATCGAGGCAGGCGGTCGAGTGCCAACACAGTCCCCATGAAACAATATAAATGTTGTTGTTTCAAATCTGCCTCAATGAAAGACATAAATGTTTAACAGCCAGAACACACCTTCAACTGAAAATGGCTGAAATCTGCCTGTGTTGTAGTAAGCTGCAAACAGTAATGGTCGACTCAAAATTTTTCCAATGATGACGTCTTTAAATAGCGCCAGGGGTGCGACCGAATTTAGCTTCCGGGGCGGTAATGAGGCGCTGCGCACAGCAATAATGTCATCATCACCGGGTGCAGCCGAACGGGGCACTACCTGTTAGCGCCGTTGCAAAGCCCCTGCTCAATTTAGCGGGAAGCGCTGTTTTCGCCGCGGCCAGGCAGAAAGTTGGAGGGACCAATGCAATATGGAACAGTCTTTGTGCCGCTATGTATTTGAAGGTGTTATAGCATAAAGCATGGCCAGAAATAGCTGATATCCTTATTTTCCATCTCCTCATGATTTTATCCACATTATACCAGTGTACACATGTTTCATAAGTAAACACGCAGACATGTCACTCTACACACACAATATGGATTCACCATGTGCAAGCATGGTTTACAATTCCCCCCCCACCCCCCACCCCTGTACAAACTCAAATATTAACACTACATTAACATGCTTTGGACCCAATGAATATAGTTTTCACAAAATGTTCAGCTAGATTAGAATGTGACAAAAATGTAAAAGAATAGATGGAGATACTGAGGATAAATAACCAGTGTATTCTAAAGGAATCTATAATGACCTAGAGGTTCAATGTCAAGTGAAATGCAAATCACAGGCACTCTCTGAAATTTTGAATAAACACCTTTGTGCTAAAACAACAAACAGCAGATGGGCAGCAGGATGAGTAGTGTGAGCACTTTTGGATACCCCATTATCATCATCATCATCATAGGCAGTCCCTCAAAATCAAGGAAGACTTGCTTCCACTCTAAAAGTGAGTTCTCAGGTGAGTGTACCGTCCAATACGGGAATTACAGTCTCTGTCACAGGTGGGACACAGTCGTTGAAGGAAAGGGGAAAGGATGGGTGGGGAGTCTGGTTAGCCGCACGCTCCTTCCTCTGTCTGAGCTTGGTTTCTGCATGCTCTCAGCGCCCTCCCAGATGCTCTTCCTCCACTTCCTCATCTCTCTTATTTGGAAGGAGGAGAGCATTCCGGGAGATCTCAGGGATGCCGTAATCGTGACCATCTTCAAAAAAGGGAACAAGTCCGACTGCAGCATCTACAGAGGAATCTCCCCGCTGTCGGCCACGGGGAAAGTCATCGCAAGAATCTTCTTCAACCGACTTCTCCCCGTGGCTGAGGAGCTCCACCCAGAGTCACAATGCGGATTCCATCCACTAAGGGGTACAACGGACATGATCTTCACCGCGCAACAACTACAAGAGAAATGCAGGGAATAGCACCAACCTTTGTACATGGCCTTCTTTGACCTCACAAAGGCCTTTGACACTGTCAACCTTGAGGGATTATGGAGCGTCCTCCTCCGTTTCGACTGCCCCCAAAAGTTTGTCACCATCCTCCGCCTGTTCCACGATGACATGCAAGCCATGATCCTGATCAACAGATCTACCACAGACCCAATCCATGTTCGTACCGGGGTCAAGCAGGGTTCATCGCGCCAACACTCTTCTTGATCTTCCTCACTGCAATGCTCCATCTCACTCTCAATAAGCTCCCCGCTGGAGTGGAACTAAACTATAGAACCAGTGGGAACCTGTTCAACCTTCGTCGCCTCCAGGCTAGATCCAAGGTCGTCCCATCCTCTGTCATTGAACTACAGTACGCTTGCGTCTTTGCACATTCAGAGGCCGAACTCCAAGCCATCATCAACATCTTCAACGAGGGGGTACGCTTTCCCATTATAGGGAGGAATTTACACCACAGCAAGTGCACACCGTGGATTCACCAGGATGATGCCAGGAATGGAAAACTATAATTATGAGGACAGACTTGAGATACTAGGACTATTTCTACTGGAACAGGAAATACTCAGAGGAGTTTTATCAAAGAATGATGAAGGGCTTTCAAAGAGTGAATAGAGAAAGACTATTCGCTCAGGTTTGTGAGTCAGAGCGAGCAATCATCAATTTAAAACTGCTACTGAGAGAGTGAGGACAAAGGTTCAATGGAACATGGAATGCTTTACCACAGGGAGTGGGTGAGGCACAGACCTTGCATTTTCTCAAGAGAAAATTGGATAACTATTTGAAACAGATGACGTTGCAGAACTTTGGGGAGAGAGCAAGACAGTCAGATTAGTTTTGGATAATTCTGGGAAAAGAGCACGCACAGACACAATGGGCCAAATGGCCTCCCTCTGTACTGTAAATACTGTGGTTCTATGGGAGTCCATGGTCAAATCTAAAAGATTTTATCTAAAAATGTACTGCAGCTCCAAGATTTGTGTACAGGGAGAGAGATGTCTCACTATTCATTCTGGGGTTGTGGGCATTACCGCCAAGGCCAGCATTTATTGCCCAACTTTAGTTGTTCTTGAAAAAGTGCTGGTGGGCCTTCTTGAAGTGCTGTGATGAAGGCACTTCCACAAGGCTGTGTGGCAGGAAGTTCCACGATTTTGGCCCAGCGACAATGAAGAAACAATGGGGGAGAAATTCCCCAGCACCCCGATTGGGAGCGGTAACCAGCTCGAGGTGGGACTTCCTGCGTCCGGCACGGAAGTCCCGCCCTGGCTGTGAAATTGTGGTTACCGCCCCTCAAAGGAAGTGGAGCGCAATCTCGCGCACACCACTTCCTCTTGGGGCGTGTTCTATGGCGATACTGGGGCGTGATCGGCAGCTAAGGGGCTGCGCACTGTGCATGGTCTCTGATGGCCTCCACTGGGCCACTAGGCAGCGTGATGCCGAGGCCGCAGCCTGGCACCCAAAACGTAGTGCCGCACTGCACGATGGCGGCCCGGATCATTCAAGGGGCAAAGAAGTCGGGCCGACCAGTAAGTCAGCAAAACCGCCAAATTGGCGGCATGGGGCGCTCCCGACCTCCCCTTTAACTTCTGCCCTGTGAGCGGATGTTGGCCCTGTTCGCGACCCACGAGGCTGGTGCTGACATCGCGGGCGCAGAGCAAAATCCGCTGCGAGGCGGATAGGGGTCATTGCGCAGCACTAAGGGGTTGCCGCACACGGTGATGACATCATCACCGATTGCGTGGCGACCCAGAGTGCTACGGTGGTAACGCCTGCACTAACTCCCCTGGGAGGTGCTAACAGGAGTCGTTAAAAGGGGCAATTTCAACCCCAATATATCTCAAAATCAGGATTGTGTATAACCTGGTGGGGACCTTAAAGGTATTGGTGTTCCCATGCACCTGCTGCCCTTGTTAATCTAGGTGGCGATGGTCGTGGGTTTAGGAGGTGCTGTCAGAGAAGCCTTGACAAGTTGCTGCAGTGCATCCTTTAGATGGTACTCACTGCAACGACGGGACACAGGTGGTGAAGGGGATGGATGATTCACTTAACCAATCTCTCCGAGCAGAGAAGTGAGGGAGTGTTGTCCACTGTCACTCACTGTATTTGATGTGGGCATTAATGGCTTTATTAAGGACTGCAGTTTTGGGCATTTCTGAAATGTGCTCCTTTTCAGAGATAATGTTGTGTTGGCAGACTCACCTGGATGTCTAATTTGTTCCACCCATTGTTTTTCACTTCAAAAGCAGAATGTTGGTAAGTGCACAAATATCCTGGGGTGATTCTGGGAAATAAATTTTGCATCTCCAGTGCTCACATTCCCCATGTCTAAATCAACACTGCAAAAAATGCATTTTTGTGCCATTTCATTTTTTTATTTCTTACAATGCATCTGATGAAATATTTGATATACCTGCACCTTATGTTGCAACAAATTCATGTCCAACGGCACTCTAATTGTAACTACTTTTCATATGTCCCAGTTGAGGCCATTAGGTTTCCGTTTTCACAGAAAAACAAACTGAATTGTAGCATGTGACCACACATTTCTAATAAAAACACTTGACAAATACTGGAATAATAAGGAATTGAACTTATTCCGCCCAATCCCCTTCACTTTGCTCATCCATTGGAACTGTGCCTTCAGCCACTGAGGCTCTGTGCTCTGGAATTCCCTCGCTCTATGCCAACTTCTCCTCCTTTACGATTCTCCTTAAACCCCAACAAGTTTTAGTATCTGCTTATATAAAAACAGAAAATGCTGGAATTACTCAGCAGGTCAAGCAGCATCTGTGGATGGAGAAACAGAGTTAACGTTTCAGGTCGATGACCCTTCATTAGAACTGGCTAAAGTTAGTGATGTAGCAGTTTTTAAGCAAGTGTAGGGGCAGGGAAAGGGTGGAGGGGAGAAAAGAACAAAAGGGAAGGTCTGTGATAGGGTGGAAGGCAGAAGAAAATAAGAGACAAAAGGGATGATGGTGCAAGGCAAAAGGAGATGGTAATGGGCAAAATCCACAGTACTTTGTTTTGGTTATTTCCTTCTTTGACTCAGGAGATATTTTTAGCCTGATTATGCCTCTATGAGGCACCTTGGGTGTTTGTTTATATTAAAGATGTGACATTAATCCAAGCTGTTTATTCAAACCATATGAAGCATTGGCCAGATTATAAGCAGTTATTCTGGGTTCTTTTTTAGTTGTACATTATTATTTTCAGAAGTCAAATTTTTTGGGGGTGTTGCGTCAGCTTTTATGAAACTGTTTCTCAGCTTTCCTGAGTCTTGGAGAGTAGCACGTATGATTTTGGGCAAGATTTTGAGCAATTCCAGATTTATTTAATTTTAGTACTTCATTGGCTGTAAAGCACTTTGAGATGTCTGGTGGTTGCGAACGGCGCTATATAAATGCAAGTCTTTCTTTTTATTCCACTTTTTCTTTCTTTATGTCTGAAATCAGCTAACAGCCATCCTGGCGCTCGTCATGTCAAAAGGGGAAACTCTAATCTAACATTGATCAAATAAAGCTCCCTTAAAACAAACATAACTTTACAGCTAAAAGCACTGACAGGTTTCTCGTCTTTCATGAAGGCAACATGGACATCAACGCTGATAGTTCTGTGACTAAAGGTGATTCGTAGGAATCAGCTGGTTTACGCAGCCTGTCTTTTGGAGAATTTTGCAGCTGAAAACATATTTGTCTCCAAAGCCTTTTACAAACAAAGTGAGGAGGACAGAGTCACCATTTAATAAAAACTAACAAACTTCAAAATTGACTCTGGTATTAGTTATCACGGTAGCTGACTACTGACATGGGAGTGCGCATCTATTGGATTCTTGCTTATCTTATCTTATTCAGAAATATATGCATAACACAATTTAAAAATCTGTGGATGAATATCTTATTTTCTTCCGCACCTAATATTCTTTCCTCCGCTCTTGACGATGTTGTCTTTTTGCTGCAGCACAATATGCACAGGCGCTGGATGTCATCTGATAACTTCAATCAATTGTACATCCTTCGTGTTCAAACCTATACATTGAGTACTCCCAGACTATTATATTTGACCTTGGAGGAGATACAGCCAGGCCCGGTTCAATTGCAGCTAATCACGTTTACAAACGTGAGGGTCTTCTTATTCTACATGGCTCAGTTCCACGCTGGAAAGTGAATTTATCAAGAGAGTCATTGTTGTGTATGGAGAAAGAGTAGTCTGAACACTGAGCTCAAAATAAAGTGTGACCTTAGTCTTTTATTGCAGGTCTCCAGAGTGCCTCGCCAACCTGTGAAGCCTCCTTAAATACCTGTGCTCCCAAGTGATTATGGGATCCCTTGGGACTCCAGGGGATGAGCCCTCTGGTGGCTGTACAGAGTAAATACAAGTCCACATATATAACAACACTCCCCCACCACCCCGCAACGTCAATAGTGTAACTGTTTACAACGTGAGTCGATCTGGGGCCCTTCTTGCCCTGGTTGATGATCTCGGTGTGAAAGCTGGTGTTGTTGAATCATTTGTTGGGCCCTCGCTGGGCTGCTGTGCAGCTGGCCTTGCTGGGCTGCCTGGTGTGTTGGGTCCTGCTGGCTGCTGTGGATGATGGGTTCTACTTTGTGGTCAACCGTAGTGTCGGTTGCCACTGGTGTGTGTGTTGGGGGATCAAAAAAGGTAGGGTCCAAAGTGGGTTGTTCAGGATAGTCTGTGAATCTGAGTTTGATTTGGTCCAAGTGTTTCTGGTGAATGAGTCCATTTGAAAGTTTGACCGAAACACCCTGCTCCCCTCTTTGGCCACGACAGTGCCAGGAAGCCACTTGGGACCTTGTCCATAATTTAATACAAATACAGGATCATTGATTTCAATCTCGCGTGACACATTTGCGCTATCATGGTATGCACTTTGTTGAAGCCGCCTGTTCTCTACCTGTTCATGTAGACCAGGGTGAACTAACGAGAGCCTTGGTCTTAAGTGCTCTTTTCATGAGCAGTTCAGCAGGTGGGATCCCAGTGAATGAGTGGGGTCTCGTGCGGTAGCTAAGCAGAACTCGGGATAGGCGAGTCTGCAGTGAGCCTTCAGTTACCCTTTTCAAGCCTTGCTTGATGGTTTGTACTGCTTTCTCTGCCTGACCATTGGAAGCTGGTTTAAACGGGGCAGATGTGACATGTTTGATCCTGTTACGGGTCATGAATTCTTTAAACTCAGCACTGGTAAAACATGGCCCGTTGTCGCTCACCAGAATATCGGGTGGGCCATGTGTGGCAAACATGGCCCGCAGGCTTTCAGTAGTGGCAGCAGACATGCTAGCCGACATTATCTCACATTCAATCCACTTGGAGTACACGTCTACAACCACAAGGAACATTTTACCCGTTTTAAGAACGGGCCTGCATAGTCGACGTGTACCCTAGACCACGGTTTGGAAAGCCAAGACGATAAACTTAGCGGCGCCTCCCTGGGTACATTGCTTAACTGCGAGCATGTATTACATCTGTGAATGCACGACTCTAAGTCCGCATCGATACCGGACCACCACACGTGGGATCTGGCTATCGCTTTCATCATTACGATACCTGGGTGGGTACTGTGGAGGTCATTGATGAAGGTGTCTCTGCCCTTCTTGGGGATCACTACTCGATTGCCCCACAGAAGGCAGTCTGCCTGTATAGACATTTTATCTTTGCGCCGCTGGAACGGCTTTATCTCTTCCTGCATTTCCACTGGGACACTGGACCAGCGCCCGTGAAGCACACAGCTTTTGATTAGAGATAATAAGGGGTCCTGGCTTGTCCAGGTTTTGATCTGTTGGGCAGTGACGGGTGATTGCTCACTCTCAAATGCTTCCATAACCATGGCTAGATGTGCAGGCTGCGCCATTTCCACCCCCGTGGTGGGCAATGGCAGCCTACTGAGAGCATCGGCGCAGAATTCTGTGCCTGGCCTGTGGCGGATGGCATTGTTGTATGCGGACAACATGAGCGCCAATCTCTGGATGCGGGTCGATGCATTGGTATTTATCCCTTTACTCTCGGAGAACAGGGATATAAGTGGCTTATGGTCAGTTTCCAATTTGAATTTTAGCCCAAACAGGTATTGATGTATTTTCTTTACCCCATAGACACATGCTAACGCTTTTTTCTCAATCATGCTGTAGGCTTTCTCAGCCTTAGACAGACTTCTGAATGCATAAGCAACCAGTTTCAGTTTCCCGAAAGCATTAGCTTGTTGCAATACACACCTGACGCCATATGACGACGCATCACATGCTAGTACCAAACGCTTACATGGATCATACAACACAAGTAATTTGTTTGAGCATAACAATTTTCTCGCTTTTACAAAGGCATTTTCTTGGCTTTTGCCCCAAACCCATTCATCCCCTTTTTGTAGTAAGACATGCAGTGGTTCTAAATGTGTGCTGATACTTGGTAAGAAGTTACCAAATTAGTTCAGGAGTCCCAGAAATGATCGCAGCTCCGTCACGTTCTGTGGCCTCGGTGCGTTCTCGATTGCCTCCGCCTTCGCATTGGTGGGCCTGATGCCGTCCGCCGCAATCCTCCTTCCCAGGAACTCCACTTCCGGCACCAGGAAAACGTACTTCGAGCGTCTTAACCTGAGCCCCACGCAGTTGAGTCGAGTAAGAACCTCCTCCAGGTTCTGCAGATGCTCGACTGTGTTCTGACCTGTGACTAAGATGTCGTCCTGGAAGACCACGGTGTGCGGGACCAACTTCAGTAAGCTTTCCATGTTTCTCTGGAATATCGTCGCCGCTGATTTGGATTCCAAACGGGCATCTGTTATAAATAAAAAGACCTATGTACGTGTTGATGCAGGTGGGGGCCTTCGATGTTTCCTCCAGTTCCTGCGCCATGTAGGCTGAAGTCAGATCCAGCCTCCAGCCTCCAGAAAATCTTTCCTCCTGCCAGCGTTGCAAAGAGGTCATCGAACTTTGGTAGTGGGTATTCGTCCTGCAGGGAGAAACGATTGATAGTTACTTTGTAATTGCCACAGATTCTGATGGTGCCGTCTCCCTTGAGGATTGAGACGATAGGACTGGCCCACTCGTTGAACTCGATCGGGGAAATGATGCCCTCTCTTTGCAGCTGGTCTAGCTCGATCTCTACCCTTTCTCTCATCATGTACAGTACTGCTCTCGCCTTATGATGGATGGGTCACACCCCCGGAATTAGGTGGATCTGCACTTTTGCTCTTTGGAATTTCCCGATGCCTGGTTCGAACAGCGAAGGAAATTTGTTTAAGACCTGGGCACACGAAGTGTCGTCAGCGGGCGATAGCGCTCTGACGTTGTCCCAGTTCCAGCGTATCTTTCCCGGTCAGCTCCTGCCGAGCAGCGTGGGACCATCGCCCGGTACCACCCAGAGTGGTAGCTTATGCACCGCTCCATCGTAGGAGACCTTTATGGTAGCACTGCCGATTACAGGAATCAGATCTTTCGTATAAGTTTTTAGCTTCGTGCGAACCGGAATTAAGATTGGCCTTGAGGCCTTATTGCACCACAACCTTTTGAAAGTCTTTTTGCCCATGATGCGCCCGTGTTCAGCTCCATTGACACCGAGAGTCCATTTAGTTCAACATTCAGCATTATCAGGGGACAATTCATGCACCCCATGTATCTCTGCCTCCTTGATCTGAGGCTCTGGTTCATCGTGATCCTCCGTGGATCTATCCTCCTCTGCAACATGGTGGTTTGCAGGCTTAACAGGCTTAGCAGCTCGCCTGCACATACGTTGGAGGTGTCCCATTGTTCCACAGCCCTTGCAAACATATTCTTTGAATCGACATGAATAGAAATGATGATCACCTCCGCAGCATAACAACATGTTAATGGCCTTGCATTCATCACCCTTGATGGTGGACTCTGAGACATCTGCGGACGTGTAGCTGCAGGTATGTGTGACCTGCCCTATACATTACGATTCAAAAACAACATCACGTTGTTCACAGTACTTGTAGCAGCACTTGTGTGCTAAGAGGTTTGCTTTGTATTGTCACTGGTGGCAATGAATGCCTGGGCTATCGCTATGGCCTTACTCAAGGTTGGGGTCTGTACAGTCAAAAGCTTGCGCAGTATGGTTTTGTGGCCAATGTCAAGTACGAAAAAGTCTCTAAGCATGTGCTCCAAATGTCCTTCAAATTCGCAATGTCCTGCAAGGTGTCTTAGCTCGGTGACATAACTCACCACTTCCTGGCCTTCAGACCTTTTGTAGGTGGGGAACCGGTACCTCGCCAGCAGAACGCTTTCCTTTGGGTTCACATGCTCCCGGACCAGTGTGCACAAATCGTCGTACGATTTCTCCATGGGTTTCACTGGAATGAGCAGAGTCTTCATGAGGCCATACATTGGTGCCCCACAGACAGTGAGGAGAATCGCCCTTCGTTTGGTAGCACTCTCTTCCCCATCTAGCTCGTTGGCCACAAAGTATTGGTCAAGTCACTCCACAAAAGTTTCCCAATCATCTCCCTCCGAGAATTTCTCCAGGGCGCCCACTGTTCTCTGTATCTTTGGGTTCGCTATCTGTATCTCGTCGCCAGTTGTTGTGTATGGAGAAAGAGTCAGACTGAACACTCAAAGTAAAGTGAGACCGTAGTCTTTTATTGCAGGTCTCCAGAGTGCCTCTCCAACCTGTGAAGCCTCCTTAAATACCTGTTCTCCCAAGGGATTATGGGATCCCTTGGGGCTCCAGGGGATGAGCCTTCTGCTGGCTGTACAGAGTAAATACAAGTATACATATATAACAGTCATGCGGAAACAATATCAATGGATTTTTAAGCAGGATTCTGTTGCTGTTGATATTGTTTGTGAATCCTTTTAACATAGACCAGGAATATCCTAGGAGCTGCGTAACTTCGCCAGGAGTGGTGGAAACCCTATTCCATGTATAGACGGAGTTTTCACTTGCATCTCTGGCAAAGTTACAGCAATGGAGCAGGAGCAGCTCTGAGAACAGTCTGAGCCATTAGGATTTTAAAGGAGATTATATGAATATAATAATCTTGATGAGTACCCAAATAAAATAACTGTTTGGAAGCGTGTGACACAATCTCTGCTGCAAGATCATCTCTGATGTGCTGAACATAAACGAGCTGTCGGCCTTGGCTCTCACTTTGAGTCAGAAGGCTGCGAAGTTATGATCATACGAAATTGATGGGCAGGAAAAGACCAGCTGATCTATAAAGACCACCCCACAACATAATGGCCGGACCATCGTGGCTAAACTCTTCTTGCCACTGCCTCCCCCTCCCCAACCCCTGCAACCATTTAAACTCCTGGAAGAGGCAACAAACAGAGAAAAAATCCAGGGCTAGAGACTTGATCACATAATCCAGGCTGACACTTTACTGCAGTACTGAGGGAGTGCTGCACTGTCAGAGGTGCCATCTTTTGGATTACTTGTTAAAGTGAGGCCCTGTCTGCCCTCTCAGGTGGATGTAAAAGATCCCATGGCACTATTCAAAGAAGCGCAGGGTGTCCTGGTCAATATTTATTCCTCAATCAACATCACTGAAACAGATTATCGGATCATTATCACATTGCTGTTTGTGGGAGCTTGCTGTGTGCAAATTGCTGCCATGTTTCTCTACATTACAACAGTGACTACATTTCAAAAAATGTATTTAATTGACTGTTAAGCGCTTTGGAATGTATGTGGTTGCGAAAGGCACTATATAACCCAAGTTCATTTTTCTTTCTATAATAACTCCCAACAAGCTGGCACATTGCAGTCTGCAGGTATGTTAATGGTAGAAACAAGTAGAACAGAGATACTAAGTTCACAATCCAACCAATCGTTTATAGAATAACACAGAAAGTCAGCGATAGAACATTTTAAGATTTAACAAACCAGAATGAAGCTTGCGGTACATCAGAGAGTATCTTGCAGCAGAAATTGTGTCACACCCTTCAAAATGGTTATTTTACTTTGGTGCTCATTAAGGTGAGGAACTTTCCATTTCAGGCATCCAGTGTCAGCGTCAAGTACTCTGAGGTCAGGTGTAACACAGTTAGATGGAGAGTAAAGCTCCTTCGACTTTGCCCTAACAATGAGCCTCAGCCCCTGCTTCAAACATAATTATGTTGTCATCAAAGCAATGTGGCTTTTCAGCAGCTTTTTCGCTGAGGTAAAGGAGTTATCTAATCACTGCATTTCCACCTTGCAGAGGCAGCAGTTCTGCACTGATAGCTATAACACATACACATTGTGCTGTCTAAAGCATCAACACCCTCGCAGCTGATTCACAGTATTGTTTCCAGTAAAAATTTGCTTAGACATATGATATGTAACTATTATGAACATGGCATGGACCCATATCCATAACAGGCTGCCAGTGTAATACTAAAACCAGTATAACATAGTGAAGGTTTAAATGAGAAGCTTTTCACATGCTCAAACATTGCCGTGTGCGTGTCAACTGACTCTACCTCTGATCGAAGTGCTTTGCTGTACCATCTCTTTTGAAGAATGAACAAAAAGCAATAAAAAGTTATATTTATATAGCACTTTTAACGTAATGAAACGGCACAGGGGTTTTATGAAATAAAAAATGTTGACGCATAAGTAGACATAAGTGCAGGTGACCAAGAGCTTGGTCAAAGAGGTAGGTTTTAAGGAGCGTCTTGAAGGAGGAAAGAGAGATACAGAGGTGGAGAGGTTTAGGCAGGGAGTTCCAGAGCTTGGGGCTTAGGCAACAGAAGTCACGGCCACCAATGGTTGAGCGATTATAATCCGGGATGCTCAAGAGGACTCAATGCTGGGTCCCTTGCCTTTTGTGGTAAATATCAATGACTTGGACTTGAATGTTGGGGGTATGATTAAGAAGTTTGCAGATGAAACTAAAATAGGCTTGTGGTTGACAATGACAAAGAAAGCTGCGGACTGCAGGAAGATATCAATGTGCTGGTCAGGTGGGCAGAACAGTGGCAAATGGAATTCAATCGGGATAAGTATGAGGTAATGCATTTGGGGAGGTCCAACAAGGCAGGGGAATACACATTAAATGGTACCACACTGAAAAGTGTAGAGGAACAAAGGGACCTTGGAGTGCCTGTCCACAGATCCCTGAAGGTAGCAAGCCAGGTAGATAAGGTGGTTAAGAAGGCATATGGAATACTTGCCTTTATTAGTCAAGGTATGGAATACAAGAGCAAGGACGTTATTCTTGAACTGTATAAAACACTGGTTAGGTCGCAGCTGGAGTATTGCATGCAGGTCTGGTCACCACATTACAGGAAAGATGTGATTGCACTGGAAAGAGTGCAGAGGATATTTACAAGAATGTTGCCTGGACTGGAGAATTTTGTCTATGAGGAAAGATTGGAGATGCTGGGTCTGTTTTCTTTGGAATCGAGGAGGCCGAGGGGAGACCTGATTGAGCTGTATAAAATTATGAAGGGCTTGGATAGAGTGGGTAGGAAGGACCTGTTTCCCTTGGTGGAAGGGTGAACAACCAGGTGGCACAGATTTAAAGTAATTGGGGGGAGGTTTAGAGGAGATTTGAGGGGAATTTTCTTCACCCAGAGGGTGGTGGGGGTCTGGAACTCACTGCCTGAAAGGGTAGTAGAGGCAGAAAGCCTCACCCCATTAAAAAAAAATTTGGATGTGCACTTAAAAGTGCTGTAACCTATAGGGCTATGGACCTAGAGCTGGAAAGTGGGATTAGGCTGGATAGCTCTTGGTCGGTCGGCGCGGACACGATGGGCTGAAACGCCCTCCTTCCATGAAGTAAATTTCTATGATTCTATGATTAGAGCAGCGCAGACATCTTGGGGGGGGTGGGTTGTGGGGCTGGAGGAGATTACAGAGTTAGGGAGGGGCGAGGCCATGGAAGGATTTGAAAATAAGGATGAGAATTTTGAAATCGAGGCGTTGCTTAACTGGAAGCTAACGTAGGTCCACGAGCACAGGGGTGACGGGTGAGCGGGACTTGGTGTGAGTTAGGACATGGGCAGCCGAGTTTTGGATCAACTCTAGTTTATGTAGGGCAGAATATGAGAGGACAGACAGGAGTGCGTTGGAATAATCAAGTCTAGAGGTAACAAAGGCATGGATGAGGAATTCAGCAAGGGACAATATGTATGAATATGTATGAATATAAAGGGGCTGCAGGATGGGTCAAAACTAAAAATCATGGTTTAAAAACTAGTATTAAAACACTTTACCTAAACGCACACAGCATTCGAAATAAAGTAAATGAGTTGATGGCACAAATCATTACAAATGGGTATGATTTGGTGGCCATTACAGAAACGTGGTTGCAGGGGGGCCAAGACTGGGAATTAAACATACAGGGGTATCTGACAATTCGGAAAGATAGACAAGAAGGGAAAGGAGGTGGGGTAGCTCTGTGAATAAAGGATGATATCAGGGCAGTTGTGAGAGACGATATTGGCTCTCATGAACAAAATGTTGAATCTTTGTGGGTGGAGATTAGAGATAGTAAGGGGAAAAAGTCACTGGTGGGCGTAGTTTATAGGCCCCCAAATAATAACTTCATGGTGGGGCGGGCAATAATCAAGGGAATAATGGAGACATGTGAAAAAGGAACGGCAGTAATCATGGGGGATTTTAACCTACATGTCGATTGGTCAAATCAAATCACACAGGGTAGCCTTGAGGAGGAATTCATAGAATGCATACGGGATTGTTTCTTAGAACAGTATGTTACAGAACCTACAAGGGAGCAAGCTATCTTAGATCTGGTCCTGTGTAATGAGATAGGAATAATAAACGATCTCCTTGTAAAAGATCCTCTCGGAATGAGTGATCACAGTATGGTTGAATTTGTAATACAGATTGAGGGTGAGGAAGTAGTGTCTCAAACGAGCGTACTATGCTTAAACAAAGGGGACTACAATGGGATGAGGGCAGAGTTGGCTAAAATAGACTGGAAACACAGACTAAATGGTTTAACAATTGAGGAACAGTGGAGGACTTTTAAGGAGCTCTTTCATAGTGCGCAACAAAAATATATTCCAGTGAAAAAGAAGGGCGGTAAGAGAAGGGATAACCAGCCATGGATAACCAAGGAAATAAAGGAGAGTATCAAATTAAAAACCAATGCGTATAAGGTGGCCAAGGTTAGTGGGAAACACGAAGATTTGGAAAATTTTAAACGACAGCAAAGAATGACTAAGAAAGCAATAAAGAAAGGAAAGATAGATTACGAAAGTAAACTTGCGCAAAACATAAAAACAGGTAGTAAAAGCTTTTACCGATATATAAAATGGAAAAGAGTGACTAAAGTAAATGTTGGTCCCTCAGAAGATGAGAAGGGGGATTTAATAATGAGAAATGTGGAAATGGCTGAGACATTAAACAATTATTTTGCTTCGGTCTTCACAGTGGAAGACACAAAAACCATGCCAAAAATTGCTGGTCACGGGAATGTGGGAAGGGAGGACCTTGAGATAATCACTATCACTAGGGGGGTAGTGCTGGACAGGCTAATGGGACTCAAGGTAGCTAAGTCCCCTGGTCCGGATGAAATGCATCCCAGGGTATTAAAAGAGATGGCGGAAGTTATAGCAGATGCATTCGTTATAATCTACCAAAATTCTCTGGACTCTGGAGAGGTACCAGCGGGTTGGAAAGCAGCTAGTGTAATGCCTCTGTTTAAAAAAGGGAGCAGACAAAAGGCAGGTAATTATAGGCTGGTTAGTTTAACATCTGTAGGGGGGAAATGCTTGAAGCTATCATTAAGGAAGAAATAGCGAGACATCTAGATAGGAATAGTGCAATCAAGCAGACGCAGCTTGGATTCATGAAGGGGAAATCATGTTTAACTAATTTACTGGAATTCTTTGAGGATATAACGAGCATGGTGGATAGAGGTGTACCGATGGATGTGGTGCATTTAGATTTCCAAAAGGCATTTGATAAGGTGCCACACAAAAGGTTACTGCAGAAGATAAAGGTACGCAGAGTCAGAGGAAATATATTAGCATGGATCGAGAATTGGCTGGCTAACAGAAAGCAGAGAGTCGGGATAAATGGGTCCTTTTCGGGTTGGAAATCGATGGTGAGTGGTGTGCCACAGGGATCGGTGCTGGGACCACAACTGTTTACAATATACATAGATGACTTGGAAGAGGGGACAGAGTGTAGTGCAACAAAATTTGCAGATGACACAAAGCGGGAAGTGGGTTGTGTAGAGGACACAGAGAGGCTGCAAAGAGATTTAGATAGGTTAAGCGAATGGGCTAAGGTTTGGCAGATGGAATACAATGTCGGAAAATGTGAAGTCATCCACCTTGGAAAAAAACACAGTAAAAGGGAATATTATTTGAATGGGGAGAAATTACAACATGCTGCGGTGCAGAGGGACCTGGGGGTCCTTGTGCATGAAACTCTTTTGAGTTTACCTGCGAAAACATAAAACATTAAAGAGTGCCACCCGACCTGGGTGACACTCCAGACATTTACAAGGCCCTTTTTTTCCCCCCTTTTTTTTTTGTGTTTTTCTTTTTTTTGGTTTTTTTTTGGGCACTAAAATCACAATTTTTCCCCAGTGCCCCCTATAAAAGGGAAGGGGACACTAAAAGCACCGGCAATTAAAACAAATTAACTTTAAAACGTAAAATCAAATTAAAATTTGGTTGCCGGGCGTGATGATGCACTCCAGTCCCTCCGGTGCCCACCTCTCGCGGAAGGCCGCGAGCGTACCGGTGGACACCGCGTGCTCCATCTCCAAGGACACCCTGGACCGGATGTAAGAGCGGAAGAGAGGCAGGCAGTCAGGTTGAACGACCCCCTCGACCGCCCGCTGCCTGGACCGGCTGATGGTCCTTGTGCATGAATCCCAAAAAGTTAGTTTGCAGGTGCAGCAGGTAATCAGGAAGGCGACTGGAATGTTGGCCTTCATTGCGAGAGGGATGGAGTACAAAAGCAGGGAGGTCCTGCTGCAACTGTAGAGGGTATTGGTGAGGCCGCACCTGGGGTACTGCGTGCAGTTTTGGTCACCTTACTTAAGGAAGGATATACTAGCTTTGGAGGGGGTACAGAGATGATTCACTAGGCTGATTCCGGAGATGAGAAGGTTACCTTATGATGATAGATTGAGTAGACTGGGTCTTTACTCGTTGGAGTTCAGAAGGATGAGGGGTGATCTTATAGAAACATTTAAAATAATGAAAGGGATAGACAAGATAGAGGCAGAGAGATTGTTTCCACTGGTCGGGGAGCCTGGAACTAGGGGGCACAGCCTCAAAATACGGGGGAGCCAATTTAAAACCGAGCTGAGAAGGAACTTCTTCTCCCAGAGGGTTGTGAATCTGTGGAATTCTCTGCCTAAGGAAGCAGTTGAGGCTAGCTCATTGAATGTATTCAAATCACAGATAGATAGATTTTTAACCAATAAGGGAATTAAGGGTTACGGGGAGCGGGCGGGTAAGTGGAGCTGAGTCCACGGCCAGATCAGCCATGATCTTGTTGAATGGCGGAGCAGGCTCGAGGGGCTAGATGGCCTACTCCTGTTCCTAATTCTTATGTTCTTATGTTCTTATGAGCAGAGGCAAGGATGGAGACGGGCGATGTTACAGAGGTGGAAATAGGCGGTGAACCACAACATCATTGGAGCTTGAGATCTGTGCTCCATACACCAAGGATGAACATTGGGACATGATGCGCTGAAATGGCCTCATTCTGCACTGTGGATTTCTATGTTTCTAGGTTTCTATTATTACAATTCACAATATGACTTTGTCATGTATGTACATGTTGTTTGTAGCCATCAGATGGTGTCATTGTTGAAGGCCACTGAGCAGCACGCACATGGTGCTGCTCCGGTATAAAAGGCCAGCCATTTTGTGAGTCAGGCACTTTGGGCCTAAATAAAGCACAAGCAAGGTTGTACCTTGCTTAGTTGAACAGTAATCAGTTTGAACCTTTATTGCATAATGTCATGTATCTTACATTATTATATATAACTGTATCCCAACATGCTATACATGACTGTAATAAGATATGACCTGTAACCACCAGCATACCTTACCACCGGGGGTGCACTTGCAAGAGACAGGTATATAAGCCCAGGTCTCAGGCAAGTGCAGCATTCCAGAGCTGTGAAATAAAGGTGCAGGTCCAGAGTGACCTTGACTTCACTACATGCCTCGTGTGAATCTGTGCTGAGGGGACAGGATTTTACACATACATAACAGACTTGACTGAGCATAGATCACATTCTGTGTTGAGCAAGTCTGTTCTAATGTAAATGGACCCCGAAGTTAAGCAAGAACAAAAAGATAGCTTAAACATACGTAGGGGAAGTACAAACAAAAAGCAGGACATTAGTTTGGAGTATTCGCATTCCTTTGGCCGCAGTAACCCCAGACATCGTAGCTGGCCATCAAGGGAATTGAACCCACGAACATGGTCTTTACTTGCTGTAAGCTTTAACCCTCTGAGCTAACTGAGCAGATGGGTGGTAGCAGCAGGAGTAGGAGTGGAGGGTAAAGGAGGAGCGCCCCAGGACCCAGCATGGCATGGGCAGACCTGACCTGGGTGGAAACAGCAGGAGCTAGCCGCCGCAGGGAGCAGCGTGAGCCAGTTTGAGAGTGCGACTATGGCAAAGCAGACGACAAATTGGACGTCACGGCATCCCAGGTAGCTGACTGGTTGGCGTCTCCTGGTGCGAGGTCGAACCCAGCGGCAGGGTCGCAGCCCAGAAGAGATCGGCGAGCAGCGGGAGGCCCGGAGGTCAGAGGGCAGCAGGAGGCCTGGAGATCAGCGAGCAGCGGGAGGCCCGGAGGTCAGAGGGCAGTGGGGGGCCCAGAGATTGGATAGCAGCGGGAGGTCTCGCGGTCAGCGAGGCCCAGAGGTCAGAAGCAGCGAGGAATGGAGGTCGTGGCCCAGGAGCAGCGCAGCATGGGCCAACAGCGAGTTCATGAGGCCACCATTGCGTCCTATGAAACCAGGGAGAGAGGTCCTGCGGGAAGAAGAAAGGAGGACGGTAGGAGCATATGTGTTTGTATGTACAAGGCCTATTCACCAGAACCTGGTCTCCAGTCATCTTGGATCCCCTTGCCACTGGACCAAGACCTAGCTCTGTCAAGCCTGTGTGGTAACTGGTGTGCAACGGCCACCCCACGTTAAAAGAATTCACGCACAGGTATCTTCCACACTTTAAAGTCATCCTCGACTCATAAGGGACTGCATAAGAGAAATTTGGAATGACAGATCGCACTTCAGCCTATCAGAATTAGGATTCAAATATTTTGTCACCTTCTGCTCTGAGTAAACCCATATTACAGATATTTGACAGAATCAGAGAATAGGCAAGACTGACAGAACATTGCCGCAACAAACTCAAGATTCGTTGGGGGTAGATTTTGACTTTGAGCGATAGTGTAAAATGAGCAATAGCAAAACGGCTGTCTGGTTTACATCTCTCCCGATTTTTATTTCCATTGAAATCGATCAGGTCAACATTAACCCCTCTCCCACCCCTAACAATGGGCGGAAGAGAGTCAGGGTTAAAAATTAAAAATCACAAAAGCCGGCCCTAACCCGCCTGTCGCCATTTTTACAATGGTGGGTTCCGTGGCATGCCTGTGTCCCGTCTTGGAGAGGCGGGACATTTCATTCTAATATTTAAATCAGGATCTCCACAGTGCAATTGGGAGCCTGATTTAAATTTAACTGCTGCCAGTCGGGTTTGCCAGGGCTCGGGGAACCTGGCAGCGAAAGGTAAGTGGGAGCAGCTGGCTGCCGAAGGCAAGTGTTTTTTTAGAGCACTTCTTGTGAGCCTGGAGGAGCAGGAGTACTTCCCCGCCCCCCCCGCCACTGCCCTCCCCCCATCCCCTCGAACAAAACTTCTGCCAATCGCAGCCTCGCCTCACTGCCGCGATCGACCAACTCCTGATCTGGAGCTGTCTGTCGCACGATTGGCCAAAACTCCCCCACAAAACCATGATCTTCCCCGATTGCAGTCTTCTGCCGCCAAATTGGCCGGCTGCCGGGCAGGAAACGGAGTATAAAAAGATGATAATGAGGTCCTGCCATTAAATTTGGCAGGACCTCTGCATCCCTGGGATTTCCGGTTTCCCCCCTCTCCCCTTCCATTAGCGCACTCCCCCGCACCCTCCCCATTTCCCTGTAAATATCTGGGCTCATGCGTGCAAAACTGGTCAGTTCTTTACAGGAGGCAGTTACAACTTTCTTTTTGAATATGACTTCTAACAGGTTGTTTAATGGCTGTTCTTTTCTTCACAACTCAAAGATCACACACAGAGCTATTCTTGAGCACGAGAATACGCAGACTGAAAGATTTACAACACATCATTCGGTCTCATCTGTTGCATTCATAATTGTGCCACAAATCTGCCTTTTTGATTGATTTCAAACTCAATAGCAGCATCATGTTTCCTGCATTATGTATGGCCCTAGAAAGCTTAGGGGTTGCAACATACTTGTAGAAACAATGTGCTGCAGATTTCATCACAAAATGAAACAGCACTTCTGAGGCACATCATTTAATGAACTCAGGTCGGTGTAAGTTATCTCTGTATACCTGCAGTTGACTACATTCAGCCTGGGTCAGCATGAATGTGATCTCCAAAGGTTTCAAAATATAACCGGGGCAATTATATAGCCCTAGCTTTATTCAACAAAAGACTTCGAAAACACTTTCAATCTCCTTTCCTCTGAAAGCTTTAACATCATCTATATCGTCTCTTAGCACTGACAGATGCCTGTGACCAAAATAAAACATACAGCAAGGTGTTGGAAGAGTACCAAAAGATTTTTTTGTGTTGTACCCGGAATCTATCCGTGCATGCACCAGGTGAGGAGGAAACACTCTATTTCAGGCTAATGATCCCAGGAATAAGTGCACGTCTCTTGTACATGTGATAAAACTCTTCATAGACAAAAGATTTCTACATCTGCTTATTGAACATTTAATCTTCATCATTGAAGTAAGATAATGGTGCATGCTGGGTTGTAGTATGTACCAACAGTACTCATTAAAAGCTGGCTTGAACGGCAGAAAAAGCATTCAAAAAGGCTAATAGGAGGCTGGGCTTCATTACAAGAAATATGTAGAATATAAAAGCAGAACAGGGAATACAGTAACCTAGCAGATTAACACCACAGAGGACATGAATTGAAATTCTACCGATTCAAGTTCTGAAATAACTTCCCAACTTCCCCACCATCGAAAACGTCAGTGTTCAGCCAATTCGATTCACCCCACTTGACATTAAGCAGTGCTGACAGCCTGTGCACCAGAGCTAGTCGCTCCTCTAGTCAAGCTGTTCCAGTACAGCCTGTTATTAGTTCAAATCCCACCACGGCAGTTTGTGAATTTGAATTCAGATTAAAAGAAAAACTAAATAAATCTGGCATAAAAAGCTGGTAGCAATAAAAGTAATCATGAAGCTGTCAGATTGTCGTTAAAACGCCAACTAGTTTAATAATGTCCTTTAGGGGAGGAAACCTGCTGTCTTTACCCAGCCTGGCCTTCTGCCCCACACCAATGTGGTTGATTCTTAACTGCTCTCTAAAATGGCCTAGCAGACACTCAGTTGTATCAAACCACTACAAAAAAAAGAATAATAAGAATAAAACTGGACACTCACTCGGCTTTGCAGTTGGCATCAAATTCAGACATAACAAAGGCACACCCAGTCCAATCATCTCTGCAAATTACTCCTCACTAATATCTGGAGACCAGTGCCAAAGTTTGAAGAGCTGTCCCACAGACTAGGCGAACAACAATCTGACATAGATATGATTCTCTGAGTATGACTATCAGCCAATGTCCCCGACTACCCGATCATCATCCCTGGACAGACAGGACAGACTCAACAGAGGTGGAGGCACAGTAGTATACAGTTGGGGTGGCTCTGGGAGTCCTCAACATTGACTCCAGACACAATGAAGTCTCTTGTCAAACATGGGCAAGGAAACCTCCTGCAGAATACCACGTACCACCCTCCCTCAGTCTATGAATCAGTACTTCTCCATGTTGAACACCACTTGGAACAAGCACTGAGGATAGCAAGGGCACAGAATATACTCTGGGTGGGGGACTTCAATGTCCATCACGAAGAGTGGCTCGATAGCACCACTTCTGACCAAGCTGGTTGTATCCTGGAGGACATAGCTGCAAACCGGGCTTGCGGCAGGTGGTGAGACGCCAACATGAGGGAATGACCTCGTCCTCAGCAGTCTGCCTGTCGCAAATGCATCTGTCCATCACAATATTGGTAGGAGTGACCACCGCACAGTCCTTGTGGAGACCAAATCCCATCTTCACACTGAGGACCACCAACATACACTGTTCTGGAATGACACAATTTAGTTTTTTTCCAGTCTGGTATTTATTTACTGAGTCTTACATTCATGATGTTTTCCCACAGCCAATATTTTGTTCTTCTGCACACTGCCTTTTCTATCCAGCCAACTGAGTCAGTACTAACCAACCATGACTTCTGCATGACTCACATAGCCGACCTCCTCACCAGCCCATGTCTAGCTGCTGAACTGTCTGACCACTTGAAGAATGGTTGCCTCAGCAACATTAGCAGATCATCAGATGCTCAACTGTTTCAAGTCCCTGCAGTCCAAGAACCAGAAGTTGCGCAGCACTGAGTTGCCTGGTGACTATCCTGAGGTTTTGGAAAAGTATCAACTCTACTCTGAAGCCAAGGAAAGAAAAAGTGCTGAGACATTGCAAGGTATTCTGGAACATCTCTTCATTCCTACAGCCCAAATTACAGGGCGTCACATTTGTAATGGGCCAGATGCTCCTGCAACAGCAAAATCGTCGACATATACTGTAATTTATCGCCGTCCTCTGCGCCGATCTCGCCGTTGCTTAACCATTCCATATTTTCCTGCATTTCTAATTAGCCACTGCTGGCTCGGGTTGAATCAGAAGTGACGCAGCTAATGGCCAATGTTCATCAGCTTTTGAGTAACCTGTAACATTTGCTGATTCCTATCTGAACTCCGTCTCTGGTGACAATGACATCAGAACCACTCCGACAGATCCTCCGCAGTCAAGATATCTGTATCTTGCCACAGATATTTTAAACATAGTTAAAGGATATCCAGACTCCTCACTTTTGCCCATGGAATACACCATCACATTCATTGGGAACAATTTTAAACTATCTTGCCAGGCAGGAAACCCACGGGATCGGGTGGAACGCCGATTTAACAGCCCGCCCAATAGTACTCTCTGTTGACTTTAATGAAGAGTAAAATTGGGCGGGGATGTAAAACCAGCATTGCACCCGATCCCCTCATTTTCCTGCCGGGTGGGTTAGGTTAAAATTGCCGCCATTGAGTTGGGAATGTTATGAATTATCTTCCCCCTGTCATTACATCCCCCAATCTTCCCCCTGATTCTTGAAGGAACATTGAGCGATGATAATGGGTTTCCAAAGCATATTTGATTGCTTTGGTAGCAAACTACATATTCGTGTGACTTTTCAAATGATGTGGTAGTTGCAAAACACTTCAGCATTTGATAAACTGCATTAGCTGGTTATTTAAATCTTAGATTGATAAGGGTTTCACAGTGAAACTATAGAATGCCTGTGTTGAATGCATGCTTTGAAATAAATCAGTCTCTATAAGTTACCGGGAGCTAAGCAAACAAGCTCAGGACAACTGGAAAACATGTTTAATAGTCTATAAACTGATCTTGGAGCAATAAATCACACCACTGCCAGGTCACCAGTGCCATTATTTTTAAGTCTAAGTGACAGTGGCATGAAACTGGCTTAGATTCAGAGAAATCATGATTGTCATTTATTTGAATGGGGACAGAGATAAGTTTTGGCTCGAATTGCTCTTTTTTTTGGAACAACTAGTTTAGTATGGATTATCTTAGAAATCACAATTCTCAGCATTTAGTTTGCCCCAGTTCTAGTTAGTTAGAATAGTTTCGTTTTAGTAGTTTTTTTTTCAAAAGGGGGCATTACCAGCCACTTACGCCTGCTTTGCAAGTTTAGGCAGTGAAAACTGACTCAAAACTAACTTAGAACGGAGTAAGTGACGATTTTTGTACGCTCAGAAAAACCTTGCCTACACTTTAGAAATTAGGCGCAGGTAGTGAGAGATAGGTGGCGGGTGGGGGAGGGAGGGTAGAGGGAAGTTAGGGGATTTTACAAAGCACTTTTACCAATAAAGAGCCATCATCAATAATAAATGATAAATAAATCAATAAATCAAGCAATAAATCAATCAATCAAATATAAAAAATAAAAAATAAAAAAAATAAAAAATAAAAAATCAATCAATAAATAAAACATTTAAAGTTTCTACTCACCTACTGCAGCAACAGGAGCCCTCCAACAGCCTGCCGAAGAGCTAGTCGGGTGGGCCCCGCCACCGAGGAGGTGTTCGGGCGGGGCCCGCCACTGAAGAGCTGTTGGTCGGGCAGGGCCCATCACCGAAGAGGTGCTTGGGCGGGCCCCGCCGCTGAAGAGGTGCTCAGGTGGGTCCCGTCGCCAGGGAGGTGCTCGGGCGGGCCCCGCCGCTGAAGAGGTGCTCAGGTGAGTCCCGTCGCCAGGGAGGAGTTCGGGCGGGCCCCGCCACCGAAGAGGTATTAGTCGGGCTGGCCCTGCCACCGAGGAGGTTAGGGTAGTGGCGAGGGACGGTGAGGCAGGAAGGCCACTCGGCCTGGGATAGGGGCATCGTCCCTTCGGCCAGGGATAGGGTCGCCCGGAGACAGGATGCGCTGGGAGGACCAGGAGCCACTGTGCACACGCGCAGACTCCACTGCGCACACGCGCAGCTACCGCCACTCTTTTTGGCCCAGGACTGTAGCTCCGCCCCCAGCTGCTTGTGCTGCGCTGCATTGACTGTGAAACAGACCTGCTGGACTCCTAGAATCGCGAGGTAAGTTTTAGACGCTTTTTTAATTCTAAAAAATAGGCGGGCCTCTCAGAGTGCACCATTCTAGGAGGACATCCAAAACTTGGGCCCATGATACTAAATGTTAATCTGAATCAATCTTATCAACTGCACGAGGTGGCGTGATGCTTCTCATTAACGCTTATCATTTTCATTATGGAACTCTGAATGCTGAGTTGCACAAAAGAATCATTCAAGCTGTGGCTCAGTGGGTAGCACTCTTGCCTCTAACTCAGAAGGTTGTGGGTTCAAGTGTCACTCCAGGGATTTGAGCATGAAAAATCTAGGTTAACACTCCAGTGCAGCACTGAAGAAGCACTACACCATTGAAGGTGCTGTGTTTTGGATGAGACATTAAACTGAGATTTGTCTGCTCTCTCAGGTGGGTGTAAAAGATCCCATGGCACTCTTCCAAAGAAGAGCAGGGGAGTTATCCCTGGTGTCCCGGCCAATATTTCATCATCATAGGCAGTCCCTTGAATGAGGATGACTTGCTTCCACGAGAGTTCACAGATGTTTCAATGAAGGACCCGATGTTCCAGTCCTGAACTCCAGTTGAGGGGGTGGAAGATGTCTGTGCGTGGATTTTTTTAACATGTGGTGACCGTTGCACATCAGCCACCACACGGGCTTGACAGAGCTAGGCCTTTATCCAGTGGCAAGGGTTAACCAGGACGACTGGAGACCTGTTCTACTGCACGGATCTAGTGCACATACATATCGCAGAGTAGGCAGGTCCGTGCTGCCCTGGGCCCTGGGCTCTTCTGGGACCCGTACCCTCATTCGCCGCACCTCTGCCATGATGTTCCAGGGCCCGAACATCGGGCTCTATTTATAGCCCCGATCTGCGGTGGTGTTCTCACACAGGTCTACCCACTAGGACCCAGTTGGAAACAGACACTGACATCACTCACTTTGTTCCTGCACCAAGATGGCCATGCATGCGCTTTGCTACTCACTGAATCAAGATGGCGGAGCACTGAACCTGCCTTCCTGTACAAAGATGGCCGCCATTAGCCTGGGCCTGTGACCGGGAGAAAACTCCGAAGCTGCAACCACCGATATTCAGGTTATTATTCCAGGCTTGTGGCAGGCACCGGTTGTTTATGAAGCCTCCGTCCCACTGAAAATGAGAGCTTCTGCGGAGCACATGTTGTGCATCTCTCGTCCGCTTATCCGTAAATCAACATAACAAAAACAAATTATCTGGTCATTATCACATTGCTATTTGCGAGAGCTTGCTTGTGCGAAAATTGTCTGCCGCGTTTCCTACATTACAACAGTGACTACGCTCCAAAAGTACTTTAATGGCTGCAAAGCGCTTTGAAACACCTGGTGATCGTGAAAGGTGCGATATAAATCCAAGTCTTTAATTTTAATTTTTTCCTTCACACCAATGGAAAAACAAACCATATTCTAGTACCTGTAGCTGGGGAAAGCAAATATCATTGCTATCTTCAATAACCTGCTTCCTAGAAAGGATTCAAGTAATCTACTATATGTATCAAATCCCTGGCTAGCTGCCATCACCTACAGAGTAATTACATTGCAAACATCCTTACTGGGAATCTCTGTGGTAATTCTGCAATATATTTTGATTCAATGTATTTTAGAATTTTCTTGTCCACCTTAATGCAATGTGAAGCCTCCCCCTCATAGTCACCCTCAACAGATGTTGTCCATCCATCCGCTCCTCTCACTCAAAGGTCTCTTGTTTCCCTCTTTGCAGGAGAAGAGAGCACAGAACACTCGGGAGGGGCAGAGAACTGGAGGTGGCCCTCCAGATGGAGAAATGGGGAGCTCCCAGATTTCTGGTGTCAGAATTAAATATCATACAGCCACATGGCATACAACGGTCACTCATGTTAACTTGATGTCAGCAGCCAGATCATCTGTATAATGTTAACTTAAAATAATCAAATTCACATCTTTAATCTTCCACAAGCCCATCAAGTGCCCCACAGGTGGTGGAGCTGGAGGAGGAAGATGACTCCTCAGAGGAGGTCGCGAACTCTGAGGGTGCACCGACACAGGACGCATGTATACCATGCACCAGCACAGATACACACACATCAGTGCGACTACCAACTCAGATAGTTGTGTTGTCACCTGGTGACTCACAGGTCACATATGAGCAAAAGCAAATGGTGGAGACAGGGGCAAGCGTGGAGAGTCCTTGTTGGAGGACAAAGGATGCTCCAAACACTGCTCAGCTGGACACAGATGCTGAACCTTGGGGGCCGTCGACACAGCGGAAGATTGTGGAGGAGCAGCAAAAATGCGTGAGGCTCTGGCAGGATTTCCAGCCGCAATGTGCATGCTTGCAAAGAGAATGGAGGAGTCCATCTCAAGCATGAGTGGAATGATGTAGCAGGGCTTAGCTATGATGTGTTCGTCCATGGCATTGGAGAATTACCACAGAGATTCCCAGTAAGGATGTTTGAAATGTAATTACTCTGTAGGTGATGGCTACCGGCTTGGAGCATCAGACGGGGCAATCAAATGAGTGCAAGCTTGTTCTGACCTGTAGCTTGCACACTCTGAATGCTGCCTTAACTAGGTTGGATGAAAACCTAGCCATGACCTTTCCTGCTGTGCAGCAAAGTGCTCCCCAGCCCACTGCTAATAGGGGTGTGTGGGTGGGCCATGAGAGGGATGATGGCGAAAGATCAGCTCAAAGTGCTTCCACTTCTCACCCGTTGTCCTCCCCCCCACCCCTTAGTCAGTGCCCCACATGCTGCCTCCTTTCCTGGCGGCCAATTCTACCCCTGCGCAGGTGCAGGTGGAATAGTCTTTGGCGGGGCTCTCACAAGCTCCAGAACCCAGAGAACATCAGCCAAGAGCATCTGAGCAGGCAGAGCAGGGATGTGAGCAGCCTTTCTCTACCTCTGCTGAAGCCACAGGGGTTGTACATCGAAGGAGTTATAGGAAAAGGAAGATGAAAGATTATTGATTGTGTGTTAGACATGTCACAATGAGCATAAGTTTTGATCCATATATGAAATTATTTCTTTGCAATACTTCCCATTGTTTGCCTGCAGCTTGGCAACTGGCCTCCTCAGTTCTGATGAATGGTAAGTCAAGACTTAAATCTGAGCAATGGGTGTTTGTGAAAGGAATGATTTGTTGATTGCAGGACTGCTTGATTGCATTGTGCTGGGGGGGAGGGGGGGCGGTGGGGGTGAGGGTGGGGGGTGGAGGGGCAAGTGTGTTCAGCATGCGGCTGCCAGATGGGTCCAGTGCTGCAATCTAACTAAATATTCCTGTGATAAGTCCATCCCAGGCAGCAATGTGCGCTGCTGCTGGTGCTGTGGATGTTGCTGCTCGTTTTGTTTCTCATCCCAGGAGAGTGAAGAAGAAGAAGAAGAAGAAGAAGAAATGCCGTCACTCGATTTGACACTCCCAGCTACCAGATCCTCAAGGTCGACCTGCAAAGTCATCTGCAGTGTCTCCCACTGAAAGTCAGCAGCCTTCCGCCAGCCGTGCTGCAGTCACTGGGGTAGCACTGCGTGACATCACTGGGATAGGTAAAGGCACACAAAAGACAGCCACTAAGGGAATGCATAAGGGTGATGAGTTGATTTCTTGATGTCATATTGGATGGCTAGATCTATAAAGTTGGATTGGAAAGTTTGCTTTGTGGTGGCTTTTATTTCAGTGGCCAAGAGGACACTGTGATGGTCAGTAACAGAGGGAAGGTAAGGTGTGGGACAAATGTTCACAGGGAATTGGGATAATGGTCACTGGTACCACAGGAAGATGATTCCATCCCAGATATCCCAGCCATAAAGGGCTGTCTGGGTTGCATCCTTCCTTCTGCTTCCTCACGTTCTGCATCTTCCTCTTCCCTCTGCGAGCGAAGGTTGTAAATCTGAAATAAAAACAAAATGCCGGAAATGCTCAGCAGGTCAGCAGCATCTCGACCTGAGACGTGAACTCTGTTTCTATCTCCATGGATGCTGTCTGATGTGCTGAATATTTCCAGCAATTTCTGTCTTCTCAGAGGCTTTCTTTTACCATCCGAAGCCTTGCAAGCATCCAGCAGCACACTCTGCACTCCTTGCACACTTAAAAAACTTTTACCATGTATTGCACCAAGCCACTACTTCAATAATTTTTTTAATAATCCAGTCCAAAAGCCTAAATGCAAATTTACCTTAAAGATGTATGTGTTCCTTTAAGAAGCACTGACAGCATCTCTGTAGGTCTGCTGCATGCTGTCTTTTTCAGAGCGAGCTTAGGACCCAAGGTTAAGAACATAAGAACATAAGAAATAGGAGCAGGAGTAGGCCATATGATCCCTCGAGCCTGCTCCGCCATTTAATAAGATCATGACTGATCTGATCATGGACTCAGTTCCACTTCTCTGCCCACTCCCGATAAACCCTTATCCCCTTATCGTTTAAGAAACTACCTATTTCTGTCTTAAATTTATTCAATATCCCAGCTTCCACAGCTCTCTGAGGCAGCGAATTTCACAGATTAACAACCCTCTGAGAGAAGAAATTTCTCATCATTTCTGTTTTAAATGGGCGGCCCATTATTCTAAGATCATGCCCTCTAGTTCTAGTCTCCCCCATTAGTGGAAACATCCTCTCTGCATCCACCTTGTCAAGCCCCCTCATAATCTTATATGTTTCAATAAGATCACCTCTCATTCTTCTGAATTCCAATGAGTAGATGCCCAAACTACTCATCCTTTCCTCATAAGTCAACCCCCTCATTCCCAGAATCAACCTAGTGAACCTTCTCTGAACTCCTCCAAAGCAAGTATATCCTTTCGTAAATATGGAAACCAAAACTGCACGCAGTATTCTAGGTGTGGCCTCACCAATACCTTATATAGCTGCAGCAAGACTTCCCTGCTTTTATACTCATCCCCTTTGCAATAAAGGCCAAGATACCATTGGCCTTCCTGATCACTTGCTGTACCTGCATACTATCCTTTTGTGTTTCATGCACAAGTACCCCCAGGTCCTGCTGTACTGCAGCACTTTGCAATCTTTCTCCATTTAAATAATAACTTGCTCTTTGATTTTTTTCTGCCAAAGTGCATGACACTTTCTAACATTATACTCCATCTGCCAAATTTTTGCCCACTCACTTAGCCTGTCTATATCCTTTTGCAGATTTTTTGTGTCCTCCTCACACATTGCTTTTCCTCCCATCTTTGTATCGTCAACAAACTTGGCTAAATTACACTCAGTCCCTTCTTCCAAGTCGTTTATATAGATTGTAAATCGTTGGGGTTCCAGCATTGATCCCTGCGGTACCCTACTAATTACTGATTGCCAACCAGAGAATGAACCATTTATCCCGACTCTCTGTTTTCTGTTAGTTAGCCATTCCTCTATCCATGATAATATATTACTCCCAACCCTGTGAACTTTTATCTTGTGCAGTAACTTTTTATGTGGCACCTTGTCAAATGCCTTCTGGAAGTCCAAATACACCACATCCACTGGTTCCCTTTTATCCACCCTGTTCGTTACATCCTCAAAGAACTCCAGCCAATCTGTCAAACATGACTTCCCCTTCATAAATCCATGCTGACTCTGCCTGACCGAATTTTGCTTTTCCAAATGTCCTGCTACTGCTTCTTTAATAATGGACTCCAACATTTTCCCAACCACAGATGTTAGGCTAACTGGTCTATAGTTTCCTACTATGTTCATTTACATCTCTTTGGCCAGCGCTGCCACGATAAGGCGCACACCAAAATGGCAGCTGCCAAGTCCCACATCAGAAAGGGACGCTAGAGTTAAGAACATAAGAACATAAGAAATAGGAGGAGAAGTAGACCATTTGGCCCCTCAACCTGCTCCGCCATTCAATAAGATCATGGCTGATCTGATCTTGGGCTCAGCTCCATTTCCCTGCCCGCTCCCAGATTTACGACCCTCTGAGCGAAAAAATTCCTCCTCATGTCAGTTTTAAATGGGCGACCCCTTATTCTGAAACTATGCCCCCTAGTTCTAGATACCCCACGAGGGAAACACCCTCTCTGCATATACCTTGTTGAGCCCCCTCAGTACCTTATATGTTTCAATAAGATCGCTTCTCATTCTTCTAAACTCCAATGAGTATAGGCCCAACCTGCTCAACCTTTCTTCATAAGTCAATCCCTTCATCTCAGGATATCAACCTCTTTAACCTTCTCTGAACTGCCCGTCATTTTTCCCCACGGTTCCAGCACTAACTGGTGGCACTAAGGTAAGCAATTTCTAGGCCCTTATTTAAACGACTACATCTGCAGCTTCTTGAAGTGATTGTACAATATGCTGGAGCTCCTGATGCCACTGAACTTGGCCTGCTTACATCAGCGGCAATAGGTAAACAATTTTGCATATGCAGCTGTTTGAAAGCCACTGGGTGGCTGGGGAAGATTTATACAGACCAGCATGTGGAACGTGTTATCGCTGGCCTGTATAGATAGCTCTGTTCAGCATTTTCACAACCAAAGCAAATGGCGGTGGTGCCAATGGTGGCAGCCATTTACACTGGTGCATTGGCTCTGCTGCTTCCAGAAATGTGGAGGGAATCAGATCTTCAGATTATTGAACACTGGAAGGCTCAGGGGAACCCCATTTACACTGATTTAATTGATTTCCAAAAGGCCTTTGACTTCATGCAGCCCTCACAAAAAGCTGGAAACTCTAGGATTTATAACATGAATTCTTGGATTTTGTCTTGGTTGTATAATTCAGATTAAAGATCCGTGTAAGATTACTATCAACAATCCTATTGAATGTCTTCACTAATGATGTGTTGCATGGAATTATAAGGACATGTCTTGGCTGTTACGGGCATTTCCAGAAATATTGTAGCAGCCCTTTCTACAGATGATATTGTGTTGCTGGCATAATCACAAAGCAATCTAATGCAGCTCCCACCTTGAACAATGGAATAACTAATGAGAAATGCTGCTGCTTGCCCCCAGCTGCAGTATTATGGCCTTATATGGCTTGAGGGGACCTCAAAGGTGTTGATGAACAACAGAAGGGGAATTTTCCCAGTTGTTTACTTAGCAAAGTCTAGTGCAGATTAAGCTTGTGGCATATGTCCAAACAACACTCTTTCATGGTTAAGGATTCCTTGGCATGCAACTGAATGACATCCTCTCGCCCATATACGATATCCAGGAACAACATATGAGATGGATTTGTGGTAAAAAGATGAAATGGCTGCAAGGAAACAGGGCCTCTGGCCTGCACTGACTTGTCACTGATGTACCCCGGAGGGGGAGGTGAGTGGGATTTCTTTTGGGTCAATTGTCAAGGTGGATTCAGGATGGCACACCTGGTAATGAAAGCTTGTGCCATCTACCTCTGTGGTAGGCTAGATAATCTAATTCCTGAAGCAGGCAGGTTTGAGGTTCTCCAGGACACTGTTGACGAGTGACCAGCCATCCTGGTTGACTGATAGCACCCTCAGGGGTAGAACCATCACAGAAGACTTGGATTCTTCCCACTTGGCTCCAGAAAATCCTGCAAGCGAATGCCCAAACAGGATACCCATAGGTAGTCATACACCAGCAAGCAGATCTGGTAAATTGTGCAGATTTAGCTGGTTAAATTCTAGTAGTAACCCCAAACCTTGTCTTGCGCCTAATTTGTCTGGACTTAAATAAGTTGGGTGTGTCCCGATGGGGAGATGATGTACACTCCATATTGGAAAAACAGGAATTCTGTTGACAGGTGTGGAATTTTCTAAAGCTTAATTGGAAGACTCTTAAACATGGTGTAAGTTTCCACACACAAAACAAAAAACAAAATAATTGGGTCTCAGAATTAAAAGACGGTATAAAAAATTTAAAACACATTATTGCATGTAAATAAATATGGTATTTCATGATGTTATACGCATCAATTTCTACTTAGTCAACACTTTTTGCATGTATAGTGAATAATAATAATTACTCACTCCCTCTAAATATATACGGTTATTAGTTCAGTAAATAATGCTAAACCTTTACAAATCACTGGTTAGGCCTCAGCTGGAGCATTGTGTATAATGATATGGAATGCATTACTTGAAAAAGTAGTGGAATCAGATTCCATAGGAATTTTAAAAGGCAATTGGACATGTACATGAAGAGGACTGCTTTGCAGGGTTATGGGGAAAAAGCCAGGGTGTGGGACTAAATTGGACAGCTCGTTCAAAGAGCTACTACAGGCATAATGGGCTGCATTCCATATCATAACAACCCTCTGTGTGAAGAAATTTCTCCTCATTTCACCTCTTGTTCTTTTGCCAATTATTTTTAATTTGTGACCTCTGGTTACTGACCCACTTGCCAGAGGAAATAGTGCTATGAGATTCTTCTGTGTTGTAAGAGTCCATGATTCTATAAATTACTTCAAAGTAATTTGAATTCTCACCTTCAATGTTCTATTCTACTCCCTTGCCTCCACATTGCAGCTGGGAGGCTGGGCCAGAGGGCTGGTGGATCCCGGGTAGCCTTCGCATTTCTTGTGCGCCAGTTACTTAGTTGCTCAAAACAAAATTTGTACCCGATCCAGGATCGAAATGCAGGAGTACACTATTGACTACTGTTGAAAAATAAATAATCATTGAAGCCAAACTGGTCTGAAGTTGAGTTGGAGCTCACTGAGCAGGCCTGAACTGAACCCAGTGATGTGGCAGCAGTGAAAAAAGCATTGTGATTGGCAGTACAAATAGCCAGTCTCTTGCAGAGGTGCAGATGAAACTATTAATTACAATCACTACGGTGAAAGGTCTGAACACACTTGCAGACGCACAGTAACGCTGATTGACTTCAAGGTGTCTGCACGGTTTATTTTGTATTGAAGCTAGGACCTGCTTGGCTCCCCACTGCAAAATTGGGGACATGACCCGATATGAATGAATCATTGATGACAACAAAAGTTGGCTTTTAACCTCCATAAAGGTCTTTGCCTTCAAATGCTGTCCACTAATGCAGAGCGACTTTTGATATTTTTACAAAATTAGTAATGATTTGTGGCATTTTTCAAAATATCATGAAAAAAAGAGGGTAACATGGAATTGTGTGGAATACCAGCAATTATTAACAAGGCAACAGGCACACAATTCACCAGTGTTTTTGATACGTCCTTACTATACAGTATAAATGCACACGAGTCCCATATTTGAGAGAGGGTCACTCTGTGACCAGTTACCTTTATTACCAAGACCTCAAGTGATGAAGGTGGGTGGAGCTTCACCTTTTATACTTGAAAGTCCAGGTTAGGAGTGTCTCCCACAAGTGCACCCCGTGTGGTCAATGTTCTCAAGGTGTACAACTTAGATCAGCTTATACATGGGTTACAATGATAGTTGAATACATGACATCACCTCCCCCCAAAGTCTTATTGGGATCACAGGTTAAGTCTCTCTGGTGGTTTACGCTCCCTTGTAGAGCGCCTGAGTTGGGGCTCCGGTTGTTGGGCGCTGGCCTGAGTGTCCGCTCTTTGCGGTGCCTCCGGCTTGTCTGGACTGCCCACAGTGACTGGGCTCTCCTCCACTTGGTTCCGGTGTTCAGTCACCTGTGGTGGAGTAAACTCTACATCGTGTTCTTCCTCTGCTTCTTCTTTGGGGTTGCTGAACCTCCTTTTAGTTTGATCCACGTGTTTGCGGCAGATTTGTCCATTGGTAAGTTTAACTACCAAAACCTTATTCCCCTCTTTGGCAATCACAGTGGCGACAAGCCTTTTGGGCCCTGCAGCATAATTAAGGACAAAAACAGGGTCATTGACATCAATACATCGCGCCCTCGCATTCCTGTCATGGTAGTCACATTGTGACTGACATAGAAAAACATAGAAACATAGAAAATAGGTGCAGGAGTAGGCCATTCGGCCCTTCTAGCCTGCACCACCATTCAATGAGTTCATGGCTGAACATGCAACTTCAGTACCCTATTCCTGCTTTCTCGCCATACCTCTTGATCCCCTTAGTAGTAAGGACTATATCTAACTCCTTTTTGAATATATTTAGTGAATTGGCCTCAACAACTTTCTGTGGTAGAGAATTCCACAGGTTCACCACTCTCTGGGTGAAAAAGTTTCTCCTCATCTCGGTCCTAAATGGCTTACCCCTTATCCTTAGACTGTGACCCCTGGTTCTGGACTTCCCCAACATTGGGAACATTCTTCCTGCATCTAACCTGTCTAAACCCATTAGAATTTTAAACATTTCTATAAGGTCCCCTCTTATTCTTCTGAACTCCAGTGAATACAAACCCAGTTGATTCAGTCTTTCTTGATAGGTCAGTCCCGCCATCCCAGAAATCAGTCTGGTGAACCTTCGCTGCACTCCCTCAATAACAAGAATGTCCTTCCTCAGGTTAGGAGACCAAAACTGTACACAATACTCCAGGTGTGGCCTCACCAATGCCCTGTACAACTGTAGCAACACCTCCCTGCCCCTGTACTCAAATCCCCTCGCTATGAAGGCCAACATGCCATTTGCTTTCTTAACCGCCTGCTGTACCTGCATGCCAACCTTCAATGACTGCTGTACCATGACACCCAGGTCTCGTTGCACCTCCCCTTTTCCTAATCTGTCACCATTCAGATAATAGTCTGTCTCTCTGTTTTTACCACCAAAGTGGACAACCTCACATTTATCCACATTATACTTCATCTGCCATGCATTTGTCCTCTCACCTAACCTATCCAAGTCGCTCTGCAGCCTCATAGCATCCTCCTCGCAACTCACACTGCCACCTAACTTAGTGTCATCCGCAAATTTGGAGATACTACATTTAATCCCCTCGTCTAAATCATTAATATACAGTGTAAACAGCTGGGGCCCCAGCACAGAACCTTGCGGTACCCCACTAGTCACCGCCTGCCATTCTGAAAAGTACCCATTTACTCCTACTCTTTGCTTCCTGTCTGACAACCAGTTCTCAATCCATGTCAGCGCACTACCCCCAATCCCATGTGCTTTAACTTTGCACATTAATCTCTTGTGTGGGACCTTGTCGAAAGCCTTCTGAAAGTCCAAATATACCACATCAAATGGTTCTCCCTTGTCTACTCTACTGGAAACATCCTCAAAAAATTCCAGAAGATTTGTCAAGCATGATTTTCCTTTCACAAATCCATGCTGACTTGGACCTATCATGTCACCTCTTTCCAAATGCGCTGCTATGACATCCTTAATAATTGATTCCATCATCTTACCCACTACCGATGTCAGGCTGACCGGTCTATAATTCCCTGTTTTCTCTCTCCCTCCTTTTTTAAAAAGTTGGGTTACATTGGCTACCCTCCACTCAATCGGAACTGATCCAGAGTCAATGGAATGTTGGAAAATGACTGTCAATGCATCCACTATTTCCAAGGCCACCTCCTTAAGTACTCTGGGATGCAGTCCATCAGGCCCTGGAGATTTATCGGCTTTCAATCCCATCAATTTCCCCAACACAATTTCCCGACTAATAAGGATTTCCCTCAGTTCCTCCTTCTTACTAGACCCTGTGACCCTTCTTATATCCGGAATGTTGTTAGTGTCCTCCTTAGTGAATACCGAACCAAAGTACTTGTTCAATTGGTCTGCCATATCTTTGTTCCCCGTTATGACTTCCCCTGATTCTGACTGCAGGGGACCTACATTTGTCTTTACTAACCTTTTTCTCTTTACATATCTATAGAAACTTTTGCAATCCGTCTTAATGTTCCCTGCAAGCTTCTTCTCGTACTCCATTTTTCCTGCCCTAATCAAACCCTTTGTCCTCCTCTGCTGAGTTCTAAATTTCTCCCAGTCCCCGGGTTCGCTGCTATTTCTGGCCAATTTGTATGCCACTTCCTTGGCTTTAATACTATCCCTGATTTCCCTTGATAGCCACGGTTGAGCCACCTTCGCTTTTTTATTTTTATGCCAGACAGGAATGTACAATTGTTGTAGTTCATCCATGCGGTCTCGAAATGTCTGCCGTTGCCCATCCACAGTCAACCCTTCAAGTATCATTCACCAATCAATCCGAGCCAATTCACGCCTCATACCTTCAAAGTTACCCTTCTTTAAGTTCTGGACCATGGTCTCTGAATTAACTGTTTCATTCTCAATCCTAATGCAGAATTCTACCATATTATGGTCACTCTTCCCCAAGGGGCCTCGCACAACGAGATTGCTAATTAATCCTCTCTCATTACACTGACGCCTGCTCTCAACAATTTCTTTCATAGTAGAGTGTATAAGGGATAACCTGGTTTTGAGCGTCCTTTTCATTAGCAGCTCTGCGGGTGGAACCCCTGTGAGCGAGTGTGGTCGGGATCGATTGGCCAACAGGAGGCATGATAAGCGGCTTTGTAGGGAACCCTCTTGGATTCTAAGCATCCCCTGTTTGATTATCTGCACTGCTCGTTCCGCCTGGCCGTTTGAGGCCGGCTTGAACGGTGCCGTTCTGACATGGTTGATTCCATTGCCTGCCATGGAGTCGTGGAATTCAGTGCTTGTGAAGCACGGGCCATTGTCGCTGACCAAGACACCCGGTAGACCATGGACGGCAAACATTGTCCGTAGACTTTCTATCGTGGCAGAGGATGTGCTTGAATTTAAAATGGCACACTCAATCCATTTGGAGTAGGCGTCTACTAGAACCAAAAACATTTTTCCATAAAACGACCTGCGTAGTCCACTTGGATGCGTGACCATAGCTTGGCGGGCCAGGATCAGGGGCTAAGGGGGGCTTCCCTGGGTGCGTTGCCCAGCTGAGCACAGGTGCACCTGCGAACACAAAGTTCCAGGTCTGCATCTATCCCTGGCCACCAAACGTGTGACCTGGCAATTGCCTTCATCATGACAATGCCCGGATGCTCATTGTGAAGCTCTCTGATAAACACCTCTCTGCCCATCTGGGGCATGACTACTCGGTTTCCCCACAGTAGGCAATTGGCCTGAATCGAGAGTTCATCCTTGCGCCTATGAAATGGTTTAAATTCCTCAGGGCATGCCCTGTACGTGGCTGTCCAGTCCCCATTCAGGACACATTTCTTATCTAAAGACAATAGCGGGCTGTTATTTATCCAGACTTTAATCTGACGGGCTGTCACAGGTGAGTCTTCGCTTTCAAAAGCTTCAACATCCATGACCATCTCAGCATCATGCTCAGTTGCCCCCTCAGTGGTGGCTAGTGGGAGCCTGCTGAGTGCATCGGCGCAGTTTTCAGTGCCCGGTCTGTGCCGAATTGTGTAGTCATAGGCGGCTAATGTAAGTGCCCACCTCTGTATGCGGGCCAATGCATTCGCATTTATGGCCTTGTTGTCGGCCAAAAGGGATGTTAGGGGTTTGCGATCTGTCTCCAGCTCAAATTTCCTGCCAAACAGGTACTGGTGCATTTTCTTTACTGCATATACACATGCTAGCGCTTCCTTTTCTACCATCCCGTAGCCTCTTTCTGCCTGGGACAGACTTCTGGAGACATAAGCTACTGGCTGTAACTGACCATTGGCATTCACATGCTGCAACACACACCCAACCCCATAGGACGACGCATCGCATGTTAAAACAAGTAAGTTTCATACATGGGTCATATAACGTTAACAATTTGTTGGAGCATAACAAATTGCGTGCTTTATCAAAAGCCCTTTCCTGGCTGTCCCCCCAGACCCAATCGCAACCCTTGCATGGGAACATGTGTAGCGGCTCTAACAGCGTGCTCAATTTGGGAAGAAAGTTACCAAAATAGTTCAGGAGCACCAGGAACGAATGCAGCTCCATCGTGTTACGGGGTCTGGGTGCTCTCTGGAACACTTCCATTTTGGACGCAGTAGGTCTGACCCCGTCTGCTGCTACCCTCCTCCCCAGGAATTCTACCTCTGGAGCTAAGAAGACGCACTTCGCCTTTTTCAGTCGCAGCCCTACCCGGTCCAGTCTGCGTAGCACCTCCTCCAGGTTGTGGAGGTATTCTTCAGTATCGTGACCCATGATGAGGATGTCGTCTTGAAAAACCACCGTCCTTGGAATCGACTTGAGGAGGCTTTCCATATTTCACTGAAAGATCGCGGCGGCCGAACAAATCCCGAATGGACATCTGTTATACTCAAACAACCCCTTGTGTGTCATGATGGTGGTCAGACTCTTCGACTCACTCGCCAGCTCCTGGGTCATGTAAGCTGAGGTCAGGTCCAATTTTGAAAAAAAAGTTTGCCAACGGATAGCGTCGCAAAGAAGTCCTCCGCTCTCGGTAGCGGGTACTGGTCTTGGAGTGACACCCGATTGATGGTGGCCTTATAATCGCCACATATCCTGACCAACCCATCCGTCTTGAGCACCGGCATGATCGGGCTCGCCCAGTCACTGAATTTGACTGGCGAGGTGATGCCTTCCCTCAGCAGGAGGACCAATTCGCATTCTATCTTTTCTCGCATCACGTACGGCACCGCTCTGACCTTGTGGTGTACTGGCCTGGCATCTGGGTTTATGTGAATCACTACCTTGGCCCCCATGAAAGTGCCGATACCGGGTTGAAATAATGAGTCAAATTTGTCCAGGACCTGTGAGCATGATACTCGCTCCACAGAAGGAATTGCATTGACATCGTCCCATTTCCAGTTCATGACAGCAAGCCAACTCATCCCCAGTAGTGCGGGACCGTCCCCCGGGACAATCCAGAGTGGCTACCTGTTCTCTGAATCTTTGTGGGTCACGACTACCGTGGCGCTGCCTAGCACCGGAATGATCTCCTTTGTATATGTCCGTAGCGGTGCGTCAATCGGCAATAATTTTGGGCTCCTGACCTTGGACACCCACAACCTTTCGAACTGTTTGATACTCATCAGGGACTGGCTGGCCCCCGTGTCTAACTCCATTGATACTGGGATGCCATTGAGGAGCACTTTCTTCATTATCGGTGGGGTCCTGATATATGAACTATATACGTGCTCCACATGAACTCGCTGAACTTCAGCTTCCAGCGATTTCCCCCAGTATTAATTTGACCTCGTAGGGCTTACATCGGGCCCGTCCTCCTCGTACATCAACCTGGCTGCAGGCTTCCTGCACATACACGCCAAGTGACCGCTGACGTTGCAGTTTCTGCATATATATTGCTGATACCTGCAAGCTCTGGCTGAGTGTTTGCCTCCACACCTCCAGCATGAGCTGGAGGCTCCGTTGTTGGAAACAAAATGTCCATTACTAGTTGATCGTCTCTGACTGTCTCTGTAACTATCCTTAAGCGTACCATTAACAGGTGTTGATGGCCCCATTACTGGCCGCATTGTCCATTGTGATGGCATGAATCGCCGTTCAGCTAGCCATTGTCTCTGTTGAATTCCCCCTCTGGGTTCGACTACATGCTGGGGCATGTCCTATTGCCCTTGTCTGCCTAGAGAACTGTGTGCCTCGTTAACAATGTTGACTCCCTGGTCGTTTGCTGCATTTGAGCCGAGATTATTGTCATACATCATTCTGGTCTCTTCCTCCCCTGAGATAAAAGTCTGGGCTATCAGAGCCGCCGCTTCCAAGGTCAAGTCTTTGGTCTCAATCAGTTTCCAAAAAATCCCAGCGTGCCCGATGCCCTCAATAAAAAAGTCTCGCAGCATCTCCGCTCTGCGTGCATCTGAGAACTTACATAGGCTTGCCAGTTGCCGGAGATCTGCCTGGAACGATTTGCCCTTCTCGCCGCAGGTGCACTAAAACCGGTGTCTCGCCATGTGCATGCTACTCGCCGGTTTAAGGTGTTCTTCTATCAACTTACTGAGCTCTTCGAACGTCTTGTCCGCCGGCTTCTCTGGCACTAGAAGGTCCTTCATCAGGGAGTACGTTCTGGATCCACAAACCGTCAGGCCTGCGTTTGTCGGCCGAATCCTGTCCCAACCATTCCTTAGTGACAAAACTTTGCTGTAGTCTCTCAATAAAGTCGTCCCAATCATCACCGACACAGTACCTCTCGTCTGTGCTGCTAGTGGCCATGCTCGCGTGGTTTAAATCCCAGTTTCTCGTCGCCAATGATATGTCCTTACTATACAGTAAAAATGCACACGTGGCCCATACTTGAGAGAAGGTCACTCTGTGACCAGTTACCTTTATTACCAAGACCTCAAGTGATGAAGGTGGGTGGAGCTTCCCCTTTTATACCTGAAAGTCCAGGTTAGGAGTGTCTCCCACAAGTGCACCCCTTGTGGTCAATATTCTCAAGGTGTACAACTTAGGTCAGCTTATACATGGGTTACAATGATAGTTGAATACATGACAGTTCTCTTCACACCAGGTCAGTGCCTGTCTTGGAAATGCAGAGTTAGGCTCACACTCAAAGCAGCCAGCAATGGATTTTGTGGCACAGTGGATGTTAATTTTATGCTTTGATCTGAAAGATCTGGATTTGAACCCAGCCCTAATAATGAGATGAAAGTCTTCTTTTCCTGCTGGGTATAAAATTCAAATGTGAAATTGTTAAGCCAGTTTCAACATAATTCCCAAAGAGCTCAAATTCACAACACAAAGCCACCCATGATTACATTGGCAGCTTCACTCAAGTGAAGCCAAAAGGATTGATTTTTTAGTTGCGATGAAGAGTTAGCAGATTCTGGCTCATTGTCAGCAGTGGCAAGTGCATTACAACTGAGATAGTAAATGACAATGCAAAAACATTAATTGATGGATCCCCTCATCATGAAAAGGTCACCATCAGGAAATGAAAGAGCCATAATATTTGGGCAAGAAATGCCTTTAGACAAAGAAGTTGTGGCACATTACTCAGGTAGTACTGAAGTATCTTAACACTGCTTGAACCCAAGGTATATTTGAACAGAAATTATATAATACTTACACTGACTGCGAAAAGTGGAAAGAAAAGCTGTTACTTAGTGCTTAACATACAATTCACTAAAAATTCAAATTGCAGCAACAAGTATATGTTTGAGCCAGACTATGAGTTGAGGAGCAAAACAAAAAAATTGATATCCACAGCTAAGTGATAATGAATGCTTTCTTGTTATGCAACAATCAGAACTTTATGAGATGGGTAAAGAACATCTCCAGTGTTACATGAGATCCACCCTCTTTTTGGATGTTGCATGGAGATGAACAGTTGGATAGAGAAATTAATAATTGCCCAGATTTTGCGCTCACCATTACTATAGAGTAAATCTGACAGCACCTTCCAGAGTACGCACCTGCGCAGTTAAACATGGAAATCAGAAAGTTGATGTCAGAGTTACCCTGCTCCTCCACAGGCTGCGCTGTAATAATCCTCAACAACAACTTTTATTTATATAGCGCCTTTAACGTAGTAAAACATCCCAAGGCGCTTCACAGCAGTGCTATAAGAAAAAAAACAGATAAATTTGACACCGAGCCACATAAGAAGAGATTACGGCAGATGATCAAAAGCTTGGTTAAAGAGATAAGTTTTAAGGAGCATCTTAAAGGAGGAAAGAAAGATAGAGAGGTGGAGAGGTTTAGGGAGAGAGTTCCAGAGCTTAGGGCCCAAGCAGCTGAAGGCAAGGCTACTGATGGTTGAGCAGTTATAATCAGAAATGCTCAAGAGGGCAGAATGTGAGGAGAGCAGACATCTCGTGGTGTTTCCTTGCCGATAGACTGTGCACAGAAATCACTGTAATGGCATGAAATTGGGGTACTTGACCACTACCTACCATTTAATAAACCCAGAAAAGACTAGGGTTGGTTTGAAGAGATGCAAGGAGCCTGTTTTGCCATCGTTTACAATTTGCACATATTTAATGAAGCCAGGATGGCGCCTAAGGGGATTTTTAGATGTCAGAAACTTGTACAAAACACCTGTGGGATCCATGTGCCTGATTTTTTTCAATTTTATGACATATGCCCTGGAAGTTCTTAAAGAGGAAGTCTGTGAAAAATAAATAGGAAAAAAAAAATGCCCTCTCCACTCGGGGTCCCAATTTATGTGTATGTTATGCACAGAACGGGGGTCCGACGGAGGGAGCAATAGTCAGGCGCCATGTCCATAGGTTAATCAGGAGGAATTATTAATCATCACAGAGACTGTACAGGGAGAGGTGCTAATCCGATACCTCGCCGATAGACTCGGCATCAAAATACATGTAAGGGCGTGTAATTGCGATACTTACCCACTAGACATGCCAGAAAAAGTTAGAGCTGGTGCATTCAGGTGTTAGTACATTTTTAACGGTGTGCTAAGTCATAATTACTGCCAAACAACCTCTCTGGCACTGAAAATTTAATTTTACAAGTATAGAGTCTCATTTCTACAGAATTTAATTAGTGTTGGAGCTTTTTTTAAATGACCCGGGTTTTGCGGTGGGCATGACATCGTACTCTGAGAGTATGCCATCATACTGCCTTTGAAATATACAGCAAGTTTGGGATCTCCGCATGCGCTTGCACAAATTCAGAACCTTGCGATTTGTCACGGTATGCCTTGACAGATCATCTGCACTGCCTTGAAAAAAGCAATTGCTGGCACAGAGTTGAGCTAATTGCCCAGCAACTGCCCAACAATTACGGACGTTTTACTTACATTTAGTGAAAGCAGGTGTAGGAGCCTGTTTCACATCGTAAAAGAAGATCTGCAGTTGAAAAATCACCACTTTGCATTTCCCCCATTCCAAGACAAACATAGGATAGCACCGTTTACAATCTTATCAATTGATTTTGATTGGAAATCCATTGCAAAATGAGTAGACCACAGCCCATTTCTGGTTCACTGCATTTATATTAATCCCTTTTACGTGTTATCTTAACAATGCTACAAAGCAATTTTAGGAAAAAGGACACTGGCCCAGAAATTGCGGTTGGAGGCTTCCCGTGGGTGGATGCCTCCGGCCACAATCATTTCTACGAAAGTACCTGGTGGTCCAGGAGGTTCAACGACTTGCAGCCCTGGGGCTCTATGCGAAGATCAGTATAGGGGCCCACGTATCTCAGGGACGCACGGGTTTCGTATAAATCTCTGGGATCACGTTGGCCGGTCCAACGTATCAGAATAAGGGGATCCCCATTCACACTTATAGTAATTCCGTACATATGGAAATCAAGCGCTCCACTTCCTTCCGAGCAGACCACAGGCAGCAGACGGGGCGGTAGGTGTGCAGCGCTGCACAATGGGCCGTGCAACACTGCCGTGTTCCAAAGCTCCTTCCCACCCTTACAGGGAAGGGCCATCGCTGCAGGCTCCGCAAAATGAAAACTTACCTGCTCCCCGACGGCAGCCGCGATTCGGCCCGATCAGCCCGATGCACTGCAGCAGAGTGCCGGGCTGATCGATCGCAGGCAAAGAAGATCTGAAAAAACTCAAAGAGAGCTATAAAAATGTTTTCTTACTTATCTCGGCCACCTCGCCTTTAAGCAACACTCCCGAAGTGATCGACTTCCCAATGAACGCCACTCCTGCAGCTGCTGTTGTTTTCACCCGGCGATGCTGCAGGAGGCGGAACCGATGTGCGGGTCCAGGGCGCTCCAAAGAAGAGGCATATAAATTGGCCAGAAAAAGCAGCAAACCTGAGGACTGGGAGAAATTTACAATTCAGCAGAGGAGAACAAAGGGTTTAATTAGAAGGGGGAAAATAGAGTATGAGAGTAAGCTTGCAGCAAACATAAAAACTGACTGCAAAAGTTTCTATACATATGTGAAGAGAAAAAGATTAGTGAAGACTAATGTGGGTCCCTTGCAGTCAGAATCAGGTGAATTTATATTGCGGAACAAAGAAATGGCAGACCAATTGAATAAATACTTTGGTTCTGTCTTCACTAAGGAAGACACAAATAACCTTCCGGAGATACTAGGGGACCGAGGCTCTCACGAGAAGGAGGAACTGAAGGAAATCCTTATTAGTCAGGAAATTGTGTTAGGGAAATTGATGGGATTGAAGGCCGATAAATCCCCAGGGCCTGATAGTCTGCATCCCAGAGTACTAAAGGAAGTGGCCCTAGAAATAGTGGATGCATTGGTGGTCATTTTCCAGCAGTCTATTGACTCTGGATCAGTTCCTTTGGATTGGAGGGTAGCTAATGTAACCCCACTTTTTAAAAAAGGAGGGAGAGAGAAAACGGAATTATGGATCGGTTAGCCTGGCATCAGTAGTGGGAAAAATTTTGTAATCAATTATTAAAGATGTAATAGCAGCGCATTTGGAAAACAGTGACAGGATCGGTCCAAGTCAGCATGGATTTATGAAAGGAAAATCATGCTTGACAAATCTTCTAGAATTTTTTGAGGACTAGTAGAGTGGACGTGGGAGAACCAGTGGATGTGGTATATTTGGACTTTCAAAAGGCTTTTGACAAGGTTCCACACAAGAGATTAGTGTACAAAATTAAAGCACATGGTATTGGGGGTAATGTATTGACGTGGATAGAGAACTGGTTGGCAGAGAGGAAGCAAAGAGTAGGAATAAACGGATCCTTTTGAGAATGGCAGGCGGTGACTAGTGGGGTGCCGCAGGGTTCAGTCCTGGACTCCAGCTATTTACAATATACATTAATGATTTAGACGAAGGAATTGAATGTAATATCTCCAAGTTTGCAGATGACACTAAGCTGGGTGGCAGTGTGAGCTGTGAGGAGGACGCTAAGAGGTTGCAGGGTGACTTGGACGGGTTAGGTGAGTGGGCAAATGCATGGCAGATGCAGTATAATGTAGATAAATGTGAGGTTATCCACTTTGGTGGCAAAAACAGGAAGGCAGAATATTATCTGAATGGTGACAGATTAGGAAAAGGGGAGGTGCAACGAGATCTGGGTGTCATGGTACATCAGTCATTGAAAGTTGGCATGCAGGTACAGCAGGCGGTGAAGAAGGCAAATGGCATGTTGGCCTTCATAGCGAGAGGATTTGAGAATAGGAGCAGGAAGGTCTTACTGTAGTTGTACAAGGCCTTGGTGAGGCCACACCTTGAAGATTGTGTACAGTTCTGGTCTCCTAATCTGAGGAAGGACATTCTTGCTATTGAGGGAGTGCAGCGAAGGTTCACCAGACAGATTCCCGGGATGGCAGGACTGACATGAAGAAAGACTGGATCGACAGCTTATATTGACTGGAATTTAGAAGAATGAGAGGGGATCTCATAGAAACATATAAAATTCTGACGGGATTGGACAGGTTAGATGCAGAAGAATGTTCCCGATGTTGGGGAAGTCCAGAACCAGGGGTCACAGTCTAAGGATAAGGCGTAAGCCATTTAGGACCGAGATGAGGAGAAACTTCTTCACTCAAAGAATTGTGAACCTGTGGAATTCTCTACCACAGAAAGTTGTTGAGACCAGTTCGTTAGATATATTCAAAAGGGAGTTAGATGCGGTCCTTATGGCTAAAGGGATCAAGCGGTATGGAGAGAAAGCAGGAATGGGGTACTAAAGTTGCATGATCAGCCATGATCATATTGAATGGTAGTGCAGGCTCGAAGGGCCGAATGGCCTACTCTTGCACCTATTTTCTATGTTTCTATGTTTTTATGCTACCGGGGCGATGCGCAAACGATGACATCGCAATCTCTGGGCAAAGGAGATTGGAGCGCAACGCAATACCATTGCCGAAAACCTCCCGCCAAGTATGGCAGGAGTCGATCTTAGCGACCGGGCGTGGTGAGAAGTGCTTAGCGCCCTGTTATCACCCCCTGGACAACAGGCGATAATGGGGGGTGCTAAGGAGGCCAATTTTTAGGCCTGTGTTTGGATGAAAAAATTAAAACAATATGCAGATAAATGAATGAAGTCCAAGTACCAGTTTAGTTAAAAGTTTTTGGAAGGTTATTTTAGAAGGTTTTATCAGGTTTCAAAGGTTTTTCACAGGAATGTGGGAAGGGAGGACCTTGAGACAATCACTATCACTAGGGGGGTAGTGCTGGACAGGCTAATGGGACTGAAGGTAGACAAGTCCCCTGGTCCTGATGAAATGCATCCCAAGGTATTAAAAGAGATGGCGGAAGTTATAGCAGATGCATTCGTTATAATCTACCAAAATTCTCTGGACTCTGGGGCGGTACCAGCGGATTGGAAAGCAGCTAATGTAATGCCTCTGTTTAAAAAAGGGGGCAGACAAAAGGCAGGTAACTATAGGCCGGTTAGTTTAACATCTGTAGTGGGGAAAATGCTTGAAACAATCATTAAGGAAGAAATAGCGGGACATCTAGCTAGGAATAGTGCAATCAAGCAGATGCAGCATGGATTCATGAAAGGGAAATCATGTTTAACTAATTTACTGGAATTCTTTGAGGATATAACGAGCATGGTGGATAGAGGTGTACCGATGGATGTGGTGTATTTAGATTTCCAAAAGGCATTCGATAAGGTGCCACACAAAAGGTTACTGCAGAAGATAAAGGTACGCGGAGTCAGTGGAAATGTATTAGCATGGATAGAGAATTGGCTGGCGAACAGAAAGCAGAGAGTCGGGATAAATGAGTCCTTTTCCGGTTGGAAATCAGTGGTTAGTGGTGTGCCACAGGGATCAGTGCTGGGACCACAACTGTTTACAATATACATAGATGATCTAGAAGAGGGGACAGAGTGTAGTGCAACAAAATTTGCGGATGACACTAAGATTAGTGGGAAAGCGGGTTGTGTAGAGGACTCAGAGAGGCTGCAAGGAGATTTGGATAGGTTAAGCGAATGGGCTAAGGTTTGGCAGATGGAATACAATGTCGGAAAGTGTGAGGTCATCCACCTTGGGGAAAAAAACAGTAAAAGGGAATATTATTTGAATGGGGAGAAATTACAACATGCTGTGGTGCAGAGGGACCTGGAGCTTCTTGTGCATGAATCCCAAAAGATTAGTTTGCAGGTGCAGCAGGTAATCAGGAAGGCGAATGGAATGTTGGCCTTCATTGCGAGAGGGATCGAGTACAAAAGCAGGGAGGTCTTGCTGCAACTGTATAAGGTATTGGTAAGGCTGCACCTGGAGTACTGCGTGCAGTTTTGGTCACCTTACTTAAGGAAGGATATACTAGCTTTGGAAGGGGTACAGAGACGATTCACTAGGCTGATTCCAGAAATGAGGGGGTTACCTTATGATGATAGATTGAGAAGACTGGGTCTTTACTCGTTGGAGTTCAGAAGGATGAGGGGTGATCTTATAGAAACATTTAAAATCATGAAAGGGATAGACAAGATAGAGGCAGAGAGGTTGTTTCCATTGGTGGGGGAGTCTAGAACTAGGGGGCTCAGCCTCAAAATATGGAGGAGCCAATTTAAAACCGAGTTGAGAAAGAATTTCTTCTCCCAGAGGGTTGTGAATCTGTGGAATTCTCTGCCCAAGGAAGCAGTTGAGGCTGGCTCATTGAATGTTTTCAAGTCAAAGATAGATAGATTTTTAACCAATAATTGAATTAAGGGTTACGGGGAGAGGGCGGGTAAGTGGAGCTGAGTCCACGACCAGATCAGCCATGATCTTATTGAATGGCGGAGCAGGCTCGAGGGGCTAGATGGCCTACTCCTGTTCCTAATTCTTATGTTCTTATTATGTTTTAAAATGTAATTTCAGTGGAAGAGACTGAGAGAAGTTTGCGTGGGTATGGATTATTTTTGACAGCTTTTGTGGGCATGTCTTCCCTTACACATAGCTGTTCGCTGCGCTCCTGGCCTTCCTGATATCATACACCACGCAGAACTCTGTAACGCTGAAGAGGAAGTCTCCATTCTAGTCCTCGCTCAAGGTAAGTACGTATTCTTTTCGTAGGTCTGTTGCATACTCCGGAACTACGCTGCTGACTGCAATTCTTTTTTAACTTTTTCTTTCTGTCTCTTTTATCCCTCTCTCTTAATCACATCTTTCGTTTCCTCTCTTTACTTCACTTTCTGCGTATGATTTTACAATGAGTTAAATCTAATTTATACTTCCTGGTTTAGACTCTGTATGTTTCAGTGGGGATTCTTCAATCCAATTGGATGAAGAGCCACGATGTTGCTTGTGCTGCTCACACATGCCACAGTACCCCTGTAGAGGGCGCTGTGCTGAAAAGGATCTCTAAGGACCGCAAGTTGCTGCTCAAAAGTCCACATAAAGTCTGTGGGCAGCTGTCAGCATAATGAACACCAGGTGCCGTTTCTTCGCCGCTGTCCACAAAATCCAGGTCATTGAGAAAATCGGAGAACAAGTTAAAATGGGAAAAAAATCCTAAACTGACATTACACAAATTCGCAACACTAATTCCTTTCTGAGTAACTGGGTTGGGTTGAAGATTTCAATTCACAACTAATGAGGGCCAAATAACTCTGGATTTGATGAGTTGACCTCAAAGAAACTGATCAGTTTACAACATGAATGTGTTTTTTTCCCCTCTATTTCCATGCCTTTAAAGTTTGCAGCACTTTCATACTCTATTAACTAGGTCCTATTTGCCAAATAGTGAGTAACTGTTAAAATATTTTCCAGTACTTGGTTTGGGGTCAAATCAGTTCCCATCCCAAATAGTTTAGAACAATTTTTGCCAAAAAAACCATAATGAAGCATTTATAGATGTTGGAAAAAGAAACAATGGGCTAAAACTGCATTTTCTAGGAAGTAATAATGATTACATCGAAGGTAACGGGAAATTATGTTCAATATGGTTAAATATGACACATAATGAGTTGACTTGCATCAGGATTGTTTCAAATTTTGGATCTCTGTAAAGTACTCCAATGTTTTTAACTCTTTTGACATATTTACATTTTTATTATCCTTGTTCGGGTCTCCGTTCGTTATGCACCTTAACCCCTCCAAGACACAGGTGCCATATCCTGTCGTTTCTACCAGTGTTGCTGTGTGGTTTGACACCTGGGAGCCCATTCAGAGCTATTTCATATTACAACACAATTTGTTTTGATTTTAAATCTAATGTATCACTATTATAAAAATGGAAAGCTTCTTGTGCTCAAACTTAATCAAGGTGCATGGATAAGAAAGAGATGTTAATTTTCTCTTGATCACACATGCTGTCAATCTTTGGCAGCAGTGCACTGGACATACAATTCGCCAAGCTGGGATATTGCCACGTAAATCCATCCCTTCCCGAATAATCAAACATAGAGGCAAGAGTGTATCATAGATCTTTTCAATAACTCTTTGTTTTACATTTGGCCTGCCACTTAAGGTGAAGGGTGTTAGTGCTGCAGAACAGAAAACTTTTTGACTTTTTCTGACGTCTATTCTTGACATCAAGCACCTCCACTTCAGGTATAGTAACTGTTTGATGCAGGCTAAAGCTCCCTGAACTCAACAGGACCAAGATTGCCCCTTTCCTGAAGGCCTGTTACCACTGCAAATCAGAGGCCACACTGCAGAGTGGAGTAGCCGCCAATTTTTCGTGGAATGGCCGCTGCTAGCCCAATTATCCTTCCGAGGTTTCCCGGTGGTGCCCCGATCCCTCTCTACCGCTCCACTGCTGCCGATCCGTGTTAAGTGTGTCATCACCGTGCACCGTACCCAGCCGACAGCGAAATTCCGCTCTGAAAGTCTTCGGCCCGCCCGGTGGTGCCAAAATAAGCTTTTCCCCGGTGTTCTATTGAGGCTGTGGCCTTCTGCAATGGCAGTGAGGCTCCCTTTAAAAGGGAGGGCCTACTGCTGCTGCCGCCATGTTTTTTTTACCGGCCAACTGCCATGTCGGCCCGACAATTATGCTCCCGGGTTCAACCAGACTGCCAACAGGCAGCCTGGCACCGCCCTCTTGGGTGCCAGGCCGCTGACCCAGCCGAAACCCTCCCTGGTGGCCCAGTGGACCGAACTTTTTAAATCACGAAGGCTCTCCCCTTTAAGTGAAGGGGAAAGCCGTGATGACGTGGCACCGTGATGAAGTCATTGCGGCAGTCACTCCGCACCACCCCCCCCCCCCAACTTCCGCCCCTCAGGTGTTGCCACATCATGTATCCACCCCTTTAGTGTACTCTCTTCTCTTAGGCAGTCCCTTGGAGTCCATATTAACCATGAGTTTTCAGGTGACTGATGAACCCAATGCGAGACCTACAGGGAGAGTCTCTGCCACAGGTGGAGCAGACGGTAGTTGAAGGAATGGGTGGGTGGGGTGCCTGGGTTGCCGCATGCTGCTCCTGCTGTCTACGCTTGGCTCCAACTTGCTCCCGGCAAAGAGACTCAAGGTGTTCAGCGCCTTCCTGAATGCTTTTCCTCCACTTTTAGCGGTCTTGGGCCAGGGATTCTCAGGTGTCGGTTGGGATGTTGTACTTTTTCAAGGAGATTTTGAGGGTGTCATTAAAGTGTTTCATCTGCCCACCTGGGGCTCGCTTGCCATGTCGAAGCTCCGAGTAGAGGGCTTACTTTGGGAGTCTTGTGTCAGGCATGTGGACGATGTGGCCCATCCAATGGAGCTGATCGAGCGTGGTCAATGCTTCGATGCTCGGGATGTTGGCCTGAGCAAGAACACTGATATTGGTGAGCCTATCCTGCCAATGAATTTGCAGGATCTTGTGGAGACGGCATTGGTGGTACTTCTCCAGTGTTTTGAGGTGCCTACTGTACATAGTCCATAGGCTAGACTTTCCATTATTTTTGCATGCATACCTCCCACTTAACATCCATTTTAATGCTGAAATGAGGTATAACACCCATATATCACCCATTTAGCCACAAAATGGAAACTAACGCCCATTTCTCGGTCACTTATCGCCGAGCGTTACTTACGGCATGAACTTAACGCCGATAAAAAATAATACCGCCCGCCCACTTTTTTTGGGTGGAAAGATCAGAATGGGCGAAATCTACGCCCATAATATTGCCCAGCGTTACTTTCAGCATGTAATTCACGCCAAGATTTAATAATACCGCCTGCCCACTTTTTTTTGTCGTAAAGAGCGCATTTGCCGAAACTAATGCCCAGAAAATCGCCGAGCGTTACTTTCGGCACCTTGTACACATCTCGCCGACAATATCACTCGCCGAAAAAAACACTGTGAAAAAGTTGTTCTCACGTGAACTAATCACAGCAGTATGGACGCCATTTTCTAAATCGCAGGTCGCTTCTTTAAAAGGCTGCTTTAACTTCAGGGGAGTTTGGATGTACTCTGGAGTTATTTTAAGGTGATGTGAACATCTGAACAAACATCTTATCATATTGTGGACAATTGGAATTTAGTTTAGATGTCTTAGTGGAGACATTTATTGTTTGTGAACAATAGGTGTAATACTGATACTTTTTGGAATGGGACCTGTCATTTCTCAGCCTGTCTTGATGAGTATGCTGCATACTAGAGATGGAAGAAGGTATATTCGACAGCATTATGTGCCCAATCTAAGATGTGCCAGACTGATAAGGAGAACAAGACCTTACACCCCCCGCACTTACAGGGAGAAACGGTCTTACCTCAACTTATCCGATAACAACTGCCTTAGGAGACTGCGCTTCCACAAAGAGGTTATCAGTGAGATATGCCAGCTCATCAGGGGAGATCTGCAGTCTGCCAGCACCATCAGGACCGCACTTCCGTTCTATGTGTCGGGTTCCTTTCCGGCCTCAGCTGGTGACATTTGGATTATACCTCAGCATGCCACACATTGCTGCATTAGACAGGTCACTGAAGCCCTTTACGGATACAGGATAGACTTTATCAGCTTCCCTATGACCAGGGTGGCTCAGACTGAGAGGGCTTTAGGATTCTACCAAATAGCTAACTTCCCCAAGGTGCAGGGAGCAATAGACTGTACGCACGTCATCATGCGGGCACCTTTTCAGGATGCAGAGATTTTTTAGAACTGAAAGGGATTCCACTCCCTAAGTATGCAACTCATTGTCGACCACCAGCAAATAATTATGGCAGTGAATGCCAAATTTCTGGGCAACATCCATGATGCTCACATTCTGCGTGAGAGCACTGTATCTGACTTGTTTATCAATCAGCCACAAGGTCAATGCTGGATGCTTGGTGATAAAGGATATGGCTGATGATCCCCCCTGCGTGACACCCACACCGAAGCCGAGAAGCGATACAACGAGAGCCACATGCAATATCGTCGAGAAACCCATTGGAGTGCTTAAGCAGCGCTTTAGATACCTGGACCACTCAGGAGGCGAGCTCCAATACCACCCTGAGCAGGTAGCTCAATTCGTGGTGGTGTGCTCCATGCTGCACAACTTAGCTATCAGGAGGGGACAAGAATTGCCAGAAGGGACTGCCAGTCCACCTCAGGAGAGAGAGGAAGAGGAGGACAAGGAGGTGGACGCTGACCTCGGGCCAGACAATCAGCTGATGATGAAACCATGCCCCCGCTCCCCTCTAGACCGCAGGAAAGGGCTTGTGGTGGCTACAAAGCTGCAAGACTCTTACGTCAGCAGCTCATAAATGAGTACTTTGCTTGAAAGAACGTTGTTGTTATTTACAAAGCGGCAACACTGTTGGGTGTGCAGCTCATACATCAATGGTGTGCATCATCTTGGTGACAGTTAAAGTTTAAGTTGATTCAAGTTAAGTTTAATTTTACCCTTTCATGTTAATGAATTATCAGTGTGTAACAGTGCAACTATCTGAGACAATGCGCAACAAGGTTATGTTAAATAAAAAACATTTAATTTGAACATTTGTGTGAAATCATAATTATAACTGTAAAAAACACCCCACCCCACCCCACAACAAATTGATCACATTTACATCATTCAAATGGTCAACATTTCCAGAAACACAGAACACAAATGCAAACCAACAAGGTGGCCCCTCCTGCCCCTTCCTTCAACCCTCCCAACAAAATAGCACCAACAACATAAAAATATGCCCAAGACAACACCTGCAGCCAAGCACCTCACTTTCCTTTTCTCCCCCCCGCTTCTCCTCCCCACCTCTACCCCTTCCCCTTCCCCTCCTGACTCCAAGCTGCCTGGCCGAGGAGCTCCTCAGGTGTTGCTTCATTGGGGGGATGACGGCAGAACCGCTGCTTGAATGGATACAGGAGAGGATGGTCCCGAGGTGGGAATGTGCTCTGAGCCAGAAGCAAGATCTTCCTCCTGGCTCTCATGTGTCATTGGCAATGGGGGTGCGGCACCTTGGGGTGTAATGCCGCGCTCCGGGGCCACTGGGAGGCCTCTGTTGAGTTCCTGGCTATCAGCTCCAGGGCCTCTGCCATCCATGGTATGTACTCCGTCATGGTGATGGACATGCTGGACAGCTGGTATGATATGCCCCCCCATTATCAAGAGGACCTGCTGACCTATGTCAACACTCCACCTGGACAAGTGTACCATGTCCCCGCTCAGATCTGCCGCTCGTGGAGCAGACTTGCCGCTTCGAACCAATCTCCGCTTGATTGGTGCCGTCCTGGAGACACCTGGGGTGCCCTGTGGCAAGGTGCTTGGGCCCGGTACCTCCATGGTGGAGGTGGGAATGGCCGCAGGAGCACTAGATGTCATTGGTGTCGAATGAATTATGGAACTTGGCGATGCAGGCTTCTCAAAGTCGGCACTGTCTTCTGTTGAGAAGGGACCCAGCAGATCCCCAGGCGAGAATCTGGGCTTACAATTCAAATTATATAAATATATAAGTACATGTAAATAAATGTAATACTTACTTTGGCGGATCCGACAAGATCATTCCATCGCTTGCGACATTGGTTGCCCTCATGCACCTCGTTGGTCGCCGACGAGACCACCTCGGCTATGTCGGCCCATATCTTCTGGTAGGCCTTTGGGGTGGGGTTCTCACATCCTCCCTGGGTCAATTGACTCCAGCCTGACTTAATCACCTGCATGAGAGAGGCATTTGCTTCATCCGACAACCTCCTCGCTCTTTTTCGTCATCCCAATTGTTCCTCTCCCAGCTCACTGCTTTCGCCAGCATCAGTCTCCATAGCATGCTGTGTCACCTCCTCCATCCCTTCCATTTTAAATATTATTTTTTCGACAAAAACTCGGTGCCAACTATGTTCTTTGTACTCAGAAGGCTTTTTTCTGCTGGTGAATCTCCCTCCTGCCTCCCACAACAGCCAAACACCCACACAACACACCCACACACGTTTTCAGTTCCTCTCTGCTCCCTCTCACACTGTCTCCTCTTATGCGCATGTAATGATGACCCCCGACCTCCCGAAATGCGGGAAATGTGCGTTGTCATGCCGTTGCTATGGATGGCAACACTTTATGGCAGAAGGTCAAAAAAATTTAACGCTAACGCCCATTTCAGATCGCTCGCTGTATCGCCCATTTTAAAAAATGGATAGTTAGGGTTTTGAAAATGGGCGATAATCCACCAATCTCAAAACCCATATTTAGCGCCCACACTGGAAATAACGCCCACGCTGGATACTGCCCACGCTGGAAATAACGCCCATTTTTGGGTGATCTGCACAAAAGTGCAAAGTCTCGCCCCATGTCTCTTAGCCATATAGGAGGGCGGGTATCACTACAGCTCTGTATACTATGAGTTTGGTGCCGGGTTTGAGGTCCTGGTCTTCAAACGCTCTCTTCCTCTGGCGACCGAAGGCTGCATTGGCACACTGGAGGCGGTGTTGGACCTCGTCATCGATGTTTGCCCTTGTTGATAGTAGGCTCCCGAGGTATGGAAAATGGTCCACGTTGTCCAAGGCCTCGTCGTAGATTTTGATGACTGGGAGGCAGTGCTGTGTGGTGGGAGCAGGTAGATAGAGGAACTTTGTCTTCTGGATGTTTAGTGTAAGGCCCATGCTCTCGTACGCCTCGGTGAAGGTGTTGACGATGCTTTGGAGTTCGGCCCCTGAGTGTGCGCAGGCGCAAGCGTCGTCTGCATAATGTAATTCGATAACAGAGGATTGGACGAGCTTGGATCTGGCCTGGAGTTGACAGATTCCCGTTTGTTCTGTAATTTAGCTCCACTCCAGTGGGGAGCTTGCTGAGAGTGAGATTGAGCATTGCAGCAAGGAAGATCGAGAAAAGCATTGGTGTGATGACACAGCCTTGCTCGACCCTGGTCCGAACATGGATTGGGTCTGTGGTGGATCCGTTGGTCAGGATCAAGGCTTGCATGTCATCGTGAAGCAGGCAGAGGATGGTGACAAATTTTTAAGGGCAGCCAAATCTGAGGAGGACGCTCCATATTCCCTCACGGTTGACAGTGTCGAAGGCCTTTGTGAGGTCAAAGAAGGCCATGTGCCGGGGTTGGTGCTGTTCCCTGCATTTCTCTTGTATTTGCCGCATGGTGAAGATCATGTCCATTGTGCCCTTTAGTGGGTGGAATCCGCATTGCGACTCTGGAGGAGCTCTTTAGCCACAGGGAGAAGGTGATTGAGGAGGATTCTTGCGATGACTTTCCCTGTGGTCGACAGCAGGAAAACTCCTCTGTAGTTACCACAGTCAGACTTGTCACCTTTCTTGAAGATGGTCACGATTACAGAGTCTTTGAGATCTCCTGGCATGCTCTCCTCCTTCCAGATAAAAGAAATGAGGTCATGAATTCACACCAATCGTGCTACTCTGCCATGTTTTAGTGCTTCGGTGGAGATTCCATCTGCTCCCTATGCCTTGTTGTTCTTCAGTTGGCCGATGGCCTTTTCTACCTCTTACCGGGTATGGGTTGTGTTGAGATGGTGGCGGGTGGCAGGCTATGGGATGGAGTCGAGGACACTCACATCGAAGACAGAGTCTCGGTTAAGGAGATCCTCAAAGTGCTCCGTCCAGCAGGCAGCAACTGTCTCTCTGTCCTTGATGAGCACCTCTGCGTTCTTGGCCAGCAGTGGGGTGGGGTCTTGGGTGCTTGGGCCGTAGGTGGTCTTGACTGCGCTGAAGAATCCTCGCACGTTGTGGTTGTCGGCTAGCTGCTGGATCTCCTGTGCTTTCTCCAGCCACCATCTGTTCTTTAGGTCGTGAGTTTTCTGTTGGACCTCAGCCTTCAGATGTCTGTGGAGCTGCTTTCTTGCTCTCGAGTTGTTTTGCTATTTCCAGTTCAAAAATGCCTTGCGCTTGCGGCTTATTAGCTCCTGAATCTCCTGGTGGTTCTCGTCGAATCAGTCTTGGTGTTTCCTGGTCGAGTGACTGAGCGTCTCTTCGCAGGTGCTAATTATGGAGGTCTAGAGGGCAGACCAGGCACTGTGGACACTGCATCTCTGGGTCACTGGGAGTCGTCAGGTTTGCAGTGAGGTGCTGGCTGAGTAGAGCTTTCTTAGCAAGATCTTTGAGTGCTCCGGTGTTGATTTTCCTGCGGCACTGATTCTGTTGCTGTCACTGTTTTGGGGCCCCAATACTAGTGTACACACCGCCCCTATTAAGAGCGACTTCCGGATCCAAGTAAAAAAAAAACAAAGAGCAGAATTTCGCTCAAGAGACAACCTCAACCACCGTGGCAGTGAAAACACACAAAACGAGGTGGGAGCGCCCCGTTTCAAGCGTGGGACAATTTCGACTCCTACAGCTGCAAATAACCCCAATTTCAAAAAAGCACTCTCCACTGTACCAATCAGTTTCCATTTTTCACACCAGCCAGATTTGTGGCAATTTGGAACAAGGTTCCCAACGTATTGCTTCCATGTAGGCATTTTTGTACATGGAGTCAAGCCCATTAGAAACAGTCCAAAGTTATTTCACTTAGGATTCTTACAGCTGTCCGCAGAGAGATTTTCATCCCATTAGACAAGGCCACATTCAAAGCTAGATCCCAGTACTACAAAGATGTCTAATTCACTGAACCAACAAAACCATCTGTTTCTGAAGATATTAAAACAAGGACATCCTCAAACAAAAGATTCTCTATGAATATTGCACTGTTTTCATTTTTTAACTGTACTATTACTGAACAGGTAATGATGGAGTCACAGCTTGCAGTCATGTTGGACACTGTCAAGAGGGCATGGCAAATTTCTTGCTAAAATTAGTTGGCCAACATCGCCCTGACACTATCATTCATTATTACTGTTGGGTCAAGTGTTAGCTGGTGAGGAGAACTCTATAATTTGTTTGCATACTGCCCAGCATCTCTTGAGATCTCAGTTTTGATTTATCTTAATGAAATATGATTTGCATTATAGTAACTGGAACTAATAGCCATTTTGGCGTACAAATTTAAGGTATGCATTGGATAAAAATATTATACGAATTGTACAAGTGGGGACATGAAAACAATCTGGTTCTAATTATCTGTAGAGAACGTACCACAATTAGGTTTAAGGCAATATTTCCAATTTGCCAGCTAATTTCTAAAAAAATCAAATGTATAATTATGCAATTGACTAATATTAAAGCAGTTTAAAGGGTTAAATTATGAGGGCAGGTTGCACAAACATGGCTTGTATTCCCTTATTTTTCGACAGTTGAAGGTGATCTGATTGAGATTTTTAACACGATAAGGGGACTCAATTGGGTAGATACAGAAAAGTTATTTCCTCTGATGTGGTAATCCAGAACAAAGGGGCATAACCTTAAGAATAGAGCGAGGCCATTTAGGAGTGAAATCAGGAGTACACTTTCACATAAAAGGTAGTGGAAATCTGGAACTCTTTTCCCCAAAAGGTTGTGGATGCTGGATCAATTGAAATTTTCAATGTTGAAATGATTTTTGTTCAGATTATCAGGGACATAGAGCAAAGACAGGGATATGGAGCAAAGGCAGGCAAATGCAGGTGAGGTACAGATCAACCAGGATGTAATAAATGGCAGAACCCTGTTCCTATGTTACTTACAGAAATTTTTTTAAATCTAACCTTTTAGTTACAGAAAATTATTGTAAGAATTGCTAAATTATCATGTTTTTGATTAGTAAAATCGGCAACCTAGTCAGTACCAGCATCTCACTAACTGCTTGCCAGACAATGAGTTCTTGATGAGCCGCAATATCCTCCAGCTAAACATTCTGAAGACCAAAACCATCATCTTTGGCCCCCATCACAAACTCCGTTCCTTCGCCACTGATTCCTTCCACAGCCACTATCTCAGGTTGAAGCCGACTGTTCATAACCTTGGTGACCTATTTGATACCATGCTGAGCTTCTGATCTTATGTCCTCACCATCATAAAGAACGCTTACTTCCACCATCTCCTGTCCAAAGTTTCCTTTATGCTGCGCAGCGCTTTGCAGCTCCCGTGCAGCGGGCGCACTGCCGTTTTAAATGAGAAAAACCATGCATGCACGTTATTTTGGATGGGCCGCACAGCATTTTAAAGGGGCCGTGCACCCCCCAAATAATTAAAGGAACATTGCTCTATTCTCCGCCCTGTCTGAGTCCATCTTATTCCAAAACTCTCATCGATGTGTTTGTCATCTACAGACTCGACTATTCCAATGCTGTCCTGGCCAGCATCACATCCTCTATCATTAGGGAATGGTAGCATAGTGATTAAGTTACAGGACTGGTAATCCAGAGGCCTGGACTAATGATCCAGAGATGTGAGTTCAAATCCCATCACGGCAGCTGGGAATTTAAATTCAGTTAATTAAATAAATAAAAGAGCTGATGACAGATTGTCATAAAAATCTATCTTGTTCACTAATTTACTTTAGGGAAGGAAATCTGCTGTCCTTCCCTGGTCTGGCCTATATGTGACTCCAGACCCACAGAAAGGTTAATTGACTCTTAACTGCCTTCTGAAATGGTCTAGCAAGTGCTACAAGAAACAATTAGGAGAATAAAACTGGACAAATTGGTATTGACCTCGACACGACGACGACGACAACAACAGCCCAGTTGACCCTGCAAAGTCCTTCTCACCAACATCTGGGGACTTGTGCCAAAATTGGGAGAGCTGTCCCACAGATTAATCAAACAACAGCCTGACATAAATATACTCACAGAATCATACCTTTCAACCAAGTTGCAAACTCCTCCATCACCATCCCTGGGATAGTGGTATACAGTTGGACTGGAGTGGTCCTGGTCTCATGGCTTCAGGCTAAGCATGGGCAAGGAAACCTCCTGCTGATTACCACCTACTCCCCTCCCTCAGCTGATGTATCAGTACTCCTCCATATTGAATACCACTTGGAAGAAGCAAGGGCACAGAATGTATTCTGGGTGGGGGACTTCAATGTCCATCATCAAGAGTGGCTTGGTAGCACTACGACTGACTGAGCTGGCTGAGTCCTGAAGGAAATAGCTGTCAGACTGGGCCTGCGGCAGGTGATGAGAGAACCAACATAAGGGAAAAACCTACTTGACCCAATCTACCTGTTATACCTGCATCTGTCCATGACAGCATTGGTAGCAGTGACCACCGCACAGTCTTTGTGGAGACGAAGCTCCGTCTTCACACTGAGGACACGCTCCATCATGTTGTGTGGCACTACCACTGTGCGAAATGGGATAGATTGAGAACAGATCTAGCAGCTCAAAACTAGGCATCCATGAGGCACTGTGGGCCATCAGCAGCAGCAAAATTGTATTCCACCATAATATGTAATCTCATGGCCTGGCATATCTCTCACTCTACCATTCATCATCATCATAGGCAGTCCCTCGGAATCGAGGAAGTCTTGCTTCCACTCCGGAGAGACATTCGCCAAGGGAAGGGTTGGTTGGGGCTGGTTTGCCACACGCTATTTCCGCTGCCTGCGCTTGATCTCTTTATGCTCTCTGCATTGAGATTCGAAGAGTTCAACGTCCTCTCGGATGCACTTGTTCCACCTAGGCGGTCTTCGGCCAGGGACTCCCAGGTGTCAATGGTGATGTCTCACTTTACCAGGGAGGCTTTGAAGGTGTCCTTGTAATGTTTCCGCTGCCCACCTTTGGCTCGTTTACCGTGAAGGAGCTCCGCATAGAGCATTTGCTTAGGGAGCCTGGCATGCAAACCATGTGGCCGGCCCAGCGAAGCTGATCGAGTGTGGTCAGTGTTTCAATGCTGGGGATGTTAGCCTGGACGAGGACACTAATGTTGGTGCACCTGTCCTCCCAGGGGATTTGCAGGATCTTGTGGAGACATCGTTGGTGATATATCTCCAGTGACTTGAGGTGTCTTCTGTACATCGTCCATGCCTCAGATCCATACAGAAGGGTGGGTATTATTACAGCCCTGTAGTAATTACCATCAAACCGAGGGGACCAACCCTGGTTCAAAGAGGAGTGTAGAAGAGCATGCCAGTGGCAACATCAGGCATATCTAAAAATGAGGTGCCAATCTGGGGAAGCTGAAACACAGGACTACATGCATGCTAAAAAGCAGAAGCAGCATGCTATAGACAGGGCTAAGCGATCCCACAACCAATCGATCAGATCAAAATTCTGCAGTCATGCCACATCCTGTCATGAATGGTGGACGATTCACTTCATGCGATATCAAGAAAAGGTTGAGCGCACTGGATACAGCAAAGGCTATGGGCCCCAACAACATCCTGCCTGTCATGCTGAAGTCTTGTACTCCAGAACAAGCCATGCTGCTAGCCAAGCTGTTCCAGTACAGCTTTAACACTGGCATCTATCATCAATGTGAAAAACTGCCCAGATATCTCCTGTCTACAAAAAGCAGGACAAATTCAATCGGGCCAATTGCCACCCCATCAGTCATCATATCAATCATACTCTCAATCATCAGCAAAGTGATGGAAAGTGTCGCCAACAGTGCTATCAAACGGCACTTGCTCACCAATAACCTGCTCACTGATGCCCAGTTTCGGTTCCGCTAGGACCACTTGGCTCCAGACCTAATTAAAGCCTTGGTCCAAACATGGCCGAAAGAGCTGAATTCCAGAGGTGAGGTGAGAGTGGCTGCCCTTGACATCAAGGCAGCATTTGACCGAGTGTGGCATCAAGGAGCCCTGGTAAAACTGAAGTCAATGGGAATCAGAGGGAAACTCGCCAGTGGCTGGAGTCATACCTAGCACAAAGGAAAAGGGTTGTGATGGTTGAAGGTCAATCATCACAGCCCAGGACATCTCAGCAGGAGTTCCTCAGGGCAGTGTCCTAGGCCCAACCATCTTCAGCTGCTTCAGCAATGACCTTCCCTCCAGCATAAGGTCATAAGTGGGGATTTTCGCTGATTACTGCACAGTGTTCAGTGCCATTCACAACTCCTCAGATAATGAAGCAGTCCATGCCACATGCAGCCAGACCAGGATGACATTCAGGCTGATGTGGCAAGTAACATTCGCGTCACAAAAGTGCCAGACAATGATTATCTCCAACAATCAAGAGTCTAACCACCACCCCTTGACATTCAACGGCATTACCATTGCCGAATCCCTCACCATCAGCATCCTGGGGGTCACCATTGACCAGAAACTTAACTGGACCAGCCAAATAAATACAGTGGCAACAAGAGCAGGTCAAAGGCTGGGTATTCTGCAGCCAGTGTCTCAACTCCTGACTCCCAAAAGCCTTTCCATCATCTATAAAGCACAAATCAGGAGTGTGATGGAATACTCTCCACTTGCCTGGCTGAGTGCAGCTCCAATAACACTCAAGGATCTCGACACCTTCCAGGACCAAGCAGCACACTTGATTACCACCCCATCCACCACCAGCGTACCCTGGCTGCAGTGTGTACCATCTACAAGATGCACTGAAACAACTTTCCAAGGCTTCTTTAGTAGCACCTCCTAAACCTGTGATCTCTACCATCTAGAAGGACAAGGGCAGCAGATGCATGGGAACACCACCACCTCCACGTTCTGCTCCAAGTTGCACACCATCCTGACTTGGAGGTATATCGCCATTCCTTCTTCATCGCTGGGTCAAAATCCTGGCACTCCCTCCTTAACAGCACTGTGGGAGCACCTTCACCATACGGACTGCAGTGGTTCAAGAAAGCGGCTCACCAACACCTTCTCAAGGGCAATTAGGGATGGGCAATAAATGCTGGCTTTGCCAGCGACATCCACATCCCATGAACGAATTAACAAAAATTCATAAACTTCAGCTCATGCAAAACTCTGCCTGTATCCTAACACATACCACCAATGCTCGTTGACCTAGATTGGCTCCTGGCCTCTCAATGCTTCTAATTTAAAATTCCCATCCTTGTGTTCAAATCCCTTCATGGCCTCATCCCACCGAGTGTCTGTAACCAGCCCTTCAATCTCCGAGTACACTACATTCCTTCAACTTCAATGTTCCTTCCTCATTCCCTTCTCATCATTGGCAGCCATGCCTTCAGTTGTCGAGGCTCTAAGCTCTGGAGCCATGGAAATAATATAGCTGGGAAATTCCTTGAAGCTGGTCCCACTCCATTGATATAACTTCGCCAGAAGTGCAGCAGAATCCCCAGTTACATACGAATTTTCATTTTAAATGAACACATCCTTTTTTGCTAAAGATTATTTTTCACTGAGCTGTTTCTCTTGTTTTCTTTCTTTCCTCATTGTATAATGCCCCAGCTTCAGGTACTCTATGTAAGGCTTCTATGCAAGGTACAATAGATCTGTCTAGAAGATTCAAGTGAATTCCTGGCCTATGCATTCACGGAACTGTAGTGTATGGAGAACGAGTTAGACTGAACACTGTGGGCTCAAAGTAAAGTGTGACCGTAGTCTTTTATTGCAGGTCTCCAGAGTGCCTTTCCAACCTGTGAAGCCTCCTTAAATACCTGTGCTCCCAAATGATTATGGGATCACTTGGGACTCCAGGGGATGAGCCCTCTGGTGGCTGTACAGAGTAAATACAAGTTTACATATATAACAACACTCCCCCCCCCCCCCCAAAGTCAATAGTGTAACTATTTACAATGTGAGTCGATCTGGGGCCCTTCTTGACCTGGTTAATCGTCTCGGTGTGAAAGTTGGTGTTGTTTGTTGGGCCCTCGCTGGGCTGCTGTGCAGCTGGCCTTGCTGGGCTGCCTGGTGTGTTGGGCACTGCAGGGCTGCTGTGGATGATGGGTTCTGCTTCGTGGTCAACCGTGGTGCCGGTTGCCACTGGTGTGTATGTTGGGGCATCAAAAAGGTAGGGTCCAAGGTGGGTTGTTCGGGATAGTCCGTGAATCTGAGTTTGATTTGGTCCAAGTGTTTCCGGTGAATGAGTCCATTTGAAAGTTTGACTCGAAACATCCTGCTTGCCTCTTTGGCCACGACAGTGCCGGGAAGTCACTTGTCCATAATTTAATACAAATAAAGGTTCATTGATTTCAATCTCGCGTGACACATTTGCGCTATCATGGTATGCACTTTGTTGAAGCCGCCTGCTCGCTACCTGTTCATGTAGATCAGGGTGAACTAACGAGAGCCTTGTCTTAAGTGCTCTTTTCATGAGCAGTTCAGCAGGTGGAATCCCAGTGAGTGAATGGGGCCTCGTGCAGTAGCTAAGCAGGACTCGGGATAGGCGAGTCTGCAGTGAGCCTTCAGTTACCCTCTTCAAGCCTTGCTTGATGGTTTGCACTGCTCTCTCTGCTTGACCATTGGACGCTGGTTTAAACGGGGCAGATGTGACATCATTGATCCCGTTAGGGGTCATGAATTCTTTGAACTCAGCACTGGTAAAACATGTCCCGTTGTCACTCACCAGAACATCGGGTAGGCCATGTGTGGCAAACATGGCCCGCAGGCTTTCAGTAGTGGCAGTGGACGTGCTAGCCGAAATTATCTCACATTCAATCCACTTGGAGTACGCGTCTACAATCACAAGGAACATTTTACCCAAGAACGGGCCTGCATAGTCAATGTGTACCCTAGACCACGGTTTGGAAAGCCAAGACCATAAACTTAGCGGCACCTCCCTGGGTACATTGCTTAACTGCGAGCATGTACTACATCTGTGAACGTACGACTCAAAGTCCGCATCGATACCGGGCCACCACACGTGGGATCTGGCTATCGCTTTCATCATTACGATGCCTGGGTGGGTACTGTGGAGGTCATTGATGAAGGTTTCTCTGCCCTTCTTGGGGGATCACTACTCGATTGCCCCTCTGAAGGCAGTCTGCCTGTATAGACATTTCATCTTTGCACCACTGGAACAACTTTATCTCTTCCTGCATTTTCACTGGGACACTGGATCAGTTCCCGTGAAGCACACAGCTTTTGACTAGAGATAGTAAGGGGTCCTGGCTTGTCCGGGTTTTGATCTGGGCAGTGACAGGTGATTGTTCACTCTCAAATGCTTCCATAAGCATGGCTAGATCTGCGGGCTGCACCATTTCCGTGGTGGGCAATGGCAGCCTACTGAGAGCATCGGCGTAGTTTTCTGTGCCTGGCCTGTGGCGGATGGCGTAGTTGTATGCGGACAACATCTCTGGAAGCGGGCCAATGCGTTGGTATTTATCCCTTTACTCTCGGAGAACAGGGATATAAGTGGCTTATGGTCAGTTTTCAATTTGAATTTTAGCCCAAACAGGTATTGATGCATTTTCTTTACACCATAGACATACACTAACGCTTCTTTCTCAATCATGCTGTAGGTTCTCTCAGCCTTAGACAGACTCCTGGATGCATAAGCAACCGGTTGCAGTTTCCCGAAATCATTAGCTAGTTGCAATACACATCCGACGCCATATGACGACGCACCAAACGCTTACATGGATCATACAACACAAGCAATTTGTTTGAGCATAACAATTTTCTCGTTTTTACAAAGACCCCCAGCTATTTACAATATACATTAATGATTTAGATGAAGGAATTGAGTGTAATATCTCCAAGTTTGCAGATGACACTAAGCTGAGTGACGGTGTGAGCTATGAGGAGAATGCTAAGAGGCTGCAGGTTGACGTGGACAGGTTACGTGAGTGGGCAAATGCATGGCAGATGCAGTATAATGTGGATAAATGTGAGGTTATTCACTTTGGTGGCAAAAACATGAAGGCAGAATATTATCTGAAAGGCGGCAGATTAGGAAAAGGGGAGGTGCAACGAGACCGAGGTGTCATGGTACATCAGTCATTGAAAGTTGGCATGCAGGTACAGCAAGTGGTGAAGAAGGCAAATGGTATGTTGGCCTTCATAGCTAGGGGATTTGAATATAGGAGCAGGGAGGTCTTACTGTAGTTGTACAGGGCCTTGGTGAGGCCTCACCTGGAATATTGTGTTCAGTTTTGGTCTCCTAATCTGAGGAAGGACGTTCTTGCTATTGAGGGAGTGCAGCGAAGGTTCACCAGACTGATTCCCAGGATGGCAGGACTGACATGTGAAGAGAGACTGGATCGACTGGGCCTGTATTCACTGGATTTTAGAAAGATGAGAGGGGATCTCATAGAAACATATAAAATTCTGACAGGACTGGACAGATTAGATGCGGATAGAATGTTCCCGATGTTGGGGAAGTTCAGAACCGGGGGACACAGTCTAAGGATAAGGGGTAGGCCATTTAGGACTAAGATGAGGAGAAACTTCTTCACTCAGAGAGTTGTTAACTTGTGGAATTCTCTGCCGCAAAGAGTTGTTGATTCCAGTTCATTGGATATATTCGAGGGAGTTAGATATGGCCCTTACGGCTAAAGGGATCAAGGTGTATGGAGAGAAAGCAGAAAAGGGGTACTGAGGTGAATGATCAGCTATGATCTCATTGAATGGTGGTGCAGGCTCGAAGGGCTGAATGGCCTACTTCTGCACCTATTTTCTATGTTTCTATGTTTCTAAACCCATTCTTCCCCTTTTCGTAGTAAGACATGCAGTGGTTCTAACAGTGTGCTGAGACCCGGTAAGAAGTTACCAAAGTAGTTCAGGAATCCCAGAAACGACTGCAGCTCCGTCACGTTCTGTGGCCTCGGTGCGTTCTCGATTGCCTCCATCTTCGCATTAGTGGGCCTGATGCCGTCCACCGCAATCCTCCTTCCCAGGAACTCCACTTCAGGCACCAGGAAAATGCACTTCGAGCATTTTAACCTGAGCCCCAAGCAGTTGAGTCGACTCAGAACCTCCTCCAGATTCTGCAGATGCTCGACTGTGTTCCGACCTATGACCAAGATGTCGTCCTAGAAGACCACGGTGTGCAGGACCGACTTCAGTAAGCTTTCCATGTTTCTCTGGAATATCGCCGCCGCCGATCGGATTCCAAACAGGCATCTGTTATAAACAAAAAGACCTTTGTGCATGTTGATGCAGGTGAGGGCCTTCGATGCTTCCTCCGTTCCTGCGTCATGTAGGCTGAAGTCAGATCCAGCTTCATGAATGTCTTTCCTCCCGCCAGCGTTGCAAAGAGGTTGTCGGCCTTTGGTAATGGGTATTGGTCCTGTAGGGAGAAACGATTGATAGTTACTTTGTAATCACTACAGATTCTGACGGTGCCATCTCCCTTGAGGATTGGGACAATAGAACTGGCCCCTCGTTGAACTCTGTTAGCGTTAGTGTTTTCTTAGAAGAATCACTCAACACTCAGGGTCGGTTCCAATGCTGAAGCAGCTTTTATTACGCTCAGCGGGAAGGAAAAACTCAGGACCGTATCCAGGTTTCTCTTCACAGAACAAAGGATTACATGCACCTTTATATGTTTCACAACAGTTACAAAACAGTTTACTACAGCTACACAGCCCATCACGGCTGGACACAAGCCAATCACAATGATTATAGATTACATATAGGTTATTTTAACCCAATAGCATTCCCCTTATGTCTCAGGAACCATGTGTTCGTCTTTTGTCAGCTTGGGCTGATTGATATATAGGTTCTCTCACTAGTTCTTTCTTCTTGGAGAAATAATTGGTTTCTAACCTTGTTTACAGCAAATGGTTTCCCTCTTATCTTTCTTCCTGGGGAATTAATTGGTTTATGGCCTTGAATATGGGAGATGGGTTCTCTCCTCATTATTCTTATCCTGCATCCAAGGCATTCCTATAGTGGGCCTCACAGGGTTATTGCTCGGTCATTGAACGTTCAACAGTTCACAGTTTGACTACCTGGTTTCCCATCATGCCTGGGCAGCCATTTTATGTGTGTGTCCATTTAAGCTTATGTGAGTTTTAAATATCCAGCAGGTGCCTAATGCCTAAGTCTATATATATCTTTCTACTCTCTACAACAATTCCCACTTTCGGTAAAGGGACTAGTCCTAGTCCCCTTTTAACCGAAATACTGCCTTTATCTGATATTTGTGCACGGCCCGGTATTCCTTGCCTCAACGTGCTGGCCAGTCACGCGGTTTCAGGAGTTCCGGTTGCTTAAATCAAATTAACAAAGGCTAGCTCCTCCCGTCCCCTTATCAAACAGACTTGTTTAATATCCAGGGAACGGTGATTAGTCCGTTTCCGCCGTTTGTGGCGCCTGCATACCTGGCAGGCCATCACGCCCCATGTTATTGCTAAGATTAATTGTATACCGACCAGTGTGTGTGAAATAATTCGGATCCATGGGTGGATGTTCACATTTATTCCCCAGTCCCAGACCTTTCTCCACCAACTCTGACTTTGTAAGTCTACCTCGGTATCTTCTTCCAGTTCTTTGATTTTAGTTTGTAGCTGGTGATAGAGTTTTACGGATTGCCCCACTCTGAGCCTTAACTCCCGTAATACCTCCGTGAGATGTGGGATAGGGACCTGCTCTGGCTCGTCATAATCCTGCAAATGATCATGGAGCTGATCAGTTACTTCAATAACTTCGGACTTCCGGCGCCTAACTTGTGTGATATGCGCTTGCCCGATCGCGACAGGTCGTCGTGGTGTAAAGCAAAAGTTTGGCTGCGGTATAGGGCACTGCAGGTCATTATACTGGTATGAACGCTCTGTGGTAGAGACGCAGTATCTTCCCCTCCCTCCGTAGCCTGCCCTCGCGAAGTGCATGTGTGCGGGCACTATTTCTAGTACACACCCGTTGGTTCGGTTAAACCCGCACTCGTCTAGTTCACCTCGGCCCACCGGGTGAGGGCATACTGTGATCTCCCCCCTTTGCTTGCAATCTGCTAGGGAAATCCCAGTAAGTATGTTGTTTCGACGAACGGCAGAGGTGGTGGTCAGGTAGTAGCGTATGGAGACATTTTCCCGTATTACTCCGATATTCTCTAGTTGGTATAAGGGGAACGGCCCTGAGTCCGGCGTTGCTATAGGGATCAACAGGACTATCCCTATCCCGGTAGTCCTACCCATCTGGCAATCTGGAATTGCGGGGTATACTCGGGTCAGTCCCTTCAGAGTACAATTATCCAGTGTCCCCCTTTGGTTCGCCAACTGAGCTAAATGTGAACTGTCTATCCAATCGGGTACTTCCCCGCGTTGGATCTGGTCGAGGTTGTGGCGGATCTGTCCCACCATCCACAGACCATAAGCATGACAGAGTTGCCCCTGTCTTTGCTTTATTGTATCTTCTTGTTCTCTATCAATGAGGTGATTGATGGTTTTGGCGTGAGCTTCCAGGACTGAGATGCCATCCAACTGGATTTTGGCACCCTCCTTTCCTAGGTTGGCCTGGTCTTCCTGGTTTTGCTCCACCCTCTCATTTAATCCTTGTATGTCTATCGAGTTCACTACGGAGGTCTCTGTATTGAAAACGGTAGCAACATCATTAACTATTTCCCTCTTCATCCTGGGGCTAACCCCTGTCCCCGGAATCTACTGGCACCCATTGCATCGGCAGCCTGCTGCATGACAACTTTACTTAATACATTGTACATCTTCCTTGACTGTTCTGTACAGTATTCCAGCATCTGGATGCCTGAAATATTGATCAGAACAGGCACAATTTCATGTCTAACATTATCATACAACAGTTCCCCCTCGCTGTACATTACAATCCCATTCTCTGGTCCCTTCGTAGTTATGGGGCAAGGCAGTTCCTCGGGCAATGTAGTGATTCTTATGGGGCGCGGTGTTGGAGGGGGTGAGAAACATACATACAATGATATTGCAGCCACCCCCGCCTCCTCGTAATACCCACACAGCCCCATTCCCTTCTTGCGGATGACTGATTGCTGGGATTGTCCCGGAGGCGCACAAATTATGCCGAAAGTACATTCATCGGGCCCTTTGACATCCCTCCGTTTAATGCAGCTGCTCCTTATACCCGTGGAGCACTGTACACATACCCGGTCCTTATTAGGATTCACTTGTAACCATGCATTAAAATAAGTTCTGTCCTTGCTCCAATCCTTAGTCGCTGGAACACATATTCCGTCCGTCAAATTGAACAACACTCCATAGTTCATGTAATTGTTTATTTCCAGCGTGCTCTGCTGTCCGTCGGTGTTGCCCAGGGTTCGTGTATGTCGCAGGGCTATCCATATTACGAGTAGCGCCGTTCGTATTCCCATTCCGGTAAGTATTATCTGTAATTTTAAACAGACGGCCTGGTCGTCACCAGGGGTTAAGTTTTTTGCTCTACGAGTGTCCCTGTCACCCTGCAAAATCAGAAGCACAAGGTTATAATCGAACCATTTCGAGCTGAATCTGTAGGGCGTGCGCCCGTGTCTTTACCCACTTAAATATTACCCAAACTCCTATGACCAAGGCCAAAGCTATTCCTCCAAACATCGCTGTCTGCTTTACCGTTAGGTTGGGTTTGTGGACTACACCTACCCACCGTGGGGTACATTGGCTCTATTGCCAGAGGTGATGGTGCTATGGCTGCGCACTGCACTATCCGTCTAGTCCTGTTATCTCTTCCAGCCTGTTTATCTTAGCTTTTAACTCTTCAATTTGTTTTATTGAATATCTATTTCTTTCTTGTATCAGGCAAGCATTATTACATAAGCTAGTTCTGTTTTTATTTTTTGTTTCCTCTGTTAGGTGAGTCTTTTTTTTTTCCTATTAAGAAATCCAAATTAATAATGTTCAGTATAACACGGCTGTCAATGGAAAGGGTTAACTCCTTTCCAGGTTTGTAAGAAGACCTGATGTCATTACGTGACTTCACGTAATCATCTGAAAAAAAGTCTTTGTGCCTTCAAAACTGGCTTCGAAATTAGGAATCCGTTAAAAACAGCATAAATCATTAGAGTAAACTCCAATGTTTTCTTAACTTCTAATTCAAGTACTTGCCAAAGAATTTTTTTTTTAAAATTGTTTTAAAACAAGACCACACATACAATAGCAATTTTGTTTACTGAAATTCAATTCTGTTTTTTTTTATTTCTCTCTTTCTCCTCGTTATCTTCAAAACCCTCCTGCTTGTTTAGACTGTTCGGGACATTTTTGATAAACACTGTCCATTTTGGAAATCTTTTCAAACTGCATTGAAACTTTTTCATAATTGAAAATTCGAATCCATGTAGAGTGTTTTTTACTTATTCCAATTTTTTTTTTTCCTCTTCTAATTAAACCAATATCTTTTTCACAGCAAACATCAACTAGTATTTAGTAAGTTATGTCTTTTTCCATTTAGTCCGTTACATCTTTTTTTCCTTTCTTCAAATTAGGTTTTGTATTTTACACGGAGGGTTCGTAACTCCATAAAGTTGTTAATTTAAAATCATTTGTTTACTTTCAAAGTGGCGTCTTTATCTTTTTCTTTTTCTCCATAACTGGAATGAAGTCCATCTTTGAGAGTTTGAGTGCTTTTCGTTATCTCAAAATGCTCCAGTTTCAAAGTCGTTACTAAAGCTTGCTGTTTTTTTTTTAACATTTTCCAAAAGTTCCTTTTACACCTTCGCAGATAGCTCGCCACTTGCCCAGGAGTTTGACCTGATCAGATTTAATTTAATCTTTTTCTTTTTTTTTTTTAAATCCACCTCAGTATTTCCTGTGCCTTCTCTGAATATCTCAAAATCCCAATTCAAACTTTGTAATTTCAATCTTTATTTAAAACTTTTTTTTTTAGAAGCTCTTTTTTTTTAAAGCATTCTTTATCTCACTCCGAGACTAAATTTATGTCTTTCAGCCCAATCAATCATTGCATGTTTTCTTTCGGCAAGTAAGTGAGCATGTCAAATAAATATTTTGCTCAACAAACCTATTCTTTATTTGTTTATTTTCCTAGCTCCGTAACTTATCATCCGAATAAATCCACACCTGCGTTTCTAACTTAAATGTCTTAAAACTTCCCACATACAGGACAACATTACAAAGGGTTTAAAAAAAGACTTTCACTCTGTTTCTAAAATAAACAGACACTTGCATTCCTCTTCCAACCAGACTTTCGGAACATGAAAACATAAAAAAATTCATTCTGCAGTCAAAAATCACACAGACACTTCTCACTCAACGATCAGACATTTACAACAGTCTCTCTTCTTGTTTTGGCCGGCTCTATTTTTGGATCCATGACCTTTCAGGGAATTCGTAGTTTTATCTAAATAATTCCTCACATAACTAATTCCTGAGGATTCCACCCTGCTTTAATCATTTTTTTCAATTAGCTTCTTTTGTTTTTCCGCCAGGTGGCGGGTAAGCGACACTTCTGGTCCCCACTCGAGTTTACTTGTTTTCATGGCCATTCCTGGGTAGGACTACTACCGTTAGGAATCTACTCTCAGAGGTCCGCTTTCTTTCTAGCGCGACTTGTAGTAAACTGTCTCTTGGCTACTGTCAGGTCACAAGTTCTGCTGTTGCACAAACTTATACAATTCTTAAAAACGCGTTTAAGCAATTCCCGCAGTGCTCTACGTATCCTTAACGACTACCTACCACCGCTCAGCCCGTTGGTCCGACCCTGTTCACAGGTTTGGATTCCGTTAGCCGCTGTACACCGCTTGGTTCTATCCCGGGGTATTTCAAATTACACTACTGGGTCCGGAAGATGTCTCTCGGTATCACGATCCCACGGTCTAAGTGTGTTCCCTACGCCTACTTGGTTCCTGGCCGTCACGTGGGACAAAAGTCCTCTTAATTCAGGCTCAGGCTAGGCGTTTGAGATATTAGACCGTCTCCTCATGTCGATCAACCAGCTTCCACCTTCCGCACCCTTTATACTTAAAAATTGTTTTTTATACTCACCTGGGTTTTTTTCCAAGGGCGTCCAGCGACTCCGGGAAATCCCGTCGACTACGCCATTGTTAGCGTTAGTGTTTTCTTAGAAGAATCACTCAACACTCAGGGTCGGTTCCAATGCTGAAGCAGCTTTTATTACGCTCAGCGGGAAGGAAAAACTCAGGACCGTATCCAGGTTTCTCTTCACAGAACAAAGGATTACATGCACCTTTATATGTTTCACAACAGTTACAAAACAGTTTACTACAGCTACACAGCCCATCACGGCTGGACACAAGCCAATCACAATGATTATAGATTACATATAGGTTATTTTAACCCAATAGAATTCCCCTTATGTCTCAGGAACCATGTGTTCGTCTTTTGTCAGCTTGGGCTGATTGATATAGGTTCTCTCACTAGTTCTTTCTTCTTGGAGAAATAATTGGTTTCTAACCTTGTTTACAGCAAATGGTTTCCCTCTTATCTTTCTTCCTGGGGAATTAATTGGTTTATGGCCTTGAATATGGGAGATGGGTTCTCTCCTCATTATTCTTATCCTGCATCCAAGGCATTCCTATAGTGGGCCTCACAGGGTTATTGCTCGGTCATTGAACGTTCAACAGTTCACAGTTTGACTACCTGGTTTCCCATCATGCCTGGGCAGCCATTTTATGTGTGTGTCCATTTAAGCTTATGTGAGTTTTAAATATCCAGCAGGTGCCTAATGCCTAAGTCTATATATATCTTTCTACTCTCTACAACAAACTCGATCAGGGAAATTATGCCCTCTCTTTGCAACTGGCCTAGCTCGATCTCTCCCCTTTCTCTCATCATGTACAGTAATGCTCTCGCCTTATGATGGATGGATTACACCCCCGGAATTAGGTGGATCTGCACTTTTGCTCCTTGGAATTTCCCGATTCCTGGTTCGAACAGAGAAGGAAATTTGTTTAAGACCTGGGCACACGAAGTTTCATCAGCATGCGATAGCGCTCGGACGTTGTTCCAGTTCCAGCGTATCTTTCCCAGCCAGCTCCTGCCGAGCAGCATGGGACCATCGCTTGGTACCACCCAGAGTGGTAGCTTGTGCACCGCTCCATTGTAGGAGACCTTTACAGTAGCACTGCCAATTACAGCAATCAGTTCTGTCGTGTAAGTTCTTAGGTTCGTGTGAACTGGAGTTAAGACTAGCCTTGAGGCCTTGTTGCACCGCAACCTTACCTTTCAAAAGTCTTTTTGCCCACGATGGACCAACTCGCGCCTGTGTTCAGCTCCATTGACACCGGGAGTCCATTTAGTTCAACATTCAACATTATCGGGGGACAAGTCATGGTGAATGTGTGCACCCCATGTACATCTGCCTCCTCGATCTGAGGCTCTGGTTTGTCGTGATCCTCCGAGGATCTGTCCTCCTCTGCAACATGGTGGTTTGCAGGTTTAACAGGCTTTGCAATTCGCCTGCACACTCGTTGGAGGTGTCCCATTGTTCCACAGCCCTTACAAACGTACTTTTTGAATCGGCATGAATGGAAATGATGATCACCCCATAGCGCCAACAAGGTGTTAATGGCCTTGCATTCATCACCCTTGATGGTCAACTTTGAGACATCTGTGGCTGTGTAGCTGCAGGTATGTGTGACCTACCCAGTATGTTACGATTCGAAAACAACATCACTTTGTTCACAGTACTTGTAGCAGCACTTATGTGCTAAGAATTTGCTTCGTATTGTCACTTGTGGCAATGAACGCCTGAGCTATCGCTATGGCCTTGCTCAAGTTTGGGGTCTCTACAGTCAAAAGTTTGCGAAGTATGGTTTCGTGGCCAATGCCAAATAGGAAAAAGTTTCTGAGCATGTGCTCCAAATGTCCTTCAAATTCGCAATGTCCTGCAAGGCGTCTTAGCTCGGCGACATAACTCACCACTTCCTGGCCTTCAGACCTTTTGTAGGTGTAGAACCAGTACCTTGCCATCAGAACGCCTTCCTTCGGGTTCAAATGCTCTCGGACCAGTTTGCACAAATCGTTGTATGATTTCTCCATGGGTTTTGCTGGAGTGAGCAGATTCTTCATAAGGCCATACATTGGTGCCCCACAGACAGTGAGGAGGATCGCTCTTCTCCATCTAGCTTGTTGGCCACAAAGTATTGGTCGAGTCACTCCACAAAATGTTCTCAATCTTCTCCCTCTGATAATTTCTTCAGGATGCCCACAGTTCTCTGCATCTTTGGGTTCACTATCTGTATCTCGTCACCAGTTGTAGTGTATGGAGAAAGAGTCAGACTGAACACTGTGAGCTCAAAGTAAAGTGTGACCTTAATCTTTTATTGCAGGTCTCCAGAGTTCCTCTCCAACCTGTGAAGCCTCCTTAAATACCTGTGCTCCCAAGGGATTATGGGATCCCTTGGGGCTCCAGGGGATGAGCCCTCTGGTGGCTGGACAGAGTAAATACAAGTTTACATATATAACAGGAACGACTCTTCGTTTCTTTAGAATCCAATTTACATGACATCAGCCCAGATTTTGCAATTATCGGCAAAGGAATAGTGCTCACCGTTCACCTCGCTGACAGCTGCCCACAGAGTTTTTGCGGGCTTCTCACAATAGATTTTCTCTAATCCGCTGCCTTTTCTGCTGCAGCCACTGCTGAGGTAGCTGCCTGGCCTTGTTCACTTTTTGGCACATCCACTGTAATCTGAGATGGATCGATGTACCGCCCCTCTGAGAGGCAGCACATCATCTGTGCCTGATCCAGCCATACCCAAGCTGCCGAACACTCCCTCATATATACTGGTGATTAGTGCGGAAGCAGACAGCAGGATAGCAAAGAAGGCTTCCATCCATTTAAGCCAGATAAGAGAGCCTGTTACTGGGTTAAAACAATAGTAAGAGCATAAGAAATAGGAGCAGGAGTAGGCCTGCTCCACCATTTAAAAAGATCATGGCTGATCTGATCATGATCAGCTGCTTGCTGGCATAGCCTGAGCATTCACCCAATGACATCCAAGTACCCATGCTGCAGCCCATCGTATATGTACATAGATGAACATGCATTATGCAGCTAGGTTTTGTCAGAAGGATTGTTGCTGTGAAGTCCTTTCAAAATGCCAGTGTGCCAAAGTTCACTGATAAATTACAGCTCGAATTTCTGCCATGCTACAGTAAAGACATGCATGGTATGCATTCAAATGACTGCAAGGCACTCTGAGGATTTACATCGATAGCATTCAATCTTGCAACAGGGTGTCTGAAAATACTTTGTGACTCTCAGTGGTGCAGACCGAATTGCCACATTCCACCACCACATGTCAGATACTGCAGACTGCACTCCTATGGGGTGGGAAGCTTGGAGTGCCAAAAAGGACAATCTTCCTTTCCACCACGTTTTGCAGCAGTTCTATTGCTACATCTGAAAATCTGCCGGCTATGCCTTGCCAGCACTCAGTTATCTGTCTGCAGGCTTCAAATTAGCATTACAGAAATCTTTTCAGTTTTTTCCAGCCAAAATAACCCTTGCCTTTAAATGGCTACTGAAGCCTTATAAATAGGTGAGGCAGCATTGGTCATCCCGTCCATGACTCATGAGCTCTCTGTGATTGGTGAATTATATGCACGACCTTCATTTGTGTATGTGGAATTAGGTCCAAACTCCAACAGGTTTATCAGATCGGATGTACACTAGTCAGGTGGGCACAAAACTCATATGGCAACATCACCCCACAATTCATGACCATCATGGAAAATCAAACCCCAATGTTTAAACAGGAAGACATCATCTTTCATAAGGGGTGACTCCACAAATCCCACACTCCCAGTGGACAATTCATGCTTGAGGTGAGCATGAGTCAGATATGAGTCAGACTGCAACACTTTAGTCCCGATTTTCCAGTGAGTGCAGCTGCTTGCTGGCATCAACTTTAACTTCCTTAAGTTATGAATGAAAGTGGACATTAATGTGAGAAAATAATCAAGGGCCATGACTGATCTTAAAGAAACTTGGGACTGTGATAATAAACAGAATAGCTTGACATATAAATGTAATAATACTTGGGGAAGAGCACTTTACTGAAATTCACATTTGCTTTGGCACTTCATCAAGAAACAGTTCTTGTAAAGCAGAGAATGTCCTTGGCCTTCGCATTATGTTTTTATATATACGGGCACAGACACAAGGGCAAGAACATCTACTGCCCTGTCTGAGCCTAACATTTACCAGTAATTAAAACAGACAGTGTACAAGCAGCCCAGTGGGAATGCAGTTAATGGAACTTGCCTCACACTTTAGTAGTTTCCACAGCATGGGTCGGCACTTGAATCCTTCAGCCATGCAAAAGATGATTTTCATCAGTTATCAGTTAATCCAAGCATTTAGACATTAATTGGTGGATAGGACTTTCTTTGAACTACTGAAATAAAGTTAACTTTCCACAGGTCAATAAATGGAACTTCAACTCTAACTCCTAAAAAAGAATTAAACAAATGTTCAGTATCAACAGGAAAATGGAAGGCCAATAACCTGCAATAGGCCAAAAAGAACCGGAAAGATGTCCGTGAAGTAGAGGAAGACTCTGGAAAAGACTGATGATGGAGGGAAAGATATGTTGGTGTTAGTCGCAAAGTATGCTTTTTGGTTGCCAAAACAGATTAATAACTTAACCTCTAATACAAAAGCGGATGCTGGAATCTGGAATAAAAACAGAAAATGCTGGAAATCTCAACGGGTCAAGCAGTATCTGTGGAGAGAAAGCAGAGTTAACGTTTCGGGTCGATGACCCTTCATTGGAACTGGAGAGTGTTTGGAAAAAACACATTCTTAAGAAGCATTGCAAGGGGGAGGGGAAGAAAGAACAAAAGGGAAGGCCTGTGATAGGGTAGAAGACAGGAGAGATTAGAGACACAAAAGGGATGATGTGCCAAATTGAAATGGTAATGCCAGGAGTTAGAAAAACATTAATCAAGATAGAGTGTGAATGGCGGGATAATGATCAGCTGCCATTAGAGACAAGGAGAAAAAAATAAACAGGCTGGGCGGATGGGGGGGTAGGAAAGGGAGCCAAAAGATTGGCAGCAGCTATGCTCTGAAATTGTTGAACTTGATGTTGAGTCCAGAAGGCTGTAAAGTGCCTAAACAAAAGATGAGATGCTGTTCCTTGAGCTTGTGTTGAGCTTCATTGGAACAGTGTAGGAGTCTGAGGATGGAGAGATCAGAGTGGGAATGGAGCGGAGAATTAAAGTGACAGGCGACCGGAAGCTCAGGGTCACACTTGTGGACTGAATGGAGGTGCTCCGCAAAGTGGTCACCCAATCTACGCTTGGTCTCCCTGATGTAGGGGAGACCACATCGTGAGCAGCAAATACTGTATACTAAATTGAAAGAAGTACAAGTAAATCACTATTTCACCTGGAAGGAGTATTTGGGGCCCTGAATAGTGGGAAGGGAGGAGATAAAAGGGCTGGAGTTGCATTTCCTGCGCTTGCACGGAAAGTACTGTGGGAAGGGAGGGGTTGCTGGGGGTGACTGCGGAATGGACCAGGATATCACGGAGGGAGCAGTCCCTTCGGAATGCTGACGGGGGAGGGGAGAAGAAGATGTGATTGGTGGTGGGATCACGCTGGAGGTGGCGGAAATGGCAGAAGATGATCCGTTGAACGTGGAGGCTGGTGGGGTGAAAGGTGAGGACAAGGGGAACTCTGTCGTGGTTCTGAGAGGGAGGGGAAGGGGTGAGAGTAGAGGAGCGGGAAATAGAACGGACATGGTCGAGGGCCATGTTAATCACGGTGGAGGGGAATCCTCTGTTGAGGAAAAAGGAAGACATGTCAGAGGCACTGGTGTGAAAGATGGCATCGTCAGAACAGATGCGTCGGAGAATGGAATGGAGCCTTTACAGGATGCGGGGTGAGAGGAAGTGTAGTCCAGGTAGCTGTGGGAATCAGTGGGCTTATAATGGATACTGGTCGAAAACCTATCCCCAGAGATGGAGATGGAGAAGTCGAGGAAGGGAAGGGAAGTGCCGGAGATCGACCATGTGAAGGTGAGGGAAGGGTGAAAATTGGATGCAAAGTGAATTACATTTTCAAATTCAGGGCGAGAGCAGAAAACAGCACCAATACAGTCATCAATGAAAAAGAGGTGAGGGAGGGGACCCAAGTAGGACTGGAACAATAACTTAACCTCAGTAGGTTGGAGAGTGGAAATCTCCAGCACTGAATTCCTAACGAAAGTTGTGGAGTTGGAGCATTCTATGAAAAGCTATACATTTCCCTGCTCCATACCAAGAACTGCAATCTTTCAAAACATGTGGAAGTACGCTTTGTAAGCAATACCACTTGCACTTTTCGGGTGAGATCAAAAAATTACGGAACAAGTGACCACATCTAGGGAGAGGTATAAATTGAAAAGCTGAAGAACAAAAGTAAATCATCTACATCTGGTGGATCAGAGCTATGTCAGTTTTAATGAATATAAAAGAACACAGAACAAAGTGCTGCAGGTACAGGCGGGTTTTTCTTTCTAGTGAATGAGCACTTAGAACTCGAGATACTATCATTCTCATTCTGTAGATATGCTGTCCTTTACCTGCCCTAAAAGGTAAATCTTTGAATGGCTTACATGGATTGTAATAGCAAAGGGCTTCTTCACACAACATTTACTAGTTCAGATTTTTTTTAAATTAGTTCCTGGGACGTGGGCGATGTTGGCAAGGCCAGCATTTATTGCCCATCCCTAAATCCCTAATTGCCCTTGAGAAGATGATGGTGAGCCGCCATCTTGAACCGCTGCAGTCCATGTGGTGAAGGTACTCCCACAGTATTAAGGAGTCCCAGGATTTTGACTCAGTGAAGATGAAGGAACGGCGACATACTTTCAAGTCAGGATGGTGTATGACTTGGAGGGGAACGTGGAGGTGGTGGTGTTCCCATGCGCTTGCTGCCTTTGTCCTTCTAGGTGGTAGAGGTCATGGATTTGGGAGGTGCTTCCAAAGAAGCCTTGGCGAATTGCTACAGTGCATCTTGCAGATGGTACACACTGCAGCCATGGTACACCGGTGGTGGAGGGAATGAATATTTAAGGTTGTGGATGGGGTGCCAATCAAGTGGGCTGCTTTGTCCTGGATGGTGTTGAGCTTTTTGAGTGTTGTTAGAGCTGCACTCATCCAGGCAAATGGAAAGTATTCCATCACACTCCTGACGTGCCTTGTAGATGGTAGCAAGACTTTGGGAAGTCAGGAGGTGAGACACTCGCGGCAGAATACCCAGCCTCCGACCTGCTCTTGCTGCCACAGTATTTATGTGGCTGGTCCAGTTAAGTTTCTGGTCAATGGTGACCCCCAGGATGTTAATGGTGGGGGATTCGGCAACGGTTTGCAGGTGCAGCAGGTAATCAGGAAGGCGAATGGAATGTTGGCCTTCATTGCGAAAGGGATGGAGTACAAAAGCAGGGAGGTCCTGCTGCAACTGTACAGGGTATTGGTGAGGCCGCACCTGGAGTACTGCATGCAGTTTTGGTCACCTTACTTAAGGAAGGATATACTAGCTTTGGAGGGGGTACAGAGACGATTCACTAGGCTGATTCCGGAGATGAGGGGGTTACCTTATGATGATAGATTGAGTAGACTGGGTCTTTATTCATTGGAGTTCAGAAGGATGAGGGGTGATCTTATAGAAACATTTAAAATAATGAAAGGGATAGACAAGATAGAGGCAGAGAGATTGTTTCCACTGGTCGGGGAGACTAGAACTAGGGGGCACAGCCTCAAAATACGGGGGAACCAATTTAAAACCGAGTTGAGAAGGAATTTCTTCTCCCAGAGGGTTGTGAATCTGTGGAATTCTCTGCCCAAGGAAGCAGATGAGGCTAGCTCATTGAATGTATTCAAATCACAGATGATAGATTTTTAACCAATAAGGGAATTAAGGGTTATGGGGAGCGGGCGGGTAAGTGGAGCTGAGTCCACGGCCAGATCAGCCATGATCTTGTTGAATGGCAGAGCAGGCTCGAGGGGCTAGATGGCCTACTCCTGTTCCTAATTCTTATGTTCTTATGTTCTTATGAATGTCAAGGGGCAGTGGTTAGACTCTCATTTGTTGGAGATAGTCATTGCCTGCCATTTTTGTGGCACGAATGTTATTTGCCACTTATCAGCCCAAGCCTGAATGTCATCCATGTCTTGCTGCATGATATTCCCAATCATGCCAAGTAACTGTACCTTGAATAAACCACTACCCTACACAGGTTATGCCAAATGTCAGTCATTCTGCAAGTGAAGAAGTTCAATCTAGCTTCTGTTTAAACTTTAGCCTGAGTCCCCTTGTACTAGCACCCTAGCATGCCTTGAAGTAGTGCTCTGGATTTACTTTGTCTAAGTCATTTCATATATTGAATACTCCTTCAAAGTCTTGGTTAACAAAGTTGAACACAGCACTTGAGACATGGTTTGACCAGGGAGGGTTGTGTAGAGTTTTAGTATGACACCTTACAACTTTAATTTAACTAATTTGACAAATAATATAACACTCTGCACTTTTTCTGTTGCTGTTTTACAAGTGAGTTGAACAGATAAATGCCAAATGTACCACCACCTTAGACATTACGTCCCTGTTTTCCGGTGACAGTCCCCAGGTGCGGTACTGTGTCCCAGGTAAACAATATCCATGGAAAAGTTCCAGGTTCATGAAACTCGTCTTCGAAGTGTACCCCTGGGCAGTGAGTGTACCTCCCTGAGCTGTCGGTTTTTAGCTGTAAGGCAAAATTGAAACACCAACTTGTACAATGGCCACCGTGACTCACTGCACGTGCGTGACTGGGCGGTCTTATCACAGATGTGCTGGTTGTTGTTTGAGTTTTTGGCTGATTTTGGCTGTAGAAATGTCGGCGCCTAAGGTTTCTGGAAGCACGGCATCTGGAGCGGGTGAGGGAGAAGCTGCTGGGAAGGGCCCTGTCACTGTCACCAGGAACGGAGGGGCTATTCCTAGACTAGGTGTAGGGGTAGGGGAGTGGTCAGGTGATACCTCAGTCACGAGGGGGAGGGGGAGGGAAACGTCAGATGACACCTCAGTCAGATGTGTCCTCAATAGCTGGTGTCTGAATGTACTTCAATAGTTCTATGCACAGTTGTATTGCATTTGTAGTGTATATGGGCAGCTCCCACCCTGTGTGGTCCTGGATTCGGTTTAGAAAATATGGTCACCCTACTTTAGCTATTTCTATACTATCTGTAATATATTTATGACACTGATGTTTCTTTCCAATGTGTAGTATCTTGCGTTTGTCTGTATTGAGTTTCATCTACCATTGATTTTCCCATTTGCAGCATTTATCCAACTCCTTTTGTGTTCCCGGAATGCTTTCGCCAAAGTAATTCTGTCATTATACTTGTGCTTTGTGTACATTGGGTTACAGTACGATATACTGTTCAGATGCTGATAACTGGATAGGATGTGTACGAGTCAGGATTTAATAATTGTGTGAGATGGGTAATAGTACAACACACAATTAGTATCCAGTTAATACTGTCACAGTAAGAGAAGAGAAAGCATACAATAAACCGTCAGGATCTAAGCACATGTTTTTGAACATTGTGACGCAGTGAACTTGAAGTTAGAATTCTAAAATTCTCAGAATTATGACAACTTATTGAGTGTTAGGAGTACTGCAATAAATCTGGAGCCTAATTTTTTTTTAAATATCTCCCACTCCCAAGTGCCATCCAAAGACCTCTATTGGAGAGTGCACATGTGCAGAAGTTGGGTGAGAACTCGAGCTGGCTCAACCAGGTTCAGGCTCATCCATCTCACTGTCTAGATTCTGCCATGAAAAATGGCTCTTTTGGTGAGGTAACAAAGAACTGCCACAGCACAGCCAGTGACTTCGAAATAGAAAGGAAGAGACACTTTGGAAAAAAGGAAAAATCCAGTGGTTCACACCTTTGTGTCCCAATAACCACTTTCATAATTGCCCGTGCAATTTGCCAAGAATGAATCATAACATAATTAAATAACTTCTGATCGTGAAAAAGATTCAGCAGTATTTTATTAGTGTGAATTACAACAAAGGTCACAAAATCCAGACAGAAAGACTTGGCGTAAACATCAGAGAATATACTGTACAGAGCCTGCAGTTCCAGGAATGTAACAAACAGTACTGTCAATTAAATATAACACAGTATATCAATGTGTGCAAGCCAAACAAGCTTCATTTTCAGAAGGTCAATTGACAAGGGAGAGGATTGTTTTAATACAGAATTACAAATAAGATCAATTAACATTAGCACAATAAATGTGTTTTTCCAATCATTTTTAGCACATATTTATGTGTTTTCTCTTCATCTGAGAGAGGTTGAAACTGTCCAGTGTTTGTTTTGTGATAAATCCTGATGTTAATACTGGATTGAAGTATGATAACATTCAAAAAGTATCATAAAAATCAACAGAGCACTGTAAAGGTTGTTTTTTTACGATTACATCTTATCCATGGAGATTTATAAAGTACTGCCTGACGTACTTGCTCATTATTTTAGATTCTTTTTTTAAACTTTTTTTTCATTATACATCCCTAATAACAATAATGTACCAAAGGCCTGAACCCAGAATATGTCCAACATTTTGCTTCCTTATTACTTCATACTGACAATACATAAATGGATCATTAACTGGAGATGGTCTTTCTCCGATACACACATTTTGTGGTATGGAAATAAAACGGTCAGTTTTCCCTACAGTACGATAGATCTATTTGGCCAGACCAGCTGACTCCTCTCAGTTAACCAACTGCTTCAATCAACATGTGGTTTTACCAATTCCTGATGCAACTAAGATTTGATATAAAATAAAAGCCAGATATCTCAAACACTCTGCCTGTCAGTGAGAAATAATTTCAGATTTATCAACATAATCCATATTTCAGGAATATAAAAATATAGAAAATAAAGAACTACATATATTCTTATATATCTTGTTGTAAACAGAATCATTTATATTTTAACTTGTGCTTTTATCAGGCATGCTGCTAATAAAGTGGGCAGCCCTTGCATACACTTTACTCAGATTTACATTTCATAGGAACGGCTAAACCAATACTGACTTGAAAGTAGGAATAAAATTGAGAGTTGACAATGTACTTTCTGAGCTGTGTGGAATTTAAAGGGGCACCAGCTTCACAAAGTATTTGATAAACCCTTATCATCAATCGGTTAATTTAAAAAATATGCTACACAATGATAATTATGTTGAGATCCATTTCTGGGTCACTAATGTCAGATATCAATGTAATAAAAATGACACACGATTCTTCCCCTTTAGAACAATAGTTTGCCAAACATTTGTATGCCGACAGTGCCGCTTTGAATGTACGTGCAACCATTCCCAGAACAAGCCATTTAAAAATTCTGCGGTGAATTTTAAAGATACCATTCAAAATACTTTTCAAATGTAGAGTTCAGATATATTATTTTGTCAGAAGATTATTATTAATGATTGAATAGCCATCATTATAGTTTTAGTGACCAACAACTACATAGCTATAAGTTAAATAAGAGCAAGGCTGGCAAGTGCCAGGAAAGAGCTGTGTATTAATAATCAAAAATGTGTTAGCACCAACAAGTTGATTTTATATTAAACACAAAAGATTGTTTTCTGTATATGCACCATTTTCAGAACTTGGCCACTTCCCAGCAGTTGATAAATCAGCTGCTTAAATCATCACACTGTGTTAATACAATGCATTGGAGTGCCCAAACTCCTCCTGAGAGAGCAGATCTGTTCAGATGAACAAGACCTTCGATAACTGGAGGCCAGCAGTCAAAAGATTTGTACGGGACAAATTCAGTTCAGAAAATTCCACAGTTCCCATTACTGGAAGTCTGTAAAATGGAAGCAAGGTGCACTGTGAACAATTGCATTATTCAGCTCATTGTTAATTTGATGATATTTGTACAGTTCATTTTTACAATATTCAGAATTACAAAATAGTGTTAATCAATCTAAATAATTACAGAGCATTTCACATAAATACATAATTGAGACTAAAATGAGGAACTATAGGCATCGCAGCCATTAAGTCCCAGACTATTATGTTGTGTATATGGAAGGTTTTATAACTAAAACATTTGCCACTTTTCATTTTATTTTACATTTTTTTTAATATAAAAAGCAGCTTCTGGTGTAATGAGCTCACTGACTGCAAGTTCAATACACAGTTTGTAATTGACAGATGTATGACATCAAAGATGTAAAATTACAGTCTTACAGATCACTGTTGTATGCATTCTGACAAAGAATGAGCAAAATGCAAGGGACTTCTACATAATACACAGGTGGATTCAAAGTCCCTATACACGGAGTATGTCAAACTGTCAAACAATCAAATAGTATGGAGATTTTTTTAAGGTTGAATCATTCCCATTTAAAGAGTGGAAATTCACATGCAAACAGAACTGCTACCCATGGAAATATCAAAATGGGTCAGTTATAATACAGAACATTTCTTAAACGGTTTCCTCTCGCCAATGCACTCAGAATAACAACTGGTAGAATACTTTCTGCCTAGTTGACCACGGTCAGATTTGGACATTGAATGCCACAAGGCATGCTTCTCTCAAATGCAATGCTTCTGAATACTTTTTGTTTTAGGTGGAGTCAGGTGGTTCAGTGATAAAATGAGTAGAAAAAAAATAACGAATGCTTTTTAAAAAAATTATACTTTTCATCATTAGTGCAGAATAGTGGAACAAAATCAATTTTTGGGCAACTTTTTGACATGCACTAGGCTTTTGGAAATTTGCGATTTGATTATTTGTATCTCATAATTGGTCTTAGTCTTTCTATGCCCTTAGAAATCACTAGGACCAAATTCAAGAGTCATCTGTCATCGTCACAGCAGCTTCTATCTGCAGCCATTGTGATTTCACCAAATAGAATGAGGGGGGAAAACTTTCCTATTTTCTAAGTTGCGCAAAGTAATCTCAGACTTAGTGCCTGTAGATTATTTAAACTATTGCAGGATTTAAAAAAAACATCCACAGGAACTACAATTGCCAGTGGGTTATTGCAATAATGTGGCTGCACATTAGACAACAGTAGCATCAGCTGTTTGGGTGGAACAGGTTCCGAGGGGCAAGATAATGATCATAAAAAGAAACCAAAAATAGGGATATGTTTCAATGCGATGTACTCCCTCTATTGTTTTTTTTTTTAAATTTTTTAGCTGTTAGGAGAAATTAGTTTCAATATGGTATCCGAGGAGTTTCAGCTGGTACCTTAAATATAGAACAATTGGCAGCACCCACCCAAAACAGAATGCTGGAAAAGGATGCCAGTGCCAGTCAGTGGTAGGTGGGCAATCACTGACTGAACCTGTGGTTGATGGTAGTTGAGTACATCTCAGGGCCATCGCCTGTCCTGAAATGATGTGCCCCATCAGAGGTACAGCACTGATGCAATTGAAAAATGTTCCTAACATTTTAGGTGATTTAAAAAAATATATTAAGTACAGGCATAGGTTGAAAATAGGATAAGGGGAGCAGTAAAGTCCTTCCCAATGCAGCCCGCCTCCCCTTAACAATCTATCCTATTCAGATTACAGAGTAAATCTCAATGTTGTTACTTGTCCTACAAGTTAACTGAGAAGCTTGCTATGAACTCAGCAGTACTGAAATTATTGCTTTTGGTTCCTATTCTATATGCCTTGCTTTTCTTCCTAAGCATCATCCTCCAATTAGAAAACCGTTAGTTAGAGCCTTGGGCATCTATGATTTGTACTTCAAGGAAGGTGCATTATTCTTCCCCATCCAAGCTGGAATATGCTACTATTGTATGTCACTTGCCCCCTGTAGTAATGGTTCAGCCACAAATTGAAAGCAAGCAGGGCCATTCAGAAAATGAGGCCTGAATAGGATGTGCTTACTGGACACATTTCAGTCTTCAGATATTCAAAAAGTCACATATTTCAACTATAAATGTTACTGATGGAGCTGAAAATGGAAATATTTAGTACTATAATCAATATGCATGATCCTCAACTATTTAGTAAGCTATTTTGAGACACTAAATCTACAGGAGGTGGCATATGTTAAATACCTCTTATAACAAGGCACCAATTCCTTCCCTCTACCCCTCTTTGCTCACTTAATATCCAGAGATTTTTCATTCAAGTATTTGATCTCTCAGATTGTGTACAGGCATGCCACGCCAGCATATAACACAACTGGTAGTCATGATCCCATGGTACACACGTGTGTCCTGGGTCCTAAATGAGTTGGCTCCTCGTTGTTTAACTCCCTTCATTAATATGTCTTGCCACTCTGCACTGCCACAAACTTCCAAGTTATCACCGAATTCTTTCAATGGATATTATCTTCAACAAATAAGTTATTATAGGTTTATACTTTTTGAACAGCATGGATTGATTTTATAACATTTTGAAACAGATTTCTGAAGGACCTAATGATGTTCAAGTTTCCAGCAGAAGTCACTCTGTGTGCTTTTAAGTTGCACAAGGACCACGGACAGCAGCATTTCATTTTTTATATTATATATTTTGTCATTTTTAGTGCTCAATTTTGCCACTTCCCCAAAATGATCCATAGCGCCATGAAATCCACGATAAATAAAAAAATTATGAAGACAGAATTTAAATGAAAAAAAGTAATTTTAGTAAATAAATTATGAACATTTTCATTATTTTAGAAATTATATCTGCATTAATTTAAAAGTGCTATTCAGTTTCAAATTTTCAAAGCCAAATATATCTCAAATTCTATTTTCTCTCAGTTTTTTGATTATGGTCTGCTGCGAGAATATTGTTTTCAATTCTTTTTGCTCCATGTTCAAAAGCACAGTTTCCATTGAAACTGCAGCACAATGATCTAATCTGGGTGGGACCTGTTGCTGCACTGAATGCTCACTGCTCCTAATGTACTTAGCCACACATTTTAATTCCACAAAGTGGTGGAGGCCCTGATCTGCCTTATGTCCAACAAAGTTCTATTTAGCCCACAACCCACTTTCAGAAATCTAATCTGGGCTAGATGAAGAGCAAGATTAGTCATTCTGATTGGAGATTTTTCCCTACAATTTAGAGAGGACAATGTTAAAAAGATCACAACACTGTCTTTGTAACTGTCAAAAAGGGTGATTTTCTAAGGAAAATTGTGCATCATGCTGCAAAATAAATCCATATTCCAATATTGCTGATCCACTGGTCCACCAATTTACCTGTCACTTAATATTTGGTAAGTTCAAAGTGTTTTTTTTTATAAAAAGAGCCATAGTGAGAAGTATTTACTGGAGGAAAGAAGGGCAAACTACATTCAAAGTGCATATAGATTTTGAACATATGCAACATACGCAGCAATGGCTGGTAACCAGTGTCAGCCATGTCTGGAGAAAAGTTTCAAAAAGAGCCTTTGCTTAGCTAGTTTGACCTTAATTATCTAGATTATCAAATACTTTTGCTTGTGATGTTTTGTAGCTCCTGATTCTCAGTCTGCAAGAAAGGCAATGCCTGGCTTGCTCGTTTTAAAACTTGCCTCATTTTCTGAACACATTATTCACAGAAAATACAGAGCAGATGTAAATGTTTAAGAATCATTACTTTCAATATACTTAATGGTTAAACATAGAATTTTATTTGGCCAAGAACTGTGTTGAACCTCAGGATAAACATACAGCTTGTTATTATTTCCAAAAGTCTGCATTTGAAGACAAGTGCATACCTCTCTGGAAAAAAAAAGGAAATTCTAATAGTTGAAAAGTCTATAATATAAAGGAATTAACTAGCTTCCTGGTCTATAGGGAATAAAACAGATTCACAAGAATACAACCCATGATACCTTTCTAACATCATCCTATTAGTATTGCTTATATTGGCCAGTTGCTCCAGACATAAAACACTCAACATGGAGGGTAAAAGCCAAATAGCTCACAAACAGTACGTACTGCTCAGAAAAATAAAACTAAAATAGCCACGGGTCATGTTGGGAAAGAAAATTAAAAAGCTTCAGGTGTCTGGCAACATTTTCATTGGAACTGTTGGAATGTATGTGAGTAAATATTGGAATTATACTTCATAAAATCTCTATCATAGCAACACCAAGAATGCAGCCTCGGTATTGTTTTAGATTACTTTCCTTCCAAGTTAACATCAGATCAGAGTTAGCTTTGAAAACCAGGAATTATAACATAACACAGCCAGGTATAGGGGAAAACATAATAGAGAACATCCAACATGTAGCAACTAATGTCATCAATTGTACTGTCTAATAATTTTCTTCACCCCATCAATTATAGTGCTGTATGAACTATGGACTTTACATTCTTGATTCCGTGCCAAAATCCACTGTAAACACACACCTTCTCATTTTATATTCTGCAGTTAGATCATTAGTGGCACACAAGGGATTATTTATAACCTCAAATAGCACGATATTCGTCTTAATATTTAAAAACACATACCTTTATCCTTCCAAAAATGAGTTTGCATGTTTTAGGATGTAACTGAGCATTATTTTGCAGAGTACCTTAAAATAGCTTAAAATGGGCCTAGAAAAGAAGCAGTCGATTTCTTCAGTAAAATTCAGTTATTTGGCTTGAGTATTTAAAACCCAAACACTATTGAAACTAGTTCAGCATTATGAAAGGGGATTAATAAAAGAAACGATTTAAGGCAACTGAAAATGCTATTACATTTCAGTTGCCAAATGGGCAATTATCTTTTCTTCAAATTTCCTGTTTAAAAATGTTTACATACTAAATATGTCCTACCACAAAGCACTTGTTCAACTTTTAAGATAATTAATATAGTATTAAAACTGGACAGATTTTCTGAAATGTATTAAGAATTTCTGATTTGGCCGCAATCGGCGATCCGGGTGCAAACTGCGCTCAAAAGGGCACTAGTTTTCAAGGTATATTTTTGCTCAAGTTTCCGCTCAAACTTATTTGCATGTCGTCGAACATAAAATCTGCCATGAACCAATGCAACCGGGCAGCATTTTAGAACAAAATTTTTTTTTGCATTACAAGTATTCTTTGACATATTTAAGAGTGGTAACCTGGTGTATTTTTATTAATACAGCAAAAAATGGGTTTATCACAAAAAATAAGCATTTTTTTTACAATCATCTGTGAGTAATCTAATTTTAAATTACTGAAACTGACTTTAAAAAAAACTATATAGAACCATTTACTAGTTTCATTGGTGTGCAGCTGTCAGTTTCTTTTTTTTAAAAAAAAAGCTTTTCAAAAGTGCCTATAAAAAATCTTAATTTGAAGAGCCTCCTCGAAGGCCTGCAAACGGGAGCATTAGCAGAACTGGCAATAGCAATTAATTTGCTCTGGGGGTGTGGCCACTTTTGTGGGCGGGGCCAGATTACAGCACGATGTTTTTTAAACTAGCGCAAAAGATTGCAGAAACTCTATTTGCGCTTCACGTAATTTGCACTTGAAATTCCTCGATCGTTTGCACTAATTACAGTGAAAAAACCAGCGCAACCTAAAGGAAACACCAGTCCATGTACCGTATATACTCGCGTATCATGCGACTTTTGAAGCCCTAAATTGTAACCTAAATTTGGGGGGTCGCATGATACGCGAGATACAAAATTTGCGGGTGTGAAGTGCTGGCCAAGATTAGGCTGTTAGGCTGTTAAGCAGACCGTATCCACGCTGAATCTCGGCAGGTATCTCCTGGGCTGGATTGCAGCCTCTATTGTCACTTGTACTGTATCTTTGCTGTGGTCTAGAGATCGCCACCCACAACTCCCTCTGAAGTTTGCTGCATTATTAGAGGCTCCATCTATCTCAGCCCATGCTTCTTTTACCCGCAAACACAGTAGAGGCTGTGGCTGAACGACGCTAGTCAAGCCAGCTGGAATGATTGCTATATCGGTGTTCACAACAGGTTAAGGTCTGTATTCGATCGTTGTTATGTGTTAGGGTCCTTGTTACGTGTTGGGTATTTGTTAAACTTGTTTGAAAGCCTAGCCTAGTGGCATCTGGTATCTCAAAAAAGTGACTCGCATGATACACGAGATATATGATAAAATCATGTTTTGGGGACGAAAATTTAGAGGTCGCATGATACGTGAGATCGTAGGATACGCGAGTATATATGGTAGTTAAAAGTCATAAATGGAGGTGTCACGAGAGAAAATTAAATATATGATTTGAAGATTTTTTTGTAAATAGTGCTGAAATAGAATGGAGATGAGAATTTTTTTATGCAGCAAGTTGTTCTGATAATAGAATGCACTGCCTGAAAGGGTGGTGGAAGCTGATTTCATAGTAACTTTCAAAACTGAATTGGAAAAGGAAAAATTTGCACGGCTCTGGTGAAGGAGTCTCCTTCTCTGCTGCATGATTCTGTGATTCTATGTTATTGTGATTATGGATTTGCTGTTGGGTTTTTTTGCTGAGAGAGATGTATATGTCGGTACTGCTGAGTCATACTTCTGGTTACACATAACTCTCTGGCCAGACAAAGTGAAGCTCTGCATATGCAAACTGCCTCACTTACAATCACAGAAGTTTACAGCACGGAAGGAGGCCATTTCGGCCCATCGTGTCCACGCTGGCCAACAAGAGGCTATCCAGCCCAATTCCACTTTCCAACATCAAAATATTGGTGTGAACATAACACGACATTTGCCTCTTTGACAACACTAAAAAGTTTAAAGATTAACTTTTTTTTTTACAAAGTTGCCTTTGTATGAGTCACAGTTATACTGCAGTGGGTATGAAGCCAAAGTAGTGTCCGAAATAACTGCCAGATGCGATCTCACACCACTTCCGTTAAACTGAACCTGGGCGGAATCTGGCAGTATACAAGCAATTTTGATATCAAATTGATTAAAAAAATGTGCAGTGTAACTGGCCCAAACAATGTACGCTGTAGATAAAATTAGAAGTTTAAACAAAATCAAGAATATAGGTAAAGAGGACATTCTTTCAAAGTGAATGCACAGCTTGCTAAATCAGAGATCAAAGATAATCTTTTGCATTGAATCAGTATCTGGGATAAACTGATGGCCAGCGTAGAAAATATCCCCCTGCAAAATTCATCAGAGGTAGGTATAACAGATTTTTGTTGCAGACTGGAAGATTAAGTTTTGAACAAATCAGTGACAGATGGGACTACAGTTCTAGAAGTGGATCATAGTATACTTGGCTATTTGTAGCACACAAAGACAGAACAAGTTTTACAGGCTGAGTAACCTTTCCTTGTTCTATGGATTTGTCGGTGTCAACAAGCCAATTAGGCAGTTGCTTTCCTAATGTACAGATATCAGTCCATTACTGGCATCATTCCAATTGCACAATGCAGTACAAGGTTTTAGTACTATCTGGAAAAATTTGTTTACAGAAAAATTTGAATACACAAGTACTTTTTGTGCTCAATTATTTTGGCTCATTTGCTTAAAGAATTTCTTCTTAAATTTTCAAAACACATCATATTCTAAAACATTAAGAATTATCTCTGTATAGAATGCTTGGCCCATTCTGTAGCTCTCCTTTACTTGGCTGGCTTGCCACATAACCTTTTATCTAATGTTTATACTTATGTGGGGAGTGCTGCTGGTACAAGTTATCAAGAGTTCACAATATGACAGGAAGCAAGACCAATTGCTGATTCGCCACCCCCGCCCCGCCCGAGTGGGCCATTGTCTGCAATTCCACAGGGAGAGGCCCAGTTTGCCGCACAACAGTTAGTCATACTACCAGCTTGTGACAAGGAGAAAGCCCAAGCATTTGTCCATATTGGGATTTATGGGAACCACTATGGGGGAGCACTAGGAGACAGTGTTCTAAATCAGTCTCAATTGCAAGCTAGACAACTCCTTTTATTCCCAGTAGTACATTTTGGTAGTTGGGCTCAAAGTTAGGGCATCCCAATATTTAACTCTTAAACTCGGTCTCGCCAGTACTACAGGCTTTCATCGTCGGACTCCTCCCATTCTCTCAACTGCGAAACACAAGAAATACCAGTTGCAAAATTATTCTCTGCACAACACACATCAAGAATGCAAGGTGTACGCAATGCGTAATGGACCGTAACAAGCCGCAATTGTGAAAAGAAATGTCGAACAAAAATAAAAGGTTATCTTAAAACTTTGTGAAAACGAAACCAATTACTTTAACTAAGAAATTGTAAAGTTTGTTTGTACATTAAATTAATCCAAATATAAAAATGGTGGATAGTTTAAATTCATGATCTACAGGGAACATCTTAATAGAGCACCATACTGCCTCAGTTCTCAACACAAAACAATTGAACTTGGTAAGTCCCTCCTCCACATCTTATAGTCACTTACTCTCCCACTTATTTTAGGGATGATTATCTGTTGACTGACTTACAAACGGAAAGGATATTCTAATAAATATTCCTTTAATCTAGTGGGTAGGGGAAGTTCTTGGATCGTCTTGGTACTTTTATTGATTATAATCCTACATAGATGTTGCAATGAAGGTGTTGCAATGTAGAGAGGTTTGGTCAGTTTCAGGTGAATGACTGTGTCTTTAGTCACTGGTGTAATTGACTGGTCATGTGCAGTTTGGGTACTTTTAGATAGCAAGGCATAATGCTGGACAAGATCAACCACGTCTTCAAAATTCTTGAGCTTTGGTTTTGCCAAGACCACTGAATCGAAGCCAAACTTTCCCTCGTTGTACTCAATGCGAAGGTGTGCGGGTCCTGAGCTTGTTTTCACTGAAAGAGTTAGAAGATATTCTGGGTTAGAGCTGTCCCGGACTAGAAATGTGCCTTCAGTGGTTTGATTCAAAATTTGTCGTGCTTCAATTGATGTGAGTGCTCCCCAATACCAGCCTGAATAGAGAAAGAACAATGAGGGAACAGAATAAACCACATCTTTTATTTTATTACATTGCATCTGAAGCTGGTAAACTAGTCAAAGCAGGAGTCTTTGTTCATTTAGCAACATTAAATGTTCTCTTCTAATTTAACTTTTAGCAATACCAAATGCAGTATAACGAACAAGCATAAAGACTATTCTAAATGTCATGAAGATGTACAGCAAGCTCCTCTCAGAAACTGAATTTATTCAATCTCATTTTCCTGTTTCCTCCTCATACACTTTATATTCTGTAATTATTCAGTAACTTTCTTAATGCTGTAATTGAATTAACATCACTTGTCCCCAATATAAAAGCATTATATATTTCAATAAGTCTTTGCAGAAGAAAGTTTCTTCTAATCTCCCCATTTCTGTATCTAGTACTTACCTTGAGGTCATGTCTCTTGTCTTCAATTTATCTAACAATGGAGATGACCTATCTGTATTTACCTTGACGATTTTGGTTATCACTTAAAACTCCTCTATTAACCAAACCCCTCCCAATTCTCCAGTTAGAGAAAATTAAGCTCTAACCTTTTCTGACCCCTCATCCCTGATCATTCTGGTAAACACGCTTTTTGCTTTCTCCAGGGATACTGTATCTCTCCTATAGTGAGGAGCCCAAAACTGCACAGCATTCTAGATCAGGCCTATGATTTTGCAGAGTCATCATTCTTTGGTCTTTTGTTCAATCCCTCTTGATATAAACCCCCAAATCCCATTTGCTTTCTTCAGCCTTTTTCTTTATCCTTAATGATGAGTGGATAGGTTAAAGCAGAGCGTCATTACAGGACAGAGGAGGCCATTCGGCCCATCGAGTCCATGCGTCTCTCTATAGAGCAATCCAGCCAGTCCCATTCCTCCGCTCTATCCATGTAGCCCTGCAAGTTTTTCCCTCGTGCCTATTCAATTTCCTTTTGAATCATTGATCGTCTCCAATTCCATCGGGTAGGCAGCGGGTTCCAGGTCATTACACTTGCTGCGTAAGAAGGTTCTTTTTCACATTCCCCCTGTATCTCTTGCCCAAAACCTTAAATCTGTGACCCCTAGATTCTGTTGTTCCTTGAGTGCACTGAAAACTTACCATTTAATGTGCACTTGCATTCTTTATTCATGTACTCAAAATGTATCACATTTGTTCTGTATTAAACTTTAACTTCTACCTACAGCTCATTGCCTTGACCTTAAGTTCTCCTGCATTCTTCCTGGCAGTCCAGATTTTGATATTATATATAAAAAACACAAAAATGGTCACAATGCGAACCCTTTGGGCATCCCACTAACCAGCACCTGCCAATCCGAGAACAAACACGCCTGGAAATAATGATTTATGAATTGAAAGAGGATTAAATTGATGTATAATCAGATTAAATATTTGCCGTTAAGTATTATTCACCATGTTGATCTTAAATATTAAAAAGAAAGTGTTTATATTGTGATTTTTTAAAATTAAATTAACATGGGGAATTTAAAATTCATAATGGCTTGGTAAGCCCAGACTTCTAAAATATGAAGTGATTTATTCCATGTTAAATGTTTGTGGCTATATTTTTCCTGTGTGTGGAGAATATTAATGCAACAGCCAAATCTGTCTCAGTAACCATCTGGTAAAATTAGCTGAAAATGGGCTGATGCAGACTACTACTGCTTTCAGAAGTACAACATGGGTTACCGACATGTTTAGTAGGCTACCAATAGAAGAAGAGTGCCCAAAGGGCTACCGATTAATATTAAAATTAATTAATAACAGATTTTCTTTCCCTGCTTTCATTAGATTTTCATTGATTTAGTGCTGGCAAATTCCTGGAAAGCTTTGTGTGAAAACAGATGCGGCACTGCAATTTACTGAAATAGTACAAAGATCTTCAAACAAAAAAAATAACATCCATAATTATTGTTTCCACAGGTGTATAAATAGCATTCAGGCAGGTAATAAGAATATAGTTTATTCTTTATGAAGTTAGATTCAGTCAACGTTCCAACAGTATGCTTTTAGAAGGGAGCAAAATCTTATTAAAACATGATTACGGATCACCACTTGATCTCGTTGCAAAAACATGAATCTGAGTTTCCTAAAATTATAAGGACAGACTCGCAAAATAAAAAGAACCAAGTACATAATCGTAAATAAGTTCCTAGACAGAAAACCATATATAAATCACCAGCATGAAGCAGCGGTCTGTATTTGGAAAGGAAAAATATAAATCACCAACATGAAGCAGTGGTCTGTATTTGGAAAGCAAATGAGACTGAACAGAGTGGAACTGTTTATGCTTAGGCTATCTGCCAATTGTGGGTGGAGGGGGGCTGGGGGAGGGGGGATGGGGGAAGGGAACACGGAGGTCGACCTTTTGGAAAATACTTCCGAGATGAAGGATGGCAATCCTGCAAGCCTTTGAAAATATATCCAGTTATATCATTAAGGTGGATGGGAACATCAGGAGTATTTGCATTAATGTTAAAAACAACAGCTCTAATTTCACAGGAGATATTACCTAGAAAACTAACTCATCACAGAAGAGCCCAGTATCTCCACAACCCACACTCAGAAAAGCTATGCAAAGTTAAAAACACTGGACAATTACAGCACAACAGGAATTACATCATGCTAAAGCATCTATGTTTAGCTGGACAACAACCCCATTCATACATTACTGTAGCTGCATGAAGCTCGTCACAGCTGTTTACATAAATAAAATAAAACACAAAACCGTCCATTAATTGAAGTCCTGCAAAAGTATATTTATTGTAAACTATAACGTAATCTCCATGAAATCTATTCAGAAGACAAGAAATTGTGCAACTTCAGAGAGTTATTTCTATTTTATATATATTTTTTTAAAGATAGGCTGGGCAACACACGTAACTGAAGCAAATGCACTTTTATTGACTAGATGTACTTTAGGTGACCAACACTTTTAAATGGACAGCATGTGAAAGCTTCACCTTCCAGTCCAATGTCTAGAGCAACTAAGGCCTTGCCAACCACTGAATGGCCCGTCTCCATTGGCAGGAGCAGGTAATTTCGGCTCAGGTATAACCAGATACGATGAAGCGCGTGTTCGTTTGCCCCCAAAACACTCCAACAACTCCAACCTCGTAAGACCAACCCTGCTTGACTGGTGTAAACATTCACATTCGCCACACTAGACAACCAAGAAACCAATTCAGACATCCCAGTAACCAATTCAATGCCAAATTAGAGGTAGCATTTTGTACAATGACCCCTATCCACAAGGAACAAGGTTAAGATTGCCCAAAACGGTTTCAAATATAAAAATGAACTGTCCTTGAAAGGCAACATAAATCACACCAAAATAACAATGATTACCTTTCTTATGAAGGGACAAATTAGAGTACATCTTACACCAAATATAGTGACATAGAATGATCTGAGTTATTTAATTACTAGTTAGTATGTCTCCTGTTATAGGAGGCTTTTTAATAATATAAAAGGGGGAGAAATTCAGGTCGTTTGCGCCTCCAGGGGCGCTAACGGGACGCAAATAACTTCTTGCCCGGGCACGCCACTGCTACTGACTCCCATGAAATTCTGCAGGAGTTAGCGGCAATGCTAACCAGTAGTGCCCTGCTCCTGCTGGTAGTGTCCCGGGTTGCTGTGCTGGTGATGACGACATCACCACCATGTGTAGTGACACATTTTCACCCCAGAGTGACAATTCGGTGGCACCCTATGCAGTTACCGCAGGCGATGTCTGTGCCAGCTTCACGGGTTGTGTACCGGGCTGTAGGCCGCTCGCAGGCAAAAATTAAAGGGGAGGTGCGGCGCTGACATTAAAATGGCCGACTTACCTTGCCCTCTTCAAATCGTGGGATGCGTGCTGTGATGTTGCAGCCCGGCACTCCGCTTCTGTGCCGGGCTACTGCCACGGCATGCCGCATCCCAGTGGTGGCCCCTTCTTCCTAACACAGAATCCACAGCGTGCCCTCCAAAGGGGAGGGCCCTGTGCTACTGCCAGCGCTATGTGCCTTTCCGCGTAGCGCTGGAAAATTCCAGAGGTTAGCATCCCAGTCCTCCCCCGAGAGGAAGTGGAGCACGTGAATTTGCGCTCCACTTCCTCTCGGGGGCAGTAGACCCAATTCACCTCCCGGGGCAGGACTTCTGCGCCTGGCACAAGAAGTCCCACCTCACAACTGTTACTGCAGTGTGCAATTTCGCCCCCAAAGAGTCTCGGATAGTACAATAGGCTCTTTCTGGTGTGCAACTGGATTTATTGCATACTAGAAATATAGACAGTTTGAGAATATGATGTCATTTCTGTTGTGTTATTGGCATCATATATTTTAAGCATCAGATTTAATTTTATGCTTTGTCATTTCTCCCTTGCCCTCCAATTATTTTTCCTTTTTGCCCAAAAGTTGATTCAGTCTGTGAAACAGTGGCACAGAGACTGGCCACCCTCTGGTACCTCACCCACCTGGCCATTCTTTACTTACGAGCTTTGACTGCAAGGCTTCAAAGGCTATTCAGCCAGAGAGGGTGTTGGAGTGCACTTTCTATCAGGAGTAACTGAATACTGGTTGGGACAGAGAACACTGGCTGATTTTCTCCTCCCTAACCAAAATGGCATTGAGACCAAACATAGCACCTCAAATGCTACCCCAATGGAAAGCAGAACAAACCTGGAATCTTCCTGGCCTGTATCACTCGCTTCTAAGCGAAGTAGTGCATCTACCAATTAAACCATCACAGGGGCTTAATGTGTGTTTAACATTTTCCATCGTTAACATTTTTATCTTGATATCTTGCACTTCTGGGACCAGGTAAGCAAGAGTACAGTCATAAACCTGTTGCAATCAATGAGAAAGACTGTTGAGTTATGTATTTATTGGTCTACTGTGATACTAAATGAATCACAGAAATCTGCTGTCATTGAGCATTATGCAGAACACTGATATTCCTTTGTTGCTCACAACAGCCTCTTGCATTTTATTATAAATTACTTCTAATAAAATATGGCGAACCTTAGCTTTTATAGTCACTCAAAATCAAGTTGCAAAACAGAAATATATTTTTGTCTGATTTTTGGGGGAGGGGATATTTTTGTTTACATGGAGATTGTTAATTATATCATGGAAGGCGGCGGGGGGGGGGGGGGGGGGGGGAGGGGGTGGGGAAACAGAATTGGCTGAGAGGAAAGTCACACATACACAGCTACAATTCAGTGACTGCGAAATTATCCAGGATCACTAACTATTTTTGGCAATTGTAATCCACCTCTCAGCAATATTTAAACAAGCCCAGCACTTCCAAAAAAGATAGATAAGCCAATCTCTAGAATGTATTATTGTAGATTGTGGAATGCCTCGAGGAATGGTGATTGATCACATGATCACTCACAGAACGATCAAATCCCAGTAAGGAACACGCAAAACAATCAGTTTGGGTTTATTTTTACTCTGTGCCCATGCCTCCCATTATTATTCTTAACACTAATCTATGTTTTTTTAAAAAAAAAACATTTTTAGCTTTCTTTCCAAAAATGATTTTAAGGTATACTATTTTATCTTTCCGCTACACAATCAAGTCCCAGTCTACTCAACCTCTCCCCTCAGCTAAACCCAACGCATTAATTTTCCCTCTCTCTTAAACATAAATAAAAGAGGAAAGTGTGTGACAGCCATACAGAATAAGAAAGAATAAGACATTTCGAGAAAGAGCTAGAAACACATGAAGACAGTCAGAAAAGCCGAAAAGATACTGGTGGTGACAATCCAGCAACTAAAGACTTATTGAATCCACCTAAACTAAGCATTATTGCTCAGTCAGTTTAAAAAAAATTAAACAGGAACGTTGTGTAAGGGGGAACTTGCATAAGCATTACAGGTTTTTGGCTCTGTATCACTGATTACTTTCCCAGTAACTATTTTGCCACTCTTTAAAAAAAAAAGGGCTTTATTATTTCATTCCTTTGCTGAAACTGAGCTGCTATGAACTTTGGACTGCATTTCCTAGAAGCAGCCTTGATCTGATGGAATGAGAAAGTGCTTTTTAAAATCAGGAATTAAAGTGCATTACAAACAGACCAGGGATCTTTAGCACTGGAAAGTTACATCAGAGTTTTATGAATTGAAAGTGAGGGCCATCTAAGAATCTCACACACCACGAGGTTTCTTTTTAAAAGGCAAAGAGACTAAATCTGATTTCTCCACCTCCCCCCCCACCTTCCTCTCTCTAGTGCTATTAAATGTTTTAGAACATTGGAATTCCTAAACAGAAAAGGACCACGGTCCATTTAGTTGGGCCTTCTACCATCCTGGCAGTCGCATGACAGAATGATATGGAGTTGTTGACTAATCGTAGTAATCAATCTTTATCAATTAGTCTACAACAGGCCCAGGCATGAGGTGAGGTAACACCCAGAGGTGGAAAGCTTTGGGAGACAGAGGTCCAAGGTTACCTATTCCTCAGCATGCTACACCTACCATATGTCATCTCAAATTACTCATGTGCTGTATCCAAAATTATTTTCTGAAAAATATCTCATTTGCATTTGAACAAATCAATACTTTCTGCTTCTACGGTCTTCCTAGGGATCCTGATTTACCACTCGCACACTGAAATAATGGGCCATAATTTGCTGTCAAAATAACAATAAGGCTAATGGTGCACAGCATTATTTATGCACAAATTTATGTAACTTCGGATGATGGGTAGATGCACGGTTAAACACTAAAACCCAAAATTGCTGTCTGAGTTTCGCCAGTCACCAGTAAATGCATTGAGTGGCGAGAAGTTGCTGGATTTCCATGGTATATACGAACTAAACTCACCTCAGAAAGCTAAGTCTTGCCCATTTCAGTCTAAGTGCCCTTTGAACGACATGGTAAGTATTAATTACTACCAGTCAACCTCTCTGGCACTGAAAATTAACTATTACAAGTGTGGAGTATTATTCCTTCAGGTTTTAATTGCTGTTGGAGATTTTAAAAATATAAAGTTAAAAAAATGTTTAATTTTTCCTTTCTAGCTCTTTGTTCTTTCGCTCTCAATCCAATCTTTCTTTCTTTCCCTTTATTTCTCTTTCTGTACCTGATCATTCTAATTTACATTTGCTTCTCAGTCCTTGCAATGTTAATTTCACAATCCTTCAATCTGACTAGTTAAGGAGATACACAGTTGTTTGCCCTGTTCACTCAGGTCCCAGATGCCCAGTTTCCCTTGCTGTGACGTCATCAGCAACTTGCCATGCAAAAAAGTTAGAAACCTAAACATGCAAGGGCAAGTTTAACAAATGGCAGATGCCATGAGATTCACATCTACAACAAATTATGGCCCAATGTTTCTGCAATTCATTGAATTTACCTCCATTCAAGCACAGGACGTGCCCTCTGGTTCTACTGTTCCGGACAAGGTGAAATAGCTTGTCATGGTCTACATTATCTAGTCCATTTAGAATCCAAAAGACAACAATCATATAACCTCTCAACCTTCACTTTTCCAGTGAGAGCATGCCCAATTTACATAATCGCTGCTCATAATCCAATCCATCCATCCCCTCAATTATTCTGGCTGCTCTCTTCTGTATCCTGTCAATAGCTGCAATACCCTTTTTGTACTGTGCTGACCAAATCTGTAAACCAGTATTCTAAGTGCAGTCACACTAATGATTTATAAAATAGCAGGATAACTTCACTATTTTGGTTCAATATTGACTTGTTAATACATCCGAACATCTGATTTGCTTTTCTCACTGTTACTGAGCATTGTTGCAATAGCTTCAATTTATTGTCAATCAGGACCTCCAGATCTCTTTCATTTTCCATGCACATTATTTTCTTTCCATTTATGTAATAGCCCCTTCTTGGATTTTATGCTGCCATGTGAAGCACTTTGCATTTCTCTACCTGGAATTTCACCTGCCACCTGTCTGCCCAATTTCCAAGTATATTCAAATCCACCTGTAGCTTAAACTTCTTTAGTTTTAGAATCTACCACCGGGAGTTGGACAGGCAGAATTTAAGGAGCTAGGAGAAAAATTAAAGGGTAGGACCTCAAAGGTAGTAATCTCCGGGTTAGTACCAGTGCCATGTGCTAATGAGTACAAAAACAGAAGGATAGAGAGGATGAACACGTGGCTGGAGAGTTGGTGCAGGAGGAAGGGCTTTCTGGGGGAGATGGGACCTGTACAAGCCGGACGGCTTGCATCTCAACAGCGCCGGGACCAATATCCTCACAGGGAATTTTTCTAGTGCTGTTGGGGAAGAGTTTAAACTAGCTTGGCAGGGGGATGGGAACCTGAGAAAAAATTCAATAGGGAAGGAAGTAAAACTGAAATTGGAAAGCAAGAATGTAGAAAGTGAATCTGTAAGACAGAGGAAACAAGGGTTAGCAAGTATTAATTAAGGAGGTCTTTCTGTGCTAAATGGTATATACTTCAATGCAAGGAGTATAGCGAACAAGCGGATGAGCTGAGAGCACAGGTAGATACTTGGAAGTATGACATTATTGCCATTACAGAGACATGGCTGAAAGAGGGGTAGGTTTGGCAGCTCAATATTCCTGGTTACAGTATTTTTAGACAGGACAGAGAGGGAGGGTTAAAAGGGGTGGGGTTGCAGTATTGATTAAATAAACTATTACAGCTGTGAGGAGGGATGATATGTTAGAGGGATAGTCGAATGAGGCCAAATGGGTCAAACCGAAAAATAAAAAAGAGGCAATCACAATGCTGTATTATAGGGACCCCCAAACAATGGGAGGGAGATAGAAGAGCAAATATGTAGGCACATTTCTGTGAAGGCCAAAAATCATAGGGCAATATCAACTATCTTAATAGTGATTGAGACAAATATAGTGTGAAGGGTATAGAGAGAGTGCGGAATTCCTAAAATGCATTCAAGAGAACTTTTTTAGTCAGTATGTAACAAGCCCAACATGGGAGGAGCCGATTCTGGATTTAGTTTTGGAGAACGAAGCTGGAAGTGGGAGAGCACTTGGGTGCCAGTGACCATAATTTAGTCAGATTCAAGGTAGTTATGGATAAGGACAAGGATAGACCAGGAACAAAACTCCAAAATTGGGGAAAAGCTAACTTTGCTAAGTTGAGAAGTAATTTGGCCACAGTGGACCGAAAACAGCTACTTGAAGGTAAATCAGTGTCAGAACAGTGGGAGGCATTCAACGAGGAGATCCGGAGGGCTTAGGCCAAACATGTGCCCTTAAAGAAAAAGGGTGGGAATAACAATTCTAGAGCCTGCTGGATGTCTAGGGGAGGATAAAGAAAAAAAGGGAAGCTTATGTCATATACCAATGGCTAAATACTGTAGAATTTTTGGAGGAATATCAAAAGTTCAGAGGTGAAATTAAAATGATATTAGGAATGCTGAGAGAGCATGAAAAATTCTTGGCAAGTACAATCAAAGAAAACCCAAAGATGTTCGATAAATATATTACGAGCAAGAGGATATCTAAAGAAAGGATAGGGCCTATTAGAGACCATGGGGGTAATAATCTGTGAGTGGAGGCGGAAGATGTGGGTATGGTTCTTAATGAATACTTTGCATCTGTTTTCACAAAGAAAAGGGGCAATGCAGATACTGCTATTGAGGAGGAGTGTGAAATTCTGGGTGAAATAAATATAGTGGGAGAGGAGGTATTAAGGGATTTGGCAGCTTTGAAAGTGGATAAGTCTCAAGATCCGGATGAAATGCATCCCAGGCTGTTGAGCGAAGCAAAAGAGGAAAGAGCAGAGGCCTTGACCATCATTTTTCAGTCCTCTTTGGATTCAGGCATGGTGCCGGAGGACTGCTAATGTGGTATCCTTGTTTAAGAAGCGAGAAAGGGATAGGCCGAATAATTACAGGCCTGTCAGCCTAACCTGGTGGGAAAGTTATTGGAAAAAATCCTGAAGGACAGGATAAATCTACATTTAGAAAGGCAAGGATTAATTAGGGACAGTCAGCATGGATTTGTTAAGGGAAGATCGTGTTTGACCAACCTGATTGAATTTTTCGAGGCAGTAACCAGGAGGGTCGATGAGGGTAGTGCGTATGATATAGTGTGTATGGACTTTAGCAAAGCTTTTGATAAGGTCCCACATGGCAGACTGATCACGAAGGTAAAAGCCCATGAGACCCAGGGCAAAGTGGCAAGTTGGATCCAAAATTGGCTTAGAGGTAGGAAGTGAAGGGTAATGGTTGATGGATTTTTTTTTGTGATTGGAGGAATGTTTCCAGTCGGGTTCCGCAGGGCTCAATATTGGGTCCTTTACTTTTTGTGGTATACATCAATGACCTAGATTTGAATATAGTGGGTATGTTTAAAAAGTTTGCAGATAACACTAAAATTGGATGTGTGGTTGATAATGAAGAGGAAAGTCATGGGCTGCAGGAGGTTATCAATCTATTGGTCAGGTGGGCAGAATAGTGGCAAATGGAAGTGTGAGGTAATGCACTTGGGGAAGGCCAATAAGGAAAGTGTATACACATTAAATGTTAGGCGACTTAGAAGTGTAGATGAACAAAGGGACCTTGGAGTGCTTGTCCACAGATCCCTGAAAGTAGCAGGCCAGGTGAATAAAGTGGTTAAGAAGGTAAGAAGGCATACGGAATGCTTGCCTTTATTGGCCGAGGCATAGAATACAAGAGGAGGGAGGTTATGCTCAAATTGTATAATATACTGGTTAGGTCACAGCTGGAATACTGTGTGCCGTTCTGGTCGCCGTATTATAGGAAGGACGTGATTGCACTGGAGAGGGTGCAGAGGAGAGTTATGAGGATGCTGCCTGGAATGGAGAATCTTAGTTATGAGGACAGATTGGATAGGTTGGGTTTGTTCTCCTTGTAATAGGAGGCTGAGGTGAGACCTCATTGAGGTGTATAAAATTTTGAGGGGCCTGGATATAGTGGATAGCAAGGGCCTATTTCCCTTGGTGGGGGGGCCAATTATGAGGGGGAATAGGTTTAAGGTGGAAGATTGAGAGGGGATTTGAGGGGAAGCTTCTTCACGCAGAGGGTTGTGGATGTCTGGAACTCATCGTCTGGAAAGGTGGTAGAGGCAAAAACCCTCACCATATTTAAAAGGTGCTTGGATGGGCACATGAAGTGCCATAGCCTGTAGGGTTATTGACCTAGAGCTGGTAAGTGGGATTAGACTGGATAACCTCTTGTTGGCTGGTGCAGATATGATGGTAAGTACTTCAGGGAATCGAAGACGGCCAGAGTGATCTCCTGGACTAGTTTTGATCGCCTGGATGGGTCGGAGAGGAATTTTCCCAGATTTTTTTTCCCCCAATTGGCCTGGGGTTTTATCTGTTTTTTTGCCTCTCCCAGGAGAGTGGGGTGGAGTGTAAAATGTTGCGATGCATGAGGCATTGCAGTTGTGTGGGGTGGACTGGTTGAGCTGATACTCTTTACCTGTCCGCCATTGTTCATTGGTTTATAGGTAACCTTCAGGGCTGCTGACCAAGGGCCGCATGGCTTTGTTAGCTGGCGTGGACACGATGGTCTGATAAGGCCTCCTTCTGCGTTGTAAATTTCTATGTTCTATCTACTTGAGGATGAGGAACTTATGAGGGTTATGGACAAAAAGCAGAGGCGTGGGACTAAGCACGACTGCTCTTTCAAAGAGCACTACAGGCCAAATGGCCTTTTTCTGTGTTGTAAGTTTCTATGATTGTGATTCGTTAGCTTTGTATCAAATACACATTGTGCTTGTGACTCCTAGCTCCAAATCGTTAATGAAGATATTAAACAAAATATGTCACAAAAAAAAGACCCCATGGGACCTCACTAATAATATTATCCCAGGGTTAAGACAATCCCTGGACCACCAACAGTTGGGTTCTATTGGTCATCCAATTACGTATCAATTGTAAAATATTCCCACTAATTCCCATTTTATTTTCAGTACCAGCCTAAAATCCAAGTAACCACATCCACTGTCCCACCCCTATCAAGCTCCTTTGTCACAAAGAAAACCAGCAAGTTAAATTGGCAAGATCTCCTCTCCATTACCCCATATTGTCTTAATGTTATTTCTATCCATATGCCCCATGATCTTTCCTTTTGTAAGAGTTTGCATAACTTTACCCACAATGGATATCAACCTCCCTGGTCTGTAATTTTCTGGGTTACTTTTGCTACCTTTAAAAAAAATATTAGGTGTAACATCTGCCTTGCTCCAGTCTGTAGGCACTTCTCTAATATTCAGAGATTTCTGGAAGATTTGTGCCAGAGTTCCTTGTTATGTAGCACTATGCAGCATCAGTTGTCAGGCCCTTACCCAATCCCACTTTCATGCTCCACTCCATCCCTTGTTTTACTTTTCGCTTATTCTAACTAAAAAATGTTTTGTTATCCTTCACTTCTCTTGCCATATTCAATGCAAAATTTATCTTTGCCATTTGATGCCCTTTTTTATACTCCAGGCATTCCTTTTGGTATTGAATCTGTCTGGATGAACACCCAATATGGACATCATTGTGGGGGGTTATGTGGAATTACTGAATCTAATTGTGTGAAGGAACTGAATTAAATTCAGTCAAGATTTACAATTGTGGGTCAACAGAAGAACCACCAAAATTGATCACAGAATACTTCTGACTTGACCTCTCCAAGTGTTGTTTATTTTCATTTACACAGAAATGAAAGAGTTACGGTGTGCTAAAGAGTGGTTGACGAAGTGTCAGAGGTAGAATGAGCTGCACTAGAAGATACTGACAGCTTGTCAAAAAGTAAACATTTTCCCTTTATTCCCCATTCGTAAATCAAGTTTTGCTATTATAGCCAAGTTTTTAAAAATATAACTTCCCATCATTAAAGGAAATTCGACAATATTTATGCTGAGCTGGGTTTTACTGAAAAATAAAATAGAACACTCAAAATATGAGTATTTTACTCAGAATACTACACTTTGTTTTCTTAGCTTCCAATAGTCTGGTTTATACAGTTGCTTATATCAATAGTTTACACTTGGTGTTTTATGCCTCCACTCAGGATGTGCACACTGTCCTGTTTAATAATTCCCTACTCTGCTATTTATTTCAATAAAGAGTTTAAATGTTTTGTTTTTGGCCATTTCACATGATGTTATAACCTGTCTCACCTGCAACCCCTGCTCTTGTAGTTTTCTTTTTGATAATGTTGAGGCAAGTAAAAATGCATCTAAACTAAACAGTGAGCATTTAAAAATATGTATCTTCTTTTCATATTCTTAAATAGTGGCATGCAAAGTTCTTCCTTACTGTTTGTCCATCTGAAGTCTGAATTTATTACAGTTCAAAATTAATTATAGCAGTGTGTAATTTACAAAGTTAATGTTGATTTCAGAAAGAACAAATGAAAAATAATCCTTTCTAAATATGTCCCATTCTCTCGCTATTATAACAGAATGGCACATGAATTAATGTAATATATATTTGAATAATTATCTTCCCGATTTCTGTAAGGGAAAGTTGCTAAACTTCCCGTCTACATTGATTGTTTGGTATTTTGAAACTTTCAACTTGCTGACAATACTCCAAAAAGTTACAAGAATTTTAACCGAAAATTTCAGTACCTTGCAAAAAAATATTTACTGTTAGAATTAACAGGACAGATTTCTCATATAGTTGTGAGATAGATAGCATTTGAACCATTAAACCACAACGGACAAGATATATCTGGGATAAAATATGTAGCATTCATACCGGGTGTTAAATCAAATCAAATCCCTATTTATAGAAAAAATCAACAGTGGGCACTCCGTTCTAGTAGAACAAAGGAGCTATCTCACTCCAGCACATTTTAAAAAGAGCTCTATTCACAAACCGACCCACGCATATCCAGACAGGCATGATTTAAAATCCATATGTTCATGCATACTGTACCTGTGAGCTCCAAATGACTCATGGTGCAGGAGATACGGAACAAATCAGAATGTCCTTCCCGGAGGTCGGGCGGGTCCTGAGGCGAGTTGCTGGTGCACAGCTGGGTGACTGCTTTCTCCTGACAGATCATAGAAATGGTGAATTCAAATAAGCGCCGAACCCACTTCAATAACATCGGCCAGGAAGAGCTTGCTTATATCGCCCTAAATCTGGACAAGGAGCAAGATGGTCAATAGTGAAACTGCCACAAACTCTTCACACATTTAAGTGCTAATACAATGCGGCTACTCCAAAATAAATCTTCAGGAGCGAACCTCACGCGAACCCCAACAGCCGATCTAAACGAATTAAATTTTGTCTCCAGCACCTTTTTCGCAATTCAGGTTCATTTCCCAAGCAGGAACACAACAGCAGGCGCGCCTACTACAGTAGTAACATTAATGTATGCAGGTAAGACCGAGAAATGCTTTCGAGTAAAAATCAATCGCTCCGATATAACGATTCGCAATTGTACATTTCAGATCCAGTTGCTGTGCTCGCTGCTCAGTCAAAAAAAAATGAATGATGTTGCCACCAACATTCGTTGAAGTTAATTAATAAATAAATCATTTGCATGGACTAATTGCTCCATCTCCCCCACCCCACACAGGCGGGTTACTGAATACCGAACGAATATGCTCTCCGTGTACCACGGTTCTAAAACATTAACACACACCTTTGGAAGAAAAGCGGAGCGGTTCTCGTTTAGTAATCCGGTTCAGTGGCTTGCGAACATCGTGCCGAGCCTGGGAAGCAGCACACCGTCACCTCGTGTAACTCCACTATTAACAGCCAGTCACTTATTGAATAGATTCGGCCTAATGCAACCTTCTCTCTCGATCCCGACAGGCGAAGTCGAAGCACACGGGCGCATATATGTGTGTGTGTGTATGTCAAATAAAACGAAAATGGAAAACCTTTTGTTCGTTTGTGATTCTTGGAATTACTTAACCCTTTGAACAAAAGCTCTGCTTCATTTCCCACTGCCCCAATGAATCCTCGGCTCCAGTGATGCGCGCCACACTCTCAACTTCATACGCACACAGCCCGTTTGGCTTTCGACTTTTTCACCCCTCAATTATTCAATTTAGATTCGCTAGTGATCAGCGAGGGGAAGGGAAGATTTCCGACGCGTACCTTCCAAGTTGTGGCGAACGGGTCGGGGATTTGTTTTTACCGAAAACAAGAGAGGAATTTTAAGCGAAAGGTCACGGGGCGATCAGCAGACAGAACGCCCCGACCCAGGGAGCAGACCGAATCTCCACTCCAACTGCTCACACTCAACCTCAGGTCCCCCCTCACAGTCATCACCGAATGCGTTAACGTCTGAGACACGCCTACGAAGCTCCAACGCCTCCTGCTTCCCGTTTAACACCCCCCCCCCCCCAAAAAAAAAAATACAAGCAACTTGGGGTGTTGTGAGAGAATGGTTGACAAACAACAAATTGTTGGAGGAAGCATCATTGGTAGAAATGCAAAGGTTGGGCAGGACAGATCTCTGCGGGCTAGTGAGGGATGCTACTACGGTAAGTGGCTGTCTTTTTTCTTTGTCGTCGCTTTGCAGTGAGTTACTGATGCAAAACATTTGCAAGCCGCCTCTTTTTTTTGGTTCAACAGGGCAGCTTGCTGAGTTCTGGCCCGCGGTTTCCAGGCACAGGCGCACGCGCTGCTTTCCAGGAACTTTCCAAGAATCAGCGTCACCTGCTCTTGTTGCCGTTTGGGCGTCGACCAATCGGCGGCAGCTCGACCTCCGCCTGCTATTGTGACGTCGCGGCCGGGGGCGGGGTCCAGTGACGTTGCGCCGGCTGACTGAGGATTGAGCTGCGACATGGGTGAAGGAAAAGCTGCTGGCCGGGGGTGGGATAGTTGCTTGGGTAGATGTAGCCCAGTGACTCGGGGCCCGGGCCGGAGAATGCAAGCGCAGCGCTGGAAGCTGCATCACTTGCACAACGTTGCTGGCTGGCAGCCCTTCAGAACGCGTTTATCATTAAAACCGGGACCGTGCTTTGAAACCAAAAAAACAAATTGTGGATGCTCTCTCTTATCGCCCGAACACACTTCACTGTTTCAGAGTTAACCCAAGTTGCAAACGCAAATTGCGCAATTATATATGATCGGGCATCGCCATACCGCGACGATTTTATTTTTGAGCTCTCAGGTAATTTTCTTTTTTGCAGTGGCGCCGCTGAATTTAGCACCGCACGTCTGCATTTACTACAGAAAATGCTAACGTTGTTGGAGATGTGTGTGCAAAATAGGCTATAATTTGCATGTAAAAATAAGACAGACTTTCGATAACTGCGCTGAGGGCGAGAACAATAAGCCAAGTAAATATTTGAACGAGGAAAAAATTGTAGGGATGAGGAAAGAGCCGGGGAGTGGGACTGACTCGATGGGCTGAATGGTCTTCATCTGTGCTGTACTGTTCTACGAAGCAGTTATTACACAAAATGAATATTTTTATGGGTGCTCATTAACTTGTAACATCAGTCTTAAGTTTCAAAGACGCATCGTTCCCAAGTTGAAGTTGCTAAAAACTATGTACATCAGTATTTGTATTTCTATATTGTACAATGTTTTAAGAATAAATATTTGCAAGATTCAACTGTGTAACATCCGTCTGGATCAACCAAGCAGTAATTGTTTAGCGGTTACAATCTGACTGGTTTATTTTATCAGCAATTCATAATGAGACAGGATTAATAAACAATCTCCTAGTAAAGGGTCCTCTCAGAATGAATGATCCATAGCAGGATTGAGTTTCAAATTCAGATGGAGGGTGGATCTCTAACCAGCGTAATACGCTTAAATAAAGGAGACTATGAAGGTATGAGAGCAAAGTTGGTTAAAGTGGACTGGGAAAATTGATTAAAGTGTAGGACGGTTGATGAACAGTGGTGTACATTTAAGGAGATATTTCACAACTCTCGAAAAATATATTCCACTGAGGAGGAAAGGGTGCAAGAGAAAAGAGAGCCATCCATGGTTAACTAAAGAAATAAAGGAAAAATTTAAAAACAAGGGCATACAATGTGGCCAAAACTAATGGGAGGATAGAAGATTGGGATGTGTTTAAAAGCCAACAGAGAATGACTTTTCAAAAAATTGAGAAGATAGATTATGAAAGTAAACTAGCATGAAATATAAAAACAGATAGCAAGAGTTTCTATACGTATATAAAAAGGAAAAGAGTGGCTAGAGTAAATGTTGGTCCCTTAGAGGACGAGACAGGGGAATTAGTAATGGGGAACATGGAGATGGCAGAAACTCTGAACAAATATTTTGTATCAGTCTTTACGGTAGAGGACACTAACAATATCCCAACAGTGAAGGGGCTATAGGGGGGAAGGAACTTAACACAATCACAATCACTAAGTACTCAGTAAGATAATGGGACTAAAGGCAGATAAATCCCCTGGACCTGATGGCTTGCATCCTAGGGTCTTAAGAGAAGTAGCGGCAGGGATTGTGGATGCATTGGTTATAATTTACCAAAATTCCCTGGATTCTGGGGAGTTCCCAGCAGATTGGAAAACTGCAAATGAAATGCCCCTATTTAAAAAAAGGAGGCAGACAAAAAGCAGGAAACTTTAGACCAGTTAGCCTAACATCTGTGGTTGGGAAAATGTTGGAATCCATTATTAAAGAAGCAGTAGCAGGACATTTGGAAAAGCAAAATTCGGTCAGGCAGAGTCAGCATGGATTTATGAAGGGGAAATCATGTTTGACAAATTTGCTGGAATTCTTTGAGGATGTAGTGAGCAGGGTGCATAAAGGGAAACCAGTGGATGTGGTGCATTTGGACTTCCAGAAGGCTTTTGACAAGGTGCCACATAAAAGTTCACGGGGTTGGGGGTAATATATTAGCATGGATAGAGGATTGGCTAACAAACCGAAAACAGAGTTGGGATAAATGGTTCATTCTCGGGTTGGCAATCAGGAACTAGTGGGGTACTGCAGGGATCAGTGCTGGGACCCCAACTATTTACAATCTATATTAACGACTTGGAAAAAGAGACCGAGTGTAACGTAGCCAAGTTTGCTGACAATACAAAGATGGGAGGAAAAGCAATGTGTGAGGAGGACACCAAAAATCTGCAAAAGGACATAGACAGACTAAGTGAGTGGGAAAAAATTTGGCAGATGGAGTATAATGTTGGAAAATGTGAGGTCATGCAATTTGACAGAAAAAAATCAAAGAGCAGGTTATTATTTAAATGGAGAGAGATTGCAAAGTGCTGCAGTATAGCAGGACCTGGGAGTACTTGTGCAAGAAATGCAAAAGATTAGTATGCAGGTACAGCAAGTGATCAGGAAGGCCAATGGAATCTTGGCCTTTATAGCGAAGGGGATGGAGTATAAAAGCAGGGAAATCTTGCTACAGTTGTACAGGGTATTGGTGAGCCCACACCTGAAATACTGTGTGCAGTTTTGGTTTCCATATTTACGTAAGGATATACTTGCTTTGGAGGCAGTTCAGAGAAGGTTCACTAGGTTGATTCTGGAGATGAGAGGGTTGTCTTTATGAGGAAAGGTTGAGTAGGTTGGGCCTCTACTCATTGGAATTCAGCAGAATGAGAGGTGATCTTATTGAAACGTATAAGATTATGAGGGGGCTTAACAAGGTGGATGCAGAGAGGTTGTTTCCACGATAGGGGAGACTAGAACTAGAGGGCACAATCTTAGAATAAGGGGCTGCCCATTTAAAACTGAGATGAGGAGAAATTTCTTCTCTGAGGGTGTGGATCTGTGGAGCTCACTGCCTCAGAGAGCTGTGGAAGCTGGGACATTGAATACATTTAAGACAGAAATAGAGTTTCTTAAATGATAAGGGAATAAGGGGTTATGAGGAGCGGGCAGGGAGGTGCACCTGAGTCCATGATCGGATCAGCCATGATCGTATTGAATAGCGGAGCAGGCTCGAGGGGTCGTATGGGCCTACTCCTGCTCCTATTTCTTATGCTGTTATATCAGACACAATACATCTGATTCATTGGCTGTGTTTTTCCATATATTCGAGTGCATTTTGTTCCGTATGTTGATCTCGTTTAAGTATTTTTTTAAATCACAGATATAAAATAATACAAGAGAAGAGTTTGATTCTACAGAGACCTATAATTGAAGAAGATTGCTAGTGCTCTGATAGAATTTATCATTTTACATGGCAGCTGGTGACCACTGGGGAGGTGCGCTCATTTTGTAGAAAATAGTGGGAATGGGTGGTGGGGTTGGGAATCATCCTTTTTTCATCCCAATAAGCATAATTTTTTTGCCCACAATGTTGATATCCATGCAGAGAATGAATAACTGGTACATTTTAAAAGTGCCAATTTAATATTGAAGTCGCTGGAACTGGGGGAAGGGCAGATGTCTGCATCTGACCATGTTATAGGAACATAGTGACAATGTTGCATCTGAAAGCGTCTCCTTGTCGAACACAGAACATAAAAAAAAGGAAAGGGCAAACTGCACCGGTGGGAGAGGAAGTTTGTAACCGTGGAGAAATCAGATGTGGACGAGTAAAGACAAAAGAGTCAGTCAGGACGCCAACGAAGCTGAAAAGTACTGATCAAACAAAACTAATATTACGTGAAGCACAGCAAAAACTAATTAGTGGGAAATAAAGAGGCCAAGTCCAATAGCAGCAAGAGGGGAAAGAGACAAATGGGATCGCGTGCAAACTGCTTGAGGAAGTTTTACAACAGCAAATACATTTTAGGCCTCAACCAATTGGCAACAATGCCGCATAGTCCGCCAATTGATACATAAGGGATGATTCGGTTTAGTACTGCAGTAATTCTAGTCTAAATCTGCAAGTCTGTACAAACAACAAGCAGTTTAGCATCTCGAAGATGGAAGAAGCGCGACTGCTCTCCAGTTTCACCGTTCTAGTATTAGGCTACAGCGTCCTCTAGTGGAATTACACAGTATGTGCAGTTATATCGTTCTTTTCACGTCGTCAGCATATCCCAAAGTACTTAGCGGCCAATGAATTACTTTTGAAGAGTAGTTACTGTAATTATGTAAGCAAATGCTCAAAGTCCCCAAAACAGCTAATGATCGAAATAATCAACTAATCTGTTCAGTTGTAAGTGTTAGCCAATACATTCCCCCTTCTTTTCATGTACCCGAAGTGCCATGAGATAGATTTGCATCCAGTTGAAGAGAGAGGCAGGGTCTCTGTTTAATGCCTCATCCAAAATACACCACTTCCAACAATCCCTCAGTACAGCACTGAAATCTCAACCTAGAACATGCAATCAAGTCATACGTTCTAAGGTTGCTTCCACTAAGCCAAATTGACATTTGCTTGGGTAGAAAAAAATAAGATCCAGTACAATATTTTAATGAGCCTCAGCTGATCCAAATAGAACATTTCTAATTGGATAATAGAAATATTAAGTAAAGGAAATACCAAGGTTATATATATATATATATTTCCAGGCTGTAAAATTATATTACTAGCCCTAGTGTTTTAATTCCTATCTCCTAATATAGAAACATAGAAAATAGGTGCAGGAGTAGGCCATTCGGCCCTTCTAACCTGCACCGCCATTCAATGAGTTCATGGCTGAACATGCAACTTCAGTACCCCATTCCTGCTTTCTCGCCATACCCCTTGATCCCCCTAGTAGTAAGGACTTCATCTAACTCCTTTTTGAATATATTTAGTGAATTGGCCTCAACAACTTTCTGTGGTAGAGAATTCCACAGGTTCACCACTCTCTGGGTGAAGAAATTCCTCCTCATCTCGGTCCTAAATGGCTTACCCCTTATCCTTAGACTGTGTCCCCTGGTTCTGGACTTCCCCAACATTGGGAACATTCTTCCTGCATCTAACCTGTCTAACCCCGTCAGAATTTTAAACGTTTCTATGAGGTCTCCTCTCATTCTTCTGAACTCCAGTGAATACAAGCCCAGTTGTATTCCAGATAAGTTGGCGTTCTGATACATCGGTTGTCCAAGTGCTAACAAGGGGATATAGACAGGCTAAGTGAGTGGGCAAGAACATGGCAAATGGAATATAATATGGAGAAATGTGAAGTTATCCACTTTGGTAGGAAAAATAGAAAAGCAGAGTAATTTTTAAACAGATTGGGAAATGTTGGTGTTCAGAGGGACCTGGTTGTCCTTGTACACAAATCACTGAAAATTAACATGCAGGTACAACAAGCAATTAAGAAAGCGAATTGTATGTTGGCCTTTATTACAAGATGATTTGAGTATAAGTGTCAAGATGTCTTACTGCAATTATGTAAGGCCCTGGTGAGAGCACACCTGGATTATTGTGTACAGTTTTGGTTTCCTTACCTAAGGAAGGATATACTTGCCATGGAGGGAGTGCAACAAAGGTTTACCAGACTGATTCCTGGGGTGGAGAGATTGAGTAGACTTGGCCTACATTCTCCAGAGTATAAAAGAATGAGAGGTGATCTCATTGAAACATACAAAATTCTTAGAGCTTGACAGGGTAGATGTTTCCCCTGGCTGGGGAGTCTAGAACCAGAGTTCACAGTCTCAGAATAAAGGGTCAGCTATTTAGGACTGAGATGAGGAGAAATTTCTTCATTGAGGGTGGTGAATCTTTGGAATTCTCTATCCCAGAGGGCTGTGGATGCTCAGTCGTTCAATACATTCAACACAGAGATCGATAGATTTTTGGATATTAAGGGATATTGGGATAGTGCACGAAAGTGGAGTTGAGGTAGAGGATCAGCCATGAGTTTATTGAATGACGGAACAGGCTCAAGGGGCGAAATAGCTTACTCCTGCTCCTATTTCTTGTATAACCTTATCAGAAAAGTAGTGAATGAGGGAAGAAGGTGAGGGTTGCTCTGGTATCTCTTGCTTTAGACATAACAGGGCCACTTTTTTTGTCCTTTGAGCCAGGGGAAGTTATTCCCCAATTAAAAATCATTAAAAAATGGACAGAGACCCTTCTTTATGTTGCCCTGATATTTCTGGTTTCCTCCTGAGGTGGGGTGAAGTCCTATGCCTACAACAGGCTAAAGACAACTGTATTAATGGGAAGCTGGAGGATATTCTCATGGTCTGCTTGCTTTATTTTCCTCTTGGATCACCATGAGTACCCATTTTGAAGGATGTCCAGAACAAATGAGGCTTGCGTCCTGTTCTCAGGCTCTCTTGGAAGAATCAGAGAAAGGGCAGCAAAAAATAAAGATCCATGGTGAGTTCCTTTTTTCCAGGGATAGGGATCAGAGGCTGACTTTTCTCCTCGCACTGAATTCCACCAGGGATCAGACCTGCACGAGGAAGCATTTGGCTCATGTTAATGACCCGAGCCTGGAAATATAAGTGGGTCCAGACCATTTTTTTAAATTTTTTTTTATTCGTAGCCAATCTTTCCAATTCTCTGTCAAATCACAAACGCCAGAGGTCACCTTGCACACATCAAGGATCACTCTGCGCCAATGCTCTTAGCCAAAAGGCCGAGAGCCACTGCACCGTTCCTGGAAGTACTACAATACCAGGTTCGTGCCATGGAGGTGGACGGGTCAGCAACCCCACACACCTCCGTGGAGGTGGATGGGTCAATCCACCCCATCCACCTTTGCAGGCAGAGTTCAGTTCAGGTGCACTGCAGCTGCCTGGTAATTAGGTGTAAGAGGCACAGAAAACTGGTCCAACATTTTCTGCCAAATCCAAATATAGTGTCTGATATATGGAGGGTTGATTGGGCAAATAATGGTACTTCTTTCTCTTGGGAGGGAGAGGAATATTGCATGAAATGAGCATGAATACACCAATTTCCCATTACATGAGATCTTGTAATCTGCCAATTGTTGATAAAGTAATTTGTATTAATCAAGTTCATTTGAAAGGTCACATGGTTCTGGAAGAGGGAGTGACAAAGATGGCTACAAGTAGCCATCCCAAGGTTTTAACACAACTGATTCTCTTTCCCCCTCTCCCCTCCCCCATGAACTGGATGTATGGGGAATTAAATTGTGACTATATGTCATTAAGATGAAATTCTGCACTATTGAAGGCAAGCTCATTGGGTGAATTTTCACGGTTTGGGTTGATGGCCTATCATTTAAATAACAAACATAGTTGCATGTATGAAAATCAGAGACATGCAATTATTATGGCAGGTATTTGGTAAAGACCCAGGGAATAGAAGGGTCTTCATACACATACACTGGTTTGGTGTTTACTACTTGAAAATACAAACATTTTCATGTGCATTCCATGACAAACTAAGTAGAAGGCAGCATCTTTTAAGTAGATTGTTTTGAGCAAGTTCTTTCACTCGATCTTTATCATTTTTGGACGTGATTATCTTTACTTTTTTGCTTTATTAATTTTCCCAACTTATGGGAAAAAAATCTGGTCTTAATTTTATCCTTATAGAAGCACAGCTGAGATCAGTAACTCATCATATGGTATACAAACCTACACTATAGACGAGAGGCGAACTCTTCTTGAGAACTATTAGTGAAAATAAAATCTGATTCCCCCTTTTGTACAAGTAATAGAAAATTTAATTCTGTCACCTTGGGATCCACCTGTTAAACTTCAAAACTTTGTGTAAGGCTATTGGCAATGAGGGAACCCATTGAGGGTTTCTGACCTAGGCATTTGCTCACGAGGAGCACCTACTGTTCCCGACCTTGTCCATTTTTCCTGGGGAATTGTGCTCACATGGGTGAGGCAGTAGGTGTTTATAATTACTTACTGGCCTTGTGTGCCCCACCTATAATTCCTCCCTTATGGGTGGGGCATACAAGGCCAGTAATTATAAATACCACAGGAGTTTAAGACTGTGTTTCAATAAAGACCACCCCTAATACAGTCTTGAAAGGCATTGTAATTTAAAAGAAATCCCAGTTATTTTGGCTAGCATACAAATGGTACATGATCTAGAATTAACTTAATGTCAACTAGACATTTGGACATCTATCAACTTTTACTGCTAACCCCTATTTACGGTTCTCCTCCTGCTGCAAAACAAAAGTAGAAAGCTAACAAGATTATTGCTCTAACTGATTGTTGGTTTCATATCTTGCCACTCTTCCCTTAGAGAATAGTGCGAGGCAATGGAAGGATTCGCAGGCTGATTAACAGTCCGACGGGCTGTGACATGAATGTTCCTGCCATGACTATAACCATCTTTATACCAGCCAATAGTATGGTTAATCCTATATAGCATACAGTAGCAGAAGGATTTTATAGGCTCCCACAACCCATACAATTATGGGGTCCAGACCCACCAAACATGAGTATTTCACTAGAAGCCAACCTAGAATTTAGAGCCAGTGCTCCAATCTCCACTGTGACTGGCTAGAACAGGATTTAAACCCTGTACCTTCTGTATCAAAGGCAGGAATGCTCCAACAAACCAACTCACTGGTGAGAGGCTGTATTAGAACAAGGTTAAGCAGGAATGAGCTAACGCATTTACTGAACTTGTAACCGATAATTGAGTTGCTTTCTGTGGTTAACGTGCAATATTAATTTGGGTTAATGCTGGCATTATTGGGCCAGATTTTTGCTGAGCAAAATAACTGAATGATGTATGGCGTTAATGCACAAATTGGCTAGTAACTTGCAACGAGGAAGAGAGAGCCCATGAATTGCCAATTGCCACAAGTTGCTGGTCGACCTACGCTACTCCATTAGCTTCGCAAAAACATCGCGCCCTTAATCTCCCTATGCTTATCATGAAGTTGTTGCATTTGCACATTAATTGTCCATTAAACTCAGCACTGAAAGTTAAGTCTAGTAATTTAGGTAAGTACCCATTAAAATATAATTGTTAATGACTGTCAATCAAACTCTTGCCCAGAAAATAAAAAGTATGGTCTCATTGCTTCAAGTTGTGAATTGTTTTACATTTTAAATGTAAATTTGTTTATCTTTTTCTCTTCTGAATTCAATCTTTATTTCTTTGTGCCTGATTTGACATTTAACTCTAATTTACCCTCATTCTCAGTCCTTCCTGTGTTGATTTCTCAATTTTTAAATCCAATTGGTTAAGGAGATCCTGTTTGTCCCATTGTTCACAACGGTGGATCAAGACAACAGGACCCTTTATTAGCTTGCAGTTCCAGCAACTTGGTGGGCAAAAATGTTTAAAATTGTGAAATTGTAAGTCTAACTAACAAGGCATTCTGCCAGATGCCCCGCTCCAGCAAAATCTGGCCCATTAAATTTGCATTTGGTTTCCTCAAACTATACTAAAAATATAATTTCTACATGGATACAAAATACAAGCACAGGTACAATGGACCGAATAGCCTTCTGGGCTGTACGATTCTTTTTATTTATATGTTTAAAAACTAATTCATGTGCTAAAATGGGCAGACATGTGCTGGGTGAAATTTAATGCCAAGAGTGTGAAGTGATTCATTTTGGTAGGAAGAATGAGGCAGCGCAATATGAACTAAGTGGTACAATTTTAAAAGGGGTACAGGAAGAGACCTAGGATTTTTGTACACAATTCTTTGAAGGTAGTAGGACAAGTTGAGAAGGATGTTACAAAGGCACATGGGATCCTTGGCTTTATTAATAGGCAGAGTATAAAAGCAAGGAAGTTATGCTGAACCTTTATAAAACACTGATTTGGCCTCAGCTGGACTATGGTGGTCAATTTTGGTCACCAACTTTAGGACCTATGGCAAGGCCCTGGAGAGGGTGCAGAAAAGATTTACTAGAATGGTACCAGGGCTGAGGAACTTCAGTTACATGGAGAAGCTGGGGTTGTTCATAAGATTTGGATTTAAATAGCGTCTTTCACGATCACCGGATGTCTCAAAATGCTCCACAGCCAATTAAGTACTTATGGAGATAGTTACTGTTGTAAGGCAGTAAAATGTAGTAGCCAATTTGCGCACGAGCAAACTTCCACAAACAGCAATGTGATGATAAAAGAGATTAGCTGGTCATTATGTTGATTGAGGGATAAATATTGACCAGGACACAGGGGATTAACTCCCCTGTTCTTCAAAATGCCATGGGATCTTTTACGTCCACTTGAGCGCAGGTGGGCCCTTCATTTAACGTCTCATCCGAAAGATGGCACCTCCAACAGTGCAGCACTCCCGTGTCTGCATAGGGTTTTGTGCTCAAATCCCTTAAGAGTAGAGAAGGGAAAAGAGATTTGAGTAAATAAGGAGACACAGTTTCCACTGGCAGAAGAGTCAGTAACCACAGAACAGATTTAAGGTGACTGGCAAAGAGGCGATATGAGGAAAAACTTTAAAAAAAAACATGAGTTCTTATTATCTGGAATGCACTGCCTGAAAGTATGGTAGAAGCAGATTCAATCGTAACATTCAAAAGAGAATTGGACATTTGAAAGGAAAAAAATACACGGCTTTAGGGAAAGAGCAGAGTAGGATTAACTGGCTAGCTCTACCAAAGATGAAGTCCTTACTACTCGGGGGATCAAGGGGTATGGCGTGAAAGCAGGAAGGGGGTACTGAAGTTTCATGTTCAGCCATGAACTCATTGAATGGCGGTGCAGGCTAGAAGGGCTGAATGGCCTGCTCCTGCACCTATTTTCTATGTTTCTATGTTTCAAAGGCATGAGGGGGCAAATGGCCTCCTTTGCTGTATATGATAGAATTCTAGAGTGGGCTTTGAGGGGAAACAAAATAGCCACCGAGTACTTGGGAGAATTTTTCCCTTCTGGGTAGTGCTGGTATTGGTGCCTGAGCAGTGGTAACATTTCTTATCCTTTACCAACAATGATATGTTTGATGAGCATGGTTAATGCAACAGGTAATTTGTCAATCATGCTATGTGAAGCGTGATGCATCCTAGATGTTTAAGTGTGGAAATTTGGTGTAACACCTTGCTTTTATCATGACATTTGACTGTCTAAATTTCAGACCTCAGATTTTCAATTTGCATTAAAAAAAATGGACCATCGAAAAAATTCCTGTGAAGCAAAAGTGATTAGTCATAAAATAAATTTTATGATTAAAACGCACTTTTGCTTCACTGGAGTACACTAAATGTTTGGAAATAACAGCAATGTAAATCACATGCAATATAAAATAAAATTGCACGTGACAAAGAAAAAAAAAATCCAGTCAGCACTTGGTTTCTGAAATACTGGTGAGTTTTTATTTGTTGGCACAGGTTTGTTACAATCTTCAATCTCTTGCCTCATGTGTGCAGCACACTCAAGTCAGGTAAAACAACAAGACACTTCCAGTGACTGAATCTTTCCAGGTGAAGTATAAAGGTTGCATTAAAATGTGAAGGGCAGGATAACATGCCTCATATTCTTACCAACACTGACCATTGTAAAAACTAGCACTTATCCCTTCCATCTAAGGCTTTACACAGGAAAGCACCAAAAATGACATGTATGTACAGTGCACTAATTGCAGGTAAAAGCTGAAAACATTAAGTGGTCATAATCAACTGATTCTATTGGTTTCACTTTTTACATAACAAGATTTTCATATTTGCTCTTCAGAAATACAAAGCAGTCTTATGATTCAGTACTCAATTTTACTTTGACTGAAACTTCATTTATCACATTAGCACATTTTCAGGTTTGTACTTAAGCAGAAATAAGCAGAAGTAAACAACTGACAATAGCTGTCACTTTTTAAAACATCACGAGAGAATAGGGCAATGCTTTAGTGAAAACTCAGTTTTCTGATGCTGTTCCAGTTTGTTTTAAACCCTCACCAGAGTGAGGATGAGAGTCATTTCTTCACCTGTGTAAAGCAATAGTTCGAGACTTTCAAATCTTCCTCCAACATCTTAAAAAATGTGATTGGGGAAAAAGTTGCAAAAAATAATTTGTACAATGATATTAGTATTCCACAGTTCTAAAATAGTGAAAAATTATTTACACTGCTTTTAAACTGCCTGAGCTAGATGAAAGGATATCCGTCTAGATTTGACCAAGAAGTTTAAAAAAAAAAAAAATCAGCCTATACCTAGGTTGACAAAAGGATGTTTTCTCCAGCAATGCTCCTTTCTCTATTGAGGCGAAAAGGTACAATCTGTTGCTAGGTAGCAGATTGTACATGTTTGAGGACAATATTCAATTTCTGGGTTTCTGTATTCATCGTTTAAACATAAAACTTATATAAACCAATTAACTGGGTTGAAATTATTTAAGTGAGCAATATACAGCATTCATTTCAAAAGAAACAGTGCTCTATTTTTAACTCAGTAAAAAAGCAAACCAAGACTTTGTTTTAAAAAAAGGAAAATGTACTGTACAGGGTAATTTTTGTTCCACATTTAACTAATCCAGAGTTGGAAATTAAAAACCAAGTTACACAGTTTAAGTGCTTAAGCAGTATAAAGTGTCCTTTTTAAATTGCAGGAGAAACAAAAACACTAGCAGAAAATTCAAAACACCAAATTCTCAAGCTCTATTAAGACCTTGAATTGCCTGCAAAGAACATCCTTTAACTCCAGTGTAGAACGAAATAGGGAGAATTGCAGTGATCAGGAGAATGAAGCCGAGGTGTACAAATGTGTACTGCTAAACTGAATATAATCCAAAGCTCCACAGAAGACCCAATATGCATGGCTTGAAGTCGTCTTACATAAGTAAAAATGCTTTAAAGGCCTTATTCAAGTTTGTGTACAAGCTAACAAAAGTACTGTGATGAAGTGCGTGTCTTGAAGGTTATTCCACAATGTAATACAAGTCAGTGATCAACTGTTTCATAGCTTGCTTTTTTTTTTAAAAACGTAAACAGCAGTGGTGCAGGTGATAAAGCCAGCAAAAAATTTACAAATGCTATATATAAAAAGTTGCAGAGAACTAAAATTGATACCCATTTGGCACCCAAACAATATCCCTAGGTTGAAATCCAAGTCACCTCACAATTAGGAATTCTAAAAGGATAATACCTGGGGGACAATTGGATGCAACACCGGTACCTTAATTTCACAATCCTATCAAAAATATACAATATCTAACAAAAAAAACCTTACTAGTTATGGCTTTGATCTTCAGCACTATATTTTACATCACAATATAAAGTATCGTTATCAACATTGCGCAGGTCTCCATGCAAAATTTATTTATACATGTACAATGTATAGTAGCAATCAAACTAGATCAAACATTCTTTCACTGAACACTTTTCAAGTCCATGCCTTTGGGACTCGATGTATGATGAGTCAATTACTGTGGAGCTCCTCCCAGTCATCTAATACTGGATACTGAACTCTGATTGGCGACTGTGTACGTCGAGGCCTTCTCTTCAGATAATGTTGCAACAACAGGAGTTCCATTATTTGCCAAATAGCCTTGTTTGAAGGTTTCAAAATATGAGGCCTGTACAGGTTTATGACACTGAAGAACTTTAATGGCATCATCTATTTTAAACCATTCCCTTTTCCTCCCTAAAAATGAGAAAATAGTTGATTTTTTTTGCGGGGGGTGGGGTGAGGGGGGAGGGGGAAAGGTGGAAAGAGAAAAAACAGCTGTTAGTAAAGTTACAATTGATGCATGGATGCTGTTGCCCTGGTCCAATCAATACAAATCTATTCCTTAGTCATAACTCTGAAGGATAAAATGGTTCAGCAATCACCAAAACCGAAGTATACAATACTTGTCATTTCTGACAACTGCAAATAGATAAACATTTCAAGCAGAAACATCCCTTTGAGCTCCAATAGCTGTAAAGATGTAGAAAACATATATTATATAAATATATTTGACGTAAATACAGGTACAACGTTGGGAATCCACAAGCCTCGGGACTGAGGCCCCTCCATATTCTGTGTATTTCTGGACTTCGGAACATCTTTAAGGTCCCGAGTCCGAAAACGCCTGCGCCAAGTTAGGTAGGAAGGGCGGGCGGAGGGAGAAAAGGGAGGGGGAGGGGGGAGGGAGGGGGGAGGAGGAGAGGGAGGGGGGAGAAAGAGGGAGGGAGGGAGGGAGGGGGGAGAAAGAGGGAGGGAGGGAGGGAGGGGGGGAGAAAGAGGGAGGGAGGGAGGGAGGGGGGGAGAAAGAGGGAGGGAGGGAGGGGGGGGAGAAAGAGGGAGGGAGGGAGGGAGGGGGGAGAAAGAGGGAGGGAGGGAGGGGGGGGAGAAAGAGGG